>NW_024870834.1:390000-990000 GCF_019054845.1 Dipodomys spectabilis
CTCACACACAGACACACTCACACACACACAGACAGACACACACAGACACTCACACACACACAGACACACACACACACAGACACACTCACACACAGACACACTCACACACACACAGACAGACACACAGACACACTCACACACAGACACACTCACACACACACACAGACACACACAGACACTCACACACACACAGACAGACACACACACACACTCACACACTCACACACAGACACTCACACACACACAGACACACACACACACTCACACACAGACACACAGACACACACACAGACAGACACACACAGACACTCACACACACACAGACACACACACACTCACACACAGACACACTCACACACACACAGACAGACACACACACACACTCACACACACACAGACAGACACACACACACTCACACACTCACACACAGACACTCACACACGCACAGACACACTCACTCACAGACACACACACAGACACACACTCACATACACAGACACACACACACACAAACACAGACAGACACACACACAGACAGACAGACACACACACTCACACACAGACACTCACACACACACAGACAGACACACACACACACACTCACACACAGACACACTCACACACAGACATTCACACACTCACAGACACACACACTCACACACAGACACACAGACACACACTCACATACACAGACACACACACACTCACACACACACAGACAGACACACACACTCACACACAGACACACTCACACACAGACACTCACACACTCACAGACACACACAGACACTCACACACACAGACACACACACACTCACACACACACACACACACAGACACACTCACACACAGACACTCACACACTCACACACACAGACACACACACACTCACACACACACAGACAGACACACACACACACACACAGACACACTCACACACAGACACTCACACACTCACAGACACACACACAGACACACTCACACACAGACACACTCACACACACAGACAGACACACACACACAGACAGACACGCACACACACACTCACACACACACACACACTCACACACAGACACTCACACACTCACAGACACACACACAGACACTCACACACTCACAGACACACACACAGACACACACTCACATACACAGACACACACTCACACACACACACACACACTCACACACAGACACACTCTCACACAGACACTCACACACTCACAGACACACACACAGACACACACTCACATACACAGACACACACACACTCACACACACTCACACTCACACACAGACACTCACACACTCACAGACACACACACAGACACACACTCACATACACAGACACACACACACTCACACACAGACACACTCACACACAGACACACACACTCACAGACACACTCACACAGACACTCACACACAGACACTCACACACTCACAGACACACACACAGACACACACTCACATACACAGACACACACACTCACACACACACACACACACACACACACACAGACACACACTCACATACACAGACACACACACACTCACACACACACAGACAGACACACACACACTCACACACAGACACTCTCACACAGACACTCACACACTCACAGACACACACACAGACACACACTCACACACAGACACACACACAGACACTCACACACACAGACACACACACACACTCACACACAGACACACTCACACACAGACACACACACACTCACATACACAGACACACAGACACACACTCACACACTCACAGACACACACACAGACACACACTCACATACACAGACACACACACTCACACACACACAGACAGACACACACACACACACTCACACACACACTCACACACAGACACTCACACACTCACAGACACACACACAGACACACACTCACATACACAGACACACACACAGACACACACTCACATACACAGACACACACACTCACACACACACACACACACACACACACACACAAGATTATTAACAATAGTCAAAAGAAGTCAATAACAATATACCGTAATAGAAGTTATTTAAAACTTCAGAACCATGAACAAAGAGCGTGGTTCAAGTGGTAGAGCACCTACCTGAGTACAGGTCCTGAGTGGAAACTCCAGTACCACCACAGAGAAGACAAAAAGCATGAGTGATTTCTGGAATCTTCCATATAGTATACCTGACTGTCGCAACGTGGAAAGTGAAATCCTGATAATGGGGTGGGGTGACCACACTGGGGACCCATCTGCCCCTTCTTTCCTTCCCTCTTCTCCTTCTGGAATGAGGCATCTGCTTTGGGCTGGCTCCACCTTTGCCAGAAACCATATCCAGTCTCTGCCAGCAGGGAGTTTGTCCCAGGAGACCGGAGGCCTTTGAGGCCGTGAATCATTCACAGGGAGGATTTCTTTTTCCTTTTTATTTTGTTTTTGGTCAGTCGTGGGGCTTGAACTCTGGGCCTGGGCGCTGTCCCTCAGCTCTTCAGCTCAAGGCTAGCGCTCTACCACTTGACCCACAGCCCCACTTCTGGTTTTCTGGTGGTTTATTGGAGATAATTATCTCATGGCCTTTCCTGCCCAGGCTGGCTTTGAACCACGATCCTCAGCTCTTAGCCTTCTAAGTACCTAGGATTACAAGTGTGAGCCACCGGTGCCCGGCAGGGATGGTATTTAGATGAGACTGAGCTGCAGACTTTCAAAGGCATTGCTGGCATAAGTCAAGTCTTCTGTGGTTTGTGTTTCCTGTATGAGGAAGATATGAGTTTAGAGGCCAGAGGTGGAGAACGGTTAACATGTAACACACGCTTTTAATTGACCAGGTCTTTTTTTGGGGGGGGGTGGGGGGATCGTGGGACTTGAACTTTGGGCCTGGCTGCTGTCCCTGAGCTCTTCAGCGCAAAGCCAGTGTTCTACCCCTTGAGCCACAGGGCCACTTCCAACACATGCTTTTATTGCCTTTAAATTCATACCCAGCGTGGTGGCACTGAGAACAGGTTCTTTCTTACTCTGCTTGGACAGTGGTAACAAAACTTACGAGATGATCGTCTATAAAGAACTGGCCACCTCCAGGGCCGAAGCCGAAAGCAGGCCTTGGGGTGACGTTCTTCCCTCCACGTCCTAATTCTCCTGTACTCAGGACTCTCCTTCAGCACCAGCTGGGAGGAAGGACACATGGGTCAAACCGCAGTGCCACCTTCAGAGGGAGAGAGGCCCAAGGGAGGAGCAAGCCTCGTGGAGGGAACTAATGCCCCTCTGGGAGCAGCCAGGAGGAAGGTGGCTTGTCACGCAACCATGTGAGGTTGCCTGGATCAGAAAGCTGTTGAAGCTGTCCAGGCAAGGCCGGAGGTAGAACTGGGTGAGGTCTCAAAGATGAGGCCTTTGTCATGAATTAGTGCCCTTAGAAGAGAAATCAAAGCATGCTCCTGCTTTCTCTCTCTCCCTCCCTCCCTCCCTTCTTCCTCCTCCCCCCTCTCTTTCCCGTCTCCTCCCCCCCCCCGCTTTCTCTTCTCTCTCTCCCATCTCTCTCATCAGAATGACTTTACCATGAACCAAGTTATCTAGTGTTTGATTCTGGCTTTCCAGCCTCCAAAACCATGTCCACTGTTTAAGTGAGCAGTCTGTGGTTTGTCTCGGCCACTGGAGCCACTCAGGACTGGAGCCAAGCGTCTGGGGTGTAAGCAGGAGGAATCAGACGCTCAGTGATCCATCTCCACTCTGTGTCCCAACCCCTTCCCCATCACGCATTCACACCCTGCTGCGTGGCCTGCGTGGCCTGCGTGGCCTGCGTGGCCTGAGTGGTGGGGCTCCTATCAGACAGACAGGCAGAATGTTGGCCCAGCTCCGGACCTCACATCAGCCCCCACCCCCGACCCCCTCCTGGTGGTCTCAGCAGGTTCCTGGCCTCTGAGCAGTGCTAGAAATCGCTGCCAGCATGATTAGCACCCTGCCACCCAGCCTCGGAGCCCTGGGACTCATCCTGCTTGTGTTGCTGAATGCTGCACACAGGACACCCCAGCACAGTGAGGTCTGATGAAAGTCAGCATCGGGGCTTCAGCTGGCCAGGAAACAACAAGCCTGCCTTGCATTCAGCCCATGGATGGCCTTCATTGCCCAAGCAGGACAAACGCAAACACCAACAACCCCTGACTGCCACTTGGAGAGCAGGACGCCCGCTGGCTGGAGCAATTTCCTTGACTGTGGAGCGGGTTTGTCACCTGCAGAAGAACCCTGCAGAACCTGGAGGGGCGATGCCCGGGAGGGTGCCCATTACCTGGGAGAAGAGAGAGAGGCCAGCTCCCCTGTGCAGGGTCACGGGGTCACCCAGGCACATGCAAGGTGTGGGATCGCCGCATGTGGGATCGCATAGAGATGTGCATAGTCCCAGAGAGCCGTGGAGGCTGGCTGCATGGAGACCCACATTCAGGAGAGGAGCCGTGGAGGCCGGCTGCATGGAGGCCCACAATCAGGAGAGGAGCCGTGGAGGCCGGCTGCATGGAGGCCCACAATCAGGAGAGAGCCGTGGAGGCCGGCTGCATGGAGACCCACAGTCAGGAGGCAAGGACCCATGTAGGCCTTAGAAAATGGGATCAAAGAGAAACAGAGACTCACAGATAGCATCCCAGGCAGAGTCTGTGGCTAAAGCACAGGCCCAGAGGCTGGAACCCAGGGAGCCATGATGGCAGACTGGGTGGTTCAGCAGTTCTGTGTCTACACAGACTGAAGGGATGCAAAAATGATGGGGTCTTGGTCTGGAGAGGAGGCCAGAGGGAGAAACATGGATACCTGGCACGCACCCAACCTAAGCTGAGACAGGGGTAGGTAGGGGTGGAAAGTAAGCAGCAGAGTTCTGGGGAAGGCAAGCCCCAGGGGGCTTCAGAGAACAGGTAGCAGCTAAGTCAGAGGGGACTGAGCTCAGCTCACAGGACAGCCCCTCCTCCCACCAGCATGTCCAAAAGGTGATCATAAACTCAATTAAAAAGAAAAGACAGGAGCCTTTCTTTTTTAAAAAATTAGCATCAATTAATTGACTTTATTTCTGCACACCCACTTATTTATAGAATGAAATCTTTCTGTGCCGGTGCTGGGGCTTGAACCCAAGACCCTTAGCTGTTTTACTCAAGGCTGACTCAACCATCTGAGCTACAGCTCTAGTTCTGACTCGCTACTGGTTAATTGGAGCTAAGAGTCTCATGGACTTTCTTGCCTAGCTGGCTTGGAACCTCAATCCTCGGATCTCATCCTCCTGAGTAGCTAGGATTACAGGTGTGAGCCATCAGCGCCTGCTGTATATACTGTATAACGATCAGAGTCACCTCTGTCATTCTGTCCTTCCCAATCCAGTCTCCGCCAGTTTCCTTGCTCCATTTTCATGCGTGTGCATGGTGTATGACTATACTCATCTTCCCTCCTCCTCTCCACTCATCCGCCCCCTCCCACTAGCACACATACCCCAGTCCAGGCATATTTCAACTTCTGAGAATTCTTTTTTCTTTAACTCAAAATAATTCCTCTTTTCTCAAGTATGACCTCAGGAATGAGGCAGAGTGAGCTGTAGCTGGGCTGTGTTGTCTGTTCATATCTGATGTGGGGGTCGGGGAAGGAGGTACCCACAATCGATACTTAGTGAACGGTGCACGTTGGTCTGGGGGTGTCCCAGGCATCAGAACTCACAGGCAAGGCCCCCCCTTCCTAACCAGGGCTCCTAGCCGTGTGGCCTCCACCAGCTAAACCAACCGGAGGCAATGCATTAATCACATACACTATCATTAAATCATAGCTGAAAGACAGAAACCCGTCCCTGCCAGGAACAGCCTCCCTGACCGTCTCTGGGCTCCTGCAATTTCAAGGCCTTTTGCCAAAAGCAATACAGCCCAGACCTACAAATGAACGTCCCCACGTGGGCAGGAGGTAGCGCGGACATCACAGCCAGCGCCCCGAGCTGCCCCAGCCAACCACCATCGATAGCGAACCGCAGCCTCCCGCAGCCGGGGGCCCCAGGCAGCCGGTAATCAATCCACCACTTCTCACCAGCTCTGGGAGGCAAGCGGTCGTTCTGCTAACTGCCCATCAGCTTCCTGGTTTGATTTTTCTTGGTTAGTGTAGAGGGGGGAAAAAAATGCAAAAATCTATGGAAATCCTCCAAACAGAAGAACGATGCCATTTAGCTGTGGACACAAGGTCGGCAGGCAGGGAGGCCTGAGAAGCCGGGAGACAGGGCTGCATATGTCTGTATTCCTGGGACCACAGGGGGGAAGGACCATCATCTCCATTCCGGCCCCAGGGTAGCACACACAGGCCAGAAAAGAAGGACAGGAAACCCATCCTTGCTGGTGTTTGGGAGGATTCTGGGGCAGGAACAGACTTGAGGTGCTGGGCATCCAAGGGGCTGTTTGAAGGGTATTCAGTTGGAGCTGTGTTCAGTGGTCATCAGCCAGTTCAGAGATACAGTCACCCAGGGAGTGCTTGTCTCGATGTCTAGGGGCCTATCAAACGCTGACGCAGGGCACCTGCCCCGGAGGCGGCCCCGGGCTCCTGACAATGCCCTGCTGTCGCTCTCCCATCCCAGCGGGAGAGGAGGTGGTGGGAAGGGCAAGCTGGTACCCGGCAGACAGATGAGTGCCTCTGAGGAGCTAGGAGCTAGGTGAGGACTCCTTTCTATCTTGTCACAGAAGTGGGGACATGCTGGACAGCCCAGCGTGGGAGGGGGCAGGAAGATAAGACCCCGGGGGCAACGTGGCGGCCCCCATCTCTCCAGGCCAGCTTCTTCCCCGCCTCCCTTCGCCTTTCAGGTCTGGTTTACCCTTGGCAGGTCTTGGCCTTCTTCCCTACCTGGGACTCTCCGCCAACCACCCTTCTCCTTGCTTGTGTCTCCCTGTCCCAGGCCTGAGAGAGGGAATCTGATTGGCTCATTCATTTTTACATAACCACACCCAGCTACATGGATTGGCTGCCCTCTGGGTAGGGGTGTACCCTGGGCCAATGAGCGAGGGCTGTGGAAGGGTGAGACCACGTGATCGATGACGTGATCTTCCTGAGACCTGCCTTGGGCTGGGGCAACAGAGAGCCAAGCTCCAGCCAGGTGAAAGCCCAGAGCTGGGTTAGTGCACTGTAGATGCAGCAAGTAGCATAGTACCATTGGCTGTGTGACCTTGAACAGGTCATTTGACCTTGCGGCGCCTCCTTTCCTTGCTCTGCAAAATAGAGTAGCAATTACTTTCATTGTGGTGGCATTGATCAAGATGCATTCACTCATAAATTGATATGTTGAGTTGAAACCACTTTGGAACACAACTTAAAGATTTTTTTAATGGAAAAGTTTTTTGTTTTTTTTTTAATTTACCTTCATCCTGTACGTCTGAAGTTAAGATTGAATTCATGTCATTGTGCCCAAACACAGTACGGGCTTCGGAAAATGGGACTCATTAGTATGAACCTACCATCACTGTCATCATTATTATCAGTTCTTAGTCATTGGAAAATGTCCCTGATGCTCTCGATAGTGTCTTCAAAGATTACCACTCCCCCCCCCCTCCAGCCTTTGGGCCTTGAGCTATTTTGCATCTCTGGGTATATGGTGGGGGGAGTCGGGGGGCTGGGGAGGAGACTGGAAAGCTGTGATTATCACTCCCTGGCAGGCTCGGCAGAGGAGAAAGCACTCACCAGCCCACCTAGCAATTACCCACAGTGACAGTGGCAGCCAGATGTAGAGGGGTGGGGGACGGGCAGGGGGAGGGAGCCAGCTCTTCCCGCTGGAGAGGGTGGCAGAGGAGAGGGTCTTTCTGGAAGAAGCCTGGTCCTGTCTTACCCTGGTCCAAACCCTTTGCTCTCTGTGCCTCAAGATAAAGATCCAGCACCCCAACAGGGCTCCGAGGCCGAACCCCACCCAACTGCTCCTCACCAGGTCTCTGCCACGCTTCCCTGAACCCTCTATGCTCCAGCTGCCCCAATCCCCTCCCTCCCCGCAGCTTCTCCACTCAGGGTGTTCGCCGGGGCTGTTCCTCTGTCTAACGTGCTGGTCCCTGTTCTCCTGGCCTGGAAACTTGGGCTCCTGCTTTGGTTCCTGAGTCACCTTAAAGTAGAGCTTCTGTCTCCCTGACCCATGTGATGTCCTCACTGCGGGGTGAGGGGTGAGGCCTGCCCTGAGAACCCCAAATCCCCATCAGGTCCCTGCTCAGGACACCCAGGGGGTGGCGAAGGGCCTGGAGAGTGGGTTCTCTCAGGGAAGGTGGGCCCCAGCCGCAGGGAGCACAGGGGCCTGCCAGCGCCCCTGGCACCGGTGCTCCTGGTCCCGCTGGCATCCGGTAGCCTTGTTCATGAAGTGCCTCCTGCCTCCTGGGGCATCCCGGAAGTCACTACAAATCCAAGGCAAGGCCAGGAGACGTTCCTGCCAGCTGGCCATTCATGAGTAACATCACTGCCCTGGGGTCCCTAGAAAATGGAGGTGGTGCTGCCCCCAGACATGGGCTTGGATGACGGTATCAGGGCAGCCGTGACTGCCACAGGGCTGGCCTGCCTGGTGGCTGTGGTCCTGAATGAGTGGCACACAACTCCCCGACTCCCACCCTTTACCCTAAGTCCAGCTTGGGATGCAGAGCTGGCCTGGGGGCGCAGGAGGCTCGCAGAGTGCCCAGATGTCAGGGTCAAGAGGGCCAAGGGGGCAAGGGACAGTTCCCAGCCTCCCTTGCCACTCCCATGGGGCAAACGTCCCCTCTGCTCCCCGGGGCTGAAATTCATTTAGAATTTCAGCTCCATGGGCTTTCTGAAAGGTCACGTGGCATCTGGACCAGCTCTTCCCCAGCGCCCAGCGGGACTGGCGTGGCACCTCATTGTCAGACATCGACATCTGCCAGTGTGGCGTGCATGTGCCCTGCCAATGATCGATAGAGACCATAAATAGCCTCACCTGATAGTTCTGCTGGCCCGGCCGCCAGAGTGGGCGGTGTCCTGGCTTCTCAGAGCTGGATGGGGCTGGAAGGGAGGATGAGGCTGCTCAGGGGCTTCCTTCGGGGGCGAGAGGATGCAGAACCCTGGAAGGCTTTAGTGGCACCGGGCATTCGACAGCGCGTGGAAGTGAGACAGGGCCTCTAGTATTTCTGGACTTTACACAAAGGTGGTGTGCGCCAACACACAGTGGCACCTCTTCTCCCGGTCCCTGGAAAGGGGAGAGGAGACATAACACCCCCATCTTCTGTACCCCCCATCAGTGTCCTGGAAGGCTTCACTCCGAGGAGACCATGGAGACAGGGTGTTGTCCGTGGGGACAGGGCATGGCTTCCTCTTGGAGGATATGCAAACCCTGAACCTGATCACGGAGGAGCGCCCCCTCTCTGCCCCCCCTCCCCAGGGTGACAAACTGTCTGCACCATACTTCAGAGCCCCACTCACTGCCCTGGGACTCTCCTGTGTCCAGAGCAGCGAGGTGTGGCTCCTGCCTGTGAATGAGGCCTCATTCATGTCTCCGCGCCCCTCAGGGTGCCGCGATCCTGCACGCGAGCCAAGCCGGCGGACGTAAGCTGGCACATGTACTATGAGTCCTGTCTGTTGACAATGGCACGCTTGTCTACTGTCACAACAGCACTGTGTTAGGAAGGCCTGCCAACACACTCAGCTTCCTACCCACCCTCCTCTGGGGAGTCTGTGCTTTCAACTTTACTTCTGGACCAAAGCCCTTGGGGTTCCCTCTTTCCACTAAGTCCATCCTGTAGGCAGGTGAGGACTTTCAGGAAAGCACGTGTTCCCAGCACCCTCTGGACCTTTCTACCCACCGGACTCAGCCGCCCAGCCTGCCCCGCACCCATTCCCCTCGGGCTTGGAGATGCTCCCGGCTGCTTTGATGAGGGGGAATGAGAGTCTGGGGTGCTTAGTTCCTTCTCCTCCCACCAACCATGCACATGCTGCACACAGCTTTTCCAGCAGCCTCTCGGCTGTACTTCTAATTCCCCCAAGCATGCATCCCCTTTTCCCTTCCCCTCACCCCAGATTTCTGAAATGACAACCCAATGCCAGTAAGCTGAAGCTCAGTTTTCTAAAAATCCTGGGGTAAATCAAGAAGTGTTTCTAGATAGATAGATAGATGATAGATAGATAGATAGAAAAATAGATGTGTAAGTAGATACAAGATATATAGATGACTGATAGATGCATAGATAAACCCATAAATATACAGACAGATAGAAATATAGTTAGATGATATACGTATAGACAGATGTTAGATGATAGATACATAGATATAAGTGGGTGAAAGATGCGCATATGATTGATTGATAGATGATAAATAAGTGACAGATATGCCTCTCTTTGTACGTATGTTTCATCAATCATAGGCAGATGATTAGCTCGCTCTCTATATAGATAGATACACAGATAGATCCATAGTTAGATGTACAGAGAGATGGGTAAATAGGTAGATAGATAGATGCATAGATAAATGATACATATGCCTCTCTTTATAGGTCTCTCTCTTCTCCCTCCCCTCTAATTATATATGATAACTTATAGGAGATGCTTCCAGCCAACAACCACTCCTTCTCAAATTCCCGCCCACCAGCATGAAGCTCAGCACATCTAGAGACCTTTTGCACGTGACACTGCCCACCAGAGGGTCATGTGAGCTGAAGGACAGTCCACAAGCGCACCTGACCCCCCACTTCCTGGCTGCCACGAGGGAAGCAGCCTCCCCTTCCCATGCTCCCGGCACAGTGCTCTGCCTCACCAGCGGCCCAGAAATAGTGGAGCCAAGGGACCATGACCCAACCTTCCAAGTCATGAGCCTAACCCCATCTTTCTTCCTTCACATTGGGTTCCTCGGGTATTTAGAGGGAGCGATGGAGAGCTGACCAGCACAGGCCCCCAGACCAACTTCTCAGGTGAGTGGGTCCTTCAGGGGCACAGCTGCTCAGTCCAGCCACCACCCTGCCATCGAGACCCACCTTTGGGTAGCCTCTTCCTGGGTCCACCATGATCCCCAAACCCTTGCCACCTCCCCAATTCAAAGGATTACCATGTGGCCCAGCAATTTCATTTCCAGATAGGTACCCTAAATTGGTCGGTGCTTCATTGCCCTGACACATGCCTGGGAGGAGAGACCGACTCCGGGTCAGGGTTTCAGACTCCAGTGCCTGGTCCCTAGCTGTGCTGCTCATGAGACCCAGACGTCAGGCCAGCGTGAGGCGGACTGCCGGCTTGCTCAACAGCCAGCCCACCGCCCTACACCAATGGGCCTGGCACCCAAGGTGTCAGAAACCAGATTCACAACCGCTGGGACCACACACAGCCCCAGAGGCCCAGGAAGACTTCCCCTGACTGAGGGCCCAAGAAGGCCTCCTCTGAAGTGTGGCCAAAGGGTGGCCCTGCCTTCTGAGAGTGACCGCAGCCCAACAGCACCCACATCCACCAGGTCCCCGTCAGGTCCCAGCCCTGACACCGCCCTGGCTCTCCACCCCTCTGCAGGGGCGGCTGCTCCGTGGAGGTTAAAGTGAGGGATAAATGAAGGAGTCCCTAGCCAAGGGCAGGCGTGCCCCCCCCCGCCTGACCCACGTCCTGAGCCTTCGCCAGCTGCTGGGGAAGCAGTTCCGGTTCCTCCAACACACGCAGCCTTGGCAGACGGGAACCTCCAGCTGTGCCTCCTGGCCAGTGCTCAGGGCCACAGGCTGGGGTCACTCAGCCCTGGACGACAGGGCTTGAGGCCCTGCCTCTCACAGCGTCCCCAGGCCCAAATAGGGCCTGGGGCTTTGGGACAGCGTGCCGGCTCTCGGCTCCAGCCCAGCCCATCTGCCCCTGTGGTGCCACGGTCCCTCTGTTCCTCAGCTGTGTCGTCGCTGGGAACAGTGGACTGGGCTGCGGCCAGCCTGCTTCTGTAAAAGGCCAGATGTCGCTGTCACCATGGCACAAAAGCAGCCAAAGACCAGCATGAGAGGGTCAGGGAGTTCTGCCTGTGCACCGCTCAGCATCCCACAGAATCCCACACTCTGTGTCCTGTTATTCGTGTGTGTGTGTGTGTGTGCGCGCGCACGCGTGTGTACCCATGTGCGTGTATGTGTATGTGTGTTTGTGTGTGTGCATGCGTGTGTAGGTACTGGGGCTTGAACTCAGGGCCTAGCATTGTTTCTTAGCTTTTTCACTCGAGGCTAGAACTCTACCACTTGAGCCACAGCTCCACTTCATTTTTTGCTGTTTAATTGGAGATAAGAGTCTCACTTTCGGGGGCTGGGAAGGTGGCTCAGTGGTAGAGCGCTTGCCTTGCATGCCTGAGGCCCTGGGTTCGATTCCTCAGCACCACATAAGAAAAAAGCCGGAAGTGGCACTGTGGCTCAAGTGGTAGAGCACTAGCCTTGAGCTGAAGAGCTGAGGGACAGCGCCCAGGCCCAGAGATCAGGCCCGACGACCAGACCCCCCCCCCCCCAAAAAAAAAAAAAGAGTCTCACTTTCCTGCCTAGGTTGGCTTTGAACTGAGATTTTTCAGATTTCAACCTGAGTAGCTAGAATTACAGGTGTGAGCCACCAGCACCCACCCACTATTATTCTTATTTTGCCAGCCATGAATTTTTGGTCTTATGTGTTTGACTTTTTTTTTTGTCAGTCATGGGGCTTGAACTCTGAGCCTGGGCGCTGTCCCTCAGCTCTTCACCTCAGGCCAGTGCTCTACACTTGAGCCACAGCGCCACTTCTGGTTTTCTGGTAGTTCATTGGAGATAAGTCTCACAGACTTTCCTTCCCAAGATGGCTTTGAACCATGATTCTCAGATCTCAGCCTTCTGAGTAGCTAGGATTACAGGCGTGAGCCATCAGCGCCCAGCATCTTTTTTTGAGACAAGTCTCTCTCTCCTTCTCTCCTTCTCTCTCCCTCTCTCCCTCCCTCTCTCTCTCACTTTCTCACCCTCTCTCCCTCCCTCCTTCCCTCACCCTCTTTCCCTCTCTCCCTCTCTCTCCCTCTCTTCCTCTCTCCCTCTTTCCCTGCTCCTGTAGCCCAGGTTGGACTCAAACTCACAATCGTCCTACCTCAGCCTCCCAAGTACTAGGGTTCCAGGCATGACCAGCCAGGCTGGGCTTGCTAGCCCACGTGAAAAGGCAGACCCCGTTCTTGGTTGTCTGCAGAACTGACAGGACAGGCTGTGTGCTGGGACGGGCACGGGTCATGGTCTGCTGACCCTGCCTCAGCGTGTGGGTGAGCCCCGGGCGCCAGCCTGTGCTGTGGCATCGTTATGTATTTCTGGTTGTTTGCCTTTGAAAGGCGGTGGCGCTTGGAGACTTGACATGTACAGTTGTTGTTTTGTTTAGTCATTGACACAACGTGCAGTGTTTGTTAAGCAGCCACTCCTTTCGCAGCAGACAGGGCCATCTGTGGATGGTGCCGGTAGCCAGGATGTTAGTGAGGTCCCGTGCTTTGAGAGAATGACTGGGCAGGAAGCTGCAGAGAGAAGTTGGGCATCGGGGGCACAACACAGAGTACCCACCAGTAGCCCAATCAGGGACTGATTCCCCCTGCAGCCCCCACTAGCCTGGGCCGGGCTCTGCCTTTCCCCTCTCCAGCCACAGTCCCAGCCAGCTGTGGGAACACTCCCGCAGAACTTCAAGCAAAACCAGCGCTCCGTGTGCTGGCCGTGCCCAGCCGGGGGACAGAGGAAGGCCTGATTGCGGCTGAAAGTTTGAGTCCCGGAAATGGACCCTGAAACAAGGATGTATTGCTCTGTGTGTGTGTGTGTGTGTGCGCGCGCGCGTGTGTGCATGTGTGCCAATACTGGTGCTTGGATTTGGGACCTGGGCCCTGGCTCAGCTTTTTTACTCAAGGCTGACACTCTACCACTTGAGTCACAGCTCCAATTCTGCCCTTTTGCTGGTTAATTGGGGATAAGTGTCACAGACTTTCTGGCCTAGGCGGGCTGGCTTGGAACCTCGATCCTCAGATCTCAGCCTCCGGAGGAGGCAGGATTGCCGGTGTGAGCCAGGGCCCCCTGTGTCTGTTGCTGAGCCTGGTTACCACGTGTGCCCCCAAGATGCCGGTGAGGGTCCCCAGGGGCTTTTCTAGTTGGCGGTGACATCGGATTGCCCTTCGTGTTCAGCGTCTGACCCACCCCTGGGCAGCCACACTGCACAGGTGGTGACAGAAAGTTCCGGACAAACCTGGCACCAGAGGCCAGCTTTCCTGGCATCGGCCATCCAGAGCACAGTGACCATGACAAGCCTTTGACTAGCCCAGGCAGAGACTGGGAGCTGCCCAGAGCCAGAGGCAAGACCAGGGCCCAGCCCTGAGGTGTGGAGGGGGGGCCGGGTAGCCATGTCACATATTTCTGAATGACCCCAAAGTCATGGCTTTCAGATCCCATTTGCCAAAGGCCAAACCTGAGGATAAGAGGCCAGGTGGTCTGCCCGGGGCACTGGGGCTGCCCGAGCCATCAGAAGGGGCAGGTCCTGCACCTCGTTCTCCCTGGGAGATGGCACCCCAACCCACTCTGTCACCCACCCTGCCCCTCCCTCCTCCACCTTTGCCCTAGTCTTGCACTTGGGCCTGGCCCAGCCATCCTCCACTGAGTCGCTTGTGGACCAGGCCGCCAGGACGGGTGAACAGGCCTGGGTCTGGGAATGGAGGGCAGAGGGACCTCCTGCCCCCCTGCCCAAGGCATCTGCCTCCAGGGGTGTGTGTTTGGAGCAGGGAGCCCGCACACTGGCCAGGAGGAAGGGGGAGGGAGGGAGGGAAAGAGGGCGGGAGGGAGGGAGGGAGGGCAGGCTGGCGTCCGATTCAGTTCGTGGCAGAAAAGCACAGGGAACAAAGCGCGCACAGCTGTGTGCCCGCCTCAGAAAGGACAATCACCGGCACTTTGTCCCAATTGGTCCAACTCGCTCCCTTTCTCATGTAAAATATAGAAACATTACCAATAATATTGAAGTCCTCTTTGTGTCCTGAGGTGGGGCGGGCACACACTGACTGTCCTTGCTGTCCTAATGAAATGAAGCTTCTAGAAGCGCCAGCGACCAGTGCTAGCCCCAGATTTTCTCTCGGCAGCACTGGCTCCTCTGGATGCCAGACAAGGGTGGCGCTCGCCACAGCAGTCTCTGACCCTCCATGACAGGGAATGGCCAGGCATAGTGACACAGGCCAACGCTCAGGAGGCTGAAGCAGGAGGCCGGAGACTCAAGGCAAACCTGGGCAACATGGCCTGTCTCAAAACAAACACACAACCAGGGACTGGGAAGGTGGCTCAGTGGTAGAGTGCTTGCCTGGCAGGCATGAGGCCCTGGGTTCGATTCCTCAGCACCACATAAGCAGAAAAAGCCAGAAGTGGTGCTGTGGCTCAAGTGGTAGAGTGCTAGCCTTGAGCTGAAGAGCTGAGGGACAGCGCCCAGGCCCAGAGTTCAGACCCCACGACCAACACACACACACAAACCAAAAAAAAAAACCAAAACAAAAAAACCACAATCTAAACAACAACAACAGTCTCCTGAATAGATACTTAACTCTCTCAGACACTGGTGGCTCATACCTGTAATCCTAGATACTCAGGAGCCTGAGATCTGAGGATTGAGGTTCAAAGCCAGCTAGGGCAGGAAAGTCCATGAAACTCTTATCTCCAATAAACCACCAGAAAACTGGAAGTGGTGCTGTGGCTCAAATGGCAGAACACTCGCCTTGAACTGAAGAACTCAGGGGACAGTGCCCAGGCCCAGAGTTCAAGCCCCATGACTGACAGAAAAGAAAAAAAAAGATACTTTACTCTCTACAGGGGAGAAAAAAGAATTGTGGGATTTCAAATGCATATAAAAATAAAATGTCTGGTGTAATGTTCCAAATTTAGGATGGGGAGAAATAGAGAAGAATGTTGTGTAAGCCTCTACCTTTATTCATCAAGTAATACAATTTTATCTGCAAGCAGGATGTGATGAGTTAAAGGTATCTACAGTAACCCTTAAGCTTGTGGGTGCATGTGTGTGCACGCGCGAGCACACACACACACACACACACACACACAAGCACAGTGGTAAGCCAATCCAAGGGCAATATTATTCCATGCAGATGAAGCCACACAGAGATGGGCTGAGTAGACAGTGAGCACCATGGTAATAAATGCAAACTCAATCACCGTAATATGAACTATCTGAACTACCAATTACAAAGCAGAGATGATCAGAATAGATGAAGATTTAGTTAGCCAGGACAGGCTGGAAGCCGGAAGGCTGGTGTGCGCACACAAGGCAGAGGTGAGTGAGCAGCAGGGAATACAGAAAGAGTATGTGACGATATGGTGAATCAGAAGAACTAGAAGGTGCGGGACTAAACCAGACTAAGTTGACAAGGCAAGAGAGCACTGGCCAGAGGAAGGCGGAGGAGTTTATAATGATCGAGACATCCGCCATTACCAGTGGGTGAGGATGAATGTGTTTTTGATTCACTGGCACAGGAGTGAGCTCTTCCCTCCGGGGACGGACTAGTGACTGGCCCTGCAGGGGGTTACAAGGCGAGACTCCCCGGAGTGTGCCCTCCGTTCATCCAACCCTCACTGCCACAGCTGTGCCCTAGCCAGCACCTACCGTGGTCTCGGAGAACCTTCTTTCCTTACAAAGGAACCAGACTCTGGCAGTTCGTTACAGAAACAGAAAACAGACCAAGATAATCATCTCCGTAGATGTTTCTAAGAAATTTACCAAAAAATAAAAATCTACTAGAATTCATACTGGAAAATAGCAAGATTGTAACATGTAAGTTGAATTGATTTCCGGATACTGTATCAGGAACGGTTGATCAGAAAGAATGTCTTTTTTAGGAAGTGGAGCTATGGCTCCAAGTAGTAGAGCACTAGCCCTGAGTAAAAGAGCTCAGGGACCGTACCCAGGCCCTAAGTTCAAGCCCCACAACCACCCACCTCCAAAGAATGTCTTTTTAGAGTTTGAACGGCAGAGCCTTGAAATTGTGTTAGGCAGGTGCTCTACCACTTGAACCATGCCCCAGCCCTTTTTGCTTTACCTATTTTTTCACATAAGGCCTTTTTTTCATCTAGGACCAGCCTCAAACCAAGAGCCTCCTACATATGCTTCTTACATGTAGTGATGACAGGCACATGCCATCATGCCTGACTTGTTGAGATGGGGTCTTGCTCACATTTTACCCAGATTGGCCTCAAACTGTAGTCCTCTTAATTTCTGCCTTCCAAGATAGTTGGGATTATAAGTGGGAGTCATGGTGCCTGGCCCAGCCTGGGGGGGGGGGGGGGCGGGGGAGGGAGGGGAGTCCTAACTACCACAAACAACAGAAGAAAAATTGAATACTCTATATATTTATTAGCCATTTCTATTTATTCCTCTGAGAAGTGTCTGTTCAACTCATTTGCCCATTAATTAATTGGATCATTTGCTCTTTTGCTGTTCAGTGTTTTGTGGGTTTGGGCGATTTTTTTAGCTCTTTATATATTCCAGCTATGAATCCTCTGTCCACTAGGTGAAGATTTCCTACCATTTCTGCAAGCTGTTTCTTGGTTCTGGTAATTTGTTCCTTTTGTATGTAGAAACACTTTCAGTTGATGCCATTTTATTTGTCAGTTCTTGCTCTTATTTGCTGGGCAATTGAAGTCCTACTCAAAAACAACTAGCCGTGCCTGTGTCTCCTGGTTTTCCCTGTGTTTTCCTGTAAGGTTCAAGAGTTCAGGTCTTACATTAAGACCTTCTGTAGCTTTGGAGCTCATTTTTGTACGGGGTGAGAGATTGCATACCCAGTTTTCCCCACACCATGTGTTGATGAGGCCAATACATATAAATGGGTAATAAGGAAATTTCCAACATTCTTAGCCATAAAGGAGGTGCAAATCAAAACTGCATTAAGATTCCACCTCAGGCCAGTCAGAATGGCCACCATGAAACGGACAGTGGAAATGCTGCGGAGGATGTGGGGAAGGAACCCGCCCACGCGCTGGCGTGGTGTGTGCTGGGGCCCACAATGGAACCGGCACACTCGGAAGAGACCTACTCCATGGCCCACAACACAGGTACCCGCGCTGCAGCACTGTTCACAGCAGCCCACCGCGGAACCAGCTGCTGCCCAGCGCTGACCGGATGGAGGAAAGACTGTATGCATGTGTACACGGAAGAGGACTCAGCCATACATGAAAATGAGCATCTTCAGGAAAATGAATGAGCGAGATAAGTGGAGCTCAAAAAGCCAAATACCACATTTTGTCATTCATGTATGACACCTAGACCTAAAATGATGATGATGATGATGGTGATGGTGGTGGTGGTGGTGGTGGTGGTGGTGGTGATGGTAATGGTGGTGGTGATAATAAAAGGACATAAATAAATGAAAAAGGAGATCTGGGGGTGAGGGAGAGGGAGAAGAGGAAGGAAGTTGGGTTGGGAAGTGATGAAGAGGACTGAAGTACATTATACATATGAAGATGGTGTCGTGAAACCTGCCAAACACTGCCTGGCTGGCAGGTGCGGGCCGGGAGGGCAACGCAGAGGAGGACACCTGCTCCACGCAGACTCGGCACATGTGTGGAGTGACCACCACGGAACCTTCTCATACCCTTAACGTCTGCTAATCTCCAAAAAAGGCAAAAGGAAAGATTAATGCAATCGCCTCTATCAAAATTCACCTCTCTCCTTAGAAGACACTTTTAAGAAAACTGAAGAGCAAAACACACACACACACACACACACACACACACACACACACACACACACACACACACACACACACACACACACCACATACAAAAAACAAACCCTGGGGAAAAAATATTTGAAAACCATAAATCTAGAGATTCACGTTTACATACAGAGAATGCACGCACTGGACAAGAACCAACTAGCCCAATTGAAAACAAGCAAGAAACCCACCAGATGCTTCACTAAGTGCATTCTTCACTTCCGCCAAGATTTAAAAACTGACCATTACAGATTGGCTAGATTGAAGAAGGCTGAGCACACTAAGTGTCGACAGGGAGTGCCGTAACACGCATCTCACGCATCCCTCATGGGAGTGTAATATGCTTCCCTCCCTTGAAGACAGTCACACGCAAAGTATTTACCTCAGAAAAATTAAACCAGTAGAATGCACAAAGCCCTGTGCTCACAGATTAAGCAGCTCTATTTCTAATAGCCATGAATTCAAAAAAATAAAATAAAACCAACCAAACCCCATTAATAGGTGCAAGAAATGGCAGCCTATTCCCACATGGAATAATAGTCAACAATGACAACCATGCACTGCTGAGGCAGACCGCCTAGGTTCATCTCAGAAGCCAGCCCTTGCTGCAGAAGAGCATGCACAGCATGGCTGCACTTGTAGAAAACACTAGAAAATGCAAACCCATGTCAAATGATGGAGGCTGATCAGCAGTCGCCTGGGGATGGGGGTAAGAGGAGGGGTGTTTGCGGAGAGTTCCAGAAAATGCCTGCGCTTGATGCGTGTATTTGTTACCTTGATTGTGGTGATGGCTTCGCTATGTCTACACATGTCAAAACGCGTCAGATTACGCACCGTGGATATGAGCCATGCGCTCTTCAGTCTATTCTGCCTCAATAAAGCTATAAACACACACACACACACACACACACACACACACACACACACACACGGACCGAGTCCCTTTTATTCACTAGGACTGAATCCCCTCCTGATCACCAGCCACCTCCACGAACAGGACAGAGGTCCCGTCAGCAGGGCTGGGCCAGCCTGGATTGGGGACACTGACTCCGTCCTGTGAGACCAGCCTCAGGCTGAGTTCTAATGGCCAGCCAGAGCGAGGGGATGCCTGCCAGCCTCACCTGCCACTCAGACTCCACTTGTCACGGCCTCCAAGTGTCCCTGGCTTCCGCCTCTGCTCCCACGTGAGTCCCATCTCAGTGCGGTGTGTGTGTGTGTGTGTGTGTGTATGTGTGTGTGTGTGTGTGTGTGTGTGTCACAGTCCCAGGAGGAGCCGGTGCAGGCCGTGGGCACACCAGGAGGCTGGCACACGGGAAGGCGTTCAAGGCAAGGAGGAGGGCTTCCCAGGACACTTGGAGACAGTAATCCTTGGCTGTCTGAATTCATAATAGCAGCACCAATGCGGGGTCAAACAGGTAATGGCCGGCCGGGTGTCTCGTCCATGGCGCTGGGAAGCTGGTGATCTGGCTGAATCTGGTGAGAGTCGATACCACCGGACTGTGCCCAAATAGAATTCCATCAGAGGGGCTGGGAAGGTGGCTCAGTGGTAGAGCTAGACCCCCCCCCCAAAAAAAAAGAATTCCATCAGAACCTCCAGTACTTTTTTTTTTTTTTTTGTCAGTCCTGGGGTTTGAACTCAGGGCCTGGGCGCTGTTCCTCAGCAATTCAGCTAAAGGCGAGCGCTCTACCACTTGAGCCACAGTGCCACTTCTGGTTTTCTGGTGATTCATTGGAGGTAAGAGTCTCATGGACTTTCCTGCCCAGTTGGCCTTGAACCATGATCCTCAGATCTCAGCCTGAGTAGCTAGGATTGCAGGTGTGAGCCACCGGCACCCGGCCTTACTTTAAAAAAAAAAATTAGGGGTGACACAAGCAACTCCATTTTGGTCTGACAGTGTTCACAGTCTGAAACCATGGCCCCATGCCACAGCTCGGAACACAGCCCCCCCCCCCCCGCCCCTCCCATGCTCTCTGCCCTCAGGGGTCTCTCTGACCTCCAAGAGATGCTTGTGTGGCCAGAGAGAAGCTGGTAATGAGGGCTCTGAGGGGGGCACATATCCACACAGCCCCGAAGCCCCCCAGCCCCTCCCACACTCGGTTTCCTCGAGTGCTGGACCCTCACTGCCCCCAGCACAACTTGTTGCTTTGAACCATCAAACGTTCTTTATTCTAGCCAGGCGCTGGGGCTCACGCCTGTAATCCTAGCTACTCAGGAAGCCGAGATCTGAGGATCATGGTTCAAAGCCAGCCTGGGCAGCAAAGTCCCTGAGACTCTTATCTCCAATAAACCACCTGAAAACTGGAAGTGGCGCTGTGCCTCAAGTGGTAGAGCGCTAGCTTGAACTAAAGAGCTGAGGGACCAGCCAGGCCCAGAGAGCAAGCCCACGACCTACAACAACAACAAAAAAGTTCTTTATTCTGAGCCTGTGGTAGATGGCTCATGCTATCTTCCCGGGCCTGTCCTATTTTCAAACAGGAAATCCCAAGTTCCAGGAACATAGGTCTCAGTCTGCCCTGTAAATAGCACCCTGGACTTCTCACACACCAGTGTCCTGCAAGTGGGGGTGCCTGATTGTGACCCCCGAGTCCGCACTGGCCCAAGGCCTACAGTCCTGTGCCCTCTGCTGCTCTCCTGCCAGGACCTTTGCTGGCTGCTTCCGCCGGTGGATGGGTGGGGCGAGGCCAGGGGGAGGCAGATGGACTTGGTGGCAGGTGGGCTTTGGCTCAGATTTCAGGCTCTTTACTCCCCGGGAGCTCAGGCACCCCACCAGTCGGCCTCAGCACCCTATCTTAGGCAGACTGAACCCCCCCGGGGCTGGGAATCAGCCACGAAGGGTTTCACATGCACCTTGGTTTGTGGGAGCCGCTCCGTGGATACATGATGTCAGAGGATGGTGATGAGGGCAGAGCTCAGAGAACAGTGAACACGGATGGGAAGAAGAACTCTGTCACCCACAGGCAAGGGCCCTGGCGGCTAGGCATCAGTCCACCAGCTCGGCCAGCATGCCTGCCTTCCCCTTCCAGGGCCATGCTGGCGTAGCACGAGCCCTGGCCTGGGGCAGACTTGGCGACCGGCTGCGGCCACCATGGGGTGAGCCGACTGTTCCGTCTCTCACAGCACGGGAACTGGCTGGAACGCAGAGGGCTTGGTAGAAATCATTTTCCTGCCCAGTGGAGTGAGGAAAATTGGTGGCCGCCTCGGCTGCCCTGTTTGCAACAGGGGCGGCCTTGCTCGGGTCCTGCTGCCACCTCGCGTCCCTGCAAGGGGCTCTGAGCCTGGCTCCCGGGCTTCACCCAGCACCGAGCTTTTCTGCACAGGGACTGGCTGGAGCGTGCCTGTCCCACCCAGGGCTTGCTTTTGGGCGGTCGTGGGAGGTCAGGACACTGTCCCTGAGAGGACAGGGACTTGCCCAGGCCGCTTGTGACTGGACAGGAGCAGCACAGAGGTTCCCCAGGGCTCCAGGTCTGACCAGGGGTGGCCCTGTGGACGGACCTGTGCACAGGATGCCCCAGCCACAGGGGCACCGTCTTATTGGGGGAAGATAGATTGGCAAGGTCAGTTGTCCCTGAAGGCCAGGAAATGGGGTGTGCCTCCCGACCCCCACCATTGCAGGGTCTGTCCTTAGCCTCTTTGTTTAGAATGTCATCTGTGTTTTGTGGGGGTTTTTTTCTTGTTTTTGTTTCTTTGTCAGTTGTGGCGCTGGAACTGAGGGCCTGGGCACTGTCCCTGAGCTTTTACACCCAAGGCTAGAGCTCTACGGCTTTAAGCCACGGCTCCACTCAGGGTTTTCTGGTGAGTCATTGGAGCTAAGAGATTCCCAGATTTCCCTGCCCGGGCTGGCTTTAAACCACGATCCTCAGATCTCAGCCTCCTGAGTAGCTAGAGTGACAGGCATGAGCTACCAGTGCCCAGATCATCTCCTGCTTTGAGCAAAGTAAAAATCAGGTGTAATGGGCGATGGGCCTGGGGGGATGGGGGCAGAGGGGCCGCCTGGAAGGTGCCTCAGGACCCCCAGCAGGTCCTGGGAGCTTTGGGTGCCTGTCAGGGATGGGGCAGCAGGAGAGAGCTGTGGCAGACTCCTGAGCATGAGAGATCTCTAGGATGAGAAAGACATTGGGACCCAGCCCAGCAGCAGACATCCTGCAGGGCTCCCAGGAGGCAGAGGGAAGCATCTGGGTGGGGAAAGTGGACGCGTGGACTGGCCTGGCTCTGGGCATCCTCAGCATCCACGCAAGCTGCTCAGCCCAGACAGACCTCCTCTGTGGACTCTTCCACTCAGGGAAGCACCAGGCAAGCAGAGCTGGTGTTAGCCTGGCCTGTGCTCACGCCAGGCCACAGGAACTGCTTTCTTGCTGTGTTCCCAGTGCCTCTTCCTCTTGGAGGACTGGGCTCCATCTTCTTGCCCTATTTGCTGTGGCTCCCTGAAGCCCTGCCCGCAGGTGCCAGCCATGTGCCCTCTGGACATCACCTGTAGCCGAGTGCAGGAGGCCTCAGAAAGGGGAGCGGGCAGATGGAGGGTGCGGACGCTCTCCAATGCTGCGAACCCTGTCCCGTCCAATACAGCCCCAGGGTAGGAGTGAAGAGGGATGGACAGGACTTGCCCCCCCTCCCGCAGGACAGCTGCTGTGTGCCCCAGCCCAGCTGCTCCAGCCTCAGAGCCACCCCCAACCCCTCCTCCAACATGGGGACAGGCTCCTCTGCACACTTGTCCTCGTGGGCCTGGGTCTCGCGGGAAGCAAGGCTTGGGTGCAGGGGACCACTGAACCAGACCTACGCCCACGCTCTCATCCTGACTCGGCTGTAGGTGCAGCCCGAGTGGTAGCGCACCTGCCTAGCAAGTGTGAAGTCCTGAGTTCAAACCCCAGGACTGTCAAAAGACTGAAAAAAGAAAATCATGGCTCAGCCTGTGCTTACTGAGCAGCCTACAGGAAGGGTCTCTGCCCCCCCCCAGCCCCCCAAAGCCTCTGCAAAAGGGAGCTAAGGGTCCCCTTCCCTACAGGCTCAGGGCAAAGATGCATGAGCCCCAGTAGGCACCTGGCTCTCTCCTCCTTGCCACCATGGGTGGGCAGGCTCGGGGCACAGGAAGGGTGTAAGGGAAGGGCCAGGCAGCCCCACCAGGGTGTGTGAGCTGCCTGCGCCAGGCAGAGCCGCCCCCACCGCCCCGCCCCCGCTCCCAGCCATCTGCACGCTGGCAGCAGAGGAGGCAGGGAGGGTGGCACACATTCTGCTTCCATCCAAGCAGGGCCAGTCGGTCTCGGAGGAAGGACTACAGCCCGGGGGGGGGGGGGGGGAGATGTGGGCAGGGCCTTTGCATGGAGACGCTGTCCCCTCGGGCCTGGGAAGGGCAGGGGCACTGGGGCTGGCAGGTAGGCATGTCCACCCCTGTGAGAAAAAAACCCAAATGAGGGTGGGCATGGAGCCTGCCCTTGTCCGGTGGGGAAAGCCAGACCCGAGCCGGGCCCCTGGGGCAGACCAGTCCACCGCAAATTGGGGCCGAGCTTGGACAAGGTTCTGGCACCCAGACAGCTCAGGGTGCACCTGTCCCAGGTCTGCCTCGTAGGTCCCCGGGCCCATCGGGGAGAAACGACACTGAGCCTGGCACTGAATGGCTTCCTTTGGCTGCAGGTTCTCTCCTCTCTTTTAACTGCTTTTCTCTCTTCCCTCGCCTTCAGCACCTCTCCTCAGCACTGTCACGGTGCCTGAATGCACCAGCCTACTCCCCTCATTAGACGGGAGAGGAGAGCTGCAAAGTACACGGCACACAGAATGCCAGATGGATGGGGGTGGCGGTCACACGCGTGTGGACCAGCTCCCGGCCCAGAACCCCGTGCTTCAAGGTGATGGAAATGGTGCCTAGTCTTGTGGCAGGTGGGTTTTTTGGTTTCTTTGTTTTCATTTTCCCGCTGTTGTTTATGTCCGTGTATGATGACAGCCTCTTCGGATCCGCCAGGCACCACTTGGAAAGGAGAGGAACAGGTGTGATCTGTGACCCCCCCCCACCCATGTCCTGCAGGCAGGTGAAAGGACGCAGAGGCCGCTCTGTGACCTGTCCTTGCAACCCTGGTTCTTTTCTGACTCCCAGTGCCTATCCTTGGGGTCATTGTTGGCGTGCAGCTGGACTGGCCACCAGGGTGGAAGCCGTACCCAGCTCTCAGGCCTTCCCCCTGTCCAGAGCTCCTAGGGAAGAACGCGCTCGCACACAGGCGCCCGCGCGCGCACACACAAGATCAGACTGGATGGAAGGGCTGGGACGGCCCACACCTTCTGGCAATTTCTCCAGTAAACTGTGAGCTCCTTGAGGGCAGGCACGTGGTTCCTTCGCTGCCAAAATATCCCTAGGATCTGGCACAGCGCTGGCTGGCGCCCAGCAGCACCCAGGGAGACAAGAGCCGGATAAGCAGGTGGACGGGTTAGCACGGGGGTCCCCCGCTTTTGGGGTCCACTCGCCCTACCTCCGCGCGCGCCCTGCCCTCATTCATTCCTTCACTCATTCATGCTGCCATTTCCACACGTGGGGCTCACTCATTCACTCCCCGCCCGCCGTCATTCCGTCCCCGCCCCGCTCGGCTCCCGGTGCCCCCGTGCGCCCCGCGCCCACCACGTGCGCCGGGCCCGGCGCGGCGCGGGGAAGCGGCGGAGCCGCCGCGGCTGCGCGGGGCCGGGGCTGGCGGGGAGCCGGGCTGGGGGCGGGGGGCGGGCGCTCCCTGCGGGAAGCCGGGCGCCCGGCCTCCGAGGGGAAGGGGCGGCGGCCCCGGGCGCGGCGGCGGCGGCGGCGAGCGGCGCGGAGGGCCCGGGACCATGTGGACGGGCGGCCGGCGGCCGGGCCGGCTCCGCCGGGCGGTGAGTACCCGCGAGGCGGGCCGGGAGGGCAGGGCGCGGGGGCGGGGCGGGGCGGGGCGGGCCCCGCGCCGGGGCGGTCCCTGCGCGCGCCCCCCTCCCAGCCCCGCGGGGCCCCTCGGGGCCCGGCCCCGCCCGGAGGGCTCCGCGGCCCGCGGGATCGGCCCCCGGGGCGGGGCGGGGCCGCTGGGCCTGCGCGCGCCGCCCCGCCCTGCCCCCCCGCGCAGGCCCGGGGCCCCCGGCGCGCGCCCTGGCGGCGGGAGGGAGGCGGAGGGGGCACGCGGGAGTCCCGTGGTCCCCGCGGTGACTGGCGGAAGGGCCCCGGCTAGACCGGGGCTCGCCCGGGAGGGAGGCGGCCGCGGAAAGGCCGCGGTGCCGGAAGGAGGCCGAGCCGGGGCTGGTTCTCGGTGGTGCGCCGTGCGGGGTGGGGTGGAGGGGGGCGCGCACAGCCCGGGGCACCTCCGTCTCCCCCCCCCCCCCCCCGTGTCCAGGAGGAGGAAACTGAGGCCGGAGGAGGCGAGGGCTCGGCCCAGGCCGCCGCCGGCTCCGGGAGCCACGGTGCACCAGCTGGGGAGTTCTGCCCAGCATTTCCGCTTCCTGCCTGGCGCAGAGATGGTTCCTTCCCCACCCCAGCCCCAGCCAGGTTCCTGGGGCGGGTGGGGGGGGGACGGGGAACGTGTGGGTCCGGGATCGGAGCCTGGCTGGGGGCCTCGGTCCTGCCAGTGTGCGGGGCCGGGGCCTGGGTGTGCACCCGCCGGAGGGGATGTCCGGGAGACCCCAGCTCTGCGCCCCGGAGGCCATGGAAGGCCCCTTCGCCCTTCTAGGCCTCAGTTCTTCCACCAGCCCGAGGGCAGGAGGCCCAGGCAGGACTGGTTCCCACGACCGCAGGAGGCGGCCCTCGGGTGCCAAGTTATATCTGCAGGCAGATGGCGGGGGCCCTGTGGTCGGAGCCCGTGGCCCTTCGGGGGCGGCTCTGCCTGGCCTGGGGCCGCGCAGGGCGCTCATGCAGCAGCCAAGGCCTTGGCAGCCTCCTGCAAAAACCCTTCATTTTCCCAAGTCTCATTGTAATTAAGGCGGCACAGAAACGAGCGCAGTGGCAGATGCGGGCCCTGCCAGGGGCGGCTGGGCCGGGCGCGGGGCCCTCTCGTTACCGTTCCGAGTGTGCAGACGCCGGTGGCCTGTGTTCCCGTGGCCCCGACCCGGAAGCAAAGGCGCCTGAGAAGGCCAGTGGGGAGGCCTGGCTGTCCCAAACTCTCCCTGGTTGGGGACTGGGCACCGGACACCTGCCAGGCCCAGAATGGAGATGAGTGCAGAGGGACCCTTCCATGGGTCCCCAGAGACCTCAGGGCACGGCACAGCATCACATGGCGATCGCTACCCCTTCCTCCACACCTACTATGTGTGCTGCAGCAGCAGCAGCCTGTACCATCTCCATAGCAACACTTGGAAGCCGTGTCCTTGTCACTAGGCACTTAGTCATGTGGAAGAATGGATGAGTGAATGGGAGGAGAAGCTGGTCTGTGAACTCCATAGCTTGTTGGAAACAGCCCACCAAAACTCCCCAACTTCCAGCAAGGGAGGCCCACGGGCTGAGTAGGAGTTGGGCAAGTGAAGAGTAGAGACAGCCTACAGGAACATGGTGGAGGCCTGCAGGGGAGGGGTGAGAAGGGCCAGAAGAGGCTCAGTCTTGCTGAAGTGTGTGGAGGCCGAGGGTATGACTGTGAGGGTGGGAGAGGTCCTCCTCCCTGCAGAGGCGTGGTGCTCCCTGCAGAGGCGTGGTGCTCCCTGTGGAGGAGTGGTACTCCCTGCAGAGGAGTGGTGCTCCCTGCGGAGGAGTGGTGCTCCCTGTGGAGGAGTGGTACTCCCTGCAGAGGAGTGGTGCTCCCCGCGGAGGAGTGGTGCTCCCCGCGGAGGCGTGGTGCTCCCTGCGGAGGCGGCGTGGTGCTCCCTGCGGAGGCGGCGTGGTGCTCCCTGCGGAGGAGTGTGGTGCTCCCTGCGGAGGAGTGGTGCTCCCTGCGGAGGAGTGGTGCTCCCTGCGGAGGCGTGGTGCTCCCTGCGGAGGAGTGGTGCTCCCCGGGAGGAGGAGGTATGGTGCTCCCTGCGGAGGCGTGGTGCTCCCCCGGACCCTGGTGCCCAGAGAACCCTAGGCTCACTGTTGAAAGTTGTCCCAGTCCTTCCTTTCCTGTAGCTGTCACTAGGCTGGTGGAGAGGCACGGAGTCCCTGTCCATCTCCTGCCACTAGTTGGCTGTGTGGCTCCTGGCAAGGCCTGGGCCTCTCTAGGGCCATCACAGAGGCTGAGTACCTGTTGTAGTGAAGTCACCAAGAGCAGAGCCCAGCAGGCAGCTTATGAGCAGAAAGCTGACCAGAGCTGTTGGTGGTCCAGTAGTTAGAGTGACAGGCTCATGAGTGAGCAATTGTGTGAGCGAGCAAATCTCTGAGCAAGTGGATGAGTGAATGAACCGGAGGGTGAGTGAGAGGTTTAAGTGGATGAATGAATGGCAGCATTGATGAGTGCAGGAGCAAGTGAAGGAGGGAATGAGCTTGTAGACCTAGGAGTGTGAGTGGATGGACAAATGAGTGAATGGGGGGCCAGTGGGTGGAG
Organism: Dipodomys spectabilis; assembly: GCF_019054845.1. NCBI lineage: Eukaryota > Metazoa > Chordata > Mammalia > Rodentia > Heteromyidae > Dipodomys > Dipodomys spectabilis. The sequence continues at coordinate 418,087 of NW_024870834.1, forward strand.
AGGGCGCAGATGAGTGAAGGAATGGGTGAGTGAGCAGGTGGGTGAGTGAGGGAGTGAACGCCTAGATGGCTGGCTGAGAAAGTGAGTGAATGAGTGACAAACAAGCTTGTGAGCAACTCAGTAGTGAAGCCACTAGTGAGCGGATGAGTGAGCAGATGGATGAGTGAAGGAGTGAATAGATGAGCGTGTGGATGGGTGAGTGAGCGAGCGGATGGGTGAGTGAGCGAGCGGATGGGTGAGTGAGCGAGCGGATGGGTGAGTGAGTGAGCGGATGGGTGAGTGAGTGAGCGGATGGACAAGTGGGTTGGTGAGTGGATGGTTGAACAGATGAGTGGATGAATAGATGCGATGGGTAAGTGAGTGAGTGGATGGGTGAGTGAGTGGATGGGTGAGTGAGTGGATGGGTGAGTGAGTGGATGGGTGAGTGAGTAAGATGGGTGGATGGTGAATGAGAGAGATGAGTGAGTGAATGTGTGAGTGGATGGATGAGTGGGTGGATGAATGAGTGAGTGAGTGGGAAAGTGGGTGAGTGGATGGATGAGTGAGTGGGTGGACGAATGAGTGAATGGATGTGTGGGTGGATGAGTGAGTATGAGTGGATGAATGAATGAGTGTGGGTGGATGGATGAATGAGTGGGTGAATGAGTGAATGTGTGGGTGGAGAGTGAGTGAGTAGGTGAATGAGTGAATGGATGAATGAGTAGATGTGTGGGTGGAGAATGAGTGAGTGGATAAATGAATGAGTGAGTGAATGTCTGGGTGGATGAGTGGATGAGTGGATATGAGTGAAGGGATGAATGAGTAGATGGATGGGTGAGTGGATGGATGTGTGAGTGACTGGATGAGTGAGTGGGAAGTGGGTGAGTGAGTGACTAGTGAATAGGCAGGTGGACGAGTTCACACTCGTGTACACAGCCTCCCTAAGCCCCCACCCTGTGGCTCACTGGGCTCCTCATATGAATTTGACCTTGCAGAGTTCATGATCTGCTGGGAATCATGGAACCCCACTCATTGGGGCAGGGGTTACAAAGATGCTTCTCTGCCTCACTAGCTGGCCTTGAAAGGGCCTGACCCCAACAGGCCGTGAGCCCTTCTAAGAATGTCCTAGGCAGGGACCCACGGCTGCCCCACCTGGGGCCAGCTACAGGCATATTCCAGCCGCAGGCTCCGGGGCGTGGCGCTGGTCAGACCCGCCGGGCCTGGCAAGTCCTGCGGGTGGTGAATGCTGGGATGAGATGCCCAGGGCTAGGGAGTGACGTGGACACACGGAAGCATGGGACTGGGTGACGGTGTGCGCATGCCAGACAGGTAGCAAAACAGACAGCTAGAGAGACGCTGGGCAGGAGATGAGCCCGTCAGATAGGAGTGGGGTACAAGGGGGGACGGGCGGATGAATGGAAAGGCTGATGGAGATGCAGCAGTGAATAGCTTGAAGAGAATGCCCATGGCTGCAGGGAGGATGGATTTCTGTTGCACTAGGCAAGACTGACAGATAAATGGATGGAAGAATTTAAAAATGGATGGATGGTAATATAGATGTTGGTGGAAGGATGGATGAAGGATAGCCGGATTTGAGAGTATGTACAGGATGGATACACACAGGCATGGAGAAGCAGATGGAGGCATGAGTGGATGCCGTTATGAGGGAGCACTGCCAAAGGTGACACTGTGTCAGTTAGAAAATGGCTGTAGGACCGGTTGGGCGGATGGATACACAATTAGGTGAGTGGGTAGATACAGGACTGGATGGGCGGATGGATATGGGGAGGGATGCTGAGAGAGGCTATACTGTGGGCGAATAGACATGGCACATGCGTAGACCCAGACATGGAGTGTGGCCTTTCCCCACATGGTCAAAGGCCAACGGGGGCACAGGAACATGAGTGACAGGAAAGATACATGAGTGAGCGCTAGCCAGAGGCTACAGGAGTCAGATGCATGTGGGGATGTGTGCAGGTCAGTAGACTGTGCTGCGGACTTCCTAGGACGGGCACTTGTGGCTGGATGGACATTTCAGGGAGACACGGGTGAAGGATGGCTGGGCCAAGACAAAGGGGCGGAGCTTCAGACAGTGATTCCCTCAGTTTGCTGTGTTGATACTTTGCTCCCATGCCTCCAGCTCTCCCTGGTTCAGAGACGGAAGCTGAGCAGGCTTCGGGGCTGGGGAAGAAGCAGCCTTGCTGACACAGATACAGAAGGCATAGAGGAGAAAACCCAGCCCAAACCAGGCCTGCCTCTGCTGCCTGTGCTCAGGGATGGGAGGAGAGCTGGGGGACCCAGGGTAGACACACAGGGCATCAAATGTGGGAGGCGAGTGCTTGCACCCATGCAGCAGAGCGCCGTGGTGGTGTGGAGAAGTCCCAGGGCAGGTTGGAAACATCTAGAGGTCAACAGGCGGGGTGGCTGAGAGCTGAGTGGGACCTCTCACCCCTCGGGGGCTGCTGTGTAAGCTGGTGATGGCAGATGCTGTGGGCTAGGATGGCGGAGAGTGAAGTCTTGGGGTGGTATGTGGCATGTGGCTGCGGATGTCCTCCACAGCCCCCCAGAGCCCAGCCTGCCCCCACCCCGAAGGCAGGGCAGACTTTCCTGACCTGGAGGGGTTCTGTGAGAACTAAGTCTTCCCAGCCGTCCGTCTGTCCGTTCGCCTGCAGAGACAGTGCACACCCAGGAGAACTGGGTGCCGTCCAGGAGCTGAGAATCTTTCTGGGCAGCCGAGGGGAGCAGTTGTGATGGGCGGCCATATCCTCGGGACCTCCGGCCGGTGGCTGACACCCAAGGGGTTGTTATAACAACAGAAACTTGTCTGATGTCGTTTGAAACTCAGAAAGACTCCAGGACCAGCTGGCCAGGGCTCCCCTAGGAGTCCTGTAGACACCCCTATCCATGCAGCGGGTGGTTTAGCGCCCCTGTGCCAAGGAGCCCTGAGGTCTCGTGAGGCTCTGATTCCTTTGCTGGCAGCTGAGAAGGTGCATGTCTTGCTCTAGGGTTTCCTGCAGTTGTGAGACAGAGGAGCTGAGCCACCCGGTGGTCTTCCTGTAAGTCTGGGGAAGCCGTCCAGATGGAGAGCAACTGTCCACAGACGTTTTCCAGGGCCTCATACAGAATGAGGCCACACCAGGCCGTGAGGCTCACGAACCCAGAGCCCAGACCTGTGTGTCAGTCACTCCTCCATCCATCTACCCATTTAACATCCACCCACCCATCCGTCATCTACTAGTGCATCATCCATCCTTCCATCCATTTCGTCTTCCATCTGTGCACTTCTTCCCTTCATTATCCATCCACTCATCCATCCCCATCCATAGGTACACCCACCATCTATCCATCTTCTGAGCCATCCATCCATCCAACCATCCCTCTAGTCATTCTATCCATCCATTCACTAGTCTCATTGGGCACCTACTGCGTGCTAGGTTTTATGCATTCATATATACATCCATCCACTCCTCGTCTATTCATTCATCCAACTATCCATCTATCCATTCCACCCATTCATTCAAGGTTTTGTTGAGCACCTCCTGTGTGCTGGGTTTTATGAAGTTAGGTAGGAAACCGCAGAGCTTACATTCTAGTGATGGAGGCAGACACTGAGCTAATAAACTCCTGGAAGCCTGGTATGGCAAGCACAGGTTAGAAGAGTCTCTTTCAGGGGTGACTGGTGCAATCTGGGGGACAGGCTGAGGCCCCAAAGATTCACCCAGCATAGATGATGAAAAGAAGAGGAAAGGAGAGAGAAAGAGAGTGTTCCTGGTAAAGGGAGTAGAAAGTGCAAAGGCCCCAAGACCAATCTGGAGTTGAGCACTCTCCAAGGTTCCTCTGAGCATAGGCGGGCGGCAGCAGACAAGACATAAAGTCTTTCTGAGGCTCTGGGAAGGTGTGCTGCAGTCATAGCTCCCGAAGCTCTGGGGTTGGATAGAGCAAGGACAGCCATCGGGGAGACCCTGGCATAATGACCAAAGGCATCTAGGTGGAGAGGGAGGAAGGTCGTCAGCGTGGGGCAGGGTACCGGGCTGCTTCTGAGCCTCTTGGCCAGCTGAGCCTGAGGTCCCTGGATCCCCCCCACACACACAATAAGACAGGTGTCATGGGTACCCAGAGAGGTACCCAACTGCTCCCAGAAAGCGCCTTGGTACCTGGTGTGCGGTGTCTGAGCGGGGCTCCAAAAGCACAGTGTGGGCAGGGAGGGCCTCGGCTGGGCTCCAGGCACCACCTGGGCCAGCATCGGGGCTGGGCCAAGGACGTGGGGCCCAGGGCCCATCGAACGGAGACCAGAATTAACGGTGACACAAGCTAGAGGATGGGCTTATTTTTCTCTCGTTAAGGAAGTGTCATTGTCAAGGTACAGGGCTGGGATGGTTGGAATGAGGTTTTCATTTGTCTTTCTGTTCTACCATTTATGGAAGATTTCTGCCACGAGTTTGCAATATGGTGCGGTATGGTTGCCCCAGCCACATTTTCCAGAGGTTGGGGAGTAGGGCACAGGCAAGCTGTCTGGTCTTTTTGAAGGAGCTCCTCCGTGGACACACCCCACGTCTGTTTGTCTTTTATTGAGTACCCCTGGCTGCAAAGACACCTGAGAAGTTCAGTCTCAGGAGGGTTGTTTTTTCTTTCTTTTTATTTCTGGTTGTGGGACTTGAACTCTGGGCCTGGGTACTGTCCCTGAGCTCTTCGGCTCAAGGAGAGCACACTACCATTTGAGCCACTTCCAGCTTTCTGGTGGTTAAGTGGACTTTCCTGTTCCTGCCTGGGCTGGCTTTGAACCGCGATCCTCAGACCTCAGCCTCCTGAGGAGCTAGGATGACAGGCGTGAGCCGCCGGTGCTGGCTTTTGGTGGGCTCTTGATAAGGAAGACGAGAACAGTGGAAGCAGTGGTAGATTACTGCCCTTCCCCCGCGTAAGCACTTCCCCCATGGTGGTTCTCACCTGTCTGTCCCCTGGTCCAGCTCGGCCTGCCAGGGCGTGGGAGCAGCGCTGGGAGTGTGGCTGGGTGAGGCAGCCTGGGCTGTGGGCTCTGGGAGGCACTGTGGGCCTCTCCTCCCAGCCCTGGGCAGATCCCAGGACGTGACCTTGTCCTGGCCGGCTCTGTCTAAGCCCTGGAGCTCAGCTCCCATTTAGCGACAATCAATCTGGGGGCGGAGGCTGCTCTCAGGGTCGATGGGCGGGTGGGCGGCCACTGGCTGTCCATCCCCACTAGGGATGAGCAGCCTCACCCTAGAGGGCTTCAGATCCCACCCAAGGGAGGGAGGATGGCGTCTGGACCCACTGAGGACGAAGCTCTCAGGGGCTGACCCCACCCCCATCCCCCAACCCTGCACGGGGTGACTGGCACTCCCCAGAGCCCAGTCCCCAGGCCCCCAGCAGGGAAGGCCATCGAGCAGCAGTGAGCTGCCCCGGGGCCCCGCCGGCACCGTGTTCCACCCTGTCTGGACAGCAGGGCCCCGTGGGGAGAGAAGCCCCACAGCGCCCGGCCCGCCAGCCCCCACGGAGCCCCCAGAGATGGGCGGCAGAGCTGTCGCCCCCCTGGAGCGCCTGGGCGTGTGGCAGGAAGCCAGGCTGCCCTTCTCCCGCTTCCTGGATGAGGTCACCGAGAGGGTGCTGGACCCCAAAACCTTGGAGGGCTTCAAGGGCCCCAGAGGCCGCAGCCTAGAAGCTTCTCCCAGGGAGCCTCTGGCTGGAGCCCCAGAGGAGGACCAGGCCCCGGGGCACCAGGGTCTGTCGGCCACCACTGGAGTAGCTGCAGTCAGAGCAGGCTCAGGCCAGGCCTCGGACCCCAGGGGACCTTGGGGGAGCAGCGGACTGGAAAGCCAAGCCTCCTTCTCCAGCATGTGCCGGGTGAGTGGAGCCCCAGCCTGGACCCCAGCATGAGCCCCTGGTCTGCATCGCCGGCCCCTGCCCAGCCCCCTCTCCGCCCTGTCCACAGCACCTGCCACAGAGCGCATCTCTAAGGGGAAGGCTCTGGCTTCCAGTCAATGCTCAGCAGCTGATTGCTGGGGCAAGTACTGGGGCCAACAACACCGATGACCGTGATAATAATACCACCTCTCTCACGTGCCAGCTCCACCACCGGCTCTCCTGAGCTGGGCCCAGGTGTCATGGGCTAACCTCCGACCTCTCTGTCCCGCCAAGGCACGCCAGGGCAGGGTTGGCAGGTGTGCGGTCAGCTCTCCTGTGGGGAGTCTGGGGCAGCCCCGCCCGGTTGGCATGGGGGCCAGCCATCGCTGAGTGTCCGCTGAGTGGCTCTGAGCCCCTGTGCTTGGCGCTGTGCCTCCAGGAGTTGAGGAGGAAACTGAGGCACAGAGCAGTCACGCGGGGTGTTCCGGTGTGTGAACCTCACACCCACCAGCTCGGTGGGTTCGGTGAAGCCCCATGGCGCTCTGCCTCTCAGAGCACCACCCCTAGCTCAGGCCCATTCTCATCCGCCTCAGTTTCCCAGTGCTTATGCAGTACCGTGTACCCATTCCCCTGCCTGAGTCCTTCCCTTACAGTCCCGGCCTCCTGCCCAGCGCCCCTTCTCTCGGGACCCTGCCTGTGTGCAGCTCTGTGCCACGCTGACTGCCCTGGAGGCCCTGGGTCCAGGAGTCTCTGATACTCAGCATTCCATCTCTGCATGCAGTGCCCTTCTGGGCCTGGGGACGTGCTGGGACCCAGAGAAAGGGCTAAAAGGGGGACCGCAGGGCAGCAGACCTAACGCCTGGCTCCCTGGCTTCAGGCTGAAAGGCCATTCTGAGGAAAACGGCCAGGAAGCCCTTTGTGAGCCGCTTCCAGGAAGCAGACTTGAGGCTGAAGCGCCCTCATACTACCGTGTGAATGTCTTAGGCTACACTTTGGCAAATAGGCCAAGAAGAGAGCAGAATGCAAAGCCAGGGTCATCGGCTGGGAGGGGCAGGGATGCTGGTCCTGACGCCAGCTGGTGCTGTCGTTGGATCCTGTCCAAGAGACTCTCTTGGGCCTCACACAAGCCCACCTGACCTCAGGCCTCACCGGTGTGGCTGGTACCTGCCGAATGCCCACTGCTCCCAAGAGTGGCCGCTCACCTGCTCTGCCCATGGTCACGTGGGAATGGGGGATGGACTTGCCAGATCTCCCATATTTTTCAGTAGAAGCCCAAAAGCTGGATTTTAAAATGCAAATTCTCCTGATTTTAAACGTTGGCTCAAATGTTGAGAAACAGAGACAGAGACAGAGACCTCAGGCAGGCCAAGTGCAGGGCTGGCAGGCAGATTTAGCTCAGAGAGGCCAGTTTCCATCACTACCCCCTGTCCTGTGCCCAGCTGGGCACTGGGAGCCCAGGCTAGCCCCATAGAGCCAAGACCAGTCTCAAAGGGATGGGGCCAATAGCACGGCCAGGTCCTCCCGAGCCGAGGAAGGACTTGCTTGGACTTGGGACTGTTCCACGTCAGGGTCTGTGTTCAGGTCCCCGCTGTGCTGGGGTGAGCCCTGGGAGACAGCTGAGGAAGCCCAGGCCACCTGTCCTCTGTCCTGCACATGCTGGGGACAGAGCAAGACGCAACGACCCTCTCTGCTTCTGGAAATACCTACAGGTCATCCCTCCTCCCTCTTCTTCCCCTGGGCTCCTCCTCGGCTGCCCTGCCCCCTCCCCGCCCCTGCCCTGCAGCTCGGGCCCAGTTCCCTCCCACCCTGTGATTTCTGCAGGCTCGCCTCTTCCCTGGCCAGCAGCTGGGACTCGGAGGTGACCCCTCCCTGCTCCACACCTCCTGGCCCTTCCCTGAACTGTGGCTCGTGTGCCTGCCCCGCTGGGGCCCTGTCAGACCTCAGTCCTGCGTCAGCCCCCTCCCTGGTCAGCCAGGGTCCTCCATGCCTCCATCCACATCCCTCATGGGCTCCCTTTGGGGTCCCTCCTGCCACAGCTCCCCCTCTCCTCCCAGGCACCCCCCCATCCTTCTCCGTGCACTTTCTCCGTGGGGCGCATGGCATATGGACTTCCTGGTGGGCTCTGCCTTAGCTCAGCAGCTGGCAAGGGCAAGGGACCTGGTGTAAGTGTGTGCATCACCCTCCCCCACCAACGGCTCCCTTACTGGGCGCCCAGCCAGTGTTTGTTGAATGAATGTGAGAAAGGCAGGGAGCAATATAAAACATCTTGGAAAGGAGTCCTCCCCGAATGAGTAATGAAAAGGCTGCAGCCTGTCACCAGCCCATCCCCAGGGCTGGCAGTCTCTTACACACAGCCACCTGCTGCTCACGTGTCCCTGGAGAAGCTTCCATCCTTCCCTCCTAGCTGAGAGGCTGAAGCTCTGAGAGGTTGTTAAATCTTGCGTAAGGTCGCACAGCCCTGTGGGAGGTCGTGGTCACTGCCCTGGAGAGCTGGGTCTTGTCCAGTCTCCAACCCCAGGCCTCCAGCTGCTTTTCCCTCCACTCAGGTAGGCCCAGGAAGCAGATGGGGGGGGGGGGGCTGAAGAGCCCATGGCAGGTGGGAGGAGGCCCAGGGCAGAGCCCTGGAGTTGGAGTTGGACAGAGCCCAGGCCTGTGCCCTCCCCGTCCAGGGTTGGCGGGGCACAATGTCTGTGCACACTTGTGTCCTGAGCGCATGTGTACATGCATTTGGCCCACAGCATCAGCATCGGCAGTGGTGGGAGCCCTTCCCCCCTCCCACATCCCATCAGGGGTGTCGCTTCTGCTTTGCATAGATGGCCAGTGAAGGAAGGTATGGGCAGTGCAGACTCTAGGACAGAACATTCCAGAAGGCAGGAAGAGGGGCAGAGTCCCTGAGGCAGGCAGGTGCTAGTGGCTGTGGGGCCTGCAGGGCTGACAGGTGGCTGGCATGTGCTGAGAGAGTTCCCTCCCTAGGTGAGTCCTGACTGGCAGCACAGTCAGCTCCCGCAGAAGCTTCTGGGAGCACCGCCGATGCACGAGCCACCGGGGGGGGGGGGGGGGGGGGGGGGGGGGGGGGGGAGGGCAGGGTCCAGGCGTTCACGTAGTATGGATGGTGGCTCTGTCTCTTGGGCCTCTGAATGGGCACCAGAGACATAGGGGCTTGGGACTGCAAGCTGGCAGGGAGTATTGAAAGCAGGGAGCAGGGACAGGAGGCCGGCCATGGGGTCAGGGAGCTCAGCCAGCAGTAGCAATAGGAAGGGGCTGGAGCCCAGGAGGTGGCAGGGGCGCTGTCCAGTGTGGCTGGCAGAGAGGGCACAGGCAGAAATGCTGGGAAGTGGTGGGGGTCGCCAGGCTGGGCCTCTGGCATCCAGGGTGGACAGTAGGGACTGGGGGTCCCTAGAGGGGCGGTGCCCCGTGGCAGGGCAGGGCTGGAGGTCACAGAGGGCCCCTGTGTGCCTGCTGTGTCATGCTGGAAGGCTCTGCTCATGTCCAGAGGGGAGGTTCTTTCTCTCGGCCTCCCCCCTCGATCCCCACCTTTCTTCTCCACAGCTCGGCCCCAGCAGCCCCCGCAGTGCAGCCCATCAGGCAGGCCTCAGCCTTCCCTGTGCACAGCCTTATGGAAACATGGTGGCCCTGGTGGGCAGAGGCAGGAGGTTCACAAGTTCTAGGCCAGCCTTAGGTACCTGGGAGGGAGACCTGGCCCCTAAAACGAAACAGTGGAGGGAAGCTCACAGGACCGTCATCTTGTGGTTAGGGAATGGCAGAGCCGCGGCTGCGTGAACCTGGAGCAGTGGGGGGAGGAGGGCACTGCGCAGAGCCGTGGGGATGGCCCGCAGGGAGCCCGTGCCCGCTGCAGAGCCTCACACGCGGCTCCGCGCCCCCCTCCGCGCCCCCGCCCCCACTCCACCGCAGGACCCCATGGGGGTCTGTCTGGAGGCCACGGGACAGGCCCTGGATCACCGACGATTGGAGGGCTCCATGGAGGACCGCAGGCAGGTGCCAGGGTCTGCAGCGGCAGTGAAGGTCAAGGCCGGCTGGCTTCCATCTCCTGACCTGCCCAGCCTCCTTCCCCCTCCCCTCCCACCCCACCCCTACCCCCGGGGCCAGGGGAGCTCCCAGAAGGTCCTTCCAAAAGAGCTAAAACATCCTATGTAAATAATTGATGCCGGCTTTTTTAAAATTAAATTTTAATGCTTTCTTATTAATTCTAGACAAACGCCCCGACAGGTCATTCATCCCCCGCGGGTGACGGAGGCCCCCCTCCCCGGCGACAGCGCGGGGACCGTCCCAGCCGGTGGGTGGAAAAGGCCTCGTAGGAACCGGAGTCCAGGCCCGGCGGGGCTCCCCCACCCTGTGAACCTCTCGTGTCTGAGTTGGTACCGTGCGCTCTCCCGGAGGAGGCCGAGGGGGAGAGGCCCTCCCCCGGGGGCGCGGGGCAGCAGGAGGGCGCGGGCCCTGCGCTCCGCTCTGCCGTCCTCCCCTGTCCTCCCGCCGCTCGGCTGACACTGGACAGCCCAGTCGGGGAGCGCGGGGCGCCCGCCGCTGCGCAGCCTCCCAGGTGGCCGGCCTTCGCCCCCGAGCTACCGAGGAGCAGGAGCCGTGGGCGGGGGCGGGGGGGGGGGGGGCTTGAATCCTGGCGGGGCCTTGACCCCGCCAATGGACGGCTCCTCCCACCTCGCGCCGGCTGGGGGAGGACCGGGCGTGCCGGGTGCCGGGGCGTCCTGCGGGGACAGCTCGGGGGCTCCTGCCCGGCGGGAAGCCACGGCGGGCCGCAGGCCGAGGCCCAGCGCATTGAGCGCCTGCTGTATGCCGGGACCCGGTGCCGAGGGCGCAGCAATGGGGACCGCGCAAGGTGGGCCTGGGGCGCGGGGCGCGGGGCGCGGGCGGGCCACGGGGGGCGAAGTTCGCCCGTGGGAGGGGAGCGCCCGGGGGAGGGGCTCTGGTGCGGGGGGGGGGGGGTCTTGGGCAACTTTTAAAGTGTCCCGGAGGGAATCCGGCTCGCCAGCGCCTTGGGGTACCTTGACCCCCGGAAATGTCTGTCCGCCCGCGCCCCTCCGCAGCCGCCGGTGCCCCCCGGGCTGCCGAGCGCCTGGTGCGGCTTCCGCTCGCCTCCCCTCCCCCACACCCCCTCCCGGGTTTTCAGGTGAGGAAACTGAGGCTGGAGGACCCCGCGGGGCTGCCCGCCCCAGCGCCGGGGAAGTGGGTGGCCGAGCTGGTCCGAGGCCCCCGGGGCCGGGCTGCGCCGTCGCCCGGCGGGGCGGTGGGGGAGGCGGCGTGGGGCCCGGGCCGAGCGGAGCGGAGCGCGCTCCCGGCGGACGCGGCGGCGGCGCCCGGCGCGAGGGGCCGGGATGGGCAGTCACCAGTCTTCCCAGGTCTGTCGTGTGGTCCCTGGGCTCCGACCCCCGGGTCCCCTAGCGCGGGAAGACAGGAAAAGCCCCCCCCTCCCCGGAGCCACCTCTGGGGCGCAGGAGAGCCCGCCGCGCGTCCCCCCCGCTCCGCGCAGGAAGTGCCATCCCGCCCGGGCCGCCGCGCTCCCCGAGGCTCGCCGGCGCCCACAGGGTTAAGGGCGGCGGGGGTCCCCGCCCCGCGCGCGGAGGGGCTGCGCAGGCTGGGGAGGGGGGGGGTCTTCACGCCGCGCGGACGGAGTGCGCGAGCCCGGCAGGAGCCCCGCCGGCGAGCCGAGCCGCTCGGACGCGCGCGGGTTAATCCCTCGGGCCCGGGAGGGGCGAGCCAGGCCCAGAACCCCAGAATCCGGGGCAGCGGGGTCCCTGACCGACGAGGAGCGCGGGGCTTCCGATGCCGTCTCTCTGGGATTGCGTGAGTGTCGCCTTCTGCGCCCCGACCCCCGGCCCGGCGCCGATTTCCCCGGCTCAAACATTCTCCGACTTCAAGGTTCTGCGATCCGGGGGTTCGGCGTCCTCCGGGGGGGAGCGCGGGGCAGGAGGGTTAACGGCGGCCCTGGGGGACCCCCGAGGGCCGCGCGCGCCGGGAGTGAGCGGGGCGGGCCGCTCCCCTGCGGGGGGGATGGGGGGGACGCGAGACCCCAGCGCCCCGGGGCCGAGGCGTCCCGGATCCCGGGCCGGACCCCCGCTCGCTCTGGGGGGGGCGTAACTCGGTGCCGGGGAGTGCGGCGGCCCGGGCGGGCTCACCTGTTACTCGGCCCACTGAGTCACGGCGGGGGCCGCGGGCCGGGGTGCGCGGGGGGCGCGCGGCCGGGCTGGCTTCCCGCGGGCCGGTGCCGCCGCCGCGCCCTCCGCGCCCGGCGCCCCCCGCGGAGCGCAGCCGCTGCCCGCTGACCCCTCGTTTGTTTCTCGCAGGCCTCTGCCGCAGACATGGAGAAACTCAGGTGAGTGGGGCGAGCGCGCGGGGCCGCGGGCCCGGGGCCGGGCGGGAGGGCGGGCGGGCGCCCGGGGCGCGGCGGGGCCCGGGCCGCCGAGGGGGTGCGTGCGGCGCCCGCGCGGGGACACGGTGCGGGGGAGGGAGGGCGGCCGCGGCCGCTGGGGCGGGGGCGGGGCGCCCCCGGGGGCCCGGGCCGGTCCCGTGGCGCACTCCGCGGACCCTCGGGGTCTGGCAGCCGCCGCGCACGGGCCCCGGACCCTCGGTGGATAGCAGCCGGCTTCGGAGCTTTTAAGTTTCCGCCCGGGGTGCGGGGGGGTGGGGGCGCAGACGGGGGCGGGGGTGGAGGCCTGGCGGCGGCGGCCGCGTCCTGGAGCCATTTTGGGGGAACCCGCGCCACCGGCCGGGGAGGCCCCAGGCCTGCCCCCCCCCCAGGCGAACTTCCCGCCTCGGGGCCCCCGCGGGGGTCTTCGCACGGCAGGGATGGGGGTGGGGGGCAGCCGATTCAGATATTCGCGACCTCCCCCAACCGGCCTGACCCACACTTCGGGGGATCACCCCCCCCCCCTTGTGTTTTCCTTCCGGAGCCGGGCCCCAGGCCCTGTGGGCAGCAGGCCGGGCCCTGTGAGCGCTGCCAGCCTCGTTCTGCTGCCCTAAAGGGTCTCCTGGCCTCGTCCCCACCCCTCCCGAGGCCAGGATTGACAGGTTGACAAGGACGACATGGCCGTGGGGAGCAGGCCACCTGTTCCCGAAGGGGCAGGGCCTAGCAAAGCCCAGGCTCGGCCCCTCCCTCCCAGCTCGGGCCTTCCCGGCTGACCCTCAGATGCCCAGGTGGGCGAGGGAGAGGCTCTAGATTGCCATCCTCTGGCCTCAGAGGCGAAGGCCACAGCCCCTGGACCATCCTTTCCTGGGGCTGAGAAGGAGATACCAGGGACCCCAAACCTGGCATCAGGCCCCGGGGCCCATCTTGTCCTCCACAAGGCCCAGGCAGTGGGGAGGGGTGGAGGGAGGGGCCACAAAGTGGCATCCTGGCTCGGGTCACAGGGACCAGACCCAGACCTCTGACCCGAGGCCCGGGGCCCTCCCTGGGGCTCTCATCAACTGCCATTGACCAGCAGCTTGGGGTGGGCAGGGCTGACTGAGGAGGGGGCGCTGCTCCACTGGAGAGGCCCTGGAGGGAAGAGGGGGCGTCTGTGAGGTCCCTTGAAGCTGGCCTGGGGGGTGGGGTTCCCTGCAGGGTTCCTCGGTCTCCCTCTCTCTCCTCATTCACAGCCAGCACACTGTGCCACCCATGGGCCAGAGACGTGGCTATGCTGGGCAGGGGGGGCACACAGGTGGGCAGACCTGCTGCGTCCTGCGATACCGGGCAAGGTGAGGGAGCCCAGCAGCTGTGCCCCGCGCCGGGGCTCCTGGCTTGCATTAGACCCCGGGACCTGGGACTGGGTTGGGGTCTTGCAGGGCTAGAACTCAGCACAGCCTCCTGGAGCTGGGGAGAGGCCCTGCCCTCTTCTGCCTCTGACCCCAGTGACTTTTCTCCCAGCTGCCTGCCAAGCCTTTCCAGATCATTCCTTCCTGGCCTGTATGGAGTTACCCTGTGGGTTTCTGCCCTGTGTTTAGGGCCCAAAGGGCTAAGAAAAGTCAGTCGTATGGCCTCTTGTGGGGGTGGGCCAGGGTTTGGGGGATCCTGGCCCCCTCACCTCTAGCAAAATCTTTCCCCTCTGGCCTCGTTTCCTTAGCTGTAGAGTGGTTTTCCCCCTCCCCGCTAGGGGCATGTGTTGGGAAGATGGCTTTGAAGCACCTGCCCTGGACTTTGTATAGTGCAAGTACCCAGATAGAGTGCCCCAGGGGGTCCCCAGAGTGCCCACCAGGCAGGACAAGAGGCATCTGTGTCCCGGTGAAGCAGGCATGAGCCTGATCCCGCCTCCTGGCCCAGAGGTTTCTGCACCCCCAGGTTAGGCTGTGTGGCACCCCCGTGAGTTCAGAGCCCAGGTCTTGTTCCCGCCATCTCCCAGACCCCTGTGCCTGGAGCCAGGCCTGGTCCCGAAGGGCCTGTGCTGCTGGTGGTGGGTGTGTGGCCCTCTAGGCTCCCTTCTGCAGGCAAGTCTCCAGCTGGGCTCTCGCTACCCGCTCCCTCTGTCCAGCTTGCCGCCTGCTCTGCCACCATCAGGTGCAGGACAAGCTGTCACTCTTGTTGTCAAGGGGGGGGGGGGGTGACAGGATCCCTCCAAGGGTAGAAGACCCTGGGGCTCAGGCACCAACTCATCCAGGGACCAGCAGGGGGAAGGAGTGGAGGGCTGGGCTCTGGCTGTCACCAGACGCACCCCCCCTCTCCCAAGAGTCTGGGCACCCCTAGAGCAGAGCCTAGGGCTCAGTCCCATGCCTGGCAAGGACCGGTGTGACTCTGAGGTGTGAGCCACTCCCGCTCGGGCTCTGCTCACCCCTGCTCAGCCCCACTGCACGTTCCTGCCTGCTCTTCTCATGACGTGGCCGCGTCCCAGCCCCTCTCCACGTGTGCCCGCCAACCCAAAGGTGTGCACTCTGGATCTCAAGTGAGCCTTCTCCTCCCTCCCCCCCCCCCCCCCCCCCCCGCTAGGTCCTCTGCACCTCGCATCCTGCCTGGACTCAGGGCAGCCCCTTCTCTGAGCCCCAGCTCCTCCTCAGTCCTGTCCTGGGAGATGGGAGCCTGCAGGGCTCTGAGACTTGTCCCCAGCTGTTCCCCACAGAGTCCCTCGACTGTAACTTCACCAAGTCATGATGGCCAGGTACACGTGCTGAGCCTCTGTGGTTTAGCACCTGGGGTAGGATGATCCCCCACCCACCCACTCCCAGAAGGCCCCCCAGGCCCTCCCCAGTTCCTCCCCGCACCCACCAGAGCTCCCCCGATCCCCATTTAGTTATACTTGGTTCCCGCGGTCCCTGTGGACGGAAGCCTGAAAGGACATCCCAACCCCCGCTGCTCCTGGTCAGAAGGGCCGGTGGGTGTGGCGGGGCCTGTGGGCGTGGCCCAGGTGGCCACAGGGATGCAGCTGGCCCTAGGGGGGCTCCTTTGCTCCAGAGGTCCTCTCTTTGGACTGGTTTGCATTGGTGGGTGTCTGGGCTGCTCCAGCCTGACCCCCGAGCAAAGCTGTGGACATTCCCACGCAGGTGCGTGCAGGATGGGCCAGAGCTTGAGAATACTCCGCCATCCTCCGCAGCCTCCGCCCCGCGGGGGCCCGGGGCTCTTGGTGCCCCTCTGACCACAGCCCTGATTCCCCTCTGCGTGCGGGCGTCCGCTTTGGGGGTGTCTGTGTCTCTCTTCTTACTGGCTTTCTGGAACTCTTCTTGCCCTTGCTCCAAATGGTCCTGGGAAGGACGGAACTTAGTCAGGAAGGGCCTCGAAGCTTGCTGGCTGCCCCTGCTCCTTCACTCGGGGCTGGAAGCGTGTGCGTCTTCTCTCAGGGATCCTCTGATGTCAGGCGGCTCTCGGCCGGGTCCACTTGAACTTGGTTGCAGCGCTTTGAGGCTGAGCTTTGTATTTCCCTCCCACCCCGTCCTTCATTGGACCCCTGCCCAGGCCAGGCTCTGTCCTCCGCCTGGAAGCGGAGGGGGGGCAGCCGGGGCGGCTCTGGACGCTGTCGGGGTGTGCGTGCCGTTCCCGAAGCCCAGACCCTTCTGCCCCTCCCCAGCTCCTTTGTGTTGTGCGGCACGAGGCCCCCGGGGCCAAGCCTGGCTGCTCCTCCTCTCCCACACCACCCCCTCCCTGTCCTCAGCCCTGAGTTGCTGCTGCTGCTTTATTTGCTCCTTGATCACGTATTCAGCGTGTGTTTATTTATTTATCGCCACTGTTTACCAGAGGGCCTTGTAGGCACAGGGGTACAGCAGAACCATCTGGCTAGAGAGGACAGAAGCATTTCTAAAATAAGTAAGCATCACAGTGACAAGTAGTGTCAGGGGACAGAAACAAGGAGGGTAGTGTGTGTGGGTCTGGTGGGGGGAGGCGGGGGGCATTCTGCACAGCCAGCTTGAGGAGAAGAGAAGAAAGGGAGGCTGGAGGCTGGCGTTCCAGTGCAGAGGACCCTGTAAGAACCACAGAGGAGCCAGGCACAGTGTCTCCGGCTTTAATCCTAGCCACTTACGGAGGCAGAGATTAGGAGGCTCAAAGTTCAAAGCCAACCCCAGCATAAAGTTCAGGCGATCTCCCGGCCCGCCCCCTCCCCCCAGCCCCCAGCCATCTCAGTTTATAAAATGCTGACTGTGATGGCAAGTCCTGTCATCCCAGCTATACAGGAAGTATAAATAGGACGATCAAGGTCCAGGGCAGCCTGGCCATAAACAGGAGGCCCTATTTAAAGCCAAAAGCGAAACAACAATGAAAAGAACCTCAGATGCTTGAGTTCCTGAAGGAAAAGATGGAGTCCCACAGCCTGAAATGTGGAGCTGGGACAAGTCTCCTCCTCAAGTCTGTCCTTCAAGCCTGTCCGCCCCATTTCCAACCTGATGCTTGTAGAGGAAGCCTGGTGGGCTAGCAATTCTCACTAAAGTATTACTGACTACCTCATTTGAGCTGCTCCCTTTGGAGGTCAGGATGCTGTAAAGGGATCTCCTATATAAACTGTTTTCTCTGCCCTTTACCCTGCCCCTCAGCCTAGCAGAGCTTCTGCTCCTCGGAAAAGCCTTCCTAAGGGAGGTTGAATGGTGCCTACCTAATGGAAGACATGGGAGAACTTAGTGTGTTTCTCAGGTCTGCCGCTGACCGGCTCCGTGGCCTGGGGGGAACTGTGGACCCTCAGATCCCACGCCTGTGTGACGGAGCTCTACCTTAGAAGGCTGTGCTGAGCATTTAGCGTGTGTGAACCTCGCACATGGCCAGTGGAGTGCAATGGCGCTGGCACTTGCTGCTCGCTACTTGCTGCTCTCGGAGGTTTCCTCTGCCCCGCAAAGGCCCTGTCTCCCCACGCAAGGGGCAGGTGCCATTTTCCCCATTGCAGACACAGGGCCATCCCGGCTACGCCAGCCACAGACAAGATGCAGCCTTGTGGGCTGAGGACCCCGGTGGCCCGGGCTCACCAGCCACGCCCCACTGGGCACCCAGCGCTCTGGGGTCCCGATGGGGCCACCCTGAGCATCCCTCCTGAGCCTTTGCAGGCAGGCAGTCCCCTGGAGGTGCAGGTTTTGGGGATCTGTGAGGTTGTGGGGTGTAGGGGGCTAGGACAGGCCCATACCCCACACCCGCGGGCGCCAGCACAGGACAGCAGCATGCCCTTCCTGAGCGTGGGGTCTCTGTGCCGGGGTGTCTGGCAGGAGAGGGGAGGGGCAAGAGAGGGGCATGGCAGTGATGTTTGGGGTGGCCATCAGGGAGGGGGTCACGCTGGCCACACAGCACGTCAGCTGCCCAGCGCGAGGCCGCAGGACCCCGTGCAGACCAGGAGGCGGGGTTGGGATGGGAAAGGACGGTGGCCTGTGGTGAGGCTGCGTGGGACCACAGGAGCCAAGGGCCAAGAGGGAACAACCAAGACCCCAGCACTGAGCTTTGGGGGTCACTGTGAATCTGGAGCAGGCTGCCCCAGGGCCCCCAGGTCAAGCCTTATGTCAAGGGCATCTTCCTCTACGTGCACATGGGGAAACTGAGGCTCCGTGGGCTAGGTGTTGCTCCATACCTCAGCTGCCCGCCCTCCCCCTGGGCAGCTGGCCTGGACCGGCCTCCCCGCCATGCAGCCCACGGGGCTTCCTCGTGGCCTCTCAGGAAATGGCTAGGAGAAGGAAAGGGTGGGGCTCCCAGGGCCCTAGACCCAGCTTCTAGAAGGCAGTCACAGTGGTCACGTGTGTCCCTTTGGGCTTTAGTGAATAGCTTGATGAACTGAGGTCCCGAGATGCAGCCTCATCCCTTGGCCGGGTGCCTTCCTCCACCTACTGGCCGATGCTGAAATTGACCACCTTAACTGTGTCTCCTTAACACCAGGTCTCAGTTGAGAGGCTGTCTTGAATGTGTGCACGCATATGTGCACATGTGTGTGTGTGCACATGCACACGCATGTGCAAGCAGCATGTCAGTGCACACAGCTCTGGGGTGGGTGGGGCTAAAGCAGAGTAGGACCTGGCAGGGACGTGGGGATCCCAGAGAGGCTGCATCTGGCTCAGGGCGGGGCAGGACGCTGCTGGTGCCCCGCAGCCCTGGTTAACCGTCCCATCCCCAGGATTTGAGCACGCAAACCTCCTGCAGATCCAGGTAATCAGTGTTTCCACAGGTGTTTGTGGTGCTGAGTGGCCGATAGGGGGGGCAGGTTAGTAATGCCAGTGCGGGCCCCTCCCAAGCCAGCCAGCCACTAGGACAGCCCTGCACAGAAGCGTGCTGCCAGCCCCGCTCTGGGGACCTCTGGGGTCCTGTGTCCCCAGGATCGGACGCTGCAGCCCACGTGGAGGCCCTTCTGCTTCCAACCGTCCATGCCTGCCCCGCCCATCCTTGCCTACCCAGCATCCACACTGCATGGTGGTGTCCTGGCTCTAGCAGGTGTGGCTGGGGTTCTAGAGTCCCCCTCCTCCCCCCACCCCCGGGGCAGAGGGGGCAGGAGCTGGATGCCCATGACAGCCGGGAGCTCAGGGAAGGCCACACTCACCTGAGGGACCCCCCGCCCCCTCAGCCTTCAGCCTCTCCCTTGTTACCTGGCTGGGCACTGGGTATAGGACCTCAGGGAGGAGTAGCGGACTCATAGCCTCTACACAGCTCCTGACCCCATGGAAGGTCGGAGGCCTCCCTGGAGAGGGTGACATAGCCAAAGAGCCGAGAAGGCAGCAGCCTTCCAGTCCCCCGCCCCATCGCCATGAGGTCCCCTCGGCAGCCATCGAGCAGACCTGGGTGTGATTCTGCGGGACAGGTGGCCCACAATGAGAGCCCTCCAGCCAGCCAGGGAACCGAGACGGGCTTCCCAAAGGGGGGGGGGGCGTCTGAGCCACCAGGCCTCAGGCAGGAACGGCAGACTGGGCATGTGCAGTGGGGAGGCTAAGCCGAGGGGACAGCACGGATGACGTCTGCTGTTGGCCACACTTGGAACTCAGGAAAGAATGAGGGTCTCAGATGGGGGGGGCAGAGCCTGCCGGGCCAGGCCTCGGTCAGATGTGGGGCACTGGGTGTGCAAGCGGGGCTGGGTCCCTTTCTTCTCGCCTGGACACCCCAGAGCAGGGCAGAGTGCAGGCAGGGCCCCACAGTGGCCTCCTGCTTCTCAGCTGGGCCGTGGCAGTGCCCTCCTCCTGCTGCTAGGAGGGCAGAAGGCCACCAGCAGGTGCCAGGCCTGTGCCGACTGTTACTCTGCCCCTACCCCCAAGGACCTGTGCTGGTGCCCAGCACTGCTGTGGCTGGTCCCTGAGCCAGGCCTTCCCCCAGGGAAGAAGCTAGACATTGCTAACAGATGAGCTCCGGCCACTGCCTTGGACCGGTGCCCAGGTGGAAGGGTGCGCCAGGGTAGGAGGTGAGCACCGCGGCAGGTGCCCCGCCCCCACCAGGCCGGCCGGGCCTTCCCTGGTGAGGACGTCCACCCAGAGGCTGGCCCAGGCCAAGCCTCTCTGCATCCTTCTACCCAGAAGGAGAAAGAGGGTGCCATGCCCCAGCTGGGGGGTGACTTGGCCCCAGGCTTGCGGCTCTGCCAGATCAGTCCTCATGGGTTCATCCCTGCAGGCCACTGGGCAGCACGGCCCCCGGCCGCCCCGGAGCCCTTGCCTGGGCCCATTGCACCATGGGAAATGGGCTTCCAGCTCGCAGCCCAGGCCGGAGACCTCTCCTGACCTCTGCTGTCCCTCAGCCATGCAAACAGATTTTTTTTTGCCCCTGGCCCAGTGGGGGAGGGGAAGGGGGCAGGGGCAGTTGTGCCAAAATTTGATCCTTAGTCATTTTTTCCCCCGATTTCTTATCTGTAGAAAATATGACAAATCCAGAGACATGTCTTCAGTTACCGGCATTCCACCACCCAGGCGCCGCACACGGCCGCTTCCTTCCCCTCATGGGCCATGAGGTTACTCTTTTTAAACGGGATTACCACACACGCGTAAGCACTCAGCATGCACATCTGCCGCATCTTTGAAAGCCCGGTTTCTGGGCCCATCCAAGAGCTTTTGTTGGTGGCCTTGGCCCCTCCCGGCAGGGACACAATCTCCCAATGTGGCCCAGGCCAGCAAGGCTGCACACATGTCCCCACAGACCCATCAGCGGAGGGCGGGCACACGCCCAGCTTTGAGGGGGGGGGAGGGGGAGGGGGGGGTCCCGTTACTCCAGCAGGGCAGTGCCACAGCAAGGCTGGGCCAGTCCTGTGTCCATTCTTATACTTGGCCACAGGAAAAGGTGGCTGAGTGGGGTGCCAGGTAGGACCACAGCTCTGTGCACACACATTAGCCATCACAGATGGCCAGTGGGCTTGCATTGCTCAGGCCAGATGGGAGCCCAGCCCACCACAGACCAGTTGGTGAGTCTGCTCCCACCACATGGCCTCCGGGGCAGGGCTGTGGGCATCCATTCCTTCTGGGAGTCCAGGAGCAAATGGCCTGTGGTAGAGAAAGGAAGGACCTGCGAGGTCCTGCCGTGAAAGCAGCATCCAATCTATGAGTAGGACAGCTGGACCAGGGTGTGAGAGAGGAATGTGGCCTCGTGGAATGCCTTGTGCAAAGTGGGATTCAGAGGCAGGGCAGGGCTGGGTGCCCTGGCCTGGTGAGCAGAGTGTGCAGCCTCAGAAGAGACAGGCCCTGGGCAGCCGGAGGAGGTGCCGGGCAGGTAGATGGAGCCCTCACCTCTTCCTGAGAGCCTCCCTTGTATCCTCTGACCAGAACTCCTATAGGAAACAACTAACTGCGGGGTAGCTGCTGGCTCCCATCAGCACTGCCTGCCCAGGGAGCCTTGGGTGCTCTGGGCCCTCTGGGGGGCCTGGAACCCAGCAGGGGAGATCCGGGCAGTGGGGGGCTGTCAGACAGGCTGCACTGTAGCTGAGGGGGCGAGGGCAGCCTGGGGAGCCTGCCGTGGGGGAGCACCGTGTAGGTAAGGCTGGGCCAGGCATCCCAGGAGCTCCCGACAGCTGAGCCTGTGTAGACAGTGTAGGGCAGCTGGCCTTGGGCGTCTCTGTTGCCCTTCCCTGAGGTTCTCAAAAACAGTAAATCTTTTATTTATTTATTTATTTTGGTTGTGGGGCCTGAACTCTGGGCGCAGTTCCTCAGCTCTTCAGCTCAAGGCTAGCGCTCTACCACTTGAGCCACAGCACTACTTCTGGCTTTTTCTGCTTATGTGGTGCTGAGGAATGGAACCCAGGGCCTCATGCATGTGAGGCAAGCGCTCTGCCACTGAGCCACCTTCCCAGCCCTTTTACTTTAAAAAATATAGTCTTGGGCAGCAATCCAGGGATGCTCAGTGGAGGTTTGCTGGGTGCCTGGGGGGGGAGGGGGTCACCCATGGGGTTTGCTCATGAGCTGGGAATGGGGACCCCCTGGTGGGGGACGGGGACACCTGTCCCCCCTAAGGCCTGGATCCCCACTCCTGGTTGGGAGCCACCTCCAGAGTCCTACAACAAACCCACTAGGAAGTCCCATGGCGCTTGCCCGCGTGCCTAGGGCCCGGACATTACCCCACGCCACTGCAGGGGCCCAGAAAGCAAGGATGGAGGACCCAGTGTGTCGGGGAGCCCCGGGGAGCGGGCTGGGCAGGTGGGGGCTCGGCTGTGTGTCGGCCACCGCGGTGGGGCCCCCCGGCCTTGGCCTCGCTGCTCCCCTTCTCCCAGGCGACACCGGCTCGGGGGCCGCATGGCTAATGGAGGAACGGAGGCCTGGTGTGGGGCACGGCACGGCCAGCCCGGGGTCACTGTGGCATGCAGGGGTGAGGGCGAGGAGGGAGGCCCCGGCCCACGTGACCAAAGGTCGCGGGTCACTGCCTCTCAAGGGGCCACAGGGATTTCGCTGTGAGGGGGCGGGGGCCGCCGCTGGGAGGAGGGGTGCGTGTGCGCGCGCGTGCGCTCGGCCCGGTGCCCCGTGGCCCCCCACGGGCCTCAGTTTCCCCCCCGCTGAGCACCGCGGCCCGGCCCGCCGCCGCCGCGTGTCGTTGCAGCGCCCTGCAGGAGCAGAAGGGCGAGCTGCGCAAGCGGCTGTCCTACACCACGCACAAGCTGGAGAAGCTGGAGACCGAGTTCGACTCCACGCGCCACTACCTGGAGATTGAGCTGCGGCGGGCGCAGGAGGAGCTGGAGAAGGTCACGGAGAAGCTGCGCAGGTGCGGGAGGTGGGGCCTGGCTGGCTGGGGGCGGGGCCTGGAGGGGCGGGGCCTGGAGGGCGGGGCCGGGCCTGGCAGGGGCAGGTGGGGGCGGGCCTGGCTGGGCCGGGCCAGGAGGGGGGCCTGGCTGCGCAGGTGCGGGAGGCGGGGCCTGGCTGGCTGGGGGCGGGGCCTGGAGGGCGGGCCGGGCCTGGCAGGGGCAGGTGGGGGCGGGCCGGGCCGTGCGGGGGCCTGGCTGCGCAGGTGCGGGACGCGGGGCCTGGGTGGGGGCGGGGCAGGCCTGGGGGCGGGGCCGGGCCAGGAGCCCAGGGATGGCTGCACCCAGAGCCAAAGTCAGACGTGAGGCCCAGAAGACGGCTGCCAGGGAGCGATTCGTCCCATGTCCCTCTCCAGCCCCAGCCCTCTGCCCTGCACATTTACGCTCTCATTTGCGGTGTGGCAGCGCACAACAGGGGTCACTTATAGGACCCCAACTGGTCTACCAGGGTCCTTCACACACACTGTCCTGGGTCCTGCTAGGGAGAAGGGCGCCCCAACTCCCGCGACAAACCCCAGTTTAGGAGCCAGGTCCCTTGAGTATTGAGTGCAGCGGATCAGAGTCTCTTCAAAACCAAATTTTTCTATCGTTTTTTTCTGCCCCCTTGGAAAATGTCTTACACGCTGTCTGTCTCGCAGAAACGCTGTGCGTTTAGTTTGCTTTAAATATTTAGGGTGCCAGCTGGCACTGCTGCCCTGAGGGAAGGTCTGCTGGGAGGGATGCTCATCCCCCCACTCCTAAGTGGCCCCAATCTGCTGGTTTGGGGAATGTCACCAGTGAACTGTGTGGCACCCAGCCTGAGCCACAGGCAGGCCATCTTCCAGATGGATCCATAGTGTATGTAGCACTCGTCCATCATCTCCTCCTTGGTGCTGTGCAGTTGAGCTATCAACCACACCGCATGGCTTGTAGGCCTGTGTGGGAAATGCAAGGGAATTTGTTGTGACAAATTGTGGACCACAAGCCTCCCCTCTCTGAAGTGTTCCTTCCAGGAAGCCCTGTGTGGGCGAGGAAGAGCGAGCAGTGTAGCCCTGGGCTCAGTGAAGTTAGCTTTAAGCAGAACCTCTCCTGCTCGGGGCAGAGGAGCACACTTGGCTGCTTTGCTGGGGGTGAGGGCGGATGGTGCCAACTCAGGAGGGCATGGGACTTGTGGGAAGGTCCAGCCGTGCACTGTGTGACCCCAGGGCCTCCTGTGGCAGGATTCAGAGCAACTACATGGCGCTGCAGAGGATCAACCAGGAGTTGGAGGACAAGCTGTACCGCATGGTGAGGCCGCCCCTGGTGCCGCTCCCCACCCAGCCACCCCTGAGATGCCCAGCTGCTATCTCTTGCCATTAGCTAGGATGGTTCACTGAACGTGAAGTGCTCTGAGGATAGGAGGACACGGGGTCCAGGGTGGGTGAGCAGAGGGGACAAGCACCCCAGCCTGCAGACAGTGAGCTAGGCTGTAGGACCGAGGATCTGCCTGAGGTGGGAACTGCGAACCAGAGGCCTGGATCTGAGAGGACGGGTCCTGAAGTCAGCCCTGGTGAGCCCAGGGCCTCCCCCAGCCCAAACCCCACCTCACAGCACCCCAAAGAACTGGGTGCAGCATGTCTCTGCGGAGACCTGGCAAGAGCTGAGCTTGCGGTGGCCTGCTAGGGTTTAGGCGATAGACTCTGCAGCCACAGCAGGGAAGGGCGGGTACAGGGTGCGAGACTCTCCTTTGGTGCGGATGAGGAGGGTCCCTCTCTTTCCAGTTAGTTAGTTAGGTGACAGGCTTGTTTTGTTTTTGAAGATCAGAAGTGAGTGGTTAGTGCCTGCCTGTTATTGAGGTAAGGTCAGAGAGAGGCTACAGGCAGGCCTGAGGACTGGGCCTGGGACTTTTTTTATTTCCCATCCTCAGTTTCCCAATCTATCAGGTGAGATACACCACTCCAGACTCCTGAAGCAGGCCTCATGAGCTCTGTGTCAGCAGGGAGAACTTCAGTTGGGAGGAGGTGCAGTGCTCGGCCCAGTCAGTAGCGGGATTGGATTTGAACCCAGAGTAGTCTGTATCTCCTTCTTCCTGCACCCTGCACTAGTAGGCACACAGAGGCCTAATCTAACCACTGGGCTTGAGCACCAGGCTTTAGGCTGACCTCCTAGGAGCTGACCACTGACCACGCCTGCTGTCCCCACTGCCCAGGGCCAGCACTATGAGGAAGAGAAGCGTGCGCTGAGCCACGAGATTGTCGCTCTCAACAGCCACCTGCTGGAGGCCAAGGTGACCATCGACAAGCTGTCGGAGGACAACGTGAGTGCTGCGCGCATTTGCCCCGAGTGAGGCCGCGGACCTCGATGGGGGTTTCAGGACACATGGGCAGGCAGGGCCATCCTGATCAGTACAGGCAGTTGGACACAATGCCTAGGGCGGCTGGAGAAGGACAGACGGCTTCCTCCTTGAAGCCATTCTGCCCAGGGTCTCTCAGGAAGACCCTCTGCAGGAAAGACAGAGTTGAACACAGGCCAGGTTATGCCACGCGAGGCCCGCTGCCTGGCCCCAGGCCAGGGATCTGGCCACTCAGTCTTTGGCCAGCCCACCGTCCATTCACCAATGGACAGATGCACCTTGCCAGAGCCTGCTCAGAGATGAGGGTCACACACACACACACACACACACACACACACACACACACACACACACACACACTTGCCCACATGGTGTTTGCATCTGTGTGTAGACCAGACAGCCACACAGACTGGCGAGTGTTAAGAATTCTGAGCGCCCCAAGGAAAAACCAGCCAGGAGCAGCCTCAGGACCTGGTGGGCTGCAGGGCCTCACTAGAAGTCTCCAGAAGAGGGGGTCCTGGCCAGGAATGGAAGGAAATGAGGAGCCAGTCATGCAGACACGGGGGGAGGGGACCGTGAAGGGGGGCACGGCATAGCATTCCTTCCAGGCTGATGTCAGCAAGGTTCTCCCTCGGAGAAGAGCAAAGCCAGGGGAGGCCCTGGGTCTGGAGGCTTCTATCAGGAATCTAGGCTTTACTCTGAGAAAAACGGGGAGCTACTGAGTGTTCTGCACAGAGGGGAACGTCCCTGCACTTCAGTGTTACTTCCCGGCAGAGGACAGGTATGGGACAGTTACAGGTGTGGCAAGGCCAGGGTTGGGTTTGGGGAATAAAGCACCCCGCTCATCCTAGCGGTGAGCTCATGAAGGTGTAGGGTACTCCAGTGAGGCATCAGGGGGCTGGGGGTGGGGCTGGGACCCCAGAGTCCATCCACGGCGCAGGCCAGGGTGGGAGGCAGGTGGAGGAGGCAGTGGAGCATGCGGGCAGCCTGACCTGAGCTCCGGATGCTGCTCCTGGGTAAGCCGGGGCTGTGGGAGCAGCCTGGACAGGCATCAGGTGGGCCACGGGGGTATGCCAGGCAGACCCCCACCATCTGTCCCAGCCTGGCCGTGGACTCCGGAGGCGGGGAGGCAGGAGCGGAGGCCCAGCCTAGGCACATGCAACAGAGATTTCCGAAGGCACAAGTGACCCCCCTGAGTCCTACTGTTTGCATCTGTTTTTAGCTCAGGAGACTGAGCTAGTGCCTGCCTGCACCCGGGGTCACACACCTGTCCCAACCCTAGTCTGGCCCTGCGGGAGACGGGTGGCAGAGGTGGCGTGCGTCCCTGTCCTCAGCGGTGCCTGGCATTGCCACCAGCTACCTTTGCAGGGACTCTCAGAGGCCGGGGGCCAGCAGCCAAGACCTGGTGGATAAGCTGGGGGCCTCCAGGGGTCTACCCCGGGTAGAGCGGCCCTGCTGCCCACCCGGCCTCCTCCACACGCCAGCACAGACAGGGTCTCTGTGGTCTGACGATGGAGCACGGAGAGGGATGGGCCTGGAGACGGCCCTCATCTCACCGACTGCACAGCCCTCGGCACGTCCCACTGGCCCCTTGGCGCTGGCCAGGGCCGAGCTGTGCCCAACGCCGTCTCTTGTCTTCTAGGAGCTCTATAGGAAGGACTGCAATCTAGCGGCCCAGCTGCTGCAGTGCAGCCAGACCTACGGCAGGGTCCATAAGGTGTCGGAGGTAACGTGACCCCGCCCCACAGCCAGGCCCACCCTGCCCCAGGACCTCTCTGGGCTCCTTTAAGGCTGGTCCCACCCTGAGGCCACTCCCCACCCTTGAGGAGGAAGATGCTGGGTGAGACTGAGCCCCTCGCCCCTCCTCACTCGCCCGCCCGTGGGTCCTGGCTTTTCCAAGTGCCCCACGTCCCCAGGGTCCCTCAGGCCACTCAGGCTGCCTGTGGGGACTGCTCCCCGTCCCCGGGTGTGGCGAGACAGAGTGACCCTCCCAGCACCTGACACCAGCCATGTGGTCGGGGCAGAAATTCAGAAAGTTCCACACTGGAGACAAGAAACATTCTAAAAAGGGGGTCTCACCGAGGTCATGGGGCGAGCCGGTAGCAGAGCCTAGGTTCAGAACCAAGCCTGGTACCAAAGCAGCTGGGAAGAGGCCCTCTTGCCCATCTGTGGCTTCCTCAAGAGCTGGTCCAGGGACCCCACCCCAATCATGCTGTCCCCACCCCTGCCACAGGCCAGAATCTCCTCCCTAGGCCCCACCACACCTGACACACTCACAAAATAGATCAAACAGTAGTGAGGCACCCCTGCGTGGCACCCGGCGCGCCCGTGGAAACCACAGGGCACCCGCCTCAGGCCCCTCGATCTTTGTTGCATCTGTTTCTGAGTCTGTCTTGTTCAGCAGTGGGCGGGCAGCGACGCTGGTCGGGCACCCGCGAAACCTGAGCATCTGTGCCAAAGCAACGCAGCCCCTGGCCGGGTGGGAAATGCAGTGGGGCCCCAGGAGGCCCTGGGGCTGGGCGTCTCTCGGCTGCGCTGGCCCCTTTGGAATGGGGCGGTGGGTGGATGGAGGGGATGGAGGGTGGGGGCAGGGTGCCCAGGCACACGACGCCCCATCCTTGGGAGCCTGTCACGTCCAGAGTTCTGGGCCCCGGCCCCCACGTGTGGACTGTGAGGAGCCTGGGAAGTCCCTGCCGTCTGTCTGTCCGCCTGTCTTTTGTCTGCCTGCCTGTCGGTCATGCTGATGGCGGTCTGCAGCCTTGGGGCCGGACCTGGGCGGCTCCGCCATGCTGACGGTGATCCCCCCGCCCCCGTCCCCCCCATCCCCTCCTCTGCTCCTCCCTCTGTTCCAGCTGCCCTTGGACTTCCAGCAGCGCGTGAGTCTGCACATGGAGAAGCACGGCTGCAGCCTGCCGTCCCCGCTCTGCCACCCGGCCTACGCCGACAGCGTCCCGACCTGCGTCATTGCCAAGGTGCTGGAGAAGCCCGACCCCACCAGCCTGTCGTCGTGCCTGTCGGATGCCTCGGCCCGCGACCTGGCCTTCCGCGACGGGGTGGAGAAGCCAGGCCCGCGGCCCCCCTACAAGGGGGACATCTACTGCAGCGACACGGCCCTCTACTGCCCCGACGAGCGGCGGCGAGACCGGAGGCCCAGCGTGGACGCATCCGTGACCGACGTGGGATTCCTGCGGGCCCAGAACTCCACCGACACCGCCGAGGAGGAGGAGGAGGCCGAGGCCGCGGCCTTCCCCGTGGGCTACCGCCACGAGGCCTTCCCGGGCTACGCGGGCTCGCTGCCCACATCCAGCTCGTACTCGAGCTTCAGCGCCACGTCGGAGGAGAAGGAGCACGCGCAGGCCAGCACGCTGACCGCCTCGCAGCAGGCCATCTACCTGAACAGCCGCGACGAGCTCTTCAACCGCAAGCCCCCGGCCGCCGCCACCTACAACGGCGGCGGCCCGCGCTTCGCCAAGGCCGCCGCCGCCGCCCCGCGCGAGGCCGAGGTGGCCCCCGGCTTCGGACGGACTGTGTCTCCGTACCCGGCCGAGCCCTTCCGCTTCCCGGCCTCCCCAGGGCCGCAGCAGGCGCTGATGCCACCAAACCTGTGGAGCCTGCGAGCCAAGCCGGGCAGCACGCGGCTGGCCAGCGAGGACCTCCGGGGCCAGTGGCGGCCCCTGAGCGTGGAGGACATTGGGGCCTACTCGTTCCCCGGAGGCACCGCCAGCCGCGCCTCTCCCTGCAGCTTCTCCGAACGCTACTACGGCGGCAGCATGGGCAGCCCGGGCAAGAAGGCCGAAGGTCGCGCCAGCCCCCTCTACGCCACCTACAAGGCCGAGAGCTTCTCCGAGGGCGACGACCTGTCCCAGGGCCACCTGGCCGAGCCCTGCTTCCTGCGCAGCCTCAGCCCCAGCCGCTCGGCCGACCCGCTCCCCGGCTACGCGCCCAGCGACGGCGATGGGGACCGGCTCGGAGTGCAGCTGTGCGGGGCCGGCAGCAGCCCTGAGCCCGAGCCGGGCTCCAGGGACTCCCTGGGGCCCAGCTCCATGGAGGCCTCGCCCGAGATGCACCCCGCCGCCCGCCTCAGCCCCCAGCAGGCCTTCCCTCGGACTGGAGGCGCGGGGCTGAGCCGCAAGGACAGCCTGACCAAGGCCCAGCTCTACGGAACCTTGCTCAACTAAACGCCCCACGCAGGCCACGGCCACGGGCCCTCCTCCCCACTCCCGCTCCGGCCACGTGGCACCTACAAGGGTGCAGTTCCCTTTCTCCCAAGACACCCCGTTTCCCGAGCCCCTTGTCCAGGAGGAGGCACTCCTGCCTAACCCCTCCCCGCACCCCAGCCCGGTAGAACCCCCGAGGACAACCTGCTGTATTGTCGACGTGTCCAGCCCCGGCTACCACTACGGACCCCCGCTTAGGTGTTTTCACATCCCCACACCCTCCCAACCCGAGGTGAGCGCCCTCCCCTTTTATAAAGCGATACTATTTTTCTAAGAGAAAAGGGTCTTTCTTAACGCCCCCGGCCTCCAGCTTCTGGATGGCTGCCTTGGCGTTTCCAACACGAAGCTCCTTCATCTCTTCAGTGAAGGTGCAGGGGGCTTGCCCAGGGCGAAGGCGAGCGTGCCCCAGGGAGCCCGGCCTCCGCCAGCGGGGAGGCTGCAAGGCAGTGATAAGGGAACCCCAAAATTCTGACCACTGAGAGGGGAACGGAAACCAGTGAGGGCACAGGAAATGTCAAAATCCAACTTCCCACAGTGCGGCCAGCACAGTACCCCCCCCCCTCCCCCCAGCTCCTTCATGGCCCGCAGTCCCGAGTGGGGCCGGGACGAGGTCCCAGTACGGCCCGGTGCTCGCTCCACCCCGCCCCCCGCCCCCCACACCACCTCGGTCTACCTCAGACGTATGAGGCCCCCGCCCCACCCCGGCACTCCCTCGTCTGTGATGCATGCCGTCCCGTTAGTATTGTATTTTGCATTCATTAATAAAAGACACCAGTGGAAAGCAACCAGGTGTGGCTGTTTGTTCTCTCGCCATCGGAGACCGGAGGATCGGGCCCCTGGCCCCTCCACAATGTCTTCCCGGACCTTGCTCTCCACCAAGATGGGCTCACAGCTCCACCCCGCCACCCCTGCACCGGGGCCCTTTGGGTTGTCCAGTGAACTCATCACTCCCTTGCTTGCTATCTCGGTTTACCCAAAGTATTTTTTTGTTGTTGGTGGTGGTGGTCATGGGGCTTGAACACTGGGCCTTAGCACTGTCACTGAGCTCTTCAGCCCAAGGCGAGTGCTCTACCACTTGAGCCACAGTGCTGCTTCTGGTTTTTTGGTGGGTAATTGGAGATAAGTCTCAGAGCCCAGGCAGGCTTTGAACCGAGATCCTCAGATCTCAGCTTCCTGAGTAGCTAGGATTCCAGACATACGCCACCAGTGCCCGATTCAAAGTACACTCTTTAGAATTTCCTTTAGTGTAGCCTGCTGGTGGCTGAGACTGCAATCCATTATGTAGCCTGGGCTGACCTTGAACTCATGATTTCCCTCACCTCAGTGCTGAGATTACAAGTGTACACCACCATGCCTAGCTAAGCTCTGTTCTTATTGTCCTGAAAAGTATTCTGCTGGGGATAGAAAGCATCCTGCTTTGTGTATATGTAAGTTCCATATCTTAGGGAAATTGTAGAAAACCAAAAGTCAGAGACGGAAGAAAAAAACAAGATTACCAGGAAGGGGGGAGCTCCAGGCGAAGCACGACCCATATACATAACCCTTCTGGTCCATGTAACTCTTCCTGGTTATTGTCTTTTTCTTCTGTCTCTGATTTTTGGTTTTCTACAATTTCCCTAAGGCACACCTGCGTGAGATTCCTTGTTAGCTTTCACAGGGACTCTGTGTATCTGTGGATTGATGTGTTCTTTTAGTCAGTTCTGGAAAATCCTTGACCTTTTTTTTTGGGGGGGCAGAAGGGGTTCCTCAGGGTCTGGGTACTATCTCTGAGCATATTTGCTCAAGACTGGTGCTCTGCCACTTGAGCCACAGCTCCACTTCCAGTTTTCATTGGTTAATTGGAGACTTTTCTGCCCAAGTGGTCTTTGAGCTGTGATCCTCAGATCACAGCCTCCTAAGGAGCTAGATTACAGTAGTGAGCCAGCAGCATCTGGCAGACCTTTTCCTTTTTCTTGGTCGTGGGGCTTGAACTCTGGACCTGGGGTGTCCCTGAGCTCTTCAGCTTAAGGCAAACACTCTACCATTTGAGCCACAGTGACACTTCCAGTTTATTGGTGGTTTATTGGAGATAAGGGTCTCATGGACTTTCCTACGCAGGCTGGCTTTGAACCTTGGTCCTCAGATCTCAGTCTTCTGATTGAGATTACAGGTGTGAGCCTTTAAACAGTATTTTCCAGCATTCTCTTTCTGCTCTGCCTCTGGAACTGTGGCAGACCCTCTACTGTCATCTTTCCGCCGCTCTCTCCTGAATTTCCCTGATTTTGTCTCACGCCACTGCAGTCAGCATGACTCCTCGCGTGTTCACTCAGCCACTGGGTTTGTTTTCATTTCAGTGGTGAACGGCTTTCACTTCCAGCAGTTCTGTTTGTTGTTTTACAGATGTACTGTGGGCCTGCGTCTTCCTATTCCCTGGAGCTTCTTTAAAGCTCATCCCTTGTTTTTGTAAAGCTCGCAGCGTAGCCAGCTCCCAGGCTGGGTCTGGCCCGGCCGCCGTGTGGTGTCTGAGTCAGCCAGCGCCTGCTTCCACCCTTGCTGCCATGATCAGCCCTGACAGGGGTCTGGCCGGCCCCTGTGCCTGCAGAGCTCTGCAAGGTGTGGCGAAGGCACATTACACCTGCTTCCTTTGGGCACCTGGGGGCCCTTCCCATTGAGGGCCACTCACCCCAAGCTCATCACCTGGCTTTAAAGCTAGCCCCAGATGGGCCCTGAAGTTCCGGCTCTGGAGCACCTAAAGCTTTCAGACCCTACGCCAGCTGGTGCTCCTCAGCTGGTTGTCTGGTGCTCCACTTTCCCTGACTTCAACTCCAGGGACCCCAGGGCTCACACACACACGTGCCGCTGGTCCAAGCCCTGCCCTGGGTTGGGGCTTGGTGTTTCCCTCCTGACCTCTTGCTAGATCCAGCTGTGACCCTCTGCTGGCCTCTGGGGAATCCGGCTCTCCCCCCTAGGAGCCCCTAGGTGGGGGAGGGAGGGGACACTGGGCTCAGGGCATCCAAATAGGGAGAGTCCCCACCACTCCAGGCCAAAGAACGGAGAAGGTCAGGAGAGGTTCATGGTGAACGTTGAAGCATGAATAGGCAAAGGGAAACACTCGTAGAAAGGCACGCACATGTGGCACTGGGGAATTCCCAGCTGTCCCGTGCTCCCGAGTGGCTCCCCCGCAGGCTCAGCCGCCAGCAGGGTCCCTGGAGTGTTGCCACAGCCAGGCTGTTCCTGTTGGCGCTCCCGTACACACGCGGTGGGGCTGGGAAGGCAGTGGTATTCCCTCCGCCGCCGCCATGCCCTCTCCCTCCACTCCTTCCCGCTTCATCTTCAACGAGGCCATCTGTGCATCCACGCGTGTTCGCCTCACTCTCCACTGGGGCAGTGCCCAGCTGGGTCGGGGACGCAGGCTTTGCAGGCAGGCGGCCCTGGGTGCAGGCTCCGGGGTGGCAGCCTCTCCGGGCGGGGCCGTGTGTGGCACAGGCAGAGGAAGCCGCGTTTCTCCACCGCAGCTCGTGATCTGGCAGGCAGGATGGGGGTGCACCTGGGCCCAGGCGGGGGGGGGGGGGAGGACCCCGCGCTCCCTGTTCACTTCTGCTCAACACTAAATTTAGCTCTCTGCTTTTTAAATTGCAAATGGTGAACTCTAGATACCTTGCCAGGTGTCAAAGTCACTGCGTGTGGAGGCTCTCTGGAAGAAAGCATTTGGAAAAGGACATGGCCAACGCAGAGCCCCTGCCTTTCCCCCCTGAAGCCAGCTCTGACGGGGAGGGGTCAGCGGCAGGTCCGTTGGGGCCCATGTCAAGAAACCAAGTCCCTAGGGAGGTAGCAGTAGGACATCCACAGCTGCTCCCCAGGGGCCCTGCACACCCCCTCCCTGCAAGTCACAGCTGCAGGTCAGATGAACTGGACTACCAAGTTCTTCCCCCGTGTGTCCCACTTCACAGAGGGGTAAGCTGAGGCTCAGAGGTGCCAAGTCCCACGCTACCAGGGCATGCCTTGGGATCTGAGCTGGTCTCAGGGCTCCAAATGCCCCAGGATCATGGGCCGAAGGCTTTGTGTAGGTTTGAGAGGCTGGACAGCCAGGGAGGAAGGAGAGGCCGGGGAGGAGAGGCTGTCCCAGACCTCCCTGTGTGCTGGGAGCAGACAGATGGGTGGTGGGGAGAGGGCTAATGCAGGGGGCAGCAGAGCCGTGAGGCGGGGCGGGCAAGACCAAAAGGAAGCAGGCTTCCCGTTCTGCTCACACCTGCACCGCTCACTCGATACATCTGAGCGGACGCCCTCACAACACTCCAGCCCCACACCCCAGCTAAGAAACATCTTCCCCCACCAAGGCCTCCAAAGGTCATGTTCTCCCCGCCAGCTGTCCAAGGGACCCTGGATTTTTGGGATGGCCCCTCAACTACAGTGGCACTGGCCAGCTGAGGCCCTGGGAGCTGAGCGTTCTCCCAGGGAGGGAGGGAGGGTCTTCAGGGACCCTGCTTCTCCTCTGCAGGACAGATGCACGGCCTGTTCAGTGCGGACACTGGCCTGCAGCACTGGGAAAGCAGCAGCTAGGGGCCTGGGGCATGGATGGAGCGGGGAGCTGACCGGCCATAGTGCCTGGTAGAGAGAAGGGCCACGGAGCTATGGGCTTGGGGGCAGACCCCAGACCCAGGCCCCCATGTGAGAGCACCCCAGAGCGGCGGTGCCACCACAAGTCCCACCGTGCTGTCTCCAGAGCCCGGCGGCGGCAGAGCAGGGGACGCCAGCCACACACATGTGCTGCCCAAACCTCCTCAGAAGCAGCAGGACACACATTTATTGGGCATCACCAGGCATCTGACACTTTCTTCATACAGCACTCACACCCAGACAGCTTCTTGCCCCCTCTGCACAGATGAAGAAACTGAGGCCCGGCAGACGGTGGAAATGGCATACCCCAATCCCTGCCTCCTCCCAAGGAACAAAGGGAGCCCCAGGCATGGGCGTCACTGCCAGATCTTGATGTCGCCTCCCCAGGAGCAGGTGGCCAGGACAGAGGGCAGCACGGGGTGGTAGGTGGTGCCGAGGCAGGCCTGCGGGTGTCCCTGCAGCGTGCATGCCCGGCGGGCGGTGCGGAAGCTGAACATCAGGACGCGGCCATCGGCGCTGCCTGTCACCAGCAGCTCTCCACATGGGGAGCACTCGCAGCCCACGGCGTAGCCTTCCACCTGCAGAGAGCGACACAGCCATGAGCGGCCTCCCTGCCCGAGGGCGCTGTGGGGCACCAGCTGGCAGGGGGCAGAGAGGGGCTTCAAGGTCCAGCAACTTTAAGGCCAAAGCTTCTCCCAGGGGGCCACAAACATGGCTGGACTAATAAGATCTGGGTGTGGCAGCCTGGCGTAGCGGGGAACCCGGCCTCGGTGACAAATGATGAACCCCCCTCCCCACCAACCCCAGGAGGAAAAACAGGCCTCGCGCAGGAAGGGCCTCCCTGGTGGGCCTCATGCCCACCCCGTGTGAGCTGCCTCCCATCTCCCTGTCCACAGCCGGAAACTGGATGTGGCCAGGGTCTTGAGTGGACCTCAGCCCACGTGGCACAGTCACCTGGAAAAGGAAGTAGAATCTACCCATGTGGAGGGGGGTCCATGCACCCTGGGGTTCCGCATCCATTCATGACGCCACCCAGCAAAGGCACTGGGGCTCAGGCAGTGCTCAGCTGGGACTCAGGCAGTGCTCAGCTTGGGGTGGGGGGGAGGGCGAGGTTACCTTGTGCCCTTCGTAGCGCCGCCGCCTGCTCATCCGGTAGGGCCACACGGCCGAGAAGAGGGCCAGGTAGTTGCCGTTGGTCTGTGCCAGGAATACAGGCTCCCTGGGGTGCAAGGCGAGGCTGGGGCACGTGTACCTCTCCTAAGAAAAAACAGGGCCACAGGATGAAAGGAGGCCTCAGGTCGAGAGGAGGCAGCTGGAGTCTCCTGGCTCCAGAGAGCCAGCCCACACGCTGTGCTTGGGGCCCGGGGCCCAGCCCCTCTCTCTCCCCAGCCATGGTGGGGGTCTGAATGAGGTCCTTCTTGCTGCACCAACTCAGTGACCTGGAGGAACACAGATATGCTGTGCATGTGCCAACGGCAGCCTGACATGGAATTCACTGGGCTAGAGCCGAGGCTGGGCGGTAACGCTCCTGCAGGCTGCGCCGTCTCCAGAAGCCACCTGCAACTGCTGGGAAATGAATCCCCAGACGCGCTCACGTCCTGGGTCCTGAGGCCTGTGACTGCAAACCAAGAACCTTAGCGGATACGAGCAGGTGAAGGGGGACGTTACCCTCCGCCACTGTCCTGCATGCCATCGTGCAGCCCCTAAAGAGGGAGGCGGGAACGCTTCTCTCCCGGAGGGGCTCTGGAGGAAGTGGCCCTGCCACCCTGGTTTCAACCCAAGAATACATCCTGTTAGTACAGATGTCTGGCCTCCAACCTGGGAGAAGAAATTTGGGCTATTTCAAGCTACCAAGTTTGTGGTCATGTTTCCAGTGAAATAGAAAAAAAGACACTCATCTCTCTACCTCCCCAGGAAGCTGAGGTGGCTGGTGAACAGCCAAACAGAAGATAAAGACAGCACACTATGCAAAGCGTGAGGGAGTGTGGATGGGAGGGCAAAACTGAGAGAGAGCGAGGGAAGGGGTGAAATATGCTCTTCACCCCACTTCCATAACTGTAGCCCCTCTGCACAAAACCATTTTAAAAACCATAAGGGGGGCAGAAAACACCCTGCAAACCTCCCCTCTCCTGGAGTCTGGCTTGGCCTAAATATTATCCATGAGTGGCCAAAGCGGCCTGTAACACTAGACCACATGGGCTGGATGATGAGTCCACTCCCTAGCATGACCTCACAGCTCAGTCACCGGCGTAGGAGGCATGGGTACACCTCCCCTCCGCAGCAGTCCCCCCCCCCCCCCCCGCCTGCCTCCCGAGCTTGGCCACAGGCCTTGGTGTTCAGGAGGCTCTTCGTGACCAGATGTGCCCTCTGGCCCCAACCAGTGAGGGATTGCACTGGAAAACCCTGCTGTGAAGTCTAGAGGTGACTTTGCTCAGGTTCACTCTGAGAACAAAAGGCAGGGTGGAGGAGGCACACAGCTGTACGTGATAAGTATGTTAAGATTCAGGGTGGAGGCACCAGAGATTAGTCATGGCTTATTTGAAAGCTCCACAGAAGATGATAGTGCTGTTTTGGCAGCACACACACTAAAACTAGAATAATGCAGAGAAGATTAGCATGACCCCTGAGCAAGGATAACAGAAATTCATGACGAGTGGCATAAATAAAGGTGGTGGTGGTGGTAGCGGTGGTGGTCCATGGTGGTGATGACCGCAGCGGTGATTGTGGATGAGGATGATGAGGATGACAATGACCGCAGTGGTGACAGTAACAATGATGGTGGTAGTAAACGAAATAGTGATCATGGTGATGGTGGTCGAGATGATGGCGATGGCGGTGGTACTGGAGATGGTGGTGGCGACAATGGCAGTAATAGTGATGGTATAGGAAGGATAGAAATGGTGGTGGTGGTAATCATGATGGTGGTAAGTGACAGAGATGGTGGTGGTGGTGATGGTGGTGATGATGATGGTGGTGTTAATGGAGATGGTGGTGGTGATGATGATGTCAGTACTGATGGCTATGGTAATCATGACGGTGGAGGTGACAGAAGTGGTAGTGGTGGTGGTGGTGGTGAATCATGGTGGTGGTGGTGATGGTGGTGTTAATGGAGATGGTGATGGTGATGATGACGTCAGTACTAATGGTGGTGATGGTAATCATGACGGTGGAGGTGATAGAAGTGGTGATGGTGGTGGTGGTGGTGAATCATGGTGGTGGTGGTGATGGTGTTAATGGAGATGGTGGTGGTGATGATGATGTCAGTACTGATGGCGATGGTAATCATGACGGTGGAGGTGATAGAAGTGGTGATGGTGGTGGTGGTGGTGGTGAATCATGGTGGTGGTGGTGATGGTGGTGTTAATGGAGATGGTGGTGGTGATGATGATGTCAGTACTGATGGCGATGGTAATCGTGACGGTGGAGGTGATAGAAGTGGTGATGGTGGTGGTAGTGGTGGTGAATCATGGTGGTGGTGGTGATGGTGGTGTTAATGGAGATGGTGATGGTGATGATGATGTCAGTACTAATGGTGGTGATGGTAATCGTGATGGCGGTGGTGATAGAATGGTGATGGTGGTAGTGACAGAGGTTGGTGAGGGTGATAATGGTGGTAGATATGATGATGGGAATGATGGCAGTTTTGGTAAGGACAGGTAAAGGATGATAGAGCACTCTGTACCTGGCAGTATAATATGCCCTTTATGAGAATTCTCTCTTTTAATTCTTGAAACTACTCCATAAAAAGTCATAATCTCCTCAATTTTCTAATGAGGAACATGAAAGTCAAGGAGGCTAACTAATGGCTGTCAAGTTCTAACTTCAAGTCCCAGCTCTGAACTCCTGTGACGCCTGGCAGGGCTTCCGGGGAGGCGCAGGCCAGGCCTTGGCCAGGCGTGGCTGCTGAGGGCAGGGGCAGGGGCCAGAGGCCATCTTCCCCTCTCGGGGGGCTGTCCCCGCCTAGGGGAGCAGACCCTGACTTTCACCTTCCCCCGCCGAGAGACTCCAGGCCCTGCAACCCCAGCCTGAGGACGGGGGCCCGGCACCCCACGGGGAGCAGGACTGCGGCAATGTGCCTGAGACTGAAATCAGGGCCCACCCCTCGCAGGCCGGCTCACATGGAAAATCTGGTTAGAGATTTTGGCGGAGGTCCTGAAGTCCCAGGCAATGATGGTGCGGTCGGCGGAGTCCCGGGTGGAGGCATCCGTGCTGCTCAGGAACTCAGAGCCTTCCTGGAGGAAGAGGATGTCCAGGGTCTGCTGGATGGTCGCCTTGTAGCCTCTCACCACCTGCAGGAGTAGGCACAGGTCACACTGGCAGGGCCTGGAAGCACAGCGCCGGTGCCCACCCAGCGGGGAGGCCGGGGGATGGACAGACTTACTGAAGGCCAGTCTGGTCCATGCCCCACCCACATGTGGGGTCACCCACAATGCCCCCCCCAGCTCCCCAGCAGACCAACATCTGTCTTTCTTGGGAGATGCTGTGATGGAAGCCTGGCCCGATGGCCATTCCCAGCACCCCTGCTGGAAGCTGGGCAAGTCCACCTCCCAGGCAGACAGGGGACCCTTGGAGGTAGCTGGAACCCCGTGAAAGTGCGCGGGGGAAGGGCTGGAGCCTTGCTCCCGGGCTGAGGAATGCAGTGGCGGCCAGCAACCGCAGTGTCCTATTTTGTGAGAGTCTGTGGGTGCGAGGTCCTGAGTGACAGTCCCTGGGGGAGTGACCACCACACAGGGCGCCAGCATTCTTGGAGACGGATATAAAGCCGAATCAAGGGGATGCACTTCCGCTTCAGAGGCACATTTCCTCTCCCAGCACCCTCAGTGGTATTCCACAGCCTCCAGCCTCCCAAACTACACTGTGGCCACAGGCACACCATGCCTTTCCAGAGCTGCTCGTCGCCCCCTGCTCCTCGGCCAGCACACCTGGGGCAGCGGGGCGTGGCGGGGGGGGACCAGGACCCCCAGCAGCGGTGGCCAAACTCACAGATGGCATGACAGTATATTACAGTGCTGAAATGCCAGGCCCAAGTGCCCGCCATTGTGACGGAAGCAGCGTGATGGGGGGGGGGGGGGGCCTGCGGACCTGGCCGCGGTCACCAGCCGCCAGGGTGCCACTGCGAGGCTGCAGCGCACACAGCTCTTGGTCCCTTGGCCCTGCCTGCCATGAAATGAGTTCATGCCTTTCAAGATGTTCAGTGAATGCATTCCATTGTCCTCCTTCAAATGTGTGTGCCCAGTTCACATTCCAGTAGCACCCCCGTAAGCCCCGCTTGCACTGGGAGGGAGGTATTAAGACCCACTCTCCAGGCCAGGCCGATTCCTGCCTCTCCAAGTTCCTGGCAGCACATTTCTGGACATAGGTAAGCAACACACGCTGCTCTTCTGTGATACAATCACAAGCAGACTGGTGAGAACCGCTCTGCCTGTGCCAGGCGGCTCCTAGCTCCTTGGCAGAACTGCAAGCTTCCACATGGTCTTAGTTGAATACCACAGCCCCAGTGAAGGCCCCTCACCCCCTCATCCCACAGGGATGATGCATGAAGGGGGGTGCAGGTGGGAGGGCCCTTCCTGCCACTCGGAGTGAGGACCACTTCTCCCAGAGGCCACGTGCCTCTCGGCCATCAGCCGTCCCCAGCCGAACTCCCAGCGTGCCCGCCAGCGCTGCCACCTGCCGCCCGAACATATGGAGGAGAATGAAAGGCGGTGTCCTGACCATTTTCTCAGAATGCCTGGGAATGGCTCCACTCACGGGGGCATCATAAAGGTGACCGTTCAGGATGCCAGCTGGGTTAGGGGTGCTCCCTGCCTGTGAAACCCGCTGCTAGAGGAGGGTGGGGCAGCCGGGTGCTCACTGGCACGTGACCGATGTGCCTTCCTGCTGCCCGAGGACACACGACCCGTCTGTATGTCTAGAGCAGGCTTTGCAGTGTCTTCATGACACAGGCAGCCGGTGTACCCCATCCCAGGACATGGCCACTGTCCACAGCCTGGTTGGCCAGACCAAAAGGGGAGCCTAGTTCAGGGGCAGTCGTGCCCTCCATGTTGGGTAAGTGGGCAGCTGGCCTTGGGGAAAGTAGAAGATGAACCACACCCTACCCAGGAGATGGAAGCCACTTGAGGGCCTTAAGGCGGCATGCTAGAGAGCCTGGCCACTGCGGACCCAACTGCCTCTCCCAGAATTCTGGGAGACGCGCAGTCTGCGCCCACAGACAGCTACGCAGCAGGAGTGTAACCTCACACAGCTCACAGGGGGCAGCCTACCTGCCACCAAGTGCACCCTGTTGATACATTACCAAAAAAAAATTATACTGGCAAAGGAAAAAATGATATAAACATGAGAGGACAACACAGTTGACTTTCTCTGAAACATGGGGCTTGGTTTTCTCTGCTATGACTCCAAAGTAAGAAACAATTAAGATCTAATACACAGACAACTTCTCAAAGTAGATGAACAAGACCACAACTCTATGGGGGAAAAATGTGTGAGATTTCCAGGCATAATCCCAGCTACTCTTGGAGGAAGTGGTCAGGAGGATTATACTTCAGCTAAGGCAAAAATGTATCAAGATCCCATTGCAACAAACAAGCGAGGCATGGTGGTCCATGTCTGTAATCCCAGCTCCTAGTAGGTATAGGAAGGAGGATCACGATGTGAGGGTGATCTGGTACAACAGCTGTCACCCCATTGATGGCCAGGGTTGATTCGGCTGATCTGGCTGGCTAGGCGGGTGTCCTCTTCCTCCCTCACCGCTCCATGTGCGTCCCTCCCGAAGCTGCGCCCTCGGTCGAAGAGGACGACCATCCCTGATAGGGGAGGACCCGTCTTTGGTCAAGGGTATACGAGCAGCTGCGCTCCCCTGCTAGAACCTCCAAACAAGCTCTCAAGGAAGGAGGATCATGGTACAAAGTCAGCCCCTGGGCAAAAATTAAAGCAAAAGAGGGCTAGGGGCATGGCATAAATAGTAGAGTACCTCCTAACAAGCATAAGGCCCTGAGTTTAGACTACAGTAATGAAAAACGGGGGTGACGGAGGGACAAGGCAGTAAGAGAATATAGTTCATAGAAAAGAAAACGGCCCTCTCACCGCATTCAGACCCAAGGGCAGCACAAACTAATCCACACAGGATGCCACTCTCACCGAGCAAATCAGTGAGATCCCACATCCAACAGCAACCCCCACCTGGGGAACCACGGAGTGGGGGGGGCCCTCTGGGCAGCTAATTACAGCTGCCAGAAACACGCAGCACAAGAGCTGAGCTGTTTGCAGCAAACTGCAGAGGAGCTGTTACTCAGCTGCACATGCATGCCACTCAGCACCTTTTTTCTTCTCTCTGGCTCTTTCTTTGTCTCTGTCTCTGTCTCTCTCTCTCTTTGATAGTGGTATTGGGGTTTGAACTGGGCATTTCTGAGATAGGACCTTGCTTTGTGTGTGTTTGTGAGATCAGGACTGGCTTGGACTGTAATCCTCCTATTTATGCTTCTCATCACAGCTGGAATAACAGGCATGTACCACCACACCTAGCTTTTTCTGTTGAGATGGGGGGTGTCTCATGATCTTTTCTGCCTCTGCTGGCCCCAAACCACAAGACTCACGCTGCGGCCTGCTGAGTATCTAATATTACTGGGTCGAGCCCCAGGTGCTCAGCATCCAGCACTCACTTCTAAGAACAGATCCTAAGGCTACCCCAGCACTATCCCAGCATGATGCCAGTGCCAATGCCAAGGACAGCAGCAGTTCTTGTGAAAACGGAGACCTGCAAAGAAGCCGGCGCCATCAGGCAAAGCCTGTGGGCACTCTGTAAGAATCATTTCCACACTCTGGAACAGGAGGGGCTGCAGCAAAGACTGTCCCTTCTGCCCTGCCCTGCCTGAGCCAGCTCCGGGACCAGATGCTCAGTTGAAGAAGGAGGTGAGAGGTGACAGGAACAGGAAGAGAAGCCAAACACAAAAGCAAGTAAGGGGGAGCCTGCTCTAGAGGAAAGGAGAGAACAGAAAGGGGAACACTGGGTTACAGACCCAACTCCATTTCTCTAACCACATCTTGTTTTGCAGATTTGACTCAGAAGCTGACTTTGTACCATGATCCTCCTTCCTATACCTACTAGGAGCTAGGATTACAGACATGGACCACCATGCCTAGCTTGTCTGTTGCAATGGGATCTTGTTACATTTTTGCCTTAGCTGAACTATAATCCTCCTGACCACTTCCTCCAAGAGTAGGTGGGATTATGCCAGGTGCCAGTGGCTCCTACTTGTAAGCCCAGCTGCTCAGGAGGCTGAGGAGTGGAGGTACTCAGCTCAAAGCCAGCCTGGGCAGAATAGTCTGCCAGACTTCATCTCCAAAATAACAAGCAAAGCATGGGGCTGGAAGCATGGTTCAAGTGGTAGAATGCTAGCTGAGTGAGCAAGCAGGGCAAGCTCAATCAGTGAGGGCCCTGAGTTCAAATCCAACTACAAGAAACAAAGAAAGAAAACGGGGTAACAGTTGTTTTTTTTTCTCTGTACAAGGGAAGACAGCAAATAATTTTGGGTCCTGAGGAGTCACTTGTTATTGTTGTTGTTTTTGAGTCTGTGTTACAGCAGTCAAATAGCTAAAAGCCAATCTTAGCTCAATGGCCTAAGAAAAATAGGCCACAAGCCACAGTGAGCCGATCAATTGTTTTGCCAACTCTTTCTCAAGACTCATGTACATATTTTGTTAAATTATGCAGCAAAATTAACTTAAGAAGCAATTTTTAAAATGTGAAAGCAAATTAAGCAGATGCAATTAACCAAGTATTGATTTGGTACTTTTAACCACACAAATAGGATTTCTTTTAGGAGACTTTAAAGTATAGTAATTGAATCACTGATCATTGGCTAAATATGCATTATTAATAGAAAACCAGCAACTTAAATGAGGAGCCTAACTTCATGAGCTGCAAGACCAATTCTAGTCATTCATAGCCAATGCACAATATATACACACACCTGAACTGTGTCAGGGAAAATAGAAAGCTTTTCAGTGACAAAGATTAAAAACATGCAAAGGAATAAAAAAAATTCCACCATATTCCATTTGAATCAGAAAAATCAGTATAAACAACATCATCTTAACAAAAAAGGAAGTATTGCCTAGCCCTGGCGCCTGAGTTCAAGCCCCAGGAACAGCATATATAAATAGACAGACAGACAGATGATGGATAGATAGATAGATTTTGCACAGGGCTAAGTGTCAAAAGGAGCCTCAAAGTAGTACGTGGGAAACTAGTAGACCACCATTAGCAATAATGTGAAATCAGCTCTAGAAAAACAGCTTCCCCAAAACAAAACTTAAAAGCAAGCCTCAAAAGAAATAAGCCATTTCCAGCATCCAAGGAAAAAAAGGAAACCCTCAAAAATAGATGATGCAACAAAATTCTGCACACCCAGCAGGTGAAACTCCTAGTAACTGAAAGCCAGTAAAAAGTGATCAGACTTGAGAGCAATCCAAGCAAGAGGATGTCTGCCATAATGAAGGAGAAATAACCATCAACAGAATAGAGCCACGGATGAGCTGGGGGCGGAGGGGAGGGGAGGATGGGGATAGAGAAACAGTTATAACTGCAGGCAGCACAGATTCAAGACAGAGGAAATGGCAAGAATGTTAAAGACCATGCAGTGAAGCTTCTTCCACAGGACCAAATCAAACATGCAGATGTGAAATAAAAACAGTATCTTTACAAAAGGACTAGTAAACTTGGAGACACAGAATGACCAGCAGATCGTGAGTTGTGAATGTGATTGGAAAGCAGGATGGGGAGCTAGGCATGGAGA
This sequence comes from Dipodomys spectabilis, assembly GCF_019054845.1. NCBI lineage: Eukaryota > Metazoa > Chordata > Mammalia > Rodentia > Heteromyidae > Dipodomys > Dipodomys spectabilis. Next base: position 461,423 of record NW_024870834.1, read on the forward strand.
TTTGAGAATCCCAGCACTTGGGAGGCTGAGGCAGAATCTTGGGACCAACCTGGGGCACAAAGTGAAACAATGTCTCAAAAACAAAAACAAAAATTAGAAAAAAGAGGGAAGATGGGTTGGAGATTGAGAGAAACCAAAATCAAAATCAAAGAAATAAATGATAAAGCATTTCCAAATTTGATTAAAACTGTAGGCCCACAGATACAAAACACTCCACAAAGCCTAAGATACACAGTGAAAATGATATATCATTTAGGTTACTTGAAACCAGGACCAAAAATATCTCAAAAACCAACAGAGAAAAAGATGCATAGGAAAGAAGAAAGGCAAGAGTCCTGAGAAAGAAGGAAGCCAGAGGAGGTGAGCATGCTGACATTGTGAGAAGAAAGAGATTCACTTGCTTTCCATGAATGCCTTATGGACAAAACACAGGGTTTCTTTTCCCCAGACAAACAGAAGCTGAAACAACCCATAAGCAGAAGACCAGAAATGCACGGAACATTAAAGGAAGTCCTGAAGAACATGTTAGCAGATCTGAAATGACACAAAACCCTCATACATACACATAGGAAAAAACATAAAAATGGAAGTATGTTGGAAAATGTTAATGCTATTTTTGTTTTGCTTTGTTGTTTTGATTTTTTTTTTTTTTTGGTGGGACTGGGATTTGAATTTGGGGCTTTATACTTGCTAGGGAGAGCCTCTATTGCTCCTAGCAATTGTGTGTGTATACACGCACGCACGCGCGTGCACACATGCCAGTACTGGGACTTGAACTCAGGGCCTGAGTGCTGCCCCTTAGCTCCTTCACTCAAAGTTGGTACTCTATCATCTGAGCCACAGCTCCTCTTTTGGCCCTTTTTTGTGATTAATTGGAAATAAGAATTTCACAGACTTTCCTGTCTAGGCTGGCTTTGAACTGAGCTGAGATCCTCAAATCTCAACCCCCAGAGAAGTTAGGATTATTGGCATGAACCACTCCAGTGGCCGGCTAACAATGTTTTTTATTACCAAAATATTCTGAAATAAGCCAAGGGCTAGTGGCTCAAGACTATAATCCTAGCTACTCAGGAGGCTGAGATCTGAGGATTGCAGTTCAAAGCCAGCTGGGCCAGGAAAGTCCGTGAGACTCTTATCTCCAATAAAAAATACCCAGAAAAGGCCAGAAGTGGTTCTGTGGCTCAAATGGTAGAGCACTAGCCTTGAACAGAAGCTCAGTGAGCAGCAGCTCAAGGACAGCACCCAGGTCTTCAGTCCAAGCCCCAGGACCTGCCAAATAAACAAATAAATAAATAAATAACAGCTTTCAACAAAATAATAATAACGCATTATGGAGACTCTAACATGAACAAATGCATGCCAATGATAGCATGAAGACTCTATGGAATGAAACGGAAAATCTGTAAGTTGTCTTGAAATTCTTATAGAAGGTACGAACACCTGCAATCCTGGCTACTTGTGAGACATAGATCAGGGAAGCATGCTTCAAGGCCAGCCAGGGCATAGAAGTACTCAAGACCCCATCCCAACCAATGTATGAGCAAAGTGGTGCATGTCTGTTATCCCCAGAGACACAGGGAAGCACAAATAGGAGGATCACAGCCCAGACTAGCCCAGGAATAAAGGGAGACCCCACTTCAAGGCAAAAATGGTCTAGAGGCATGGTTCAAATAGTAGAGAAACTGCTTAAGTATAAGACCCTGAGTTCTATCCTGAGTAGCACCAATGAGACAAATAGACAGAGAATATGATTGAAGGGAGACAAGTATTAAAGCAATCTACAACACACAGAGTAACAAAAGAGATGAAATGAAATCATTAAAATACTAAATTAACCTAGAGGGGAAAAGAAATAGATTAAACAGATTAATAAACAACAAGATGCCAGATTTGAACTCCACCACATCAATAATCCCATTAAGTTAGATCAGAATAAATAACCTCTTAAAGGGGAAGACTGTTGGACAGGATTAAAATTAGAAAGCAAGACCTACCTATACACTGCATAAAAGACACCCACTTTAAATAGGCAAGCATAAGTAGATTAAAAGTAAAAAGATAAAGCATGCTGATAATAATCAAAGAATGCCAATGTTAATAACAGACAAAGTAGATTTCAGTGCAAAGAATATTATGAAGGACAAAAGACTTTTCACAATGATAAAAGAGACAATTTAATTCATTAGAAGAAAATAATAATCCTAAATGTTTAGGCAGCTAATAACAGACCTTCAAATTAAATGCAGGAAAGCGAACAGAAGTAAAAAAGGAAAGAGATCAACTCCTATGTTCACACGTTTCAGCCAGCTGTCCTGTTCCTGCTATCATGACAAGATGCCTAGGGTAGACCACTGGTAAATAACAGAAGTGCAAAAGTCCAAGATCAAGGTACCAACAGACTGGACGAGGGGCCAGGACCTGTGCCTCACACACAGCAAAGGGGCAAGAGTTGTGTGCTATATACAAAATGCTTCGTGTGGCAGAAGTGGAAGGGTTAAAGGGGCCTGGTTAGTTTGCTCCAGCCCGTGTGTGTGTGTGTGTGTGTGTGTGTGTGTGTGTGTGTGTGTGTGTGTGTGTGTGTGTGTGTGTGTGTGTGTGTTAAAGGGGAAGGGCTAAAGGGGCCTGGTTAGTTTGCTCCAGCCCGTGTGTGTGTGTGTGTGTGTGTGTGTGTGTTGTGTGTGTGTGTGTGTGTGTGTGTGTGTGTGTGTGTGTGTTAAAGGGGAAGGGCTAAAGGGGCCTGGCTAGTTTGCTCCAGCCCGTGTGTGTGTGTGTGTGTGTGTGTGTATGTGTGTGTGTGTGTGTGTGTGTTAAAGGGGAAGGGCTAAAGGGGCCTGGCTAGTTTGCTCCAGCCCGTGTGTGTGTGTGTGTGTGTGTGTGTGTGTGTGTGTGTGGTGTGTGTGTGTGTGTGTGTGTGTGTGTGTGTGTGTGTTGGTACTGCAGCTTGAAATCAGGGCCTGGGGGTGTCCCTTAGCTTTTTTTTGTCCAAGGCTGATACTCTACTGCTTGAGCCACAGTTCTACTTCTGGCTTTTTGCTAGTAAGTTGAAGAAGTCTTTTGTTGTTGCTCTTTATGTTTTCCTTTTATCTTTTTTAAATAACTTTTTAATTGTAAAAATACTGTACAGAGAGGGGTTACAGTTACATGAGCAAGGTAATCAGTACATCCCCCCCCCCCCCCCCCCCCCCGGCCTAAATTGTAAAGTTCATTTTTCAACATAGTGTTACAATGGGTCAACCTGTATCCCTATTTAAACATTTTGTTTTTTCCCTTCCCCTCCCTGTTTATCTGTCTTTGGGAGGGTAAAAAAAAATCAGAAAGGATATAAAACACTTGAAAAACCCTACCTATCAAGCAACATGATAGAAGTGGCACTCATCCCTCGGCAGCAGAATCCACACTGCACACAGGTCTGCACCGATGAGGACAGGCCGTGCAAGTGGCCTCACTATGTAATGAAAGGATTCAAATGAACAGCATACAATGTATGTCCTGTGACCACAAAGGAATTAAACTAGAAACTAAGAGTAAAGACATTTGGGGAATACTCAAGTGGCTGGATGCTAAGTGGCACACTCTTAAATAATCCATGGATCAAAGGTAAGTCAAAATAAAGTATTCTGAACTGCATGACAGCGAAAGCCCAATGTGTCAGGCTGTCTCCACTGCTCACACCTATAATCCGAGCTGCACAGAGGGCTGAGGTCCCAAGATTGCCGTTCGAAGCCAGTCCAGGCAGAAAAGTCTCAGAGACTCTGTCTCCAATTAACCAGCCAAAAGCCAGGCTGAAAATATGGATCACCTGGTGATCCGAAGAACTGGTTTTTAAAAAAGCGAATTACTTTCTTCTAAGATCAGAAATAAACAAGACAAGAATGTTCACTCTTACCATGTCTACACAGAAGTTAGAGTTCAAACAATAAAGAGAATGAAATAAACATAAAATTAAATAAAATCAATCAATAAATGGCATCAGATTGGAAAAGAGTTAAAATTTTTATTCACAAATGATTTAATCATCTACGTAGAAAATACAATAGAATCTGACAAGAAGCAACCAGAGCTAGAATTCAGCAGAGTTGCCTAACTGGAGATAAAGTCAAATACTCTGTTTCTTACATATTAACAGTGATCAGTTAAAATGAAGAGTTTTAACTACCTGCTATAATAGCATCAAAAGTATAAATACTAAGGGACAAAGTCTGACAAAACTGTGAAAGCCTTGCACTATGAAAACAGCAAAGAGCCGGGCTCCGGTGGCTCATGCCTGTAATCCTAGCTACTCAGGAGGCTGAGATCTGAGGATCACGGTTCAATGCCAGCCTGAGCAGGAAAGTCCATGAGACTCTTATCTCCTATAAACCATTAGAAAACCAGAAGTGGCGCTGTGACTCGAGTGGTAGAGTGCTCGCCTTGAGCTGAAGAGCACAGGGACAGCGCTCAAGCCCAGAGTTCAAGCCACACAACCAACCAAAAAAAAAAAAGTTAAGAAAACAGCAAAGCACTAGTGACAGAAATCAAAGCAGATGTAAATGAAGTATACTATGTTCATGGATTGAAAGACTCAACATTGTTTAGAATTTGTTTCTTCCAAATGACTCTACAGGTTAGAAGTACCATTTAACTTGTTAGAAATTGGAAAAGTGATTATGAAATTAAAACCTAAGTATAAAAAATAACCTAATCAAAAAACTTGGAACAGAATTGGAAAACGTATACTAGTTGACATCAAGCTTCATTGTAAGCATAGTAAGAACAGCAGCACAGAGATAGACAGAAGTCCATAAAACAAGCTGGGTGCTGCAATCCCAGCTACTCAGATCTGAGAAGAGCAGGCAAGTCTGTGAAACTCTTATCTCAATTAGCCACCCAAAAGTAGAGTTTGGCTCAAGTGTTAAGAGTGTCAGCCCTGAGCCAAAAAAAAAAAAAAAGTAAATAAAGAGCACAAGGGAGCAGAAGGAAGAGGAGGAGAAAGAGGAAGAAGAGGAGGAAGAATAAGAAAAAGCAGCGGCTGCGGTGGTGGCAGCGGCAGCGGCAGCTGGCATTGAAGCAATTCTTGAGATGGGGGAGGAAGAGAGGAATGTGTTCAATGACACCACGGGGATGCAATCGGGAAATAAAAGGGCAAGCAACTGGTTTATTGCCTAATAAATAAGTTATAAGGAAAACAAAGTAGGAGAGAAAGCTACAGATTAAACAAGACTTAGGAGACTTATCAAGCAAGTATTTAGACCCTGAAAGTCAATGATGAGGCATCTGGGGGTGTTGGAACACAGATCGGATTACATGACGGTCTTAAATTGTTGGAAGGGGTGATGGTATTGTAAAGATTTTGTAGGCCTTACCTTCTTGAAGAACCAAAAGGTATTTACAAATGAAATGAGTGTCTGGGATTTGTGTCAAAAATAATCCAGTGGGGAAGGCTAGGATTACAAGATAAAACAAGGTTAAATCGGAACCTGGCCTGCATGGAAATTCATTAAACTGTCTTTCTACTTCGGTATATATTTAAATTTTGCACTAATAAAAAGTTTCTTTCAAGTGCTCTGTGGGGAGGAATTAGCTCCACAAATGTTCCTCCTTCTTCTTATTAATGGGGCCTGAAATAATAGGTGGAGAGGGGACCGCTGACATCAAGCAGTAGGTACAGAGCAGACATAATTAATGCAGCGGTGCGGCTGGGACAGCCTGCATCTATCTGTCCTGCTCTGCCCAGGCAGGGCCCAGTGCCACCTGCCTGTGGGATCTGCTGTCTTGAGAGGTGGGCCAAGCTGGCCGGGAGCCGGGCGGCACTGTGTTGTGTAAGTGAATTCTGCTACCTAGGTGCTGGTAGTTTCTATAGAAACCACCAGAGACACGCTATTCCGGAGAGCACAGAGCGTCTCCACTGGCCAGCACTGGCTTTGTTCACACCTGCCCATCAGCATCCTAGAGCCAACCTATCAAAGCACCCTTGTGGCTCACTTTTAAAATAGGTACAGCTCATTATAAAGCACCTGCTCTCAAGTGTTTCCAGGGAAACAGAGGCCCCAGGACACCCCTCTGGAAATTCATTAGCATTTAACACTTCTTAATGAGGCTTGAAGACACGCATGCCTTGATAACCACGTGCGGGGAGGGTACCTTCCCTTTCACGGTTAGGCATGACTGATGAGCTGCGGGCTCCCGGGACCCCGTCACCACATGCCAGCAGCCAGCAGCCAGCAGCTAGCAGCTGGGTGTGTCCTGGGAGCCTTCCCATCTCCAGAGCAGTCCTCGGATGTTCAGGGCTGCATCGGAACCTAAACACAGAAAGGGTAGAGGTCCTGCCCTGACAAGTTTGAGCCACCAGAGTGATACTGTTTCCCGAGTCTCCAGGAAATGAAGGCGTGCAGGCACGCATGCACGCACGCATGCGCACACACACACACATACATACACACACACAGAAGATCTCCATCTCCATCCATACAACCTCTTAGCCTTCATTCCCTGATGTGTGGTGCCCTTTCATGCCACAGGGCCTTGTTCATTCCTTGGGTCTACCTTGACTGGCTGTCTAGAAAACTCCTATGCATCCCTTAAAACTCTTTAATGACCAGCTTCCCAAATAGGCTAGAAGCATCCATGGCAGCTTCCACTGGGCTGTTTCCTTCCTTAGCAGCGAGGTCAGGTCAGGGATGGGGTGGGCCCTCATTTCCTTCCATCTCCTGGCCAGCAGGATGCTGGTGGGATAGGGTTAGTGTGTGTGTGTGTGTGTGGTTGGGGGGGGGGGGGCAGGCTCTGTCATGAAGGCCACAGTGGAGCCTTCTAGCTGCAGACGGGAGCTTTGCTCCCCACCAGCCACACCACTCTGCCCCTCCCTGGCAGCTGGAGAACTGAGGAACAGAGATGGCCACTTTCTGGGGTGGCTCCAAAACATGCTAGGGATTTTTCCCTGGAGGGGGCAACTGTAAAACCGCCCCTCAGACGACTCAGAGGGGGACAGCGTCCCCTGTTCAGAGCTGGGGGGGGATCCCCTAACCAGGTGGCACAGCTCACGGAGCAGCTCCTGGGCACGGGGGGTGGGGGGGCGGCTAGCTCCCCCGTTACACCTACAGCTCTTTCCTTGCATTCTGAGTTCCTACTTACCCAGCCATAATTAATTCACTTCTCCCTTTTAAAAATTAATCAAAGGCACAGAGCATGTATGCCGAGCCTCTGATTGCCTGTGATGACCCTGTCGTCACACTGGGTAGAAAGCGTCTGCAGGGAGCAGATGCCTGGCGTGGTGGTCAGGCTGGCATCTGCCAAGGGAGAGGCAGAGACATCACCTGCAGGCAAAGCTGCGCACGGCTCAGGACTGTGTCACTGGGAGCTCACACGGACACAGCCTGCTGAGACAGCAAGTGACTTTTATCAAACACCTACTGTGTACACATGACGTGAGACCATCCTAATCCTCACTGTGGAAAGCTGAGAGTACTGTCTTTACTGCATAGATGAAGACACTGAGGTCCAGAGAGGCAAAGTGTCTGGTTCAAGGTCACACAGCCAACTGGAGGCATTGTTAACTGCACTAGATCTATGGGCCACCATTTGTAACTAAGCCCTCCATACCACATATCAGGCTACCTGGTGTGAAGGACAGAGTAGCTGCTCAATTAGTGTTTGCTGAGTTGGACATGCAGCCAAACATACCCACAGAGAAACCAAAATGATGGAGACTGTGAAATTTTAAATTATAGACACAGAGCGCAAGGGAAAGGAGGAAATGCAGAAACAGACGATTACACATGTAACTGTGTTGTCGATTCTCTCAAGTGATAAATTGGTTTTCCTCCCTTTGCAATGGAGCTGTGAGGTAACATAAGGTTCTACCAACACCACCGCCACTCTGGAGGGCCCAGGCCTGTGCTTCGGTGCTGGGCTGGCCTCCTCTACAGGGCCCCCAACCCTGAATCAGTAGTGTGGGGAGATGTACCGGGGCCCTTCCCAACCGTGGACAAAAGAGTCTGCCTCACAACGCCAGGCCCTGCTAGCCCCAGTGACCACACAGGGCTTCGGGGAGGGGAAACTGCCCAGTGTGGCATCGCATTGATGGTGACTAAAAGGACCTTCGGGGGACACATAAGCAGGTCCCCAGAGGCCAGAACCCTGCATGCCTCCAACTGTCACCCACCTGCCCTCCCACCTTCCCAAGCAAGGCACCCTGGAAGGAGAGCCCCCTCACTCAGGCCTGAGAAGAGCTGAGCTGCCCAGCTCCTACGCCGCTGACCTGGGAGCAGGGGTGCCCCAGGATAGGACGGGTCCTGAGCCACACAGAACCCAGCAGGGCAGTGGTGAGGATGAGGGAGCCACCCTCCACTCATGAGCATAAACAGCAGACCAGCAAAGAGTTAATGGGTCAGCCGTGTGTGTGTGTGTGTGCGTGTGCGCACGTGCACGAGGGCACGCGGGCATGCCTGTGTATACATGTGCATGCACATGTGTGTGCAAATGTGCTCACATGCATGTGCATTATGTATGCACACATGTTATGCATGTTGCATATGTGTGTGTTGCTGTTGTTGTTGTCTACCAGGAACAGGACCCAGGTTTCCCCTGGATGGCAGTGGGGCCAGCGGGCTGCAGATCACACTTCTCACTGCCTGGGACCCAGACCTTCTGTCACTTCGGGGTTCCTCCATCTACCCCACAGCTATGGATGTCCAGTCTGGACGTCTGGCCCAACTCCAACGCTGCCTTCTATATTCACTGGGCAGCTAAGGAATGCTGGCTGTTGGGGTAGTGAAGGCCTGGCTGGCCTGTGAGCAAGGTCCGAGGGGTGGTTAACCCAGAAGACAGTGAATTTCACACACTAGGCCTGCTCAAGCACAGGCAGGAGCTCTGCGGGAGGGCTGCCTCCCCTGGCCCACCTGCCTTGACTTCCAGCCCTTCGCCTTCCTCTCCACGGGGCTGTGCCCCTCCCTGCTCCTCCACCACCCTATCCTAGCCCATCTCGGCACCAGCTCCCTCCCTAGGGGAGAGGTAGGCATGGCTCAGCCTCATCTGTGCTAGAAACAAGCAAACAAATGAACTCCACTGCTCAGGTGAGCTGGTTATGCCTTCCAGGAGGAAGCGGGCCATGACTGGCACAGACACGCTGGCTAGAAACTAGATAGAAACCCAGGTGCACTCTTTGATCAATTCCACATTTAGGAAATTAGATGCTCGTCTTGGTGTTATAATAAAGCAAACACTAGAAATGTTATAAATACTCAATAATAAAAGACCAGTTAAAAGCATTATGGCATATTGGGTAATTATTAAAAATTACAGCATCCAAAAGCTTTTTAACAATATAGGAAATGCTAATGATATACTATTGAGCGAGGGAAAATTATATAAAAATGTAAATGCATAGGCATGCGAGACCTGTACTGAAGAATGCCGTCCCCCACCCCCCAGCTGAGCTTCCGGGGCATCGTCTGCCTGCCTACATGGTACCACGATCCAAGCGGCCACCCGGTGGTGGCCGCCCTTCTGTGGTCAGAATGAACATCTAGAGCCCCCTCCCCTCTTCTCTGAAGGAGAGCCACACCTGGGTCTCCGGTGCCCTTTTGAGCACCCTGAGCCTCAAGAGAACCCCCCCCCCCCCCGGCCTTTCCTGCTCCTCTCACATCAAGTAATGGACAGCAGGGGAAGGGGCAGGGCTGTCTCCAGCCCAAGTGGCACTGGTACGTATTGTTTTTAAATGCTGTCAGGCAGCCGGGCGCTGGTGGCTCACGCCTGTAATCCTAGCTACTCAGGAGGCTGAGATCTGAGGATCGCGGTTCAAAGCCAGCCCGGACAAGAGAGACCGTGAGACTCCTATCTCCAATAAACCATCAGAAACCCGGAAGTGGCGCTGTAGCTCAAGTGGTAGAGCGCTCGCCTTGAGCTGAAGAGCTGAGGGACAGCGCCCAGGCCCAGAGTTCAAGCCCCACGACCGACAAAAAAATAAATAAATAAATAAATGCTGTCAGGCATGGCTTGGCCAGGGGAACCAGGCTGAACCCCTGTCTGCACGCAGGAGGCAACCTGTACAAGCTCACAAGCTGGCTCAGGAAAGGAAAGCATGGGGCCTTGCTGTTCCTGGCATGAGTTAGCACGTGTAGGCAGTGGGCCACAGCCTGGCAAGAGCCTGTGGCCTCTTTTAATCCTGAAAGCTAGGGAGATGTTGTACGTATACAGCAAGCACTCGGCAACTGCTTGATGAGTAAATGAGTTGAAGCAGAATCAGACTTTGCTTAAACAACTTGAAGTTAGCCAGGTTCTGGTGGCTGTAATCCCAGCTACTCAAAAGGCTAAGACTTGAAGATTGTGGTTGAAAGCCAGAGCACAGCTGTGGTTCAAGTGGAAAGCAAAGCCTTAAGTAAATAAGCTCAGGGACAGTGCCCAGGCCCTGAGTTCAAGCTGCCCCAGTACTAGCACCCCAAAAAAGGCAAGTCAATATGACTGAAGTACATTATATGAATGTATGGAATAGAATAATGACGCACTCATTTTAAAAGGTAGAGTGAGAAGAAAATAGGAAAGTAATAGAGGAGCTGGAGCCTTTGTAAATACAGGGATAATAATTAGTAGGAAGGATTACAAGAGCATATTGTGGACACGTCTTCGCATACACAATTCACAACGGTTGTAATGAGTGAATTCTCTGAAGCATGCAACCCTTTAAAGCTCACTTCAGGATGGAATATCTAATCTGAACAGTCCTATGTTCAACTTCAAAGATCAGATGAGACACCACTTTGTACTCACTAGATGGGTATAGTCAAAAAGACAGGTAGGCTGGGATGGTGACTCACACCTATGATCCCAGCATTTGGAAAGCTAATGCAAGACTGAGTTTGAGGCCTGGGTTACATCAGTAGATCCTGTCTCGGAAAGGAAAAAAAAAAAAAGCCCATTAAATGAAAACCTGAGCAAAGAGAATCATTCTTCCTAGATCGGTAAGAGAAGTAAGGTCAAAGGGCAAACAGGGGCTGGTGTGTGGCACTTTGGTCAGATTAGCTGATAGTTGGGGGGGGGGGGGGCAGAGGGGGAGGGTGTTGTTAATTGTTTTTCAGTTTCAGGGAAACTGTGGCTGGCATGCTGCTAGAAGGCCAGTGTGGGCAAGTCCGGAAAACTTAGGAAGCTCAGTCATAGTCATCAGGTGTTCCAGAGTTTTACCTTCAGCCATCTAGGAGAAAATTCTCCTGGGGCTTCCAGCTGAAGAAGAAAAGATCTGGGATGTAACTCAGGGGTAGAGCTCTTGCCTAGAGTGTGCCAGGTCCTGGGTCAGTCACCAGGGAGTGGGAGAGGAGAAGAGGAACTGCATATTTAAGAAAACCTGAAAACCCCAAATCTGTAACAGTGTGTGGCCTCAAGGACAAGCGGCTGGTGTGGCAGAGCTGGTCAGCTTGATAGATGCACATGTCTGTCACATGTCAGTGACAACACAGACATGCCAAAAGCATTGCACAAGTTACCTCCAGGCCTGTGCCTAGGGACACAATGAAGCACACGTGAATGATGCGTTGACACTTGGTATCTCAATGTTCTCCTTCTGCATATGTCTACACGCCACAAACCAGAAAGACAGAAACCCAAAAACATTTCTGATCTCAAGCATTTGGGGGAAGGAATTCTCAGCCTGTACTTTGAAATACCCTGGAATGGAAGGAGGTCTTCGCTCAGGAAAAACTAACCAGGACCCAACCTGCTGGGGTTGTATCAGACTTACTGACCTGGGGAAAGGCAATTTCCGATCTCAGTTGGCTCATGCCCCCACCTCTCCAACCTTCTCTTTGAGGAAGACAATACCCAATCCAATCCGCTCTGGATATACTGCCCCATCTAAAGGAGTGAGGACTGAGATGCACGGGTGAAGCTCCGTCAGAGGCATAGGCTTACAAAGACAGACCAGAATGCCTCCACGCAGCCTTATGCTGCGTTACTAGCGTCCTATCTATACCAGTTCTGTTCACATGCATGCCTGATCTGGCTAGTACGAACCACAAGGCATGCTAAAAGGCAAAACATATTCTGAAGAGACAGAGCAAGCATCAGGTCCAACCCATCATGAGATATGAGAGATGTAGGGACAGACTAGGGACTTAGAACAACTATGACTACCATGCTAAGGGCTCCAGGTCAGTAGAAAAACATAACCATAAGCAGATGGGGAAATTCCAAGAAGGATCAAAGACACGGTCAAGGTCAAAAACACTGAAACAGAGATGGAGAATGCTTTTGATGGCCTGGCCAGTAGCCTGGACACGAATGAGGAAGGATTTTTGTGCTTGGTGATTTCTCAATAGAAAAACTCCAAAATTTTTAACAGAAGGTCCAAGAGCTACAGGACAACTACAGAAGATGTGCTATATCCATCTGGTATGAGAATAAGAGAGTGAAGAGAGAAAGGAACAGAATATTTAAAGCAATGATAACAGAATTTTCCCCCAAATCAAGTCAAATAAAATCTGGACATCAGCCAGGGAGAAAAACACCTTACCTACAGAGGAGCAAAAACAAAACAAACAAACAAACAAAAAAGATTGCATACAATGTCTCAGAAGCTAGGCAAGGAAGAGAAGAGTGAATCAACACTAAGTTCAAAGTGCTAAGGGGAGGAAAAATTTCCACCCACCTAGAATTTTGTACCCTGAAAATTTTTTTCTTTCAGAATGTAAGAGAAGCCAGCCATGGTGACTCATACCCATAATCCTAGCTACTTGGGAGGCTGAGATCAGGAGGATCTCAGTTCAAGATTAGTTTGGGCAAAAAAGTTTGTGAGACCCCTCCCCATCTTAGCCAATGAAAAGCTGCATGTGAGGGCATGTGCCTATAGTCTCGGCTGAGCAGGAACCATAAATAGGAGAGTTGCCATCCACGGCGGTTCTGGGTGGGAAGAGCGCCTACTTGAAAAACAATGAAAGCAAAAAGGGTAGAGGGCATGGCTCAAGTGGTAGAACACCTGCAAGTACACAGCCCTGAGCTCAAACTGTAGTATGAGAGGGAGAGGGAGAGAGAGGAAGGGAGGGAGGGAGGGAGGGAGGGAGGGAGAGAGAGAGGGAGAGAGAGAGAGAGAGAGAGAGAGAGAGGGAGAGGGAGAGGGAGAGGGAGAGGGGGGGAGAGAGGGAGAGAGAGAGAGACAGAGGGAGAGGGAGAGGGAGAGGGGGGGAGAGAGAGAGAGAGAGAGAGAGAGAGAGAGAGAGGGAGAGGGAGAGGGAGAGAGAGGAAGGGAGGGAGGGAGGGAGGGAAGGAGGGAGGGAGGGAGGGAGAGAGAAAGAGAGAGAGAGAGAGGGAGAGGGAGAGGGAGAGGGAGGGGGGGGAGAGAGGGAGAGAGAGAGAGACAGAGGGAGAGGGAGAGAGGGGGGGGAGAGAGAGAGAGAGAGAGAGAGAGAGAGAGAGAGAGAGAGAGAGAGAGAGAGAGAGAAATAGCCTGCACAAAGTACATCAAAACAAAAAAATAAATTGGGCAGCAAGCCCATGATTTTCTGGACACTATTAGCAATGGAAGAGCTAAAATAAACTGTCAAGTAAAAGAATTGTGAATCAATATTTTAAATTTCAAAAATCCTCAAGGAGAGAGGTGTTAAGTGTAGCACAGAGCTTACTTAGTTCAGCGACATGAATGTATGACAGAAATTCGCAAACGGGAATGATATACACACCATATCCACACCACCATCACGGGCCCTAAGAATCTGCTTTTACATCTTCTGATCTCCCTTACTGCACATTCAAGGAGAAAGTGAGTCGTTGTAGGGTGATAATGAAAGTCACGGGGCACCCATCTATGTCTGGGCTGCCGGGGGCCCCACCGCTGGCGGCAGGGTCTTCTGACCCAGCCCCAAGTTAAGGAGTGCAGAGAGAAAGGCTAGGCTGCCGCAGGTCTCTGAGAACCAACTGTCTACTCCTTCGCAAGATGGGCATCCTGAGAGAGACTGAGGGGTGCGACAGCCAGCTGTGAGACAGCTGGGGAGGGAGGCGGTGAAGCCAAAGGACATGGGAAGTCCAGTGGTGGGCTTCTGCGCCCCCTCCCACAGACTGGGGTCCCAGGAAGGCATGGGCTGAGCAGCTGGATTCTGTGACCCCCATCTCCAAGACAATGCCTCTGTAGGGTGGGGGCCAGAAAGTGTTTTTGACATCAATGAATGTGATGCATTTCCTACCATAGGGAGGGGGGTGAATTTAGAATGAGACGGGTTCATGACAATCCACCCCTACACCAAGAGCAGGTCCTTCCAGAATCCAATTCCTGCTCTACCCAACAGGCCATCTTCACAGCTATGTTGTCTAGCCTGAGGGTTCAGGGCTATGGTTCCCCGAAGCAGAGCCCATCACTATCCTATCCATAGCCAGTGCCGACGGCAGGTACCAAGCAGAATAGGGCAGGCTGGGGTAGACATCAGGTTGTCCTGTCTGAGCCTCTCCAGGAACAGAGGACAAAGCTATCAATGGCAAGTCTTCATTTCCGTCAAAGAGTAGAGCTTCATAAATGTAAACAAGAGGGCCTACAAGGGGCTATGGCACCAAACCACCTGGGTCTAGAATCTTACTCCACTCCCTACTTGCTGCATGATTAAGGACTGTGACAGAAGCCTTCTGAACCCAGACTCCATATGGGGATAAGAGGTGCAAATGGTGTAGCCCACTCAGGACTGCTAGGAGATGAGCTCGAACGCACAGGGTGTGTGTTGGTGCCCACAGACTGCTGGCAGGGACTTAAGAGGTAGCCCTGGGCTTCATTCCACCTTTATCTGGCAGGAAGACAAGGAATGCCCCTATGTCCCATGAGTACCCTCCCCGGCCCTCCTCTCTGGCCCCTTTGCTTTCCTAGTCCTATTTACATAAAAGGTTTGGTTTGCAATAAAGCTCTGTCAGAACTGCAGAAAGCATAGAGTCCAAATAAAAAGGCATTTTAATATAAAACAGATGAAAGTGACAAATGGAGTGTAATCAAAACCTCATTAGGGCCAATAAGCTACCTGCCTACAATGCCACAGAAACTGATGGCACTCTGAACCAAGTGGGCGAGGCATGTCCTTCAGATAGCTACTAGGGGAGGGGGAAACACCACAAGGGTACTCTTACCACCTGGACAGAAACCCTGAAAAACCTGTAGGGGTCTCATCTGAACACCCGCATGGTGGTCCCCTCCTTCTGGCTCTACACTAGAATCTGTGACCACCCCCAGATGGGGCAGGGTCACTCAGTACGGGTCAGCATTGCTGCCGCCCAGGGAACAACCTTCACCAGACACCCCCAACCCCATTAAGGGTGTCAGGAGCAGTTGATGAGTTGTGGTTCAGCTTCCACTTCAACTGGGTGGGTTCACTGCTTAAGATTTTTTTTCATTGGTCTTGATTAGAGCTACTAGTCATTCTTGCAAGTTTTTCTCCCCCAGGACCTGCTGTGTGCCTGACACTGTGCTAGGTGCAACCAAAGCAAATCCACATTTGTGGAGAAGTCACAATCTAGGCGACCCTCCTGCTTCAGTGGATGGAGGGTGCACCCAGGCCCAGCACCAGCCAGCTGCTGTCCTTGTAGCCAGCTGCCTACCTTGTGGTAGGCCACCTGCCCCCAGGGCATCTGGGACAAAGCTTCAGAAAGTCTGAAGTCAAGATATCCCTTTAAACACTTGGAAGGGGGCGGGGGGAGAAGAAGAAGAAAGAATGAAAGGATGTAGAACAAGCATGAAATATTGATGATTCGTGTCAAAGCAACACTAGGGCCTGCTGAACAAAAGTGAGTCAGCCTGTCAGAGCTGATCTGATTACGAGAATCCCAGGCAGGTGGGAACTGGAGTTTCAGAAGACCAACCCAGAGCCCGCAGGAGTGAATATAGCAAGTTTGGGTATGTCCCAGCTGTCTCTCTCCAGGGTAGAGGGGGAGGTAGGCATCAAAAGAACCCTCAGTCCCCTGCTGCCCAGTGTCAACCCCATACACAAAAAAGGGAGAGGAACTGGGCCAGCGTCCTGGGCTCCCGGAGCCACGTGCCCTATTTTTCCCCCAAGCTGCTCCAGTTTCCAGTGCTCAGCCTTGCCTTCTCTGAGGGGTAATGTGCTGAAGCTGGCATTCCACAGCTCTGTCTTGCAAAAGGGTGATTTGCTAAGCATGCAACTGCACATTTAAATCTTTATACGGCTTCCTTAACAAATCTGATTCATGATACAAGTTAAAAGTTGCTTTTATTACTTAGTCTAATCCCTTTGGCTCAAATCACACAGTGATCTTACAGTGCACTTAAAGGTGACTGCCAAGGACATTTCCCACAGGGCTGGGGCGGGGAGGGGTCCCTTGGAGAGTCAAGTCCATGTCTCAGACTTCTCTGTCAACTCCACAGCTCCTATGCCATGTCAGGCACAGATCTGGGGCACTGCCAGACTAGAAAGGAAACAGGCTAGCACTCTGTCATCCACTAAACACCAGGAGCTCAAAAGCCCAGCCTTGTCTGAGAAGGGCAGCCCCTGGCTCACTCCGTGCCTCCCTGGATCTCCCAGGTCTCCTGCCCCAGGCCACACTTCTGGATGACCAGCTGCAGACTATAGCTGGGCTTCACATCCACTGGAAGATAGGCCCACCCTCTGTGGAGATCCTAGCATGGCCACAGGCCCAGAAGCCATGGCAGGGGACAGATAGAGACTCCTACAGGCCCCATTACAATGGGAGGGACAGATGCCCATCAGCTCATGCCAGGTATCCTGAGTACCTGCTTGGACCGAGTGTGAGATGCAGGAACGGAGATGACTGGACTTAGAGGTCTCCAAGCAAGGCAGCTATAGACAAGCACATGCAGGAGGTGTCAGGAGCGACTGCTATTCCTGGATGGTGCAGGCCCATGGAAATGAAGGCCAAGGCGCCCACATGAGGAGCAAGAGCTCCCATGTGCAGATCTCTGTGCTGTAGCTTCTCATAGTGTGGCCCACTGCATCTTGCTACTGCATCTTCCTGCTAGGAATGTAGGATCTCTGGAATTGCTGAACAGTCTGCACACTAAGGAGACGCCACACGTGCTTCCACATGGTAAAGCACTGCTAGAGAGATGACCTCTGCTCTACCACTGGGAAGACTGCCTTAGAGCATGGTTTCCTCCTACCTTTGTTGTTGTAGTTGTTTGCCTCAGGTCACCAGCTGAGTGAGCAGTACAGAAAGGATATGAACCCAGGCCACTGGTCCTGGAAGCCCAGCTCCCAGATCCATGAAGGTCAAATCACATACAGCCATGTATGAGAAGGCTACTGGAAGGAGGTAGAGTCAGGAAGTGCAGTACCAGCAGCACTGGACCAGCTTAGCTTAGCTGGCTCATGCAGAACACATCTGCTAATGCTGGAAATGAAGTCAGGCACTTTGTGGGATGAGATGTGGGCCAATCATCCAACCAAGGCAGAGAGATCAGCCAAGAAAAGAAGGAAGGGGAGCCAAACAGCCCATTTGCTGTAATGAATAGGGCTGGACTGGAGAAGTCTGGAATCCCAACATTTATCATTTTGCTAAGTTTAAGGAATCATAAAATCCAATGTCTGAAATATAGCTTCAAAGTTACCAGTTTCAACTATTCATCAGACCCTGTGCCCTGAAATGCCAGCCAGAGGCTTCTTGGTCTCTGCTGCAGTCTCCAGCAGTGGCCTCATGACCCTCAGCCCTGTCCATGGATATCTATTCTTGCCTTCAGCATGTTGGCTCATTTTGACTGGGCAACTTGAGTTCTTAGACTGGAGCAGAACAAAGTAGATCCCCAACGTAAGAAAAGTGAAATGTACAAAAATGTTTCTTAGAATAGAATATATAATAAACTGTGGTAGTTTGCTTGCAGCTTATACCAAGAGAAATGCCAAATACACTCCTAGTGGAAGACTAGTCCTCCACCACTGGGAAAAGATACTCTCTGATCATACGGTTGCTACATAGCCATATGGACCAGTGGGTGTAAATGGGTACTCACCTTGTCAGCCAGCTCGGAGGATCACTCCTGACACTCAGCACGGTGACAAGGGCCAGCCAGGTTCTAAGCATTTTAGGCTTTGCTGGCCATGTGGTCTTAACTCTTGCCACTATAATAGGAAAGTAGCCACAGATGGCACATAAATGAATATGGATGTGTTCCAATAAAACTTTATCTATAAGAATAAGTGACAAGCTGGATTTAGCTCTGGGCTACAATTTGCTGTCCCCTGATCTCTCTGCTTACATAGAATCATTTTAAATGGAAAAAAAAATCCTACATGCCCAACAAAGGGAGATGGTTCAATAGGTTAAAGCATTTATTCAGCTGATTCCTTCTCTCCACAGAAACCCATCAGGCACCTGCCACACACTATTCTGAGTACTGAAGCTGAGGCAGAGGGCAAATCAGAAGGGACTATCACTGACAATTTTACAAAAGTTTGTAATAACAAGCAGAACACTTATAACCTATGTGAAAAGCAAAACTCAAAATCATGTACAAAAATAGAACTTAACAGTGTTTTTGCAGAGAGAGAGAGAGAGAGAGAGAGAGAGAGAGAGAGAGAGAACAAAATCCTCCAGAGGAAAGAGCATGAAAGAAAAATATCAAAGCATCACTAATGTTTACTGACTGAACTACCCCTCCTTTCTTTCCCTGAATTTCCAAGTTCTGTCACATGATTATGTAGTGCTTTTATAAGTAAGATTCCTCCACAGTGGTCACAGGGAGAAGCTTGCCTCGATTGCAAGCTGAGGTCTGTGTCCTGCCTCTGAGTGTGGTGCCACTGTGGCTTCTGACAGGATAGTTGGAAAAGGCCAGCTGCTTAGGCCTACACTGGAGCTTCAGCACCATGGACAGAGCTCTGCACACCTCAGAGCCCAGCGGCTCTCAAGTGAGCAGGCTCCAGGCTAACAGGAGCCCTGGAGGGAGGCAGCCTGGGCCTTCCCTCCCTGGGCTTTGGGGAGAGTCCATCGTGGATAGCACAGTCAGGAAGAAGAGTGGTTCCCCGAGAGCCTGCCTGATGCAAACAGAACAACAACTCCCCCCCCCCAACTACACCCCATGACCCAGCGGGGGAGGACTGTTGGTAAAAAGGAAGTAAAAACAAATACTGTGTGGATCCCTTTACCCACATTATTAGCTTGGGAGAGACTGGCAAACATGCCAATAGCAGGCGCAGCAACATCTGCTTCTAATTGCTTCTCCACAGCACTTGCACAGCTTGTCAGCTGGTGTCTGCCCTAGGAGAAAATCTGATATTTTTAACAAACTCTTAAATCAGATGGCGTCCAGGGTGAGTAATTTCTTATATGTGAGGTCTTCGGGGCTTAAAACACGGAGTGAAACCTTTAGGGGTATGGGCTGTCAGGACAGCTGGGCGATCAGTTCAAGGATGAGGTGTTTCCGATTCGCCCAACACACTCAAACATGAACTTCCCTTTATCATTTATTTATGTCCTAAATATAAACTTTTCCAGCGTTTAAAAAAATTTTTTTTCCTAGAGTCCACTGGCTTATTGAGTAGCTTTTCTCTCTTTTCCAAATATTTTTGTAAAAGGCTCTTTTGCAACCGAAAACTGAGGTGGTTTTAGAGTATGGGTCTATGCTGCCACTTACAAATGCCTTAAGCAAGACTTTACCATGGACAAAACTTCCCACTGTTTTTAAAGCAAGGCCTCTGCTCTTAGATCCTCCTGAGAAGCTTACAGCCCTTACACACCTGCAGGGACCTTTCCAAAGAGGCCACCCCAACCATGGTGGCAGGTCTGGAATCCAGACCCTAGAGGCTGTGCCTCATCCTCCCCAGCTGACCCTGTGGAACTGTTTCTGTTCAGCAGAGCCTGTGTGAAGGCTCCACCTGACTAGGATGGAGCCAAGATGCCCGCAAAGTGGAACCTTCTGGCACTGCAGGTCCCAGATGATGGAGACACTGTCTGACATTTCTCTAATCAGCTTCAACATGGGAGCTATGGCAGGAGTCATGAGGCTCTCTCCTTCAGCCTTGGGCAGTGCTTCTCAAAGCCCCAAAACCACCTGCTGGAGTGGAGCCCCCAGAGGCAGGCAGTCTGTTCCCCCTCCTCTTGTCTCACTCACCTGCATCTCTGCCTCTCCATCACCTCTGGGCCACTAACACCACCATATAGCCTGTCCTCAGCTCTGCCCACCCCCACCTCGTCACAAGCCTCCCATGGCTCCCACCCTAACCCAAGCTCAGGCCCCATCCGCTTCTCAGAGCCCAGGCTCGGCCAAGCCCAGGGCATCAATGGTTCCCCAATCTGCACTCTCTGCATGGGTCTTCCTTCTTCACTCATGATTTGTGAGTGTCAGCTACTGCAACACACAGACAAAAACTCTCATTTCTGGGAGCCCACAGTTGAGTGGAAGGAGTAGGGCAAATAAATGAACATGGAAAATCCCACAGCATGCCAAATGATGATAAAAGTGGACGTCACTGGTGTATGCCAGGGGCGGTGGCTAGGAAAGGCCTCACGTGAGAGGCAGCATAAGAGCGAAGTCCTATAGGAGGGACGGCATGGGTTCTGCACAGAAAACTGGGAAAAGAGCATTCCAGGCAGAAGCAGGACCAGTGCAAGGGCCCTGACGCAGGGACATGCAGGTGTGTTCTAGGAAAGGCAAATAGTCCACTGGGGCTGAAGGGAGATCACTTAGGCCTTGTGGACCACTGCAGGGCCACTGGCTTTTACTGTGACTGAGACAGGAACCAGAAAGTCTTACTGACACATCCAACTCAGATCACTCGGCTGCTGTGTTGAGGAAGACTGTAAAGGGTAAAGGAAAAAGACTGAAGAGGAAAACTACTATCCCAGCAAGAGAGACAATGGAAGCTTAGGCCAGAGCTATGGCAGGGGACATGGGACAGGAGGGGGGAAGAGGATTTGCTAAGCTGTGGGGTGGGACAGGAAGGGCTGGGCACGATTACTGATCATGTTTTGAGCCTGACCAACTATGAGGAGTTGCCGTGTACTGCATGGGGAAGGCAGCGGGAGCTGCAGGACGCAGCAGAGGGTGAGAGGAGATCCCAGCTGGTTTTGAAGCTCTGGAGGGAACAGCTTGTCCATGAGGAGCCCCCTCCCCTGCACGCCCCTCTATTCCCTCAGGGTGTAGGGGCACATGCAGGCATGCACACATGTGCACACAGAGCAACCCCATGCAGCAGAGTTGCTGCACACATGAATTATTTACATCATCTGGAAGCTTCTGCAGGCAGTAGGTGTTCAACAAATATCTTTAGCAATATGCCCCATCAAACATTATAACGTCTTAATAGCCTAATGACTCGAGAATGTTCTTCCAAAACAGCTAAAAACTATGCTTAGCACTGATTAAATATTAAATAGAAAGTGGTCCTCAATACAAGTGTTAACCCATCCCCTGCTGCTCAGTTCTGCGCCCCAGCACAAGGGCACCACCTTGCTGGTCTGGGGGACAGGCCAGCCAGGGAGAAGGACGTTACCTTGCTGGTTCTTATATCCCAAGCTTTGATTTCGGAGCTGAAGCCTCCACATAAAAAAATGTTGGGGTCTTTTGGATGAAATTTCAAGGTAGTGATTCTAAAGTCACTGCGACCACTAAATAACTGGGTTCCTACAATACAAGAAGAGAAGAAGAGAGAATTAGAAGGTATTTAGATCATCAAATAAGTATCTTAAAAGGTAAAGTGTCACCTTGCATAGAGTGCACAGCCAGGGGACACTGCTTACCCGGGCCCCATACTGAGTGATAGAAACTGTGGAAACACAATAGGGGTGATGGTAACATTCATCTTCATGTTTTGACCAGCCCAACAGGGACTAGCTGGATTTCCCCTCTCTGGGGGCCACGCCAGGTGTCTGGGCCACTGAATGCCTCTTGGCCTGTGCTCTGTAAGCAGTCCACATTATAGTATCTCATTTAATCACACAAGGACTCCTCCCCTCCAAGCCCACTTCCCAGCTGGGAACGACAGTGCTCAAGGATTAAAATTTGCCTCCCAGGCTGCACACTTAATACAGAGACTACTTATCTGCAGGTCTAAAGGCAAAACGCAGACTGGCTCCCAGGAGCTATTTTTCAGGGCCAGCCATCTTGCAAGCAAGCTCTTAGAATAATGGGTAAAGGGTTTTTAACAGAGGTGAGGAAGCCTGATAGTGTGGATGGTGACAATGACTCTCGGAGCAGCCCCGACGAGAGACTGGACACGGGGCCTGGACCACTGAGATTCTCAATGGCTCTACAGGACTCGAAACAGTTCTGGTCATCGCCAAATCCATCAGAAACGGTTCTCAAGTCCTCATGGGTGCTGTAGAAAATGTCTGAGAGTGTACCCATGCTGGTGTGGAAATGGTGCTGTCACTATAATTGTGTGATTGTTGCTCCTGCAGGGTAAATCAAAGGCAGTATCACCTTGCTGCCCAAGCCTGCCACCGAGTCCCCCGGCATTGACTGTGCTTGAGCCTGCGTCCAGAAACTGATCCAACCGCAGGGAGAGGTGTTCTCACACAGTGCTGCCAGATGTGTTCCCCAGGGACAAGGCTCGCAAACCAGGCATGGCACCTGGCATGGCCACACCAGCCAGCAATGGGGCAGAGGGGGGAAAGCGTCCCTTAGACGATGCAAAGAAAACTGTGGCTGCTGTCAGCTACAGCGGTGGCAGTGGCAGTGTAGAGACACAGGAAGCTGGTGGCCAATGAAACTCATGAGCTCTCAGGCGCCATGGCCCTTCTGGGCCTCAGGAAGCAGTATTTGCTCATTTGATACAGAAGGCCCATCCCCAAAGGTTGTCTTGCTCTGTGTGCTGTGACCTCCACATCCTGAGCTCAGTGACTGGCCAGCTCACCCAGTAAAGAAATGAAAGTCATCCATCAGCGTTCACAAGAGTCACAGCAGACGCCACCCACGCGACAGCCTGGAGCCACAGCCTCCAACCTGTGTGACTGCGGGAAAACACTTGAGCACACATCACTGACACAAGCATATTGGTTTGTAAGCTATAGAATGTGCCAGCGTGCCAATATATTATAAACATTTTTGTGCCAGTACTGGGACTTGAACTCAGGGCAGGGTGCCCTCACTTAGCTTTTGCTACTCGAGGATGATGCTCTGCCACTTAAACTACATCTTCACTTACGTTTCTTGCTATTCAAGTCTCACAGACTTTCCTGCCCAGGATGGCTTCTAACCATGACCATCAGATTTTGGCCACCTAAGTAGCTAGGGTTATAGGCATGAGCCACTGGCACTCAGTTTTGTTTTTTTTTTTGGGTCCGGTCATGGGGCCTGAACTCTGGGCCTACGTGCTGTCCCTCAGCTCTTCAGCTCAAGGCTAGCGCTCTACCACTTGAGCCACAGCGCCACTTCCGGCTTTTTTCTTTTTGCTTATTTGGTGCTGAGGAATTGAACCCAGGGCCTCAGGCATGCAAGGCAAACGCTCTACCACTGAGCCAACTTCCCAGCCCCTGGCACCCAGTTTTGAACTTTTTTTTTTTTCCTGCCAGTCCTGGGGACTGAACTCAGGGCCTGGGCACTGTCCCTGAGCTTTTTCTGCTCAAGACTAGCTCTACTAGCTACTACTCTCAGAGTGCCACATCCAGCTTTTTCTGTGTATGTGGTACTGAGGAATTGAACCCAGGGCTTCATGCACGTTAGGCAAACACTCTACCCCTGTTCCCAGCCTATGAACATTTTTAAATACCAAAATAGAACAACTTAAAGGGTGGGACAAGGATAAAATAACCCATATTTTAAGATATACTTTAATATGCCATTTACTAAGGGCATCAACTGACTCCTTGAAATCATTAAAAACCATATGAATTATTACATTTTTAGTAACTACAACAGCAGTGAATACTCTTTCGTTTGCTTAAAAAGCAGGGACGTTTTTATGACCCAGTGTTTTGGAAGTGGTCTCACTGTAGGTCCATTTACCTGTGTGACTCAGCCCAGGCTCCCCCAGCCTGTGCCCTGGATGCAGACATTCCCCACCCCTCCCACCAGCGACACAGAAGTCTGAATACTTTATTAGTGAAGTCCATTTCCCCTAGCGTCAAATAATGGCTCCTGCAAGGAAGAGGAAGTGCTATTACTATATTCTTGTGTTCTTAATGAGCTGGAAGTGTGATAGCGTGTGTGCTTAGCATGCCTGAGGCCCTGGGTTCAACTGCCAGCCTCCTTTTCCCCTTCAAAAAAAGAAAAAAAAAACATGCTTTCAAAACATTCTTTCCATAGTCCTTTCGCTGTTGCTGTTGCTGTTGTTGTTGTTGTCATCATCATTGTCAGTCATGGGGCTTGAACTCTGGCACTGGGCACTGTGCCTCTGCTCCTCAGCTCACGGTTGGCGCCCTACCACTTGAACCACAGCACCACTTTCAGTTTTCTGATGGTTTATTGGAGATAAAAGTCTCCTGCCTGGGCTGGCTTTGAACTGTGCTCCTCAGATCTCCTCAGCCTTCTGGGTAGCTAGGATGACAGACATGAGCCACCAGTGCCCAGCATTTTTTTTTTCCTTTTAAGATAGAGTTTTATATACAGCCCAACATGGTCTAGAACTCTAGATCCTCCTGCTTTCATGCTGGGACTACATGAGTGCATCACCACCTAGCCATAGTATAATTTTTTTGAAAGCAGCCATTTCTTTCTGTGTTAATTCATCACCTTCACCCTGATGGATAATTAAGTGTGTGGATTTTTTTTCTCTAATCTTTTCTAAAATTGGCAGTCATGTCTTCACAAGAAATTTTGGAAATATGTGATTTTCTGTAAATGAGGTATTGCACCTCTTTAAACTGTACACACCCTTTAGCTATGCAGAAAGAGAGATGATACTGCCTGAGACTTGTGCTTGGATTGTAAGAGTATGAAATAGGAATTCATATGGACAAAGGCTGGAAAGAGAGCTATCAAAATGAAATGAGTGTCCTAGAGGTAGTAAGGTAACTTTTAAAATTATTCCAAATATCTTTATATTATTTTTCTAATAATTTTTCTTAATCTAGCGAGGGAGCTGGGAGCTGGGAGTTTGCACACATAATCCTAGCTACTCAGGAGGCTGAGATTTAAGGATGGAGGATTAAAACCAAACAGGGAAGTTCATGAAACTTATCTCCAATCAACCACCAAAACGCTGCAGTGAAGCTGTGGCTTCCAGACCCTGAGCAAAAGCTCCAGGACCAACACCCAAAAAATAAATAAATAATCTAGTCATAGAGCTGAGCAGACCTGCAGGAGCCTTGGGGCTGTGTTACTCCCCCCACCCCCACCATCACCACTATCAAGTAAATAAAATAACTACTTCTCAGTGGATTTATCTATGTGGAAACCCAGTATGGAACCATATGCTTAATTTCAGAAAAGGGAGTGAATTATACACACGTTTTTCAAAAAAGTACAGTTATCTGGATCTGCCAGCAGTAGAAAGAAAGAGGAGAGGAAAAACAGAGCTGTTAAAAGATGATACATTTTAATGCTTTAAAAACCCTAGCCAGGCATAAATGGCTCACACCTAAAACCCAGCTACCCAGGAGGCTGAGATCCAAGGATCATGGTTCAAGGGCAGCCCAAGAAGGAAAGTCTACAAAACCCTCATCACCAATTAGCTGCCAAAAAGCTGGAAGTGGTAGAGTGCCAGCCTTGAGTGGAAAAGCTACGGGACAGCGTCTAGGCCTGAGTTCAAGTTCTATACACACACACACAATTTCTGGATATTTTTCTTCAATCCCCAAGAGGTTGAGAATGTGTATTTTAAAACCTAAAATCTTTCATTTATAAAAGACTTTAGTATATATTATTTCCTACTTAAAATAAATAGCACATTACTATTTTTCTTTGTTAAGACCCACCATATTAGAGTTTAAACTCTGGGCCTTGTGATTTGTAGTACTCTACTACTTAAGCCATGTTTTGCCCCAAAATAAGTTTTTACCCAAGCCAGCCTAGAACATGACCCTCCTATTTGTATTTCCCAAATAGCTGAGGTGACAAATGAACCCTACCACACCTAGCTTATTGGTTGAGATGAGGTCTCACTATTTTTTGTCCAGGTTGGCCTACAACCACAATCCTCCCAAGCTTTGCTTCCTGAGCAGCTTGGGATAACAGGCATGAGCCATTACAACCAAATTAAATGTTTAGAATTGTAGTACGTTTACTGATGTCTAATGAAAAAACACTGGGTAAAAATTCTTCCAAGTAGGAAGGTCTGAGAGGAGACTTCAGTTCAGAAACCAGGATCGCAGCCATCATCTTCTGGCATGAGTTAGGAGGTGGGAGAGCTGAGTAGTTAAGAGTCACAAAGACCCAGGTCTCGGCCCAGCTCTGTCACTTCCAGGGGAGGGACACTGAGCTGGTCCCTTCACTGCTGTGTGTCATGCTGTCGTGAGGCCCGAACGCTAAGTGGCACAGAAAGCTCTCTGTGGAGCCAGCCACAAAAGAGAGCTATTATCGTTTGAAAAATTAAACCCCAACTTATTGAATTCATCCTTGGATAAATTAAAAGCTAAAACCAAGGGATGCAGGGTTTTAACAGCAGGAACCTTGAGAGACTACTGGCTGTTGAGCTTTCAACGTAAGCCTGGGGAGAATGCAATGCCCTGGGCTGGCCTGCGCATTTGCTGAAGATCAGTGAAACACCATGGCCATGAGCATGAGCCATGCTGGTGGACAAGGCCTCCCTCCTCCGACTAGGCCCCCGTCCCTCCCCACACAGACCCAGGTTTGTGAATTCTCTCCCTCCCCACCCCCCAGCCAAGATTTTTTTCAGACACATTGGTTACTTCTTATAAAACCTTTAACCATGAGACTTACTTGCTTGTTTGTGATAGACAATTCTGTTTATTTTCTGTATTCTGATAGGAAATTGAGCTTTAAAATATTTAACCCACTGGCACTTGGCTTTATCGATTCAGTTATAACGAGCTCAACCAGTGTAAAAACTGTTCAAATCTTCTTGGAGTTGAGAAAAATTACTTCTTTGCTGCTTTGAATCGATAATAACACAAATAAAAAATAAGTTATGGGCCTGGGGGTGAGGCTCTGGTAAAACACTTGCCTACATGTTCAAGGCCTTGAGTTTAATATCCAGCATCAAGAAGAATAAATTAGCATTAAAGCAAACACACGTTTAGCAACATAGACGCTCACTGTGTTCTTAGGCTGCCATCGTCGCCACCAGCATGTTTCTGTCTGCTGTCACCCCCAATGAAGACCCCAGCAACGTGTTCTCAGACAGAGGCAATAAGCTCCCCAGAAGTGACCCCTGTGTGGCTGGGGATGGCCCTGCCTGACCAGCCTCACATTTGATGGGGAGAAGTGCTATTGCCATGGGGGCTCCAGAAACCCCCAAGTGTCTTGCTCCCAGCATGCCTTGCTACCAACCAAGTTCCAGGCACATAACTGGTATTTCAGGTCACTATGAAACCCAAACACTGGTCCTCAGGAAAGAAAAGGGACATTCATGCCCTTCTCCCCAGGGAGCTCACTCTGATAAGCCTGTGCCTCCACATGTGTCTAGGGCTCACACCTGTCATACCATAGCCCTGGACGGTGATCGAGATTGGCCCATGTCTCACAGCTGGAGAAATGAAAGTCCAGAGAAGAGGGCGACCATCAGGGGCCACGTGAGCGGCCTTGCTGAGACACAGACTGGACTGGCCTGATCTCAGAGCATGGCTCTCTGTACCCCACCCCCGCACCTGCCGGTTATCTGACCTTTCCTTCTCCTTAGCTCTTTGTTCACATCCACAGGCTCACAAACATGCAGGAAAAATGTTGACAAGGGAAAGCTTATGTTGTTGGCTTGTGGTAATTGAGCCTGTGTTCCCAGGCAGCAGGCATATGACTCATTTCGCTAAAATCAATATCGTTACACTCATCCTCTGGGAAGTATTCAGCCAGCTGTAAATTTAACCATCCTGACTCAAAGTTAACGAGAAAAGAAGCTTACTAACTTTCAAATCAAACTCTATCTATCAGGAACCAGAGCCATCTCGGCAAGGCAGCCCAGGGCCCGGAAGGGTGGGGCTGAGAGCCGGGGGAGGGCTGCGTCTGCCTGCTCCCTTCTCTGGGTCTCTGGCCCCAGCCATGCTCCCGGAGCCCGCGGTGGCCTCACCTGCAGAGGTGATGCCCTACCTACCTCCAGGGTGGTTGTAAGCGTACAAGCCCCAGCCTGGTGACAGGGCCCACCAGACACCAGCAACCACTACGTTCACACAAGAAACTGGTGGCTGTAATCAGGTCTTTTATCATATATAAGTAATTATCTAGTCAGGATTGAATTTCCCCAGAATTGGGGTTAAAAAAAAAAAAAAAGAGTTCTTGACTTGCAAACCAGGTATGACGCAGTGGTTTATGTGTATGTTGTTTTTCTGGAACTCAGAACTCACCATTCCAAAAGTAAATGTTACGCAACCATGTTGAGCTTCCAGAATCGGCCAATGAATGTGGCCTCCTCTGAGGAGGGTGCCATGGCTCCTCCATGCGGATTACACTGGTAGGTGGAGCATCACCCCAGAGTAGCACGAGCAACCAACAAAGGAATAGAATACTGCCTCCCAGATGCCACCTGCTTCGTCCAGAGAGCTAGCCCGGGCGCCTAGATGAGGACAATGAGACGGGTTTGGGGTGATGTAGGACAACTCCAGGCTCTTTCTGAAGTGGCACTGAGGGCTACATGGTGTTTTCAAAGGTTTAATAATATCTAATTAAAGGTGGGTACCTACCTAGGGAAGCTTCTCCTTCCAAAATTATTTGGGAAGAGAAAAGTAGTGAGGGAAGAAGAGGGAGAGGGAGAGAAGGAAATAAGGAGAGGTGTGGGAGGGGGGAGGAGGAAGGGAGGGGGGAGGAAGCATGTAGACATGGCGGCACAAGATGAGGGCTGAGAGCACAGCTCTGGCAGCAGACTCTTCCCAGTGGAAGCCAGCGGGGCTTCTAGGAGGATCACAGGTGACAGGGACAGAGACTTCAGATGGAAAAGGAGGACAGATCCCCTTGCTGGATGGCAGGGAGGTGGTGGGTGGGCAGCTGTTCCCTGGGGCAAGGGGCCTGCAGGATCCTCTGAGCCTCACCTCTTGATCTAGAAGCCACCATCATGGGCCTAAAGGAAAACAGGCAATAAGTGCCAGGGCTCTGAAAGCATACCCATCAGGCAGGACCGTGACACTGCAGGTCAGCTGCTCCCTTCTCTAGCACTACCTGAAGGACCAAGTTCCCCTGAGAGGTACCTCGGGGCTCAAAGCATAAAAAGAGGGGCTCAAGCTCTCTGCAGAGCTTTCTTGAGTCCCAGCAGGAGCCAAGGAGCTTCCCTTGCAGCCTCTCCTCCAAAGCCCATGAGCCCCAGTGCTCTTCACTGCCTTTATCTGCGTGCCTCTTGTCCTTCCTACGCCAAGTGTTCTAACGCAGCTGGGGTTAGCAGATGTCCAAAGCTCAAGGAGCATCTTTAGCCGCTCTCTTGATCAGGGGAATCTGTTAAGCTCAGCCTGGCTTGCTTTCTTCCCCAGAAGCCTCTGCCACCTGCTGCAGGTGGTGAGCCACTTGCTGCCAGACTGGAGCCCTGAGGCTCCAGGAAGTCAAGCTTGGCACACTACTTCTGAAGAGGGCATGCCAATGCCAGGAAACCTCTGGATTCGATTCTGTCACAACTGGCTTAGGTGGCCTTAAGAAAAGTCTCCAAGCACACGAAGCCTTGGTTTTGCATCCAGAAAGTGGGATGGAGTAGGAGACCCACATGTCACGTAAGCAAAAGTCTGACACCCACTTCATCCATGGGCTTGATGGAAGCCAGGAGGCGGTCCAACACCTCGGCAAGAATTACCAGTCAGGGCTGGGAAGGTGGCTCAATGGTAGAGCGCTTGCCTTGCATGCCTGAGGCCCTGGGTTCGATTTCTCAGCACCACATAAGCACAAAGAAAAAAGCTGGAAGTGGTGCTGTGGCTCAAGTGGTAGAGTGCTAGCCTTGAGCTGAAGAGCTGAGGGACAGTGCCCAGGCCCAGAGTTCAGGCCCCACGACCGGATCCAAAAAAAAAGAATTTCCAGTCAGCTATTCTCCCTGTCCTTGTGGCATCTCTGTAACAAAGACACGTGGTCTAGAATGGAGGATGGTATCAGAAGATGCTTCTGAGGAAACAAGAGGAATGGTCAAGGAGAGTCTCTCATTTCTACTTGAAGACCCCAGCAAAAGCCCCAGGAACACCATGAATGGGAGGAGCCAGCCAGGGGCAGGTCCAGGAACAGGGCAGATCTCCTTCAGTACATGGAGCCCTACAGCAGGACCAGATGTGGGGGACACCCACCCAGATCTTAAATAATGGATGATACCATGCTGTCGCACCAGAAGGAAAAGAGAAACTGGGGAAGATGGGCAAGAACCCTTGGCCGCCCAAGGTCTCCTGTCTGCCCCCAGACCTATGGCCATCAGCCACAGGGGTACTTTTTGAACTGACCTAAACTGATTGACTCACTTGGGGATATACTCCAACAACTGTGGCTCCCTGGATGACACCGTCCCTGGATGACATGGGCGTCCTGGTCAATGCAGAGGAAGGATGGGCACCTTTTACTTAGGGCCTACCAGGCATCACAGCTCTGCTCCCAGAAACCCCTAGCCAGTTATGGTATGGGAGCAGAGCCAGAGGAGTACCCCATCTTCCTAGCTCGGAGTGGAGGAGTGGTTATAAAACAAAGAAGAGTCTTAATTTGAAGCCTATCCATACTCCTTCTATGCCATTCGTAGTGTAGAGCTGGAGTACTACACAGATGACCCAGTGGGCTGGGTGCACATTAAGAGAGCAGAACTGTGCATAGACAGAGGAGCAAGAAGTACAGGCAGCAGCTTCTGCAACACTCCCTCCACTCCCCATCCACTACTCTCCCCCTCCCCCCCCCCCCCGCTCCCCGCAGTGGCCTTAATGGTCATGCTGAGTGTGGGGGGCCTGGAACCTTCCAGAAGCACTGCTAGAACCACTTAAACTTGAACAAGCTATGGGGCATTTGAGGAGACTGTCTGATTTGGTCTGCAGGATGGGTCACTCACAAAGCTGGTGAGGGCCCTGGTGGCATCTGCCAGTGTTCCCTGAGGCCACCTCAGCCTAATGTACCCAGAGACGTTTGTTAGGAAGATTACAGACGGAAACAGGAGCGCCACAAATAATTAATCTGTGAGCAGATTTTATTAAGTGTTGATTCATGGTTGTTCCATAAGCCAACAGCCCGTCAGAACTATAAATTAACGAGATAAAATGTTGCTGGTCCTCCATATTTCAGGCCGGGTATTGACATTTTAGAATCTGCAGATTTTTAACTGTATTGATTGAGGACACCAGGATAAATGGCCCCGGCGCCAAATTCCCATTAACGACAATGGGCACGGAGTGACTAATTCCCAAAGCGCTGCAGTGAAAAGGGCCTGCATTGCCTTCTCCTGGCAGGGAGCTCTAATTAGATTGAAATGAAAAAGCCAAATCACCATGGGCGGAAAAGGCAGATCAAGTAAACGGAGACTAGACTTGGTGAAGAGAAAGGACAAGTCAAACCAGGACAAAGGCCACGGGGGCTATGCAGCCGCCATCTCAGCCTCAGCTGTAGACAGCACCCAGCGAGACCCAGGCAGATGCTGGAGTGTGCCGGGACGGGGAGACTGCGGGGAGGGCTGGGCCTGCTCACCCTAGCAGCCCACAGGGACTTCTCTCTCTTGGGCAGGGAGAAAAGAAGCAGCCCTGGCAGTGGATGGAAACAGAGACCACCAGGGCAGGACCACCCTCCAGGAGCTCTCCTGAGAGGCAGGAGATGGATAAAATGGTCCATTTCAACAGCAGAGGTCCCCTCTGGGGACAGGAGGTCTTCCAAATGCAGAGCTCTAAATCCCTCAACCATGCCCTCCTTAGGGACAGGCAGCAGCATGATCTCAACTGTAGTCCTAGCACCAGGTCTTGCACATAGTAGGTACAAAATAAGTAATGAATTGAGTGAAGGAAACTGAGCCTTCAGAAGAGCCCAGAGGCAATGCCATTCCCAGAAGAGTGGCCTGATAGGTCCTCAGTCACCCCCTCCCGAGAGCGCACAGGAGTCTGGGGTGTGGCTTAGTGGTAGAATATATGCCCAGCTTGTGCAAGGCCCTGAGTTGATCTCCAGCACCACCCTAGAAAATAAGGACCCAAAGCTACCCAATACCACCTCATACCACATCATGCCACTCCCCTGAGCTTTGGGGGGGGGGGGGGGGGGGCGTGGACTATAGAGGCTGAACCTCAGATCTTGCAAGAGGCAGCCCCAGAGCCACCATCAATGGGGCCAGCAGGCTGCTGTTGGACCAGATAGGCAAGAGGTTGCCCTGCAGCCTCTGGGGAAGCCACCAGACTGCAGGAACCAACCCTCCTCACCCTGAATGAGACACCCAGTAGGAAGGTGACCAAGGAGGGTCCCAGGAGGCCATGTGAATATTAGGAAGGTGGGCCTGAATCGTGCTGGTTTGATTCTAGCTCTACCTGGTCTGTGCCCACAGTCACCCAGTGGGGGACCTGGGGAAGGGAAAGCTCCTCCCGCTTAGCCCTCCCTCCCTGGCCCACCGGTCAAGGACTCCTGAGGAGCTAGCCCACACAGACCCACGTCCTCACAGGCCTTCTCAGTGTGCTCACTGAGGCAGAACCCATCCAGAGACTTCCCTGAGGGGCGGAACCAATCAGCTTCCCAACAGCAACCCATTGATAGGAATTCTAAATGGATTCCAACCAAAGGACACCATGATCAAGGTAAATCTATTTCAGTCAGATTGCATGTTAAAAGCCCCTGCAGTTCAGGGCTGAGACAACCTTGGCTCTGTCTTCTGTGCTGGCTAGCAGAGGCCTACCTCCCATACTCTGCAGGGAGTCTATTCTGGCCACCAAACCATCTGGAGTCACCCAGAGATGAGCCCTTCTCAAGAACCCTTCCCACACCCCAAGACCACATGAGGTTTGTGATCCAGAACCCTCTAGAGAGCCTTCCTCAGCAGAAGAGCTGCTGGGGTGCCTCAGGACAATGATGCAGCCCAACCCACCTGTTTCAAGGTCTGTTAGGTGCAGGGTGAAGTCAAAGCCACCACTGAGGATGCGCCGGCCACAGGGAGACCACCGCGCCGCCCGCACTGCCTCACTGTGCAGGAAGTAGGTCTGCAGGCAGCGCCCTGAGTCCACGGCGTTCCATACCTGCGACAGAAATGCAGACAGACAGCATCAGCATTGAAATGAGGCCTAGTCTCCTGGCTCCACTCAGCCGCAATTAGGGGCTCACCCAGGAGTTGGAGCCCCGTTAATTGCTCCACCAACATCTAGATGTTACACCTCCCCTTGCAGATACCTGATCTGAGGTTAAGGAAAACAGCATTTCCTGTGTCCATTCACCTTCCCTGCCCTTCACACCAGCTAGCCACAGCAACAGTCACAGTACCCTCTGAGTCTCCTGTACATCCTGCTATCTGTCCAGTGGAGGCTAGGGCACAAGGCCAAGCCATTCCCATGGGCTCTCTTTAAGGAAGCTCCCCAAGGGGCCAGCCACACCTGTATTTCTATCCAGGCAGGGGGACAGCACCTGCCTTAGGGACAGCTTCCTTCTGGGAGAAAGCACGGTCCCTCATCTCCATCCCAGCATCCCACAGGGTGAACGAGGCCATCAGGAGAAAGCTCTATGCATACTGAATGACTTCGGCAAGTGGTAGAAGAGCTCAGGTACAGAGCTGCACATTCGCATGGAAAGGCAGAAAAGCTGGAATCCCATGGTTGGCGAGGCCTGGCTCACAGGGGTGCTCGGGGCAATGAGACATACCCATAGCCTTCACGGTCACTGTGAGGCAGAGCTCAGCCTCTACTTGACACTGCTATTTAGCCCTCATGAGACCTGGCCCAGTGGCTTCACCTCTCTGGGCCTCAGGCTCCCCATCCATGAAGTGGAGATAAAGAAAGCATTGCAGGAGTGAGGAGCTGGTGAGCGGCTGGTGACCAGCAGGAATCACACAGCCGCGGGATGTGATTGAGGCTTGCAGTGGCCACGAGTCCCTGAGCTCTTCTCACCTGACCAGGAAAACCAAGCTTCCTTTTGGTTAATAGGAGAAAAACCCAAACAAAGCACACCCACACACTCCTGCAGACCTGATTCGAGGGGTAACCTTCCTATTGAAGGAGAAAAATCATTCCCGGCCAAGTCCTGTAGGTTCTCAAAGGGCAAAGTTGGGGTGTTCTGAGAGCGGTTTCCTGGGAATATGTAGATGTCTATGCTTAAGAAAACAAGAGGTCAAGTAGAGCCTTCAAAGGATGCTAAGCGCGCACTAGTTATTTTTTTCTGTACCAGGGGTCAATATCTAGGCCTCAAACCGAGAAATCAAGAAATAGCGGTGGTTACATTTAGAAACAGGGACAGAAATAACAGAAGAACAGCCAAAAGACTTCAAAGTAGAGCAAGAACTCATGGAAGGGCAGCAAAGGGCAGAGAAAGGCTATTTCTGCCAAACCACGTATGAATATGGGATTAAGAGCAAAAACAGTCAAAGTAAAATGAATTACCAAGACCTACAGGGTTAACGGGGCCAACTGGTAATAAATTAATATTCTGTACATAAGACAAGCCCCATATGCCAAGTATGAGGTCATTTCATTTTTTTAAAACACACACACGCTACAATCTTATTAGGCTGGCTACTATCAAAAGAACAAAATACCAAGAGTTGACAAGGATTTGGATAAACTGAAACTCTGGGTTTCAATTGTAAGGTGTTACTGGAAAACAGTATAGAGGGTCTTCAAAAACATAAACACAGAATTACCAGATGATCCAACAACTCCACTTCTAGGTATGTAGCCCCAAACTGAAGCCAGGATCATAGAATATTATTTGCAAAAACAAAATAAAAAATAAAAACAATATTGTTATTGCTTCCATGTATCCACGGAAGATAATGGATAAGCAACAGGTAGTCTATCCATCCAGAGGTGCAGGGGCAGAAAGAGGCAATCCGGATACCTGCTACAACACAGATGAAACTTGAGGACATGATGCTGACCGAAATAAGGTAGTTGCAAGAGGATATCTACCGCATGGCTCCACTTCATGAGGGTCCCTGGGTAGTCACAGGCACAGAAATGGAAAGAGTTGTTCCAGGGGACAGAGTCTCGGTTTTGCAAGTTCTGCAGGAGGATGGATTGTGGTGATGGCTGCGGGACAGTGCCGGTGTGCCTCCCGCCACTGCATGGAAATGCTGAGAATGGCCTCAACAATGAATTTTATATTGCATGCATTTAAAAAAGAGACGCCCACAAAACAACATCAACCTCATTTTTTTATTCACTTTTCTTCTTTTTTTTTGGGGGGGGGGGTCAATTGTAGGGCCTAAACTCTGGGCCTGGGTGCTGTCCCTCAGCTCTTCAGCTCAAGATTAGCATTCTACCAGTTAAACCACAGCGCCACTTCTGGCTTTTGTCTGTTTAGCTGGTGCTGAGGAATCGAACCCAGGGCCTCATGCATACAAGGCAAGCGCTCTACCACTGAGCCACCTTCCAGCCCCTTCATTCACTTGTAGTAAGGCTACAAGAACATGCATGAGGATGGGGGTCCCTCCTGGGATTGGAGGGAGAAGGGTGGGGTTGGGAGAGAACTATGAATACAGAGCAGCGTCTCCTCTTCGGAGTGAGAGGTGGCCACACGGGAGGGGGTGGGCAAGGGAGACGGAGAATACTCCCACGCAAAGATACCCAAATGCTCTCTTCTGGGAAGCTTGTTCAGTTGTCCCACAGATACTTCCAGAGTACCTGCTACTAGGCAGGCATTGTTCAACAGAAAATGAGGACCAGCCCCTTGCCTTTCAAGAGGTGGCGTTTCAGTGGGGAAGAAAGAGGGAGAAAGCCACCATGATATACTGTGTATCTGGTATGTATCTGGTATTGATAAAGACTGACAGTCCTGGGATTTGGACTCAGGCCCTGGGTGTTGTACCTGAGATTTTGTGCTCAAGGGTAGTGCTCTACCACTTGAACGATAGCTCCATTTTTGGTTTTTAAAGGTAAAAGTCTCAAGGACTTTCCTGCTCGAACTGGCTTCAAACCACGGTCTTCAGATTTCAGCCTCCCATGTAGCTAGGATTACAGGTATAAGCTACCGACACCCTACTTACAACTGAAGTTTTAAAAGGTAACTAAGAAGGGGGGTTGTAAGGTCAAGAAGAGGGGCCAGGGTGGCCAGGTAGATCTCTCCAAGAAGATCTGAAGGGTAAAGAAGAAGCTTTGAAGAATTTGGGGGAGGAGCATTTGCAAGCAGAGACAAGAGGGTACCTGGCACCACCAAGCAAGAGCGGACAGGGCAGTGTGCAAGAGGCAACCAGGCCGAGATGGTAAGTAATCAGCAATGAGGTCAGAAAGTCACAACCAGAACATTCAGGCCTTCATAGGCAGAGGATGGGGACAGGGTATCTTCTAACAGGGCCTTGGCGGCCACACAAGAAGGAGAGCAAGGCAGATGCGGGGAGAGAGAAGAGGGGCGATGCAAGAATCCAGGGTAAATAAAAATGTCGTCCCTTAAACATTTTTGTTAACAGGCCAAATTACCTAGAAAGGCATTTTTTTTTTTTTTACTGTCATTACCTAATTATAAACACTATGGCCAACACTAGGCATTCTTTTTTCATTTTTGTTCACCTGGTAGGTAAAAACATTTTAGAATTTCCTAAAAGTTGGCAAGGTTGATACTCTCTTCATTTCTTATTGGGC
This sequence comes from Dipodomys spectabilis, assembly GCF_019054845.1. Taxonomy (NCBI): domain Eukaryota; kingdom Metazoa; phylum Chordata; class Mammalia; order Rodentia; family Heteromyidae; genus Dipodomys; species Dipodomys spectabilis. Next base: position 498,056 of record NW_024870834.1, read on the forward strand.
TTGCATGATTTTTCTTTTCTAAAGTGCCTTTTCCATATTCTTTCGCTTCTTCCCTTTTGAATTTGATTTTTTTCTTATTATTTGTATGTTCTGGATGCAATCCTTTGCCAGCTATATCATGTTGAAAATACAACAAATTGTCTCTAGTTTATGGTTAAAAAAAAAAAAAAAGAATCCAGGGTACAGGAGGAGAGTAGCTGGGACCAACTGGAGGCCAGGAAGGAGAGAATTGGCAGAAGGCAGAAGCAACAGGAGCCCCCGGGACTAGAGATGGGATAGGGGGGCAAGAGAAAAGACCAAAATGACCCTTTAACATTTTGGCCTGAGCACCAAAAGAAATAGTTAGACTTGGCTACAGGAGGAGCAGCCCAGCAGGGAGGAGCCAGGAGCACAGTTCTGAATGACAGAAGCAGGCCATTGAGTCCACAGTACAACGGTCAGAAGAGGCCTAGGACAGAGGCTGAACATGTGGATGGCCCTGCCACCAAGACGGTGTGTAGGTCATGCCCTGGCTGCGCTCTGCCCACAAAACAAAAAATGTAAAAAGTAGGCCAGAGCCTCATCGAGCCTCCCCCACCGCCCCACGCCCTCCCAGACTTCACAGGCCAGACCAGAACGAGGGTGGGCCTGCAGGCCAAGAGAAAAGCCTGGCCAGTGCGTCACTTGCTGGTGATGGCCCCATGCCACCTGGGAACTAAGCCCTGGACTTTACCATGCCAGTGGTGGGGACGTGGTGACATCACACTTTTTTTCTGTGTTTTTAAGCGTAACATATACTTATAATGACTTCATAATTTAAAATAAAGATGTCAAGTTAAGGGGAGAGGAGAAGAAGGAAGGGAACAAGAAATGGAGAAAGCAAAAAGGAACAGGTAAGAGAGGAGGAAGAAGCAAAGAAGGAGATGGGAGAGAGAAGGCGGGAGGGGCAGAGAGGAGTAAGAGGATGATCAAGGTAGAAAGAGAGGAAAAAGTTTTAACTCAGTGATGCCAAGGGCAGCCAGCAACGCAGCACATTTGAGTTCTTGGGCCAGGGTCACCCAAACAGGCCCAGGGAAGGGCTTGGGGGGGTTGTGGGGCCTGGGCACGTGACAATTCTTGGAGGTATGGATGTAAACATCAGCAGCTCTCCTGCACAAGGCCCAGACAGCGATGGCACCAGAATCAATGCTGACCAGTCAGCCACTGCTCAAAGGACCCAGGGCAAAAGAGAGGAATCTTTGCCAATCGCTCTTCCTAATTGAATTTAATGTTCACTGTCAGGCTTTAAAAATTAATTCCCAAACACTGCAGCGGCCTGAAGTGTCTGCCTTTTTTCAATGAAGCAATTAGAGATCCCAAACTACCTTCATCGAATTAAGGAGCCAAGTCTTCTGTCAAATGCTCAGAGATGATTCAACCTATTAACTAGAGGCGTTGTATGTGTCCAATCAAAGTAACAGATTTGAGAAGAACATGACGGGCAAAATGTGGTTTGACCATTGGCACATGTCCTGTATACGTGGTTTCCACTGTCTGCTTCCTGAAACGGGGCCCCACCCCAAGGAGCAGGGGGGAAGAGGTGGGCGCAGAGGCCTCCTTAGATTGGGAACACAGCTTGTTGCTTCAGGCCCGAGTTATGTTCTTCCTGCCTACCTGCCTTTGGGTTTTCATTAGAGGAGAAATACAATCTCCTTGTAAAATATTCAAACTGTTCAGAAGTGCAAAAAGCAAAATCCCAAAGGAATCAACTACAAGATTGCCGTTTCTCTGGTTACAATGGAAATAAGTATGCTCTGAAAAAAAAGAAAAAGAAAAGAAAAGGAAAAAAACTTGTCAAAAGTGGAAAAAAACACAAAGAAAGCCATCCATAAGGCCACAACCTAGCCGGGTGTCAGTGGCTCACCCTGTAATCCTAGCTACTCAGAAGGCTGAGATCTAAGGATCGCAGTTCAAAGCCAGCCTGGGCAGGAAAGTCCGTGAGACTCTTATCTTCAATAAACCACTCAGAAAACCGGAAGTGGCGCTGTGGCTCAAGTGGTGAGTGCTCGCCTTGAGCTGAAGAGCACAGAGACAGCGCCCAGGCCCAGAGTTTAAGCCCCACGACCGACACAAAATAAGAAATTAAAAAAAGACCACAACCTAGAAGTAATGGCTGTCAAACTTCTGGGGGACCCTCTGCCTCTCATAGGAGACTCTGCCCAGCCAACCACTGTCCCCACCCCCACCCCGGCAGCACTCCTTCATCCCTGGCTTCTGGTCATCTTTCCACCTCCCTTAGCAGCTCTTGTTGCTCCCAAAAATGATTCTAGAGACCACTCCCAACCTTACAGCTCAGTACAAACCTGCGGACTCTGTGCTCCCTTGTCAGTGGGACAAAGTCAGCCCACCTGCCTGTGAAAACCCGAGGATACTTTGGGGGAGGGAGGTGTTCAAGGACCAGAACTGCCGTGAACCCACAAGCCGATTAGGCTTAAGGCTGAATATCTAGTCCAAGAACTGGACCTATTTACTCAAGCCCTCTTTAATTTCCCTACGCAATGTTCTGCAGGGTTTTGAGGTTTGTTTTGTTTTGTTCTTGGCAATACTGGGGACTGAACTCAGGACTAGGCAGTTGCTCTACCATTTGACACAGGTCTCCAGCCCCTTTTTCCATTAGTTACATTCAAGGTAGAGCCCCATCCAGCCTGGGCAGTGTTTTCCCCACTTGTGCTTCCCCACCAGCTAGGATGACAAGCACGTGCCATCATGTCTACACATTGGTTAAGATAGAATCTGGAGGGGCTGGGAAGGTGGCTCAGTGGTAGAGTGCTTGCCTCACATGCATAGGCCCTGGGTTCAATTCCTCAGCACCACACCAACAGAAAAAGGCAGAAGTGGGTGCTGGGGCTCAAGTGGTAGAGTGCTAGCCTTGAGCTGAAGAACTGAGGGACAGCGCCCAGGCCCAGAGTTCAACCTCCATGACAGACCAAAAAAAAAAAAAAAATCTGGAAAATGTCTCTTCACCTATGCCTCAAACTTTCATCCTCCAATCTGCACCTCCTAAGAAGCCAGGAGTACAGGCTTGAGCCATCATGTCTGGCTTGCAGGTTTTAAATGAAAAGACTTTGCATATCTTTTATCAGACAGATTCCTGATTACTTCATGTTTTAATGATATTAAAGCTGATTTTTAAATTTCAGATTGTTCATTTCCAATATGAGGAACTAGAATTAATTTTTTACTGATCTTGGACTCAACAATGCAGCCTACTTTTTTTAGTTCTACAAATTACTTTATAGATTCAGTAGGATTGATGATTATGGTACTTGCAAATGAAGAGTTTTACTTTCTCCTTTTCTGCTTTCTTGAGAGAATGGGTTTTAATCTCTAGGACAATGCTGACTAGACATGAGAAGAGTGCCATCCTGGCTTTGCTCCTGATCATATGGGGAGGTATTATTTATTTGTATCAATAGAACTGGGGGTGGAACTCAGGGCAAGCCTACTACACCCTCTCTAGCCTGTCAGTCTTTACTGGTACAAGTATGATATTATAACTAATGTTTACGTTGTTTTCTTTTGTTGTTAATCAGTAAATCAGGGATTTGAGCTCTTCTCTGGTTTGTTTGTTCTACTGATGCTCTACCACTTGAGCCTCACCTCTAGTCTAGCATTTTGCTGATCAATCAGAGAAGGAGTCTCACAGACTTTTCTGCTTGGGCTATCCTTGAACTATGATCCTCCAGATCTAGCCTCCTGAATAGCTAATAGCTAGGATTACAAGTATGAACCACTGGTACCTACTTAAATGTAATTTCTTTAATAGACATGAGGCTACTGGGCTGTCTCTGAGTAAGATTTTGTTACCAGAGTCTTTCAGGGCATTTATTCATATCCTCTACGTTATAGAGCACATTGGTATAAAGTTGATCATCTATTTCCTTAGTATCCTTTAAATATCTGCAGGATCTATAACGAAGTCACTCCTTTCTCTCCTTTAACTGACAATTCAGATCTTTTCTCTTGCATTCCTGATTCTAGGTAAAGGTAACCTCAGCTCAGAAAGGCAGCTTTGGGGCATGAAAGGTGGCTCACGCCTGCACTCCAGCGGTTGGGAAGCTGAAGCAAGAGGATTGTGTCAGGTCAACTTGTACCACACAGAGATGTCCTGTCTCAAAATAAACAAATAGCTTTTGATTCACTGATTGCTCACCACTACATCTCTGTTTCTATGTCAAGTATTTCTGCTGTTATCTTTGCTTCTTTTGCCTATTTGACTTGCATTTGCTCTTTTTTTTTTTCCTAGTGGTTTAAGATGGAAACCAATATCACTGATTTGAAAATTTTCTTCTCTACTAACATAAGCATTTGGTGTTATAAATTAGTCTCTGAGAACTGTTCTTGCGACATCCTATAAATTTATTTGTGTGTGTGTGTGTGTTTTGTGACACCGCTGTCCCAGTCTTTCATATCTAACTGGCTTTCTATCTGTGTCTGTGTCATTTATCAGATATCGAGAAAGGTGTGTTGAGATATCCAACTGTTCTTGTGGATTATACTATTTCTCTATTCCATTTGGGCAGTTATGCATTCTGAGGCTCTCCTATTACATATGTGTATAAATATTTATGCACATGGTGTTTGTGTAGCTGGTGTTATGCACCTACAGGTATGGCCTCATGGTTTTGATTCTCGTTATTCCTGTAATATTTTTTGCTTTGAAATCCGCTTATCTGGTATTTATATAGCTATGCTGGCTTTCTATTATTACTATTAGCCTTGGCTCTTTTTCCATCCTTCTATATTTAACCTTTCTGTGTCTTTAAGGTAGACTGTATAATCACATACTGTCATTTAACACAACCCAACAATCCCAATCTTTTAAATGGGATGTCTACACCCGTTGCCTATTATTGAGCAGGCTGGGGCTTAAATCTCACCATTTGTGCTCTACTTATCCCACCTGTTGTTTTTTTCTTTTCTTTGCCTCCTTTTGGATCTTTTATTTCAATTTTCTTCCCACCATTAGCCTCCTAACTATACGTTTTCTTTAGTTGATTAGTAGTTGCTTTAAGGTTTACAGATCTTTAGCTGATCACAGTCTACCCTCAAGTAATATCGCCACTGTCTGTAGAACCCGGAAACACAACGCACACCATCTCCCCAAGGCAGCCTTGTAGTTTTCTCCTGCATTTTACATCTCCACATGTTACAACCTGCATGATACATTGTGTTTTTACTTCAGGAGTCAATCATCAGGGAAAGTGACTTTTAAATAAGGAAAAAAGTATTTTGCATTCACCTACATATTTACCACTTCCTGCTCATCATTCCTCTTGTGAGATGTTGATTTCTATCTGGGATCATTTTCCTCCTGCCTCAAGGACCCCCTTTATTAACATCCCTTGTGATGCAAACTTGCTGGGGATGAATCACTTCAGCTTTTAAATGTCTGCAAAAGTACTCTGCCTCCTCTTTTTGAAGGATAGTTCACCAAGTATTAAATCTGAAATTGACAGTGGTTTGGGTTTTCATTTTTCTTCTCCGAACTGAGTTCCTCTCTCCTCTGGCATTATTTCCAGGAAGTCTGGGGTCAAGTTTGTCTTTGTCCCTCTGTATATAATCTGGCTTTTTCCTCTCTGCTTTTAAGATCTCCTCTAGTTATAAGAAAGTTCATCAAGATACATTGCTGTGTACATTTTCCTTTATGTTTCTTGTGTCAGGGGATTCACGGAGATGAGCTACGGTTTTCAGCAAGCAAAAAACTTTTAGCCAACTTTACCTACTTTTTTTGCTCTAAGGCCCTCCATTCCATGTATATTTGGTGAATCTGAAGTCATGCCACACATCACTGATGCTCAGATCAAGCTTTTTGCTTCCTGTTTATTACTGTATCTTCAAGTTCATGTACATTCTATCTTACACTTTCTAATTTGCTACTAATCTTATGCAATCTATTTTTCATCTTTACAAGTTCAAGCTGGATCTTTTCTATTTCTTCCATGCCCTCTTTAACCTGCCTATGCTTTTCTCTGTCTTTTTTTTTTTCCCCGTGGGGCCTGAACTCTGGGCCTGGGCACGGGCGCTGTCCCTCAGCTTTCAGCTCAAAGCTAGCACTCTACCACTTGAGCCACAGCACCACTTCCAGGCTTTTCTGCTTATGTGGTGCTGAGGAATTGAACCCACGGCCTCATGCATGCAAGGCAAGCACTCTACCACTGAGCCACCTTCCCAGCCCCCTTTTCTCTGTCTGTGTTTTTGTAGTAGTCAGTTTAGTGGTCATGTCTACTAATTGTATTTCTGCCATTTCTGGGTCTATTGATCAACTTTTCTTCACATCACAGTTCACATGTTTCTATTTCTCTGCATGCCTTGTAATCTTCATTTGGATGCCAGACAACATTTTACTTGACCTTAATATATACCTCACAGTGGAACATCAACCAAACGGAAAAAAAAATTCACAGGATTGAAACAAGAATAATTACATAATCATAGTTGAAGACTTTAATGCTCTTAAAATGAATTTTACTCTATTAGATATTTTCAATTTTTGTATTCCTGTTAATTCTCTTGCAACTTGTTCTGGGACATAGTTTAATTACTTGGAAACAGCAGACCACTTGCCAGGGCAGCTCCTACGCTTTATTAGGAGAGATCACAGAGGTATTTAGTTTAGGGCTTATTTTACCCACTACTAAGCTTAATATCTGTGCAGATTATGAAGAGTTTCCAGCTGGCTTATTGGAACGTGAACTGTTAAGTGCTGGGAGCTCTAGGGTTTGTTCTCATGGCTCCTTTCAGGTGGCTTTTCCCCGCTTCAAGAAATCTCCTCACCAAGCATGTGCTCATCAGAGCTGCTTGAGAACATGGGGGAAGCCTCTCAGACACCTTTTCTCTTTTTTTCTCTCTCTCCCTCTCTCCTCCTGTCTTCCTCTCTCCCTGTCTCTCCCTGTCTCCCACTCTCTCCTTCTTTCCTTCTCCTTCTGTCTCTCCCCTTCCCACCCTCCCCCTCCTTGAGAACAACTCTAACTCAACACTGCTGAATTCCTAACTCAATCTCCTAATCCAGGGTCACCACAAGGACTCAGGATGTCACCGGGCAGAAGGCCAGTGCACTTAAGGACTTACCCTTACTCCCACTGCCTGGTGTTCAGTGTCTTGAAAACCTCTTAGGTTCTGTCTCGCTTCTTAGTTGTTTAAGATGAGAGCAGGCATCTGGTCCCTATCACTCTGTCTTAACCAAGACCATTAGTGCCATTAGAAATGGTAGTTCAGCTACCAAATATTTACAGTTGTCCTTTTTGTTCATTATCTTATTATTTATTACTAATTTAACTCCACTGTGATCAGAAACTAGGCTCTGTGTTATTTAAATCCCTTTAAATATACTGAGATTTGCTTTATGGCCTAGCTTGGTGAAGTACTATTTGGAACTCAAAAGCACATTATCCCTTCCTTGTTATATATACAGCATTGGACAGTGTCAATTAGGATGGCTTAATGGTATCATTACAATCTATCTTTACTGGCTTGTCGAGTTCTTCCTACCAATTTCTTAGAGAAGGATGTTAAATTCTTCAACTGTGGTTGTGAAATTATTCTCCCTTTAATCTGTAGGGGAAAAATTCATGTGTTTGGATGGTATGTTATGAGGTGCATGTAGCCTTCCGTAATACTTTTTGTCCTGAAGTCTATTTTATTGATTACTATTAAAATACTTCCCATTTTCTTGCACATACTGTTTGCATCCCTCCTCTTAATTCTACCTATTTGTTTTTAGCTTGTTTGTTTCTTCCTGAAGATATGCCACTTCTCAGCAGCATGGTTTGGTCCTTCTTTTGAATCCATTCTGACAATCTCTTCTCATTGAAGCATTTGTTCATTTACTTTTTTTTTTTTTTTTGTCGGTTGTGGGGCCTGAACTCTGGGCCTGGGCGCTGTCCCTCGACTCTTCAGCTCAAGGCAAGTGCTCTACCACTTGAGCCATAGTGCCACTTCCGGCTTTTTCTCCTGATGTGGTACTGAGGAATTGAACCCGGGGCCTCATGCATGCAAGGCAAGCACTCTACCACTGAGCTACCTTCCCAGCCCTCCATTTACTTTTAATTAAATTTCTGATATGATCAGTTACATCTATCACATTGACATTTATTTTGTTCTTACCTCTCTTTTTATTTCACTCTAATGCCTTTTGTGGAATAACTATTTTCATAATTCTACTTTATCTACTTGCTTTTGAGCTATATCTCCTTATATTATTTAATGGCTGCTCAAGGGATAATAGTCATCCTTAATATTGTGTCAATTCACAGAAAAGAGCTTGCAGTTATAAATAGCCCTTCCCTAACCCCTACCCTTCATATTGTCATATGTATTACAGCATGATTACTTTCCAAATGTTCTTCATTCCTTGCTGAAGATTCAAGTTCTGACCTGATGTCATCTCCCTTCACCCTGAAGAACTCCGTTTCGCAGGTCAGCAATGTACACCTGCTGGTAATGAATTCTGCTTTCATTCGTGAAAAATGTCTTTATTGTTCCTTCATTCTTGAGGGACACAGAGTTACAGGCAGGCAGAGTTTTTTGTCAGCAGTGTAGATACCATGGCTGCTTCTGGGATCCACTCTCTGATGAGAAGTCAGTGGTTTCCACGTCCCTGTTCTCTTCTGAGTCAGTCATCCTCTCAGATTTCAAGATTTCACAGTTGATAGTTATTATTTTTCTTTGTTTTGTCTCCAGAAGTTTGGCTGTGATAGGCTCAGGCGTGATTTTCCCTGTACTTGTCCTATTTGGGGTTTATATTGAATTTTTTTTTCTTTTGAATCTGTAAATGCATATATTTTTGTCAAATTTGAGGAATTGTTACTCATTCAAAATATTTTTCCATTCTCTTTCCTCTTCTTCTGGGACTCCAACCACATTTGTAGTAGGTCATGCGATATTATCGTCTCTGAATATATGTTCTTATCTCTGTTTACAGATGCATACCAAATAGTAAATACCTGCTATGCATACCTAGTAGTAAATTCTTAATTTCATACACTGTATTGGTCAGTTCTCAAATCTCTATTTATTTTATCATTTTTGTTCCTTTACTGAGATTTCCACTATTTTAGTTCATTGCTATAACACTTTCCTTTGTGTCCTTAAGTATATCCATGAGGGCTATTTTTAAGTACTTGCTTTTGAATGTCAACATCTGGATCCTTGTGGGGACAAGACTTCTTTCTCTTGTGTATGAATCCCCCTTTCCTATTTTTCACTTTATCTAGCAATCTGGGGGGTATAATGTCCAGAATAGTGAACATCACAAAATGTGTGTTGTATTAACTCTGGGGTCTGTTATGCTCTTTTGAAGAATACTGATTTTTAAAAAGAAAGCAGGCAGATAAGCTCTACTCCGATTTCAAACTACATTTCCCCTGTGTGCAGCCACAGAAAAGTCTCTGCAGATCTCTTAGCCTTAACTGAGCTTCATTCACCCTGCCCCATGCATGGTTTAGGAGCCATCTAGAGGTCTGACTAGAGTTTATACACAGAATGTGTGCATAAGCAGATTTTTACATGGCACTGTCCCTTAGCTTTTTCATTCAAGGCTGGTGCTCTACCACCTGAGCTCCAGCTCAATTTCTGACTTTCCTGCCTGGTTTTGAACCATGATCTTCATATCTCAGCCTCATGAGTAACTATGATCACAGGCATGAGCCACTAGCACCTGTCATTCTTTCTTAAAATTACCATGCTTACTTTGCAGCTGCTGTGGTTTTCCCAAACTTTGTCCTCTGGTTCTTCAAGCCAGTAACACTACAGTTTCCTTACCAAGTTCTTAGTATCCTGTGTGGGCAAAGACTGAGCCTACCTGCAGAAAAAGAAATGTCATTTCCTTCTTTAAGGGTCAATTTCTTTCAGTTTTCTGCCTGCTTCCTGCTGCTTGCCAACAGTTGTAGGTGCTGATCTTGTTGCACAGAGTTTATGGTTATTAGCTGTGGGAGGGCTTAGTCTGAAAGATCTACAGCTTCATTACTGGAAGCCATAACTAATTTCTCATTTTAAGCCTCTGCTTTGCAATAACAGAGAGTAACACTTCACCCCGCCCCCTTCTCACCTCCCCCTCACACCTGCTGTACACATACTCCATTACCTCATTACTTCAGTCAACACTTTCTCACATCCAGCCTTCTGGCCAGGATATTTAAGAGACTGAGAGGACAGGGGATCACAAGAAGGCTGGCGGTGATCTACAGACTGTTCTCACCGCTGGCATGAATGGGGAAAGGAGCAGTAAGTCCAGGAAGACTCCTCCACACTTCTCCCTCCCCTCCCCAGCTCCACACCAGCTTGCGGAGCGCTAGCTACATGGATTCCACCATCCTTGGTGTAGAAACTTTAGCCAATTTAATTTCAATTCTTTTTCCTTTTGTTTTTGTGCCAGTAGTGGGTCTTAAACTTGCGTTCTCATTTGGCTTTTCCACTCAAGACAAGAGCCACAGCTCCACTTAGGCTTTTTCTGGTTAATTGGAGATAAGAACTTTCCTACCCAAGTTGGCTTCAAACTACAATCGTTTGATCTCAGATTACAGGCGTGAGCCACTGGTGCCCAGCTCTCACTTCAATTCTTTGGGGCAGGGTACTCCAGCTGATGTCTGGGTGACACTAACATTTGCTCACACTGTAGGAGCAGAAACAGGATTTTTATTCTACACCGTCCTCCAAAATGCTTGCTGAACTGTTTTCTGTGCCCCAAGATGCAAGTTCTCTCAGAGTAAAGGTTGAGGAGAAACTCGATCAGAATCTGTAAGTACATGAACATTCATTACACAGAGAACTCCAAGAAATTATTCTCTCTATTCAATAAGGTCAGAACAAAGGGAAGGAGTTTTAAATGTCAACAGAAGATGTAAAAGGGCAAAGAAGAGTTTTCTTAGAGTAAAAAGGATTAAGCGCCTGACATCAAAGACGGAGTTGAGGAGCGCGGGAGCGTGGAGCCAGGGCTCTGGAGGTCATCGACATCGAATAGATGGTGCAGAGGCTTGCAGGCAGCCCAGCCAAGCACGGCACCCAACAGTCCCCGTTCCAAAACCGTCACAATTCTGGCTATGTGTCAGAGACAGAATTTGCCAACTTGACTTCTACCTCCAGGTAACAATAATCAGGTACTGAGCAGTGACTACATGCTGGGAATGCTTATAACCACATTAAAAGAATAATTTCAGAGCCAGGCGCCGGTGGCTCACACCTGTCATCTTAGCTACTCAGGAGGCTGAGATCTGAGGATCATGGTTCAAAGCCAGCCTGGGCAGGAAAATCCATGAGACTCTTATCTCCAATAAACCACTCAGAAAACCAGAAGTGGCACTGTGGCTCAAGTGGTAGAGTGCTCGCCTTGAGCTGAGGAGCTGAGGGACAGCGTCCAGGCCCAGAGTTCAAGCCCTACAACGACAAAAAGAAAAGAAAAAAAAAGAATTAATTCAGAGTGGCCGGGCACCGGTGGCTCGCCCCTATAATCCTAGCTACTCAGGAGACTGAGATCTGAGGATTGTGGTTCAAAGCCAGCTCAGTCAGGAGACTCTTATCTCCAATTAACCACCAGAAAACTGGAAGTAGTGCTGTGGCTCAAGTGGTAGAGCACTAGCCTTGGGCTGAAAAGCAAAAGGACAGCACCTGGAGCCAGTGTCTCACAGCAGTAATCCTAGCTACTCAGGAGGCTGAGGTCTGAGAATCTAGGTTCAAAGCCAGCCCAGGCAGGTAAATCCATGAGACTCCAGCAAAAAAGTGGAGCTGTGGTTCAAGTGAATGACAGAGCACCAGCCTTGAGGGAAAAAGCCAAGTAGCACCACAAGGCCCTGAGTTCAAGTCCCAGCACTGGCACAAAAATAAAATACCATCTCAAGCTGGGTGCCAGTGGCTCATTCATGCGTGCAATCCTAGCTGCACAGGAGGCTGAGATCAGGAATATTGCACTTCTAGGGTAGTCCAGGTGTCCCCCAAAAAAGAAAAACAAAGTTCAAGAAACCCTATCTCAACAGAAAAAGATGGGCATGGTGGCATATACTTGTCATTCCAACTATAACGTCAAGCATAAATAACCAAAATAACTCAAAAACAACCAGAGCAGAAAGTGGTGGAGATGTAGTTGAAGCAGTAGATTATACCTGCCTGGTAGCTGTAAAGCCCTGAGTTCAAACGCCAGTATGTTCTTGGAGGCCTCATCTGGATGTGGGTTTTGCCAGGCACGTGTGTGCTCCACTGGGAGTCAAGAATGCAAAGGCTACAGGTGACATTCAAGGCCCCTCACCTGCCCAGCCTCCCTTCTACCACCCACCTCCTTTTCCCCACTTTCTCAATGTGCTTCTTGTAACCTCCTGCCCACTCTTCTCTTTGAAGCATATCCCTCCCTCTCCACTTGACTGGCCCTGACTCATCCCTTCATCTCCGATGAGATGCTCCTTCCTCCAGGAAGCCCTCCTGACTTCCCCAGACTGAGTAAAAAGGCCCAAGGGATGCTCCCATGGTGACCGGGCTTCTCCCTAGGAAGGCAGGTGCACCACCTGGTAGGGACCAGGTATCCATCTGTCCTCCCCTTCCTTAGGCCCCAGTGGGTCATCATGCCATCCCCATTGTGTTATCTGTAAAGCTTTCAGGTTATGAAGAAACATGTGCTGTTATGGTAACCCCCCCACCCACCCCAGGGCTGTCACACAGATGATGCAGTCCCTGAGATTCCCTTCACCCTGAGGCAGCTGAAACTGGGACATGTTCAGATGAGGAGACAGGAGTTCCAAGTAGGAAACGTCCAAGATTGCCCAGGAAAGCTAGGAACAGGCCACATCCATGTGCCTCTCAGCTGGGTGTTCCGAATGAATATACAACCCAGAGCGGGGGGGGGGGGGGGGGGGGGGAGACACTGAACCTAATCATCGCACTCAGAGCCTGTTGGCCTCTCTTCTGTGCGTGCTGCATTTTCCTGAGTTCCCACTGAAAACACAATTTGGCATCCTGCTTCTCTTCAGTTAACATTTTCCAGTGGTCTTTAAAACTTTCTTTTGCAAAAGCACAGTTGCTTACCAATTCCAGAACAGGAGAGAAGAGATGTGGAAGGGACCTTGAACTTGGCCATTTTCCCCTGGGGCCAGCCATGATTTAGCAGCCTGACTCAGCACTGTGGGAGGGAGGCAACTGCTTGAGTCTGGGAAACACATCCTTCAATCTCTCTCTCTCATCATCATCATCATCATCATCATCACAGGAATGTCACTCTGCAGGTTGATCTTTTGCAGCCTTCCCCACCCTATCACCCCATGTCCCTGTCCCAGGCACTCCGGAATTCAGGGTGCCCAAGCCTGAGAAAGCCCTTGCTCCCAATCAATGCAATCTCTCCTGAAGACAAGCAGAGTGCCCTCTAGGCCCCTGATCTGGGCATCCCTGAGACTTGGCAGAGAGCAGCCCCTTTGCCACCAGGACCAAGAACCAGATTCCTCCTCTGTTGCCAACATGGCTGCCAACTCAATGGCAGCAATACCTGTTGGCTCTAGGATGGTGTTCAAGAATAAAACTGGAGATTTATAGGTTGCAAGTCCACTTCCGAGCAACACTCCCTAAATCCAATCACTTCTACAATGCCACTTTAGGCACTCAACAGCACTGAGTCCATGCCCAGGCCTGGGGTTCTTTTGGGGTGAACAGGCACCTATCCCTAGCAATCAGCACTATGAACACAATAGGGGGCAATATCATTGGAGCCCTGAGATTGTCTGATAAGACAAGGAGAGGGGAATGAAAACGAGAATGCTAGAGAGCAAGTAATATTGAAATAGATGGCGTCTGTGTATGAAGGTAGAATAATGAAACTCATTAAAAGCTGTTGAATAACTGGGGGATGGGAGACCAGGGAAACAGAGAGCAATAGAGGGGGTTAATCGGGTTAAAGTGGAATGTAAAGCTGGGTGCCGGTGGCTCACACCTATAATCCTAGCTACTCAGGAGGCTGAGATCTGAGGATAGAGGTTCAAAGCCAGCCCAGGCAGGAAAGTTCGTGAGACTCTTATCTCCAATAAACCACTAAGAAAACCAGAAGTGGCGCTGTGGCTAAAGTGCTGGAGTGCTCGCCTTGAGTTAAAGAGCTGAGGGGCAGCGCCCAAGCCTAGAGTTCAATCCCCATAACTGACAAAAAAAAAAAAAAGTATAATGTATATGTGAAGCCGCTTTGGACAACTAATATACATTGAAAAAAAAATGAACAGCAGGAATGTAAAACCCACCTCTGTTGGGACGGAGGTAAGAGGGCAATGGAGGGGTGAGGGAGGGAGAATATGGTTGAAGTACTTTGGAACAGTGAAACCTGCTGAAATTGTCTAGAGAAGGAAGAAGAGTGGCAAAGGGGTGGCTGTGATCGAGGTGCATGGGAAGCGTGTATGGAAATGTCACCACAGAACCCCCTGGTGTGACTAATTCATGCTAACACAAAATGTTTAAGAAATAAAATAAAATAAATAACTGGAGCCTCAAAAATCTCTAACAGGACTGAATTAGTCTGTATAATTGCATTACTTCAGTGGGCGCAAAATTATTTTTCCTATAAAAAATTTAACAAGTGATTGTAAAGGATTAGGAGTAATTATGTAAGGGGAGAATAATAAATCCGTAACATCTAAGTCAATAATTTTCCTGATCCCACAGCCTGTGACTGACAGAGGCGGCTTGGCTGAGAGCGCAGGGGGCAGTAATCTTCCACTCTCGGGAGGGGCCGAGGGCGGGGCCTGGCTGGCTGGCTGGCCGGTGCTCTGTCCAACTCTCCTGCACTCCTGCTCCCAGCTTTCCACACAGCATATGGCTCCCAATATTTTTACAAGTGGAAACAGCACGACTGCTAGCTGATTTTCAAGCTACTGATTTTGAAATGAATTATTACTGCTTTCGTGTGGGTTACCAGTTATCACTTCCTCGTTGTTACTGATTCTGATCATCAAGTTAACTGTGTCACCCGCAAGCGCCTCTCGGGACCTGGTAGCAGGCCCTCACAGACCCACTGCCTTCTCTTCTAAACTGCTGGCCTCCCAGCTACCCGTTCCCACCCCCTCAGGAGGAAAGTGGAGGTCAGGGCTCAACTATCCAGCAGCCACAATCCTTGGGGCAAATACCATACTGCACAGCTAACTTGAAGGTTCTGCACCAGCATGGAAGTGGCCAACCTACAACCCCTAGCCTTAATGTGGTAACACACAGGATCCCCTATGTCCTCACAGAGGGGTAGCAAGTCAAGATCTCCCAGTTCTGAACCCCACTTGCTCCCACCAACCTAGTGGGGCTCCCCCAGGCCAGTAATACTTGGGTTCCTTTCAGCTCCCAATCTGCCCAGAGGCTCCCAAGCCAGTGCATGTCCACCTCTTCCCAGAAGGAAGTTGAAAGTTTAACCAGGCACCAAGGGCATTCAGAACAAAGGTACCTGGAAGCTTCTCATTAGCCCCCAAAGCCCCCCTCCCACCTCACCCCGGTCCCCAGCTGTCCTCCCTGACAGCTGGGAAGGTCTGGTTTACTTCTCTCCCTTGGGTTCCCTGGTATGCTAAGGCCCCCTCCACTCCAGCACCATTTACACGACCTCTTTCTGAGTTTGTATCTCATCCTTATAATAGTTTCTAAACCCTCTTGTGGTGTAGAGATTTTAAATGAACTGATTCCAAATCTCTTCTGGAAACAGTCATGGCATACATTACAGTTGAAAGAGCTGAGGCTTAGAGGCAGATTTTTATTACCACCTTGAAGGAGTTCTGTATCATTTTTCTTCCAGTAAACATGTAAATCCAGCATCAAAAACAATGCAAGTTGCTTTATTTCATGGCTTATTTGAATGACTTTTTAATGACAAACAATAATAAAGTGTAACCGGATCCACTAATCCTAAACGCTTCAGACGTTGCCGCAGAGAAATGCATTGATAATAAATTCCAAAGTTTTCAGAGGGGAACTGTGAGATTGCAGGGAGACAGGAAGAGAATGAGCAAGAGGACACAGAGGCCCCATGGTATCTCAGAGCCAGCACTCCTGAATCTGGCTGTTAAGCACCTTCAACCCATATGCTTTGAGCAAATGACCTTGTCTCAGAGCCTCTGTTCACACAGCTAGAAAATGAGGCTAATACGATCACTTGCCAGGGGTATGGGAAACAGCATGCCAGAGCAACAGAGGGGACATACAGAAGGCTTGGTGCTGTCCGCCCTTTCCTGGCCTTCAATGCCTGTTGTCAAAACCCAACCTTGGTGCATACAAGGCCTCAGGACAAGGAAGCCAAGCTGGAGTACTGCCTCCTTTACACAAGACCCTCCAGAGGGGACACCAACTCCTGGGAATGTATCAGATGTCTGCCATTAGCTTAGGCCCAAAGCCTCAGAGCTGGGCCAAGGCAGGAACTGTCAGTAGGCATGTTCTAGAAAGACAGCCTGCACTGGCCCTCATGGTAGGCCCTAGACAGCGGGACTCTGCCCTTCTGCCCCTCCCTGGGCCACTCCCCTCATTTGCTCACAGATACAACTCAGCTTGCTCAAATCTCCCAGGAGAGCCTGCTACCTTCAAAGTAGCAAAACAGCCCTCAGCCTCAGTGAAACAGTCTCCACCATGACTCTCCTTTCTTGTTCATGGGGTCAAAATTCAGTCAGGCACAATTCCATGCCTCTTGGACACAGCCCAGAAGGGTGCATCTGGCTACCTGTGCACAACCTCCGCACAGAACTAAGACCACATCAGGTGGCCTGAAGGCTAAGCAGAGCTGTGGACAGGCCAGGGGTGCCAGCAGAGGAGTCTGGCTCTCTCTGTGATTGGCTGTGCAGACCATGTTCTGCTTCTTGGACCCTTAAATCACAATGGCCCAAGTCTACAGGGAAGAGGAGCTCGAGCACAGCGTGCCTCCCCCCCCTCCCCCGCACCCGCACAGAACGAATGCCATTATTATTACTCATGCTTCATTCATTCAACAAACATTCCTTGTGCCTTCCAAATGTGCTCATTCCACAGCAGCCCGGAGCGCTCCCAATTAATGAGAGAACAAATTAAACTGTCATTACTTTGGTTTAATTCTGTAATTAAAGAACTTCAAGAGGCGACAGGCTCTAAATAATGCATGTTTTTGTCAATGAAATATAGAGGTCTGGAAAGGAAAAAAATACAATAAAATAAAATAAAAAAGGCGGGGGGGGGGGGAGGGAAGCTCTGGAGAAAGGGAGAGGGAGGAGAGAGGAGGCAAGGGCAATGATATTTGTCCCCGAAGATCTGAGGGAGCAATCCAGTGACAGCTGAAAGACTCAATTTGTTTTTGAATTAAGGCTTTCCTATCAGGGAAGTCAGGAGGACATACAGCCCCTCCCCCTCCAGGCTGCGTCTGCCATAAACAGAAATGGCGTCGGGAGTAATTCAGTTGATGAGGCAAAGCAAGGCAGTCATTTTGACATCTGCTTGTGTGTGACTCCTTTTTATGTCAGTTCAGGGGAAAGAGAAGTAAAGAGAGGGAAAGCATGTGGCACGTAAATTTTTTTAAATGTGTGTCCCTTATCTAGCAGATCACACTGCCACCCGTGTCACAAACCTAATGAGGTGGGTATGTGCAGTGGAACTGGCTGGATGGCTGGACAGGATTCAAAAACCCAATCCCGCCGGACCCTGTCCCTGCTGCGATTGTGTCCCAAGGAGCAGATACATGGGTCCCCACCTCCACAGAGCCTGACTCAAAAAGGAGTCAGGTAGCTGTGAACAGGCCTGCACTCTAGTGAGCAGAGCCTGTGGGCTGAATTAGGAACCAGCATCCAGGCCTGTGACTCCAAATTAAATAACTTATTGAGATGTTTTCTTTCTTGTCAGGCATTCGTGTTTTCATAAATCCCATACACAGTGTAATTGCTGTGTCCTAATTCTCTGAATCACATAAAGAAATGGCTTTCAGACATGGCTCCATTTATGCTTCGATTAGCCGCAGAACCCAAAGGATGAAACATTATTAAATATAACTTTTTTTTTTTACTCTGCAATATCACTAAGTTCCAAGAACAGCTTGGAGTTTTCCCTGAAAAGGCTGGCAATGTGCTTAGTACACAGAATAGCAGCTGCATCACAAACTGCACACTTTTATTAAATCACTGCCCGGGCAACATCCTGCCAGCCACAGATTAAGAAGGAAAAGAAATTAAACTGACGGGAAAGGCTCCTGCACAACAGGTAGATGGCACGGGGTCTGCTGGGGAGCAAGCAAAGGGAGCTCAAGTTGGCTTGGGAGTCTAACAGAAAATCAAAATGACACATACCCCCTATTTCACTGCTGAAAGGCTTCTGATTCATGCTGCGAAATGTGTGACATTTCCCTCCCTTCCCCACCCCGCCACCTCCCTAGGTGGGAGCCTTTGCCTCTAGTTCATTGCCATCTTGATAGACTGCCTAGCATGCAGTAGGTGCTTACTAAGTACTGCTTTAATCACTGAGTGAATGCAC
Organism: Dipodomys spectabilis; assembly: GCF_019054845.1. NCBI lineage: Eukaryota > Metazoa > Chordata > Mammalia > Rodentia > Heteromyidae > Dipodomys > Dipodomys spectabilis. Next base: position 516,485 of record NW_024870834.1, read on the forward strand.
GTACCCTCAGCAGAGGGTGCTCAAGGAATGTTGGACTCACAAGTCCATCTGGGGGCAAGGTGAGAAAGCCAACCTCACCATGACAGCTGGCATCCGATGCCTGCTGACCCCACGCCGCTCCTCTGAGAGGAGTCACAGCAGCTTCCTCCTCAGGACCCTGCACAACCACCAGGAAGCCCTGTTTCAGATCCAGCTCTCCTTCTACGAGGACAAGAGGAGGTGTCTTGGAATAAAGATACTTCCACGAGGATTGAGAGTAAATATGTGGACTGCAGTCCAGCATTTGCAGAGAACAAGTACTCTCTCTGCACAAGGCCACTGCCCTGAGACTTTACATCTCCACAGAGCTCCCTCCTCCCCTCCATCCCACCACCATGGCAGATGCTTGTTGACCAGACTCTGCATACCCACACCAGGAGCTTTCTTCCTACTGCCATAGCAACCCACAACTGCCCAGTAACAGAGCTGAGACTATGACTGGCCCCATTTCACAGAGGAGGACACCAAGACCAAGGGCTTGAGTAACTTTGGCAATAAGCTAGAAAGCATCAACCCCTCGCCACCCATCCCTCACCCCCTCGCCTCTATGAAACATAGGTTGAAATCAAGCTTCCAGAAAGCTCCAGCAGTGAGATCTGCCTGGTGAGGAGACCCCTCCCCTTAAGAACCAATCTGCCTCCTGCAGGGAAGATAGCCTGGTCCTGCCAGCAACGTGCCCACACCACAATGCACCACCTGTCTGTCCCTGGCTCTGCCCCTCAAGAGAAGGGCTCAAATTCTACACCTGGGGACCTCGCACACAGTGGGGGCTCTGTTAACATTTGACGACAAAGTGTGTAAATGAGCAGGGTGCCTCCTATGTGTCCATCATAATGACAGTGCCAGAACATTCGAGAAACCTAAACTAGGAAGCAGAGCCTTGTCTCTGGCCTGGTTTCAAGACCAAATCAGGCAGGGCTCTGTCTGCCTTGGCTGATTAAAGTGCTGAACAGGAAGTAAACACAGGCTGTTTATTGGCTCCACACCGTATCCTTGCTGAAAATGCCAGGGACTGGGTACTTTGACACAAATTCAGCATCGGTACCTTTAATCATTGCAGGGTTAATAAAAAATGTCAATTACATTTGTCATCATGGCTATCCTGGGGGAACAATCCCAGCACAGACAATCTCTGGCCAAATGACAGCCTGGTCTGTTTGTCACACATCCCTCCAGCTGCCTCACTGATGAATTAATCGAGTTGGTCACCTCCCCTTGGCCTGTCCCTTCATAAATAATCAGAAGTAATATGGATCTCCCAAATAATTCTGACCTGGGGATCATTGCTTTGACTCCTCTTAAATAAGAAAAGAATAAAAACAAGGGACTAGGCTCTACATCCACCCAAAAGTGACACCTGCCCTGGAGAATGAGCATGGACCACTCAGGATCACCAAGCTTCGGACATGGGGGACCAGGGAGGAGCCTGGCTTTGTACCTGTGTCCATCGGTGCTCAGCACAGCAACCACAGGGCTGCCAACCCTGCAGGACACCACCCATCCCTGCCCCTAGCACCTCACCAGGGAACCCTAGTCTACAGCACCTTCTTCTAAAGGAGCAAACTGCATCTTGTTCCAAACCAGCCGCTGTCTCCGTGGGGACTCAAAGCCGGGTATCTAGCGCCACCCCGCTGCCTGAGGCCAGAGAGCTCCCTGAGCGTGGCTGCCTGTATGCGTTCTGAGAGCAGCTCTGTGGCAATCAAGGGATTCCTGCACACTCAAATTGCCAGGTGCAAAGGCATCCAGGAGGAAAAATGCTCCCTGGCATAACTACCACCCTGCACAGAAAGGAGCAGTCAGGTTGCAGAGGAAAAAGAGAGCAGACCTACTCCACAGACTCTGAAATCCTCACATTTGCCTGTCTTCAGCAAGGAGTGGCTCAAAACTCACCACAGTGTTCAGGGCTTTCATATGACAGCTTCCCACGTTTGTTGTTCATTGTCACTCAGATCTGGAATACATGGACAACCGCCCCCTACTGCACCTGGGGACATCCAGCTCTGCTCCCGTCTCCATGACATGCTTTGCCAGGAAACCTACAGATGTTCCAAGTCACGTTTGTTTTCAGAGAAGCTGCAGAGTGTGAAGAACCTATAACTACCTCCAGGATGGTTTTTAAGCTACAGTAATTCAAAGGGTTAAGCTGAGCATAATTCCTCAGAGACCACCGCCACTAAGTTTCCCAACGTGGGTGCTACCGATTGTCCTTCCAGAGAGTTCTGTCTTTAGCAAGAAATCCAGCTGCTATTTCTTCAGTAGCCCACCAGTCATTAAGTTTGTCAGTTCACAGAGGTGGAAAATGCCTGGCCCACCTCCCACTTTTCCTCCCCATTGTCTCTAAGATAGTGCCCTAGCCTTCAGTGCCAGAACACTCTCCTGGGCCAGTGATGATCTGGCGATGCACTAGAAGAAGGGGAGGTCCCCAAGAGGTTCCAAAAGGAGCTCCAGCTTTGGAGTCAAATGATTCTGAGTTCAAATCCCAGCTCTGCCTCTTACCAGCTGTATGACCCTGCTGCACACCCTGAGCCTTACTGCCCTTAGTGGGAACGTAGGGAAAATGCAATGGGGTGGGTTAGGAGATGATTTAGCAAAGTAATATGTGAAGTCACTTGACCTATCACTTTACCAACCCTGCCCATAAGCTTCTGCTCCAGATTAAAGAGTGGAAGGCCAGGTGTTGGTGGCTCACATCTGTAACCCTAGCTAATCAGGAGGCTAAGATATGAGGATGGTGGGTGGAAGCCAATCTGGGCAAGAAAGTCTGTGAGACTCATTTCTAATTAACCAACAAAAAAAAGCCAGAAGCAGAGTTATGGCTCAAGTAGTACAGCACCAGCCTTTAGTGAAAAAGCTAAGCGACAGCACCTAGGCCTGAGTTCTATCCACAATACACACACACACACACACACACACACACACACACACACACACACACACAGAGTCAAACCTAACTTTAAATCCCATCTTCCACTTGACTTATGAAATGGTTGTCCCTCAGTACAACACCCTAGTAATAATCCCCCCAAAATTTTAATCCCACCTCCCAGATTTGCCACCTGGATAATCATGGGCTTGGGCTTAACTTGTGGGGTCCCACTAGGCTCAGCACCCCACGGCCATGGTCCGGGCAGCATAAGGGTTAAGGAGCCAGTGTCTGGCACTGAGTGGGCGTTCAATAAAAGCTCATTCAATTCAATTTGACCTAATTAAAAAACCTTACTCATAAGCCTCGAGAGCGGCAGGCTCACAGAAGGCTAAAATTCCAGGCTGAAACCCATTTGAAGCCCATAAATTCTATATCCTGCCAATGAATGCATTTTCTTATTAAGCGACAATATTATAAACCTCTCTAAATTCTTGGCAATGTTTAAGAGTCATATCTTTATCGGCCTGAAAGCTGTCATCAAATCACAAAGAACTTGAAGGGGCTCTAAAAACAACTGATGAAAAGGAATAACCAAAAACAAGTTTACTGAACAAATCAAATTATTTCACTGCTGTGCCTGTCTTTGCAAAGCTTCTCCAAATTATACTTCATTATGAGACTCGGAAATTAGACACCAGTAACAAAATGAGAATGCCAGAACACATAAATATTTACATAATCGTCAGAATAATATTCATCTCCTGTGCAAATCGGCCTACTACTTTGTTTATTCTTATTAACTCAAGTTTAGAAATGGGACAATCATGTGAAACAGGGCTCTGGGGACTGCCTTCCCAACTCAAACCATTTCTTTCCTTCTTTTGAGAAAATGATTGTGTGTGTGTGTCAGGAAGGAAGGCAATGAGGGAACAAGGAGGTTGGGACGGGCCCATCAGGACTGGGAGCAGATATTGTGCTCGGTGGCTTCTCTGTGCTCCTCACTGACAGCGTAGAAGTGGAGGGCCAGGGGTTTGGATACATACCATGGTACCAGTGACACATAGTAATAATAATAGCAATTGTGTCCAAGTGGGTGCCAGACATGAGTCATCCCACATCCCTAGGCCTACTCTCTACAACCTAGAAGTATGTTCCAAATTCCACAGTGAGAAAACCAAAGCCACCTGAAGTTCAGAACCACCTTGTCCTGGCCATACAGCTGGGAAGAGCCCAGCTGTGCACAGCACTGGGTGTCTTTTTCTATCCTGTAAGCACCCACTCCTAGGATGCTGAAACCTATAATCTCTCAATCTCTCTCTCTCTCTCTAACACACACACACACACACACACACACACACACACACACACACACACACACACACAGAGTCAAACCTACTCAGCCCTCAGTAGGTACAGGGATGGCCCCTTGACTGTGGTCCTGGAACAGCCTGGCCATGATATCTGTCAGGAAGAGGGTAGGGCTGAGCTAATGGCTGTGGGGAAGACTGGATCTGCCCTATGCAACCAGATGTTCTACCAGGGGCAAAGCTGACTGGTAGGAGAGGCCTGCCTGAAGTCTGTCTGAAGAGCCTCACCTCCCTACCCTTACCTAACCAGCTCTCTACACTGGCACTGGAGCCCCACTCTGGCTCAACACACTGCCAAGCACTGGAAGGCCCTTGTGGCCACAACTCTACCCAGGTGCTAAAAGGCCTCTGGTGCAAGGTTCTACCTGTTGGGCCATATTCTCTACAACAAAAAGGCAGAAGAAGCCTGGCATCAGTAGCTCACGCCTGTCATCCTAGCTACTCAGGAGGCTGAGATCTGAGGATCACGGTTCAAAGTCAGCCCTAGCAGGAAAGTCCATGAGACTCTTATGTCCAATAAACCACTCAGAAAACTGGAAGTGGCGCTGTGGCTCAAGTGGTAGAGCACTCGCTGAGCTGAAGAGCTCAGGGACAGCACCCAGGCCCAGAGTTCAACCCCACAATCAACCCCAAAAAAAAAAAATGGCAGAAGAGATAGGCTCAGATACGCTGTGGCAGGGACAACTGAAAGCAGGCCTATCTTGGCAAGTTTTGCAAGGCCCTCCAGGAGCCGGCGCTCTCCCTTCGGGTGGGCTATGGGAACTTGGAGGAAGAGATCTGGCTTCATCATCTGTGCACTAGATGCCCAGGTGCTGCTAAGTAGAAAACCACCTCTGAAGTACCCAGGACATGGCAGCAAAAACAAAAAACAAAACAAAAGCCAGCCACATGGAGACTGGCTTTCCCTTGTCCCCAATGTATGGAGACCCTCACAGCCAAAAGATTCTACTGCCATCTGACTTGAGGCTGCTCTGGTGGCCTAGAGGGAAGCCCAGGCCCCAGTCATGGCCACGCTGCCATGCAAGGGCCATTGCATAGGGGTGTTAGGATGACAAAAGTATCTGGCTGCAAATCCATGGGGATACCATTAAGATGCCATTAAAACACCATTAGAACATGTGAGCGCAATGTAAAACTATTTCATTGCAAATTATACTGCTGTAAAATAAACAAAGGAAATGAATTCGAAAAAAACACAAAACATTAAGGAAACATTCAAACAAACTGAACCCTTTCCTCAAATATGAGAGAACTCTAAGAGAAGCATGAGGCCTGTGATAGAAAGCTGGGCCCAGGCTCAGTGGGTCGTCCTGAGTTCCAACTCCACTAAATGGCCCTCCACGAGCACTTCCCCCTCAGAACCTTGTGGGCGGGAGGCCTTGTGGGTGGGAGGGGAAAGAAACTAAGAGGAGCACCAATAAGCCACACACCAAGACTCAACCCAGCACACCCCAAGGACAGGTGGCTAGCTGGCAGAAGAGCCAAGATGTGACCTGTATGTGGCCTCTGAGAAGATGAACTGCCTACAGGTGGCTGCCCCATTGCTCCTCTTTAAAGAAAAGGCAGTTGAGGCCCAGATGAACAAGACCCCCCCCCCCCGCTGCCCCACAACCTACCCTCCTCCCTCCTCTTCCCCCCCTGCCCCCCCCAGACCAGTGGCCTTCCCTCCAAGTCCATAAGCGGACTCATACCTGCGTTCACTTGCCACTCATGACTTATACCTGTACTTTTGTGTCATTCTCTTCTCCCTAGAAGTCCTGTCTGACTCTAAGGCCTCATTCTCCTTTGAGGTGAACCATGACACATCTGTCCTCTAGCTACTGGGGTCCCTATCTGAACCAGAAGCTGCTCCCGGAGGCCCAGACTACCTTGCTTATTACTGTACTAGCTAGGCCATATGAATGCATGCAACTCCTTGTGGCTCCGTGGGGCAGGCAGCCTCTCCTGCACCCCAGCCCTCTCCTAGAAGTTAACAGGCCAAGGGTCTCACATTCCAAGTCTGCTGGGATCCAAGCTATTATGACCACAGATCACTATCATCTTAAAAACTGTTGAGCCAGTTGCTGGTGGTTCATACTTGTAATCTTAGCAACTCAGGACCCTGGCTGAGATCTGACGATTGTGGTTCCAAGCCAGCCTGGGTGGAAAAGTCCCCATGAGATTCTTATCTCCAGTGAACCAATCAAAAACTGGAAGTGGAGCTGTGGCTCCAAGTGGTAGAGGGCTAGCCTTGAGCAAACGAGCTCCAGGACAGCGCCCAGGTCCATTTCAAGCCCCACAACCACCACCAACAACAACAAAAAAATACTTTTGAGTACATATGTATCACTCTACTGCTACATCAGCACTATAAAATATGTGTGAGCACCTATTGGAGGAAGAATTGAAAAGTAGCAACAAAGAAAGGCTCTCAAAGTTTCCCTGGGTCATTGCTCCCTCTCTGGGATTTTTTTTGCATGCACATTCAGGGTAGTGTGAGCCCTGCTCCTGGCATTTCAGGCATGGAAGAAACCTCAACAAGAGGAGACAAGCCCACCAGCATTTCTAACTCTGAGCTCCGGCCCTCACTTCAAATTCCAGGACCCAGTTTGTGTCTATGCGGCATGGTCATACTACCAGTCTGGGCCTCAGTTTCCTCTCCAAGCATATCGCTGGTCTTCTAAAGTCAGATGGGAAAGAGATGGAGTCCAGTAAGGGTAGCTATTCTCTGTGCTATTACCAGCACTTAGAGACACACAGTACAGTTCCAGGCAGCTTCATAACAGCCAAAATGGAGGTGAATAGTGGATGGCTGCAGCCAGAGAAAGGGTGCAGGGAGCTCCAAAGGCTGACGTGGCCTGATTGGACATATTGTTAAGTGAAAAGGAGGCAAAGTGCAGAAAAGTATCATTAATGTTCTCTTCTCTATGAAGAAAGGAAAAATGAGAGTATCCATTTCAGCAAAAAGAAATAGGATAGAAAATGCAAAGACAAAGGAGACTGGCTACTTGCGGGCAGGGTGGGAGGGGGCTAGAGGAAGAAAATGGGCAGGAGGAGGCACCTCTCTGAATAGAACTTTTTTTACAGTCCTGATTTTGGAAAGTGCTCTGGGAATCAGGGGGGGAGGGAGAGAGAGGAAAACCATAGTATTAAGGAGGTTCTAAAACAGACTACAAACAGAGACAAGTGAATCAAATTGTATCTCAAATGAACAACATAATGCTATTGAAGGACAGAGAGAGAAAAAAAGAATTAACCCAAGGAGCATCTGAAATTTGGACTGTGTGCCCTCAGGCTGAAGCCAAAAGGAACTCCAATACTGAATTCTAATTAGCAGATATCTTCTTGCAGAGGTAAGCAACTATGAAACTACTTTTGCACATTATAGAACCCAGAGTATCTGTAAATATAGCAGGAAGATAGAAGCCAGCTTCCTCAGTCCTGGAGCAGGGAGTTACAATATGGAAGTGGAAAAGGGTAGACTAAACTCTGCAGTGCTGGACTGGAGACGTGAGGGTGAACATGTGGGTGTACAGATGGAAAGAACTAAGTGAGGTAAGCATGTACATTCATGTGTGGACACCTACTGCCTGTCCACCTGTGGAAAAGCTGGGTGCCCCAGAAACAATGGCCACTACTGACATCCAGAACTGGGGCTCGACCTGGATGATTCTAGAACAAGCGATCCTATACCTTGTTGTATCAAAAAAGTAAGAGGAACTTCCAAGAGACATGAAACTTTCTCAAATGGATATATGAGCTAGCAGAAGCTTCCAATGCCCAAATGATAAAAATGGGTAGAATTCTTTTTAATTATTAAACCAAGAGTTCATGTCTACATGAATACAAAAAAAATGTATACACTAATAAGGAGAGAAAAATTCCTCCCTAGCTGGGCATGGTGGTATACACCTGCAATCTCAACTCTAAGGAAGCAGAAGCAGGACTGTAAGTCCAAGAGCATCATGGGCTACAGAGTAAGTCCCTGTCTCAAGAAAACAAGATGGAAAGAAGGGAGGGAGGGAGGAAAGGAGGGAGGACTCCTCTCCACAGTTAAGAACTAGGAATCACCTTTTGACAATCATACCCAAAGAAATAGAGTTATATTCAAGTAAGAATCACCAATGGATGTTAAAACCAATAGACGTAAGCCTGAGAAATAACAGGATACTTAGGTAGTTTCAAAGTATCTCTCCACGTGACATTTTAAACTGAAAAAAAAAATAATAACTACATGGAGAAACCAGTATATTGCCATGTTGCCCAAGTCAACACTGGCAGCAAAGGGACTGACAGTATGTGCCACCTGCCAGGATGTACTGAGAGACAGATACAGTAACACCCATACCAACCCTGCCCAAAAGCGCATAGTCTGAGCCTAATCCACAGCGCATAGTCTGAGCCTAATCATTTCCACAGGGAAATGACAGACAGACTCAAGGTCTGCAAAATAACTGGCTTGAATTCTTTAAATATGTAGGTAACCCAAGATACAGGAATTGTCCAAATTAAAAGCGATAAAGGCATAGGACAATGAGGATAACACAAGATCATAGGACATTCTTGGGACAGTTGACAAAATCTCAATAGGTCTATACTGTGGTTACGGAAGAGCACTTCTTGTTTGAGGAAACACACACTGAAGTATTCAGGAGTAAAAGATCATCAGTCTTAAGAATTCAGAAAATATGTGTATACGAGAATACATATAGATAATCCATACATACACAAATACAGAATGTACATCTATAGGGTAAGTGTACAAACATATACATATACAGGATATAAAGCAACATTAACGTTTAGAGAATCTAAGTAAAGGGTGTCTTGGAATTCTTTGCACTATTCTTGCAACACTTCTGTAAGTCTGAAACAGGTCAACATTTTTTAAAAGAGGAAGAAAGGAGAGGAAGCCGATTTCAGTAGGCTAGTAAACTTGATGTCATTATTTGTAAAAGTTTCCTTTGGCAGGCTACACATTTGAAAGATTCAGGTATTGTGACAGTAAGCTTTGTCAAGATAATAATGAGGAGTTGACTCTTACAAGTGGAATAATAACCACTGACTTACTCTTCTTTTGCTGTACGTGTTTCTGCTAGGCACTTCCCTTTTCTTTTCATTTCACTTCACTTTCTTTTCAAATTGCTAGCTTTGGCAGACTTCCTAACCTAGGCGAGATGAGAATGAAACACCTGAATTCTGCCTAGACTCTGATTTCAACCCCCGTCACAATACATGACTTGCCAATGCTGGAATCGGGATGCATGAAAGCAATGCATTAATGGTACTCAAGAGAAAAAAGAGAAAAGAGCGCATCTTTGAGGAAAGAAGTGCAAAGGAAGTTATGAACAGAAACACCCCCATATTTCTCGAGGCCAAACAGCTCTCCAAATGGTGTATTCTCCTCACATCATCCTCAAAATTAATTCAGCTCTTATGGATTTCCCCCCAATATATAAAGAAGGAGGCTTTAACAAATAATTCTTTAACTGCCTTTATCAAATGTATATTACTTTTAATTTGTATTAAGCAAAACCAAACGAAAAACCAATTTCTTTCAGTTAACTAGGGAATTAAAGTACCTTGCCAGGCAGTTATATGAGTCTAGAAAAAAAAATCCTTTAGAAAAATATAATTAAGTCTAAATGCTCTAAAACCACTGGTCTTATCAAAAGTTATTTTATTAACTGAAGCTCCAAGGATACAGATACCCAAATCAATTCATGTCAATATTTTAATGTCATGCATTAATTAGCCACACTAATAAAATCAGAAAGCACCTAATAATGAATGTCAGGGCCAAAGAGAGTGACAGGCTAACTAGCTGAGAGAAACAGCATTGATTTAAATCTGTAAGTGTGGCTAATGTGTCCATTCGTTGATTCTCTCAGGAAATACAAAAGGTTAGCCACAGGGAAACTCAAGAGTAGGCCAGAGGAAAGCCATTCTTGGGCTGTTTGCTCCTGTAGACTGATGCCAGGGAGCTTCTCAGGCACTTTAAGAGTTGGTGAGTAGCTGAATGCTGGTAGCTCAGGCCTGTAATCCTAGCTAAAAAGAGGCTGAAATCTGAGGATCATGGTTCAAAGCCAGCCTGGGCAGAGAAGTCCCCATAAGACTCTTTTTTTTTTTTTTTTGGTGAGTTGTGGGGCTTGAACTCTGGGCCTGGGCACTGTCCTCAGCTCTTCAGCTCAAGACAAGCGCTCTACCACTTGAGCTACAGTGCCACTTCCGGTTTTCTGGTGGTTAATTGGAGATAAGAGTCTCACAGGGGACTTTCCTGCTCGGGCTGGCTTTGCACCACGATCCTCAGATCTCAGCCTCCTGAGTAGCTAAGATGACAGGCGTGAGCCACTGGTGCTGGGCCCCCCATAACTCTTATCTCCAATAAACTACTCAGAAAAAGGCAGAAGTGGCACTGTGGCTCAAGTGGCAGAGAATTAGCTTTGAGCAACAGAAACTTAGGGACAGCAGCAAGGCCATGAGTTCAAACCCCAGGACTGGGGAGAAAAAAAAAAGAGCTGGTGAGTAAAGCCAGACACCAGTGGCCCACACCTGTAATCCTAGCTCTCCTAGCTACTCAGAAGGCTGAGATATAAAGATGGCGGTTCAAAGCCAGCCCCTAGCAGGAAAGTCTATGAGATGCTTATCTATAGCTAACTACCGAAAACCGAGAAGTGGAGTTGTACCTCAAGTAGTAGAGTGCTAGCCTTGCACAAAAATGCTCAGAGAAAGTGCCCAGGCCTTGAGTTCATGCCCTCGGACCAATACACATACAAAAAAAGAGTTGATGAGTGAAACAGCCCCTCCCAGGGCCCTCCTGCCAACCAGAAGGGTGCAGGCTGCCAGCTGGGGGAGCCAGGAACAGGCCCACATGGCATCACTTCTTGTACTTCTCAGCACCTTTTCAGCACTGAGTTCAGCAAGGTGCAAACTCCCTCCCAGGGTCATTTAAAGAGAGCCATTGGGTCCCTATGCACTTCAAGGACCTCATCTGTAAAGGGAGAGGTATTCCTGCTGAGCACTATGAGGTTGTTAGTACAGGAAGAACTGTGCATACTCTTGTGTCTACTGTTACTCTAATTAAATTAACACCCAATGGGTGTGCAACTAACTTTGTGCCGACACTGACATACTGGTGGTAGAAATGAGTTAACTGCCCTGCTTCCACGGAGCTAATTACTCTAAGAGATTTTTTTTTACAGTATTATTAGAGGACTGGGAGCGTGGCTTAGTGGTAGAGTGCTTTCCTAGCATGAAGCCCCAGGTTCGATTCCTCAGTACCACATACATAGAAGGAAAAAAAACCACGCATGTACCTGTGCATGCATATGCACACGCGTGCACACACACACACACACACACACACACACACACGTGCACGCACAATATAAGAAAAAGGGAGGAAAGGTATTATGATAAATAAATCAACTAAGAATGTGGGCTTCACAGTATACAGTCCCTGAGTCCCATCCTCCACCCCTTTGCCAAAGATGATAGTTTCTCCATTCCTGAAAGGGCTCAAGAAGCCAGAGGCCAGGGATTCTGGTGATGGCTCCACCTGGGAGGTCCGAAGTAGAGTCCATCTCCAGCCTGAGCCTAACTCACCAGCCAGAGCTCACAATGTACTTCCAGAGAACACTCTCAACCCCCAGAATCCTTTTGGTCTTCAGGATTCAACTAGAGCCTCTGGAGCCAACTCCATCTCATCTCTTTAAAAAACCTCTTAGATTCAAATGTGACACACATTCATTGAGCACCTACTACATGCCATGCAATGTCCTGGGCATGTTCAGGATTCTCTTTCCCACATTTGTATGTTAAAGCCCTAACACCCCTCCTTTGGCATGACTGCACTTGGAGATGGGGCTTCTAAGGAAATAATGTAGGTCATATGAGATGCTATGAGTGGGACCCAAGGTCCAACAAACATCAGACTAAGCAAAAGGCAAGAAATGCACATCTCACCTGATCTGGAAGAAAGTTCTATTGTTAATATTTGTAGGGTTCATAAGCTTTGTAAATTAGAAAGATGATGATTATCATTGCAAAGGTTAAAATGTGTTTATGACTTTAGGCAAGTATAACTACACCACACTACTGTGAAACGGATGTAGTTACTTACTCTCAATAAAGAATTTTTTTTTTATGGGGGGGAGAACAAATACCAGAAGGAGAGTGTGAGTGTGTGGTCCTCACACCAGCACACACACACACATACAGTGCACAGGAAACACATGGTTGTCTGTAACACCAGGGGAGGCTCTCATCAGATACCATCCCTACTGCCATTTTCATCCGGGACTGCCAATTTCCAGAGTCAGGCGAAACAAATTTTCTGTTGTATGTGCCATCCAGTCAGTCTATGGATACCTATTAAGGCGCTGAAGCAGTTTCACATATACCAAGCCATGGCTGGATTGAATCTTTAACTTTCTGAATCTTTAACTATCTGCAGATGACTGCTCAGGCCTCCCTCCAGTCACTGAGACCCGGTTTGTAAAGACCTCTGGACAGACAAACAGTAGGCTCTGTGTAAGAGGGACAGATGTGTATCTGGAACCACATAAGACCTTGAGAGCAGAGAGGTAGCTCCCTGTCTCCTCTTTACTCGTGTCCACGCACCTGTTTATAGGTAAATGTCCTTCGGTTGGCCCCATGGGGTTGAGAACAAGGCCAGACTCCCTAGATATGGCAAGCTAGCCTCTGCTGAGCCACCCACTATCTACAGGGAAAGGAGGAGCTGGTGACAAGCTGAGGCCAGAGTGGCAGAAGATGGAATGGAGAGGCTTTCGTGGAGCACGGGGTCACTGGACCCTTCTGAGACTAAAATCTAAGCAGATCCTTCTCTGTGGGAACAAAATGCCCCCCAAGTTTCACGAGCATGTGCCTAAGGCTGGATGAAAGTGTCCCAGTGCCAGTGCACGCACTGACTCACCACGGGCTGATCTGAAAAGGCTTATTGGAAGTGAAGCTGACACGCTCGAGCAAGCTGCATTAGATGAGTCAGAGTGGCTCGGGGGTAATGATGACGCCGGTGCCAAAGACGCAAGAGGAAGCTTGATGATATTGCTTTGTGAAAGGTAAGAAGCAAAACAAACCAGTATCGTGAAATTAATTCTTATGAGATTTTAAATATGAATGTGCAATGAAATTAGCTTCTTTTCAAAGAATAAAAGTAAAGGTACAGAACTTTTAAAAGGGCTCAGATTAAGAAAAAATATGTCTATCTGATGGGAGAAAGAGCGCCAGCTCCTCACAGGGGCAGCTCAGGGCAGGGCACCTCAGCATGAGCAACAGTGCAGGTAGCTTCAGCCAGCAAGGCCCAAGGCCTGGGCAGCACAGGGGCAGGGGCTCAGCACTGTGAGTGCTTAGGATCTGTCCCCCTCCCCCCCCAGAAGGGAAAGGTGAGACCTAAGAGGCTAAGTTGGGTGTTCATATTCAGTAGCACGGCCTCGATCTGGACCTTGCACTCTGATCTGCCTGGGTGCACACAGAGAAGGGTGGGGAGGGCACCCAGATTGGCTACCCACAGCCACTGTGCCCCGCGGGGCTGCTCTCCCCCCTCCTGGGGGCACCTGTGCTGGAACTACTGGGAAGCAGGAGGCATCCAAGCTAGTTGTCTTCTCAGAGTCAGCCGTAGACACTGTGCCCACATGCATCTGTGGTTTCAACACTTTGGTTAGAACCCCTGACGAATGGTTCCCCAGAAGGGAAAAGTGCTCTAATGGGGGAGGGGGGGGTGGTTAGGTAGTGATGCTACTCTGGATGCAGAGAACAGACAAAGTAAGAACGGGAAGCAAATTCTTCCTCTCTCAGCAGCCCAGGTGTCCTGTACCTGTCTCTACTTTTCTCCTGGTGGGGAAGGATGCTGAATGCTAGGCCTAGTCCAGTCAAGAGACAGTGCCACCTCTAGGCCAGCCACCATTAACACCTGCTCCAGACAAAGAGGATGGTCCAGTAATGACTATTCCTCAAATGTTCACAAAAGCTCCTACTGTGTGCTGACAACTGGAACCTTGCTAGGCTACTGCAGTGAGCAAGGCCCACTGATTCCTGCCTCACAACTCATGGGTAACAGGCTGAGAGGTAAAAGTTCTGTGTGAGAGGATCGTAAGGGGCCAAGGAAGTACTTGCAGCAGCCTGGGGAGTAGGTAGGCATCCTGAACAAGATGGACAGGAAGGATGAGCAGGAGGGCCTTGGATGATCATGGGCGAGAGAGGTAGAAGGATGCTCAAAAAGAAGGAAAGACAGAGAGAAGGCCAGCCACAAAGGCAGTAAGGCAGAGGGGCACAAATAGGTCTAGGAAGTAGCACGAACAGTCTACAGACCTCAGAGGCACACTGAAGAATCAGGGTTTTTTTCTGGATGGGTTTAGCAAGCCTCCCAAAGTGGTCAGCTGGCATTAGAAACCCTGTGCCAACAACCTCAACAGCTGTACTTGAAAAGCCACCACAACAGGTGGTGAGCACAAGGCCCAGTTGGCAGGGTCAGACACAGACCACAGGCCAAGATAGCACCCATAGAAAGCAGCATTGTCAGGAAATGAGGAACAGTATTCCTTTCTGTGTGTCCCACTGTCTGGCCACACATGGCCCCTAGCAGATTCTTAGTAAACATAGGCCAAGGGTTCAAGCCCACTTCCCTTCATGGACAGTGGGGGAGGAAGGCAGTGTCACTCACTCTGGAGGACAGGGCTCCAGCAGACCACGCTCTAGGACACTGTGAACCAGGGAAGCTGAAGAGCTCTAATCCGCCTTCCAATACTGAGAGTCCATGGAGAACACTTGACAAATGCTGGCTGGGTACAAGCAGGCGTCTGAGGACTTTATTGACTTCTGACAGCTCCACACACCCGCCTGAAATACAACGCCACAGTGCCATTGTCTAAGATTCATGCTTTCTTCAGAGAACTTGGAACACAAATTTATAACTTGTTGTCAAGTAGATGCCCACTGTTCTTTGGAAGGCAATTCCATTTGGGAAAAATAGCCAATAACTCTTCTGAGTTAGAAGCCCATTCTCAGGTTGATTTCCCAAAGCACAAAAAGAAGAAAAACAAAGAAAAGTGTAATTGCATAAAACAACAACCCCACGGACATAAGCCAACACAGAGTCCATTATCTTCTCTACACTGACATTTTGATAATTTTGTGATGGATTCTCCCAGAAAGCCTCATTTGTACTTTTAGCCATGAGAGTCAGCAGGCCAGAAAAAAAAAAATTATTTTCAAGCTTTGGCTCATAGAGAGAAAAGTAAAGAACTATCGATTAATTTTTTAAACTGCTCCAGTGGAAGCTATGGAATGCATATTCACCACAATGCCATGCTGAGAATAGCCTTTTGTGCTTATGCAAATCTGATTTGGGGTGGAAATGTCAGGACGGAGCTCCCTGGGGACCAGGGGTCTTACCCTGGGCCCACCTGAACACGCCCTGGTGCATACTGAGGGGTCGGATCCTCTGGTGACTCCTGTGCCTGCGTGTCTGTGCCTGAAATGAAGCTGCCAGTGTGTTTAATTCTGCCCCTAGCTCCCTAGCTCATCACAGGAGAGAGTGCTGGTAAACCATCCATAAATTTCAGTCTAGGAACACTATTAGATTAACAAAGACCCTTGAAATGAAGCCTGTCATTTTCAAGAACTCCTTCAGAACAAAAACGTGACAGGGCCTTCAAAAACAGCTGGCCAAGTTTGCACCCACAGGTGACCTTGCCCACCATCATGGCGGATGACAGCCCTGCCTAATGGGTTTTATGCTGGGAGAGATGGGCTGCCAGGGACATTTATGTGAAATACAGGAGCAGGCTTTGGTCTAAGTATCTGCCCTTGTCCAATTTCTTTAGTACTCAATAGAAAGAGGTGGAAAGAGCAAAGACTCGGAAACTAACAAACATAAATCTGAATCCTGGTCTTCCTAGTTTTCAGCTACTCCCAAATACCTGCTGCATCCTTCCCCCTCCCCCGGCCCCCTGCAACCTCCACTGGGAGCTAGAATGGTAGCTGCCCAGGCCCATGGAGTGACAGGACATGAACACTGAGGGAGTTGGCTAGAGGGCAGCCTCCAAAAGCCCAGGGCCATCTCAAGGGCCCAGGTCCACCTCAAGAAGGCAGAGTTGACCCATGTACTGTGAAGCCAATGAGACACTCCAAATATAACGCCTGTGTATATGTATATCTTTTTTAAAACTTCCAGCTCCCTGGGGAGAACTTGTGAAGTTACCATACTCACTCTGGCTAGAAAGGAGAGGGTTTGGGCTGCAGGTGTGGGTGATGCAACAGACATGTTAAGCCCCCCAAACAGAGACTACAGGTATATGACTGACAGATTCCCCAACCATAGAGCAGACAGAGGGACGGGGCAGGAGGAACACATGTGTGCATGGAGGGTGTAGTCTGCTGAGCCTCAGTTTCCCTATCAGTGTGACAGAATGATGACACCCTTCCCCCATGGGACTGGGGAGGCCCTGGCAGAGCCAGGTGCGGTCTGGGTAGTGACAGATGACGCTGTCACTGCAGGAACTCCTGACACCGTCCCAAATACACTCACTAGGGAACTAAGACAATGGGCCATGAGCAGTTGGTATCAGAACCCAGTTCCAGATCCCTGGGCCAGAGACACTCCATCCTGAACACCACGCAGATAGCAAAGTGGGGTCTTTGGCTGGGTACAAGCAGGTCACACTTGGCATAAGGCTCTAACACAATATCATTTTGTTCCTCATCACATAAATCTATGGGGTTAGTGAGCAGGTCCCCAACAGCACAGAAGAGCTCTGCCAACTCCTCATATGCAAACAAGGCCAGGCTTCCTTAGGATAATGAGCCCTGGGACCTGTGGGACTTGTTAGGCTAAGAACAGTCTGTCTCAAAAACAGAAGCTGAGGCCCTGGCCCTTGTTGGACTTGCTGGCACCTAGAAGATGGTATGACAGCTCCCAAGCTCTAAAACTCAGCTGCCTGCACAGACGTTAGCAAGTAAGGGCTCAGGCTCAGGACTTCACCCCACATGCCCAGGCCAATCTGGTGGTTCCGTGAATAAGAAATGAACAGACCCCAAAGGCTTCTTTCCCCTTAAAACAACTAGAGCCAAACACTGGTGGCTCATTTCTGTAATCCTAGCTACTTAAGAGGCTGAGATCTGAGGATCAAGGTTCAAAGCCAACCCAAGCAGAAAAACCAGTAAGATTATTACTTCCAATGAACCAGCAAAAGGCTGGAAGTGTGGCTCAAGTGGTAGAGTACCAGCCTTGAGCTGAACAGGCTAAGCAAGAGGGTAAAGCCCTGAGGTCAAACCCCAGTATTGGCATTAAAAAAAAAAAAAAATTGGAAGGAAGGAAAGGAGAAAGGGAGGAAGAAGGGAGGGAAATAAACTCCATATTTAGACCCACTCTGGAGGCTACAGGGCAAGCCCCTTGAGACCCAGTGGCATACTAGGATGAGCCAGTTCTATGAAGCAGTGCAGGTTCTCAGGCTTTCCAGTACCAGCACAGAGCATATGCTGGTAGTCACTCTAGTACCTGCAGTTCCTACGGTGGCCTGTGTTTCTGTCACAAGCTTTGAGCAAAGCTGAAAGTGATATTCACATTACACACGACACTGAACAACCTGGAAAAGCAACTTCTGGACATCCACCACTCTCCAGACATGGCCTTATGTGACTTCAACAAGCTGCCACTCAATGGACGGATGCTCAAGTTCACAGCCAGGGCTCATGGTCCCAGCATAAATGAGGATCAGATGCCTCTTAGGAGCAGATAATGTTCTCTAGTGAGTCACCATCGGTGTTGAGGGTGCTCAGATAGAACTGAGTTCAATTAAAAAGTACTGACACTCACTTTTCAAGAAATTTAGGAAATCACCAAAGAAGTCTTCATCAGATATGACTATTTTCCAGATGGTTTGAAAAGGTAGCTCAACCCTGCAATCATAGCTACAGAGGAGGCTGAGATCTGAGGATAGTGGTTTGAAGTCAGCTGAGGCAGACAAATCTGAGAGACTATTATCTCCAATTAACTAGCAAAAAGCCAGAAGTGGGTAGGCAAATGAAGAGAAGAAGGGGGCAGTGGGAGTATAGAATACAATAAAAAACTATATATATATATATATATATATATATATATATATATATCCTACAAAATGTAAGGTAAGTGAGGGAAGGGGTGGGTTGAGAAGGACAGGTAAAATGTTGAAAAGGATGGCATTGATCAAGATGCATTGTACTTATAAACTGCTTTATTGAATAGCAACTACTTAAAGATGCACAACTACTTAAAGATAATAAAAATATTTTTTAAGGGCTGGGAAGGTGGCTCAGTGGTAGAACACTTGCCTTGCATGCATGAGGCCCTGGGTTCGATTCCTCAGAACCACATAAGAAAAAAGAAAAAAGCTAGAAGTGGCGCTGTGGCTCAAGTGGTAGAGCACTAGCCTTAAGCTGAAGAGCTGAAGGACAACGGACCAGGCCCAGAGTTCAGGCCCCACGACTAGACCCAAAACAATATTTTTTAAAAATACATATATATATACAGCTGTAAGTGGAGGTATGGCTCAAGTAGTAGAGCGCTAGCCAAGTTAAAACACAAGGCAGTAGAGCTGTGGCTCAGTAGTAGGCTGCTAGCCTTGAGCAAAAAAGCTCAGGGATGGCACCCAGACCCTGAGTTCAGGCCTCAGGACTGGCGCGCGCGCGCACACACACACACACACACACACACACACACACACACACACACACACACACACACACACACACACACACACACACACACACAAAAGAAAGATTAGAGCTGAGTGCCAGTGGCTCACTCCTATAATCCTAGCTACTCAGGAGACTGAGATCTGAGGACCACAGTTCAAAGCCAGCCCAGGCAGGAACATCTGTGAGACTCTTATCTCCAATTAACAGAACCAGAAGTGGTGGTGCTGTAGCTCAAGTGGTAAAGCACTAGTCTTGAGCTGAAGAGCTCAGAGACAGCACCCAGGCCCTGAGTTCAAGACCCACGACCAACAACAACAACAACAACAAAAATAGGTAGATTAGACCTATCATCACAAGAACCAAGGATCTGAATTATTTGGGCCAATATGTATTTCCTGAACAGCCCCCCTCCCATCTTATGAGAGGCTTTGAGCCACGATCTAAAGATCATGGACATCCCTTCGGACCTCAGAGCATCACTTAAACAGGAGTGCTTGGTGCCAGGTAGCCCAAGGAAGAAGGCCCAGGTATGCCCACAAACCAGGGTTCACTGATTCCCTTAGTTTCACAGGTATACACACACACACACACACACACACACACACACACACACACACACACCACAGAGAGTTGAGTGATGGCAGAAAAAAACCAAAGGGGGAAATGAGTGACAGAAATAATTAAATGGCATAGAGACAGGAGGAACAGGAAGAGAGACACATACTGGCACCATTTCCTACGTCTATGACTGTGTTAACACATACTAAGAACAGGGCTCCTAGACAAGGAGAAAGCAAGCTTCAGGGCATTTTTAAATTGGGCAAATTACAGGGAGGTGAGAGATTAAACGAAAATCTATCACATTACAAATACAGCCTACAGTTACTGAAATATTTTCTTCATAAATGAGTCATATCAAGAGAGTAACTCCAAGGTCCTCATAATAGTTTGCAATAAACTCTGTAGGATACTCACCACTTGGCTCTTGAAAAACTGACATCATAAGCCAAAAAATAGCGCTTTGACGTATCTGTCATCTTCAGGGCACCCAGCTGGGCAAGGAAACACGCCATCCCCACACATAAGCTTGGATCTCAGCCGCACCAGTAGGCAGGCAAATTAAAAACTACAAGAGCAAACTCCCTACTGGCAAAAGCTGGAGAGGGTGTGAAGCACGGGGATTCTGGGTACACAGGTGGGTGTCAGGAACAAACATACAAAAATGCAGTCTAAGATCAAGTCAGATCTGAGAGGGGTGCTTGTCAAGGCCTATCAGTCTACCATGAGAGTCCAAGCCAGACAACTCTCATAGGGATGAACAAGGAGGCGTACTGAAAGGTGTTGGTTTAAAAAAAAAAAAAAAAAAGCAGGGGCTGGGAAGGTGGCTCCATGGTAGAGTGCTTGTCTTGCATGTACGAGGCCCTGGTTTCGATTCCTCAGTACCACATACAGAGAAAAAGCCAGAAATGGCGCTGTGGCTCAAGTGGTAGGGAACTAGCCTTGAGCTGAAGAGCTGAGGGACAGGACTGGGAAGGTGGCTCAGTGGTAGAGCGCTTGCCTTGCATGCCTGAGGCCCTGGGTTCAATTCCTCAGCACCACATAAGCAAAAAGAAAAAAAAAAAAGCCAGAAGTGGCGCTGTGGCTTAGGTGGTAGAGCGTTAGCCTTGAGCTGAAGAGCTGAGGGACAGCACCCAGGCCCAGAGCTCAGGCCCCACGACTGGACCAAAAAAAAAAAAGAGCTGAGGGACAGCGCCCAGGCCCAGAGTTCAAGCCCTACAACCAACACCCCCCCCCCCCAAAAAAAGCAAAATCCATGGAGTTTGATTCACTAAAGGTGAAGTCTCACCTTACCCCCTTCCTCTAAATGAGAGCCGACCTTTGCGACTTGCTTTGTTTCTTTTCTGATATGGGATTTGAACTCAGAGTCTAGCCACTGTCCCTTAGCTTTTTTGAAGCTCAAGGCTGGTACTTTACCACTTGAGCCACAGCTACACTTCCACATCTCAGTGGTTCACTGAGATGACAGTTTCATGGACTCTACGTGGGCTGCCTTTGAACTGTGATCCTCAGGTCTCAGCCTGCTGAGTAGCTAGGATGACAGGTGTGAGCCATCAGCACCCAGCTATGACTTTCTTAAGGACACTGGGTCCTACGACCTAATTACTGTAGAATGAGGAAGGCTAGACCACATGAGGAGGCCGTGGATACTGTTCAGGAAGGGCACAGCATCCACAGCAGCTAACAGCCAGCATCACTCACCAGACACCCAGTGAACAAGCCTGCATGGGAGTCCTACTCCAGCACCTGAAGCTTCCCACTCAACCTCAAGTAGAGCCCATGAGCTGATCTACCAGCCAGGCCTAGCCTGCAGCGTTACATGTATAATAGGCTACTAAGTTCAGAGATGATCTATGATAGACAGCTGGAACAGAAATTTACTGCACGGGCTGGGAAGGTGGCTCAGTGGTAGAGGGCTTGCCTTGCATGCATGAGGTCCTGGGTTCAATTCCTCAGCACCATATAAGCAAAAAGAAAAAAGCCGGAAGTGGCACTGTGGCTCAAGTGGTAGAGCGCTAGCCTTGAGCTGAAAAGCTAAGGGACAGCGTCCAGGCCCAGAGTTCAGGCCCCAATACCGGACCTCCCCCCCAAAAAAAATTCACTGCAATCATTTGCAAGAGATAGAAAATAAAAACCTTCCAAATTGGGGAATGATTAGAGCTGAAAGTATGGTTCAAATGGCAGAGCACCATCCATGGGCAAAAAAGACAAGTGAGAACACAAGGCCATGAGTTCAAGTCTCAGTATCAGCACCAAAAAAATAAAAAATAAAAAACACAACAACAACAACAAACTAAACCTAACAGGAGAATAAAGTAAACTCTTATTTATTCACACAGAGGAATGCTACATAGCAATTAAAAATGAATGAACCAGCCAGGAGCTGGTGGCTCATACCTGTCACCCCAGCTACTCAGGAGGCTGAGATCTGAGGACCGGGGTTTAAAGCCAGCTGTGAGACTCTCATCTCCAATAAAACACCAGAAAACCGGAAGTGGTGCTGTAGCTGAAGAGGTAGAGCACTCACCTTGAACTGAAGAGCTGAGGGACAGCGTCCAGACCCAGAGTTCAAGCCCCAGAACCAACCAAAAAAAAAAAAAAAAAAAAAAAAAAGAATGAACCGAATAAATGGGAAGCTAGACAGCAAAAAACATACTGTTGAATGTTCTGTAAGATGAAAAAGAACAGGGTATGCTAACATTTTTATAAATATTTAAAATGTAAAAACAATATTATATCGTGTACAGGTAAACACACTTAGAAAATATACAAAGCATTTCTATCAACACCAGGCCAATGGCCACTATTATGGAGGGACAGGGGATAACTTCAGCTGTATCAGGGCCCACCATAAATATGGTGAAATGCTAGCGACTGGAAAGCCTCAAGTGAGTGTATGGGCGTGCCACCTTCTTGTTGGCACTTTTCTATAGGATTCAAGTAGGTCACACATCACTCGTTTCTACTCAACCCAACAGCTCAGTTTACATGGAGAGAATGCTATTCATGATGGTTAGAGGGTATCTGCCCATTTCTTCCCCCTCTCCTGAGACCTCCCTGGGGGCCAAGTCGGTGGCTCATAATCCCTCACTATGTACAGTAGCTGCTCAACAAAATTCCCATTGCAAAACTGACCAGAGGGGCCAATATGCCCAGGAAGATTGTGTTTCCTTCTCTAGCACACAGGAAGCAAGCAGAGAACAGAAGCTATTTTCTAACTCTAGGGACTTGCAGCCTTGAAACACCAGGATGAAAGACAATTCTATTAGAAAGATGGGCCTCATCCTAGTCCTGAGACACGCTCTCCTCTCCTTTCTGTTGGACACAGTTAAATTTTCTGCTTTGGCCAAATTGGATGTCACCAACACAAGCAGTTACAGATGAGGGACATGGAGAAAAAAAAACAGCAAATATCACCAGCTCATGCCTATAATCCTAACTACTCACGAGGCTGAGATCTGAGGATTGCAGTTCAAAGCTAACCCATGAAGGAAAGTCCCTGAGATTCTTATATCTAATTAACCAGCAAAAGTCTGGAAGTAGAACTGTGGTTCAAATGGTAGAGTGCCAACTTTGAACTAAAAAGCTAAGGAACAATACCCAGGCCCTGAGTTCAAGCCCCCATTCTTTCGCCTTCTCTTTCCCTTTCTCTCTCTTTCACATGTTCTCTCTCTCTCTCTCTCTCACACACACACACACTTTCTCTCATACACACATACACACACACAAATACCTCATTATAATGCTCTAAATGCAGAAAAACCCTCTGCTTGAACCAAAAGCAAGGAGTTATCTTAGCAAGGAGTGAAAGCAGGAAGCAGTCGAAAGTCAAAACAGACAAGAGGAAGGCATGGGTGAAAGAAGGCCAGCCATGTCAAGAATACCGGGACAGGAAGGGACCCACAGCCAGGTTCTCCCGTGGCATGGCTTCACGGGGGCCCAGCCCTGGACTCTGCCTCAAACTTCCTGGTTCTCAGACAAATACGGCTCTACCTGCCACAGCCACTCCTGCTGGGTTCCTAAGCAGTGCCTGGGAACTACCGCTCATCCTTTCCCTTTCCTGTTTTCCAATGCTACTATAATAAGAAAAGTTTAATTTTTAAATTCCTTCTTAGTCTTGGCTACTTAATTCCAGCCCTAAGGAACCAGACCTAAGAAAAGACTGCACAGAAGCTAAATATCATATACCTAAAGATGATCATTGCAGCACTGCCTATGAAACAACAATAAAACCTACTGGAACAAAAACCAATGTTCAGTATGAAGGATGCAATTTAGTAAATTGTGGTACAGCCACAGGGAGGAAGATTACTGTGTTGAAAACTGTAAAACCCAGGGCAGATAGAACTTGAAAAGCAGCACCCAAAATGAAATATGAAAAATCCCTAAGGAACTTTTAAATAATAGGTTGACAATAAAAGGAACCAGAACTTACTTAAGATGGCTTGGATGCCCAGCTGGAGGAGGGAAGCGAGTAGAGAGGCATACAAGGCGAAGAGCTTTTTTTGTTGTTTGGGTTGTTTTGTTTTGTTTTGCTTTGCTTTGCTTTTAAAAGATAGGATCTTGCCACCAGCCAGTTCAGGACTGGCTGGTCCTGAACTCTCAATCCTCCTACCTCTGCCTTATGTAGTTTGGAGTATAGACCTGTACCATCATGCCTTTATCCCAGAGCTGGGGCCAAGGGTAGGAACTACACGGGTTCACAGTGTCAGCCTAGTTGTGAGCTATGGCCTTCCTCAGACATTCTCTTGATGTCTGAAATCACTCCCCTGGAATTATTATTATTATTATTATTATTATTAATGTGGACAACTGTAAAACTATACTTTGGCTTCTAAATGAAAACACCAAGCTGACAAACCTTCCAGAAGAAATTAAACTGTTAATGTATTAAAGACTATTACATCTCCAAAGACATTACCATAGACGTTTCCCCCATTTGGACAAGAAGAAGTGCTGAACTATATTGGAAACCTCTGTGAATTACCTAATTATAGTTAATAAGGTCATCATGATCTCATCAAATAGCCTTTCTGTTTTCCAGCAATGGTCTCAACAATTCTAAAACTTCATCTGAAGACTCCCAGAGAAGGTTATCACATTATAAGGTAAGCAGCAGCAGAAGGGGTGAGGGGGAGGCAGGCAGGAAGGGGACGGGGCCCCGGCAGGCCCTAGGGAAGATAGCCCCAAGGAGAGAGGAAAGACACTTTACAAGGCAGGACCCCACAGGAGAGGAAGTAGCCTTCTGATGAGTAAGAGGCATGGGACCACCCCTGCCCCTGCCCCAGCACTGTGGCACAGCACTAGGGCCCTCCTGGCTAAGTGTGACCAAGTATGGACCCCGCACTGGATACCCTATAATTCACCTTTGCAACAGCCTCTGTTGTTGCTCTTATGGCTGAGGCCAGCAGACCGTGCAGCACTGCCATCACTCAGATTTCTCATTTTTAATAGCTGTGTGGAAGTCTGAAAGGCCAGCACTAGAGTGTCAATGTGTGTAATGTACAAAATCATGAGCAGTGTGAAATTAAGACGCAGGAAATCAAGAATGACCTTTGAGCAAGCCTACAGGTCCACTCGGGGAAGCTGGGGTGGGGAGAGCGGGTCACCATGACAGGCCTGACCATGAAGAGGTGATGAAGGTGGACAGAGGGTCCAGAAACAGCTCAGGGTCACTGCATTGAGAAGCCAAGTGGAAAAAGCACTCGGCTCCTGGCCAGTCTCCGCAGAACAGGGCAGCATCGAGGTGAAGCCATCGATGCAGGCAGCTTCTGGCTCTTTCAAGCCCTCACAGGCAGACAACCAGGAAAACGCTTGGTCTCTAGCGCCCCCCTCTGCAGGAGGAGGAACTGCTCTGGCAGCTCTCCTTCCCAGAGCGGGGAGGAGGGCTCAATAGCACCTGCTTTGGAAGCGGGTACCAAGGGGAGAGCCCAGGCCTCCTAGGTCAAGGTATAGAGCCTGGTCCCATCCCCATTCCCCGATGCAGCCCTGTGCCTCATCTGGCATCTGCAAGCCTAAATACTTGGGTCTCCAACCTCACTGGGGACTAGGAAAGTGTCAAGTATGCAAAGCAAGTGGCCTGTGCGTGTGGTTGCTCCCCGAGCTGGGGTGGGCAGGAGGCTTGGCACGAGAGACAAGCAGAACTTGCAACCGTCTGTAACAGGCACAACAGCCGTGGCACCTGCTGCCTGCCAGGCACCAGGCACTTCACTGGTGCTCATTTACTCTGGCAACAGTGTGAAAGTAAATTTCCCACACAGGGGAAAGAACTGCCGAAAGGAACAGCAGCACTTACTCAAGAAGACTGCAAGTGAATGAGTCACAGTTGGCGATGGACTGGACGGCCTAGGATACTTGGCATGGGCCTGCTCTGTAAGGGCGGTGCATACCGGTCTCTGAATCTACCTCTCTGAGTCCTGTGCCCTGACCTGCCATTCAGTAGACGCTCACTAAGACTCAGCGGCAGTGCACTGACGGCAATGCAGAAGGCAGGGAGGGCAGCAGCAGGGCTGGGAAGGGACATGACACCGCCACTTGTGCTGGTCACCCAGGCCCACTGTCAGGAACTGGGTGGGGTTTAGCCCATCACCCTGCCAGCAAGCTAGCAAATCAGACTACCAGGGTTACAGATGTGCTTGTAGAAGACACAGGCTCTTGAGTCAGAGAGAAAAGCAATTAACAACTCAAGGCAATGGTAGCTGCTGGTGGTCTCCACACCCTACCTAGTTCGGGGGGGGGGGGGGGGGGGAGAGATGAAGGCCAGGTGTTGCTCAATGCATCCTGGGATGCATTACAGAAAGGGATCCTGATCTGAGACAAGATGCCCCCAACCTTTGCTCCAGAGGAGACAAAGTCTTTATTACCCCAGAACGCAAATAAATCTGCTCCAGATAGAGATTCTGTCTGCATATTCCAAGCTGCTTGCTATGCAAACACCTTGAAAAGTCAAGCCCAAGCAAATGAGCTGTCCCTGCCTTTGATCACAAGACTGTGCAGAAATGTGGGCTCTGAAGAAGATTGTCTCCTGACACAACAATCATGCTTGGCTACCTCCTCCCACGCAGCACCTTAGGCCGCCAGTGCTAGTGTGCGGCCTTCCTTCCCTTTCTCATTTAGAAAGAACACTGGGTTTGTTTAGTTTTGGTTTGTGCTTTTTTTTTTTTTTTTAAGAAGGGAAGGGTTTGGAGGTATAGCTCAAGTTGTAAAGCGCCTTCCTAGCAAGCACAAGATGAGTTCCAAACCCCAGTACCCAACAGAGATAAGCACTAAAACCCAGTACGCCAACAGAAAAAAAAAATTAGAAACAAAACTAGTATTAATTTGCCCGTCTTACTGAGCAGAACAAAAATGAACCTCAGAGAAAGTGAAATGCTCAAGAAGTTTCCTGGGTCTTTCCATTTTTGTAATTAGCACTATCCTCTTCTGTTTTGTGTTGATGTAACAAAATATCTGAGGCTGGATAACACATAGAAAACAGGTTTGCTTAATCTAGTTCTTTCACTGTTGGCCTCTACCCAGAAACAAAGGGACCTTTCACAAATGGAGGGGAAAAAAAAAAAAGCAGTGTCACTCTCCTGCCCAAACAACTTAACACACAACTACCATATGTCCCACAGTTTCACTCCCAGACCTGTACCACAGAAATGCCACCACTGATAACCCCAAACCAGAAACAACACAAACATCCAACAGAAGGATGGGGGAACAGTGGAGTCTTCACACAAGGGAACACTACTCAGCAATAAGGACATGTACTGCATACCACAGATGAATCTCATAAACAATCTGCTAAGAGAAAGATGCTAGACACATAACACTATGCACTTTGTGACTCCGTTTATATGACATCCTAGAATAGGCCAGGCTAATCTACAGTGACAGAGAGCAGATGTGTGTAGCCTGGGGCTAGAGGAGGGAGTCTGACTACAAAAGATACTAGCAAGATACTGGGACAGTGGAAATGACACAAGTATACAGACTTGTCAGAACTTATCCAACACTAATCCGAAAATGGGTATATTTTACTGTGTGTAAATCACAGCTATACAGAGTTAATTTACTTTTCTTTTTATTTGAAAACTTCAGTAGCCTTCTCCTTGGTATTGAATAAACTCCTAAGGCTTTGGTGTCCTACCAGACGCCCTTGTGATATAGGGTTCAACTATGCCAACCTCTTCTTCTCACATCATGCTCACCTTGGCTAATATCCCGAACAGGAGGCAATCCACAAGAGACCCCAGCTTCCCCGATGAGAGGACTGGAAATAAAACAAAAAGGCCAATGCTTATACTCAGAGAGATATTGGAGAAGTAATCAGATGTATCTGTGTTTGCCTTAGTAACTTAGCTATCAGGGCATATTTGCAATCAACTACTGTAATAAAGATAGCACTCAATTTTTCAAAGCCATCTCCTGAAACCACTGTAGGCACCCTCCTCAAGCATCAAGAACAGTGTCTTCACTGTCCAGAACCTCGTGTTCAGACCAGCTACAGAAGCCTGTGACAGAGGGACAGCCACGGTCAGTGAGCGTCTCGTGCCTGGTACGGCTAGGCACTTTCCAAGGCTCTGTTCGTTGAATCTTTGCAAGTCCACACAGCAATCACTGTAACTGCAATTTCCGAACAGTATACTAGGCAAGCAAACTCACAGGGAAGACCAGGGACAGCTTCTTTTATTATGGGGGGGGGGGGGAGACTGAGACTTGAACTCGGGACCTCAGGCTCTCACTTGGTTGTCTCTCTCAAGGCTGGTGCTCTACCACTTGAGCCTCACTTTCACTTCTGGCTTTTCGGTGGTTCACTGGAGATAAGAATCTCACCAACTTGTCTGCCTGGCTGGGTCTGAACCAGGATACTCAGCCTCATGAGTAGGATTATAGGCATGAGCCACCAGCATCTGACCAGGACCACCCTCACCTCTGGCCCCTACTCCATACCCTAAGTTCTCCAAAGCCTCTGCTGCGAGGAGAGTTCTGCTCTTCCAGTCACTCCCAGGCTCCCAGGCTGGGGCTGCACTTGATCTTTACAGCCTCTCCACTGCCCACCATGTCCCTATCCCCAGTAAGAAGAACTCTGCACTGGAGAAGCACCTGTTAGAGAATCCATTTATGAGGTGGCAAGCCTTGTACTGCTAGCCCTTGTATGGTGCTTGGCCTATAGCAAGGCCTCCATTACTAACACTCTTTCCTCTTCTGGTGCACACCTCACTCCACATTCCCCGACTTAGCCTGACCCAGGCAGCTACCAAACCAGGGAGTGGTCCTCACAGGTGGGACAGGGGAGGCTCTTGCTTCTTCCTGACCTCAGTGGCTGCTGCCCAATTCCACCTGGAATTAGAGTTCTGACTATCTCCCCCTTCACACCCAGAAGGGCACAGGCCCAGAGTGTTCCGACTTGTTTTCTAAAATGGTAAGTGTTTGCGGCTACTGCAAACTATTAAAACCAAGAGAGATCCACAGAGAGATGGAAAGGGGGAGGGCAATTATTATCAACAAAACCAATGAGAGGGAACAAATGTATTGGGCCAAAAATCTAATAAAATAAGTATGTGGATTCTGGAGCGGCTCCACAGGAAGCAAATTACTCTTCTGCATCTTCCTAGACAATACGCGGGAGAGGCAATTTATTAACTTGCGCCACGTTGGCCTCCACATTAACCTGTCTCCCTAACGTACTTAACTCTTATCCAGGAAACTGCTTACTTAACTTGCATCAGGACACACAGGGCCAATGTAGGTTTGCTATTCACAGCCTCAGATTCAATTTCAAGGGATCCCTGTTCCAATTTCCTGTAGAGAGTTACTCTGTGTTCTAATATATCAGTGTCAGGAAATGCGGCCTTTACTTAATTTCTTCTCATTATTCATACAAGGAGGGATCACCCAGAGCAATTTCTCCTCCTTTGTGTGCCTAACAACAATGATGGGGCTTTTACTTTTCATCCTTTCAAGTGCCAGCTGCTCAGAGACCTCCCCTGCCCTTTGGAGACCTGCGATCAGCTTCTTCGACCAGGGGAGGGGGGCTTTCTGCATGGCGACAAAACTCAAGATGGTAAATTCAAGCTAAACTCGTAGCATTTCTCATTGGGGCATATTCTAAAAGGCAATGCAGAGTCAGAAAGCACGAAGAATAGGCTCAAGCCACCATGTCAGCTTAGGCTAGCCACATCTCAGTGTCCTGGGCCCCTTCACATGCAGAATGAGAAGTTGGACTGCCTCACTGAATCTCCAATTTGGTAAGTCACAGGGCCACTGTTCAAAGGTAGCCACCAGTGGCTCACACCTATAATCCTAGCTACTCAGAAGGCTAAGATTTGAGGATTGTGGTTCAAAGCTAGCCAAAAGCATTAAAGTCTGTGGGACTCTTATTTCCAATTAACACCAAAGAGCCAGAACTGGAGATGTTGCGCAAGTAGTAAGCCAAAAAGCTAAGGAACAGCAACCAGGCCCCCAGTTCAAACCTTAGAACCAGCATTTATAAAGGGGGGAGGGACTGGGAAGGTGGCTCAGTGGTAGAGCGCTTGCTTTGCATGCATGAGGCCCTGGGTTCAATTCCTCAGCACCACATAAGCAAAAAGAAAAAAGCCGGAAGTGGCGCTGTGGCTCAAGTGGTAGAGCGCTAGCCTTGAACTGAAGAGCTGAGGGACAGCGCCCAGGCCTAGAGTTCAGGCCCCACAACCATCAAAAAAAAAAAGGCATCCATGAGAAAGCCCTGTCATAAGACTGACAGGTAGAGCTATGGCAGAGCTGTCCTTAAGTCCCCCGGGCCCCCTTCCCTGGGGCTGCCCTGCAGATTTTCAGGGAGTGCTTGGGGACCCCAAAGCACAGCCTGCAATCTGCTGATCTTGTTATCTCAACAAGCCTTTCAAATAAATAAGTGCAGGGCTTCAGATTTCCTCTGCACAAGCAAAACATTCTTAATAAGACAGTAATGGAAAAATAATTCATGCATTTTATTTCCTATTTAATGCATTCATGTGTTTTCTACAATGAGCATACATTATTTCAATAATCAGAAGAAAACAAACATTATTAAAGAGAAATTCATTCACACATATTAAAAAAGAAAAAACAACACCCCAGGCCCAGGAAAGACAAGCCATGCAGGTCTGCATACTCTTCTGGCGTCATCTGCTATCATTAACTGGTAATTGCTTTTGTCCCTTCAGAGAAGCAAATATCACAAGTGTTTGGAAAAGGTCTGATGAGTCACCAAACGCTGTGCGGCTCCCAGCTGCGTCACTGAGTCCCATGCAGCCTGCGTAAATATTCATAACTCCCGAGTCCACCTCTGGCATTAGAGATGGGTAGGGGTGCCAAGGGGGGCTGGAGAGGAAAGAGAACAGCATTGAAGGGGTAAGGACTCCAGCGTTGGCCCTGATGGGCTACATGACCTTCCACGGAGAACGTGACCTTTCTGCATCTCAGCTTCCACACTAACAGCTGTCACACAGAGCTGAGCAACATTGAAATTTGATATTCAGTATGCAAAATAAGAGGGTTTTCAATAAAGAGGGGAGTTCCAAAGCTTCTAAATTTTAATTACATTTAGACCCAAAGCTTGAGAATCTACAAGAAAGGAGGGAAGCAGTAGCATAGTTATCAAAACAGGTCAAAGCCAGGTACTAGTGGTTCATGTCATGTAATCTGATTACATGAGCATGTAAGCTTACTGTAATGCTAGCTACTCGTGAGGCTGAGGACTGAGGTTCAAAGCCAGCTTGGGCAGGAAGCATGTGAGACTCTTATCTTCAATTAACCAGCAAAAAGTGAGGAAAAGAGCTGTTGTTCAAGTGGCAGAGCACTGGCCTTGAGCAAAAAGGCTAAGGGACAGCACCTAGGTCCTAAATTCAAGCTCCACTATCAGTGAGTGCGTGCATGGGTGCGCACGAGCACACATACACACAGAGTCGTGGGTCAATATAAACCCTATAGCTATCTTACTCCTCCTCCTTACCCAGGGTGAGCTCAAGAGTCCTCTCCTACCTCCTATTTGAAGCACAGCCAAGGGTCCTTCCTATTGTGCATCTTGACTTATTCATCTAGAAAGCCCTGTGCTCGGTGCCTTGAGCTCCCAGGGGAACACACTGTCCATATCTCTATCCTTACTCCAATCTCTGGCAACCAGACACAATTGTTCTGGCAAAGCTGGGTGCTAGGGCCTACATGGGCACTAAAGTGTGAAACTGTGGTCCCTGTTCTTAATAATCATATGCTTCAAGGAAAAGCAGAAAAAGCCAGGAGAAAGAACACACCCAGAGCTCTTGGGGATTTGTGGTCTGGAGGGTTCTTTGATTGCGTGTAACAGGCAGCCACTGCAGCTGCCCTGGGAAGGCTCCAGCTTCCAACAAGGGCACCCAGAGGAAGGGAGAAGCAGAGCCTAAAGCCATGCATCAAGCCCCTGCCAACTGCCAGCCCCATCTACAGCCTGAGGACCACCAGCCAGAGGCTGACCTTGTTATCTCGGCTGGCTGGTTTTCCGATTTCCATCTCACCTGAGCTGGGAAGATGGACTGGACCCTAAGAAGCATGCAGGCCTGAGAGTAAACAGAGTGTTATTAATGTCAAAGGAGGACAATTACACCCCAAAATGAGCACACAAATAAAAATCTGAAAGTAACTTTTGAGAGATATAGGCCACAATGCAAATTAAATGTCTGAGCGCTGAATGTATATCATTACCTAATCTCTCAGAAACTCTCTGGCCTATTAAGATGTTAACTGCAAACTCAGCCTGAGCATCGATCTTTCCTTGGAAGGATGTGGGCAAACTTTGTCTCCTGTGCACAACTCTCTCCACATAGTACCTCAGCCAGCCTAGGGCTGGCTGAGACAGCAGGCTCCTTCCCAGCCCTGGCTACCTCCCAGATGCAATTCTGCATCACAGGAAGGGGGAACAAGCTACAGACCTACTGCCACTGAAGCTTAACTCCAATTTTCATGAGCCTGTCCAGTTCTTCCTTCTCCATGGTGTGTCATTCATTCATTCACTCATTCACTTACAACCCAGGTGTTTATCTTCCTGCCTGGAAGAGCTGGAGTTTACCCTGACCTCTAACCTACATGCATACCCTAGGGGTCCTGGAGCTATGCTTGTACAGCAGGTACCAGCTCTGAAGATGTCCAGAGAAAGGTATCTATGAAGCTCGGGACTCGAGATTCCAGCACTGCCACTGGTCAGCACTGTGACCTAGGACACTGATCCTTGTACAAGCCCCCTAGGGGAATCTTGGGAAGCCCATGCTGCTAAGTGCAGTGACTATTCAGATGCCAACTCTTACCGTACCAGCCTAAATCACAATTCTGTTCATTTAAAGCTATTTAAAAAAAAAAAAAAGGTGTTTCATAGGGCTGTTGTGAGACTGTGGCTATCAAGTAAAGATCCTGCACACAGTAAACACTCAGCTAACAGCAGCTGCTTGGACTGCCCTTACCGTCTCAGCAAACCATCACACACAACTCTTCTGCTTGTGCCAGGGGCAGCAAACATCCCTGTCTCATGCTCCTCGCACACGCCCACTCCATAGTCAGCAGCCATCTGGCCTCTAAAGCTGACTGGTACCAGACACTGGGACATGCATCCGTGTCCACAGGACTTCAACTGTCCCTCCCACTCGGCTTTGAACATGGGCCCCACACATTAGGCAGGACCTATGTAGTTGCACACGGGTGGACAGCCATCCTCTACCCACACCGTCTCCTCCAAAGCCCTGCTGGCCATCCTCTCTGAGGGCAAGTTCATTGTCATCCACTCAGCAGGCGCATGCCCATGAGCTACACCCAGCTTCCTTGTCAGGAGCAGGCAGCATAACTCTTCATGCCCCATCTAGCACCTGAAAACCAAGTCTCTGCACAGCTTGGCCCTGCCTCCAAATAGCCAACTGCAGAGAGTAACATCTGGGTAGATTTTCTCAGAACATCTTCTCTCAGACATTGCCCTAAGCCCTTCACTAAAAACCACTAAAATCATCAGGCGGTGGCTCATGCCTGTAATTCTAGCTACTCAGGAGGCTGAGATCTGAGGATCGCAGTTCAAAGCCAGCTCGGGCAGAAACGTCCACAGAGAGAGAGAAGTGGTGTTGTGGCTCAAAGTGGTAGAGTCCTAGCCTTGCATGCATGAGGCCCTGGGTTCAATTCCTCAGCACCACATAAGCAGAAAAAGCCAGAAGTGGGCTGGGAAGGTGGCTCAGTGGTAGAGTGCTTGCCTTGCATGTATGAGGCCCTGGGTTCGATTCCTCAGCACCACATAAGCAGAAAAAGCCAGAAGTGGCGCTGTGGCTCAAGTGGTAGAGTGCTAACCTTGAGCTGAAGAGCTGAGGGACAGTGCCCAGGCCCAGAGTTCAGGCCCCATGACCGGACCCCCAAAAAAAAAATATTAGAAAAAGCCAGAAGTGGTGCTGTGGCTCAAAGTGGTAGAGCGCTAGCCTTGAGCAAAATTGCTCAGAGATAGCACCTAGGTCCCGAGTTCAAGCCCCACTACCGACGACAAAAAAAAAAAGCACTAAAAATCAAAGTACTTCTAGGCCTAGAGCACTGTAGCACACTGCTCAGGGAGGGTGGCTGCCACACCAGGCCACACAGAGGAAAGCTACCATCTCCCATGGCCAACCCCACTTTCTCACCATTGTGAAAATGTCCGCAAGAAACATCATTCTTTCTCCCCAGGTGAAATCAAAGCAGGAAAAAGTTTCAAACAAGCCGAAAGTAAAGCTGGACTGCAGAATTACTGATCCCACAGGGAGACCAGCCTCCCTTCCTGGCCCCTTGATCCATGGCTCTGGCCAAGATACCAGAAATACTGTTCGATAAGCAGCTGTCATCCTTCACAGCTTGAAAATACAAGGGTAGTGGCAAGAGGAAAGACAGATTCTGTCCCCACAGAAAGGGAGAGATAAACCTAAGAATGCAAGATAGGAGAGTTCCAAGCGTATCAGTGTCAAGGTCACACAACACATAAGAGGAAAGGTCCCAGCAAGGCCATCACCACAGGGAATAGGTAGATGTCCTCATGGAACAGGAGAGGGAACAAGAGAGATGGGTATATTTTTGGCTTTTTGGAGTCAGAAGTTTGGCCCTTGGGAAACTTGAGTCACATCAGCTTGTCCCAAATCAATGGACCAATGGAAGGGATGGGATACGTGCATGGAAGTTTCCAGTGGAGCCCACTTCTGTTAGGTGAGCCCACAAAGATAAGGGTGCATTTGCACTCCCCCGCCCCCCCCCCAACCCACCAAGGGTTCTAGGTTCTGCAGACTTGCTTCCCCAGAGGTCTAAGTGTGGGCTCTCCCTACCCAGCTGTCTTCTAGACAGTCATACTACCAGAAGGGGGTGTGCTGTTGGTAGTAAACACAGTTTTTGTGAACCATTTCTCTCTTATCTACTGATGCTCCAAGAAAATGAGAATCTAGTCTCCAGACGTTTGACTCACTCCTGAGAATCACAGGCCAGCAGAGAGAATGTAGGCTTTGAAATCCAGAGGTCCTGGACCCAAGTCTTGCTCTGTCACCTTCTAGCACTACCCCTCCTAGGACCTCTGAGCTCTCGGGTCCTCGTGTGCAGGCAAGCATGCTTTCCACATCTCACACATTTGGGGAAGATGAGTCACATGTGTGCGATGCCTAGCTCTGTGCCAGACACATAGTGGGAACAAAAAGTGACCCTCAGGGAGTTCTCATGCTGTGAGACACAGCCCCTGCTGGAACCTGCACCAACACAGGCTGGCTCCACTCAAGGCACATTAGGCAAGCCAGAAACCAGCAGGCAAGAATTAACTTAATGCTCAGTTTGGCAGTGCTTCCCTGAGTCTGTCATCTATCCTTATCCCTGGAAGCTGCCAGCCAAGCAAACTGGAGTATTGATTGTCGCCATCATCTCGATGAAGTCTGAGGGCCGAGCACTTTATGTGCGTTTCAATTAGAAGACGAGGCTTGCCATTCTAATTCCACCTCAATCCAGCCAGCTTCACTCTGGGCAACAAATGGGCTCCTAAAAAGTTGAGTTAATCAGCAATCTATTAATGGAATCACACCTCCGCATTGATTTTACATTATCATTTCAGAATGATACATATTCATTTTCCATCTTCCATTTTAAGCAAACTAATCAGAAGTTGCGGTGCCATGCCAAGCTCTGGGCATCACTCAAGGACTGCCATCTTGCTGACCATGCACAACAGCTTTGGAAGCTGAGTGGCAACAGCTACCCTGTGCACAGGGCATCCCAGGAGAGGCAGAGGTCTGCCCAGGCCTAGGCTAGAAATTGCCTTGGCATAAACAAAGGCTCCCGCCAGGCACTCCAGGCACTGATAACTCATGCCTGTAACCCTAGCTACTCAGGAGGAAGAGATCTGAAATTCGAGGTTCAAAGCCAGCCTGGGCAGGAAAGTCGGTGAGACTCTTATCTCCAATTAACCACCAGAAAACCAGAAGTGGTGCTGTGGTTCAAGTGGAAGAACACTCGCCTTGAGCTCAGGGACAGTGCCCAGGCCCAGAGTTCAAGCCCCACAGCTGTAAAAAAAAAAAGACTCCCTTGATATAGAGATGAGGCAGGTATGTCTGTGTGTGGGCTCTCTAGACAAGGGCAGGAAATACTGATGGTATTTTTTTCTGTATGTATTTGTGCATCTCTTTTGGATTCTATACCAAATTCACATATCTCTATTCTTAAAAACAGACTTCAAAAGAAACATTAGAATGAGTTAGAATGAGTTCTTCCTCCTGCAGAGGCTTGCCATCAAACTGGAATTCTCGTTTTCATCAATCTATACAAGAAACTTCAATTTACCCCACTGATTTTTTTTTTTTGGTTGGTCATGGGGCTTGAACTCGGGGCCTGGGCTCTCTTCTCCAGCTCTTCAGCTCAAGGCAAGCATTCTACCATTTGAGCCATGTAGTGCTGAGGAATCGAACCCAGGGCTTCACGCAAATGGACGTTGAGCTTGAAAATAAACTAAGAAAACACAGCTTGCATGATGAATGGCTGAGGATGCTTACTTGGCACGAGCCCCTGATGAGGGTGGGTTGGCCTGGGCAGCGCGGCCTCCCCAGGCACACGGCAGTTCCCAGCTCTCGTTTTCATGCTTCCCGTTTTCCTAAGCCCGCAGCCTCTCACTGCGGGTCCTGTGGCTCTGCTCTATAGTCGTCATGAGCATTTGGGACTTTTTCTCTGCTTGTTTAATGACTTCCTCTGGAGGTCAGATAAAGAGAAAATCGATTCCAAATCGTGAATGCTCATTCTAACTGCTCTACAGGACGGGCTCGGGGACACCTGTAAGCCTTTCATTAGCTCACTGCACCCCAGCTAATTTGGAGATCAGAAAAGTACTCAGTGTACAAGGACTTCAGAGATCACAACCAAACCTCCCTGTTCATCAAATGAAGAAACTTGCCCACGCTGCCCAGGGCCTCAGCCAGGGACACGGCGTAGGCCTCTGGCCCCAGGCAGCCAGCTCATCGCTCCAACCACCTCCCGTGTCTCACCTGCCTCATCCCTGTCCAAGCAATAATCTCAAAAAGAAATGCGTCACTCCTCACCCCGATCATGCCTATAAAGTCAGGAGGCTGTTGATTTTATTTTTTTAGGGGAAAGTAATAACAAGGAAAAGGGTGGGGGGGAGGGCCTTAAATAAAAGTTGTCCTTCTGACGTGACAGATGGAAAGCTTTGGGGATGGAGATGGAGGAGTGCATGATTGTACCAAGGTAATAACGGCTGTCACATGTCACTACCTTTTGACAGAGGGCACTTGGGAAGAAGAAGTCACAAATAGAAAGCTTTCCCTTACTTTCTGAGGGGCAGAATAATAATTCACCTGAATTGTCAAGCTCTGTTCCACGCGACATTTGTGCAATAAAGAGAGGTTCAGAAAACCTCCCGTGCCATTATGGGCCTTCACAGGAATAGTGGTAATAACTGGGTTTTAAAAGCCTGTACAATTGAGCAAAACACTTTTAGTACTTATTCCTTCTCATCAGCACCTAGTGATGCCAGTTGTACCCCAGGAGGTGAGCTGCAAAGAGCAAGACTAGGCCCCTCACAGGAGTGCATGCAACAAATGACACCCAAACCCCAGAACTGCAGGGAGAAAATGTCAGGGCGGGGGAAGGGGAGGAGGGGAGAAGAACCGGTCCCCCTTGCCCCCCCCCCCCGCCATGTGGTAAGTTACAGGTGATAAACTGCCCCTCTTTCTGCACCCTCTAGTACTTTCTCATTCTTCTGGCATTCATGCTTATCTTGTGGAACCAGAAACAAAGTAAAAAGAAATAATTTATCCCCCCAAAAAAATTTTTTTAATGTGCATGGTGGTTCACACCTGTAATCCTAGCTACTCAGGAGGCTGAGATCTAAGGATCATAGTTTGAATCCAGCCCCAGCAGAAAAGTCTATAAGACTCTTATCTCCAATTAACCACCAAAGAACAAAAAAACAAAAGTGGACCTGTGGCTCCAGTGGCAGAGTGCCAGCCTTGAGTGAAAAAGCTACAAGTACAGCACCCAGGCCCTGAGTTCAAGCTCCAGTACTGGCTGTAGAGTACTATCTGTATAGCTGCAAGTACAGTGTTATGGCAGGGAAGAAATGGACTCCATTAGGAGCAAGAACACCTGCCACAGAGACCCTTCTTGAAGCAGCCCTGAAGGGCAAGGGCCTGGCTGTGAGATGGTGGGGAATGCCCTGAAGATCACTGATTCCAGAGAAGCCTGAGATACTGTGGAGAGAGAGGGCGTCAACCCCCACCACGCTTGGAACCACATGGACAGGACTGGTCTGAGCCTGAGTGGGGCAGACAAGAAGATGCATAATGAGGTGGTGTGCTACGAGACTGGTGTGTACGGAGGGCACAGGAGCCAAGCAGATGCCACATTCAAGCAGACCCGTGCTGGCTCACTGTGGCTGAGGGGGAGGCCATGCCGGGGTAGCAGCCGCCGACACACCCCAGAGGCCCAGAGGAAATATTACTGCAAGACAAAAACTGAATTATGAAATCCACAAGCAATAATTAGTTTAAATTACTACTTCTACTTGAATAATTAAACACGCTTATTTTCACTCACTGATGTTTTATTCATTACCATACATCTTTCCTGAAAGTTGTTTTTGAACATGAATATTCTTTTATTTGCAAAGATCCCACAGAGATTTACTATGCTAATTTCCAACCTTTCTTCTAAAATAAAAACAATAACAAAACACTCCCAGATTATCACCATTAGTGACTGCTGTGTGTGGTCCATTATCAACTTAAGTCACGGCAACTGGCGGGAAACGGTGTGGGTAGTTGTGAAGTTAGTCACACACCAAAGCCCCTGAAAATTCACTACTGAAAGGGAGATATTTAAATAAACTCCAAGCGATTATGAAAATAAGAAGACCCGAGTGCAGAAAGACCATTCAGGCACAGACGGCAAGTGCCTTGTGCTTTCTATCACACTGTCTATTAATGCAAGTGTTTCTGCATTTCCATAAACAATGTTTGAATTTTTTAATTATACTTTTATTATCTTTAAGTAGTTGCACAAAGGAGTTAGCATTCAACAAATCAATGTTTGCATTTTTAAGTCTTATTTGTATACCCTAGAGCCAGGATACCCATAAGTACAGTAATAGAGGCTTACGGTTTTTATTAAACAAAGTTACCTTTGGGAATAAGGCCTAACTCTTCCCTGCTGGGCTATTAGCTGGTGTTGGCTGAATGGCAGGACTCCAAAGCCTCGCAAATGCCAACAAGCTGGGCCTGAGTCAAACCCAGACTGCCACAACTGCAGAGCCGCTCTGCTGGGCACCAGGAGCCAACTGGTCCTCGGGGGGACCACAGAGCCTACTTAATGTGCAGGCTGAATGGAGAACAGCTGGCCTCAGTGGATAAATATAACAGATAACCATGGAATGTCACTGTGGTTGTGTGTACATGCAAACCAGTCCTACTACTCAAGGACAAGAGTTCTAGAGGGGAGAGATGGGCTTTGTGCCCACAGTGCCAGTCTTAGAACTGGCCAGCCTTCCTTGAACATGCACTGTGTGAAACTAACTAAACTGAGGTTGCCTGAGGCCTCACTAGATTTCTCCATCCTCAAAGGTGGGAGCCAGCGGCCTAGGCCATAGAAGGCCCCCCCAAAATATCATTTGGTCTATGACAAGACAGACACGGAATGATTCTCATCAGCTGCCTACAGCCCATCTGCCTGAACTGATCATTTTGCATGGCCATATTGATGTTATAAATATCCAAATGGCCCTCAGTAGAATACGAGGCTCCCCATCCTTGTAATAGCATCCTTCATTCATCCTCGTCATTCAGCTAAGGTGTGAACCGCCCCCTCCTTGGGCCCTGAGGTGTAAGTAGGTGCAGTGCAGCCTGAAGCCTCTTGCTCTGCCTGGCATTCCACCCTCCGCTGATGGAAGTTCAGGTAGATCTCTTCTACACCTATTGCAACCAGTCTTTTGGAGTGACAGGGAAGAGAATTTCTCAAATTTTGAGTTTCCAAATGAAAAATGACTACCCACTGAACAGATCGATGAGCTGTGCCATCAATTTGGCCTTCGGAAGATGAAGGGACTCTTGAGGCCACCGGCCAGGGCTCAGCTGGTTCTAGAAGTCAACATGATCTGCGTCATCCTTAGAAGCATCAGGAGGCAGAGCAAGGCTTCTGCGAGGCTTCTGTTCCCATGGCAACAACTTCACCGGCCTGTTGCTGGGAAAGGAATGGAAGAAGGGAACTAGAGAGGGAGGGGGAGGAGCACCGGAGGAAAGGCAGGGAGGCAGGCAAGCATGGACAAGAAGGAAGGAGGAAAAAGTAAATAAAAAGACACGAGAGGAGGATGCAGGGGGAAGAGGGAGGAATGTGAGCCAAGGAAGTCAATGGGAAGAACGGACATGTGCAGAACTTGGGGGCGCAGGGGAACCGCCTACAGAAATGCAGCAATCTGTATGCAAAGACTGCTCCAGCCTCACTCATTAGAGGCAATGCATTTCATCTCTCAGTTGCTGCCTCGAGACACACTCAATTACCCGGTAAACCACGGGGAAGCGGTGGGAAAATGTCAACGTGGTGAGTGGCCTAAATCCAAACCCTCACTAATGTCAACCCTAGTCCTAAAGGCTGGCTGGGTTAAAACCAGAAAGGGGGCGGGGAGGGAGAAAAAGAAGTAGGGGGAAGGAATGAGAACCTGATAAGGAGTAAACAGCTGCCATAAGGATGAGGCATTATTGGCACTTTGTACGTGAGCTCTGTCAGCCTCATTAGCAAGCAGACCCACTGCTCTAACAAGGAAGCAGGCCTTGAAATCTGAAAGACATCCAGGCTGAGCCTGGTTATAGCATCATGACTCTGGCCCCCAGATAGGGAATGTCAGCTGGGAGCCAGTGTGCATGTGTGTGCATGTGTGTGTCTGCGTGCATGTGTGCGCACACACACACGCATGTATGTGTGTGTATACACACACACACACACACACACACACACACACACATATGTGCGTATCACAGCTTGGGAAACTCTAAGTGACTGGGGACAAACTCTATAGCTGTTCTTCCCTGAAACCCCCAAACAAATCATCTGTTAAGTAACAAGAGCCCTCTAACTGCAACACGGTCCCCAAACTGGAAAAAACGTGAAATCCAATAAAGTCCACAGTGCAGCTAACAGAGTTATTTCTTCGTTTGACCGATGTACCGGGGTTACGTAAGGTGCCAGCAGCTGGAACACTGGGTGAGGGCATGTGGGAACTATGGATTACTTTTACCACTCTCCTCTAAATCTGAAATTATTTTTCAAAGTTTTACAAGAAAAATAACAAGGGCTGTTTGAGACTGAGGCTCCTGTTTTCCTAACAATGATTTATCTTTTTCATATAAAACCAGTGCCCTTGACGGGGCTTATAACTATCGTCAAGTTTTACTGGAACGATGGCCGAAACATTACAGCACAAACCATGCTCCTGCGGCCAAAGTGAATTATTAAAGCTAACACAGGCTGGCAGCGTCCCTTCGCTCTGAAGCTAGAACACACAGGAGGAGCGTGCTTCCACGCATGATTCCAAGAGTGAGGGCTCTGACCCAGGAAATGGGCCATGCTTTGAAGGTGCATGCCAATCTCTTCACCCTCCCTACTCCTGAGCTGACTCCAGCCTCATAGGTCTCTCCAGACTCTCTTCTGGTTTTATGTTCAGTCCCTGGGCCTGGTCTGACTGACTGGCAGTTTGCTGATGGCAGTGCCTCAGGACCTTTGCACAGACTATGCCCTCTGTTGAGAATGCCCTTCAGGGTCCTGGGTATAACCCCCCAGCCTCTGTGAGGTCCTGACCCCTCCCTGTCTTCCCTCTGCAGCGCAGTCACGATGCTGATGCTACACGGTCGGCTCTGCCCCCTGCTGCCTCCTCCTCTCAAGTAAGGCAGGGCTGTGACGCCGGTGCCTGCATTCATCTCCGTGTCCCACTCTGTCCCAGCCCCCAAGCCTTGTCATAGGCGCTGGATGAATGAAATAGTATGAGTCAAGTATGGGGACAATTCTCTCTAAAGAGAAAATACTGGTAACAACTTTCCATCTTCTATGGAAAGGTCACAAAGATTCTATTTGTGGCGAACGACGGAAATGAGCCCCTCTAGAAGAAACTGACTTTGCCACCAAACAACAGGTCCAGTCCCACAATGTATGTGCAGCACAAACATCCTCTTCCGACCGAGAAGCCGAAAAGCTTTTCAGAGGTTTTGGTTTCCTTGACAACGGCATTGCAAGGGACAAGCAGGAAAATAATTAAAAAGTATGTTCCCTTTGCTTGCGGTTCTGTAAGTTTCCTTAAGCAATAGTGAACAGGCCACGCTGGACAATGCCAGTGTGGGCAGAGCCCAGGGCATGCTGGCCTCCACTCCCTCTATGCCCTCTTGAAGTCGGGGCCCTCAGCGAAGGACTTGAGCCATGAGCCTCCTGTACAACAATGACAGGGCAGATGAACAAGAGAAGCACTTTGAAGGGCCAGCTCGCTGGCCAAACACTCCCTTTTTCCTCTGACAGTTCTTTCAGCTAAGTATTATGATTGCCATTTGTCAGGAAATCAACTGAGGCACAAAAAGATCAACCCAGGCAGTAAGGCCTTCAGCAGCTTCCCACAGAGATGGCTGCCCCCATCTCATCCAGGGCAGCCTACCATGACCCACAGGTGCTGTGGCCTCTCCCCTGGACCTCTGTCCCCGTGAGAGCACCTGGGTGCTCTGTGCAGCAGGAACTGGGCAGGCAGCTCAACGCCGGGCAGGCAGCTCAGTGCCAGCCAGGCAGCAGCATTGGTCCTGCCCTTGATTTACACCCTTTTCCTTTTGGGTGGCTTTAATGGCCTGTTTTCTTTTAACAGCTTTACTACGTTCGTATCTTTTATTGTAGGCTTCCTCAAATCCTTTCTGGATTTATGATTTATAAATAAGTAACATATGAACACATAAGCTAAAGCACCAGCCCTAGACTATTACCTGGGAGCGTAAACACAAACATTTCAGCAGACCTGGCATACAATCATTGCTCTGCTTTAGCTCCCAGCAGTTTCCAAGGCCCCAGCCTTGGACACATTTAACAAACCCCTCCCCAGAGGGATGCCTGTCTCACGCATCAGAGGTGAGGGCTAGGCCACAGCGTGTGACTGAGAGCCCCAAAGGTCTTCCATAATCCTGAGGTTCAATGGGGCCAGGAGAGTCAGGCAGACCAAGCAGGGATTATTTATTCACAGATGTCTTTTAAGCACCTACTAAGTTCCCAGTTCTCTTCCAGTGACTGGGACTACAGGGAGAAAGAAGAAGTTCCTGCCATCATGAAAATTATATAGAAACTTACCTCATTGAGATAGGACCATAAGACTCAAACAGTTAAAGGATGTCAAGCACCAATGGAAAAATCCATGA
Source organism: Dipodomys spectabilis (assembly GCF_019054845.1). Taxonomy (NCBI): domain Eukaryota; kingdom Metazoa; phylum Chordata; class Mammalia; order Rodentia; family Heteromyidae; genus Dipodomys; species Dipodomys spectabilis. The sequence continues at coordinate 559,867 of NW_024870834.1, forward strand.
GATTCTTCCCTCCAATTAACCAGCAAAAAGATAGAAGTTTGGGCTGTGGCTCCAAATGCCAGCCTTGAGTGAAAACGCTGAGACAGAGCCCAGGCCCCACCACAAAAAAAGGTGGGGGCGAGGATAATAGGCCTTGCTAGTCATGTGACTACCCTTTGGCACTTCAACCAGGGAGGTATCTAGAACAATCTCAAAATGTAGCGACAGGAAGGACTGACCTCAAATGCCTGCTCTCTGCTTTGGACCGATGTGTCCTACTCTGGTCCTCAGTTTTCTCATCTATGAAGTGGGCATAAGGATGCTACTGTAGCCATCTGACATCAAGGAGGCCGATCGCATACCTGGTACTTTTATCCTAAGAGTCAGCTATGGGGGGGGGGGGGGGCGGCGTGAGGTAGGGGGAGGGGGAGGGGAGGAGATGGTGGGTAAATGGAGGTGGAAGCATATAAACCAGACATTCGGGCACTGTGGTCGAGAGCCATCTCCCTGGCTGCTCTCAGGGGCCCTTCTCTGCCCACACTACAGTCAGCTGGCCTAAAGCAAGGCCCAAAGAACCTATGGATCATGTGGCAGCATGTCCAGAAGCCTAGCTGGTAACACTTTCAGGACTCATAGTCCAACACCTCAACTACTGCTCCCACCTTCATGCTGCCAGGTCGGAAAACAGAACGGGGCAGCTGCACCTAGAGGGCCCAAGTCCCCTGAGAAGCCAGTGTGGGGTCGCGGGTGTGGGGGTATGCACAGGGCGATCCCAGCTGTCCCCAGCCACGAAGGCCAATCGGATGCAGAGCCTGGCGCGCTCAGGAGCACAGATCAGGAGGCAATTACAGAGCAAACCCAAGCACAGAGTGGTGGCTAATGCCTTCCATTTGCGAGGGCTTTAGCGTTTACACAGTGGTTTCACACGCCTAACCCTGGCTGATCCTGCCAGCCCCGTGAGGCAATCCGTACACAGATGAGAATGCTGAAAGACACCGCGCAAAATTTAGCAGAGGCAGCCTTGCACACGTTTGAATATGTAACACGCAGCCTTGTGCCAGGCCTGTGGTCCATGTCAGGACCCAGAGGGGCTCGCTCAGAGCAGCTTGCAGCCAACCAGCCACACCGGCCAATACTCGGGGCGCATGCCATGTCCTCAGGGGCCCTGGAGCCACCTGGATGCCCTGCCCGCCGGCTAACCACCTGCACTCTTCCTCACCAGGCCAGAACCTACACCCCCTCCGCCGTTCCCCACGGCGATGGGTCAGGGGGCCAGAAAGTTCTTCCTCACTGCGCCTTCCACAGGGGTTCCTGCCCCTAGTCCCCAGAGCCTGGCAGCCCCACCAGCACCTGACGCAGCCACCACACACGCCCCAGAGAGCGACAGCAGGGCCCTGCTCCACAGTGCCAGCACGTTTCGGAACACACTTGAAAAATGGGAGCGAAAGAACCTGAAAGTAGCCCAGGAGGAAAACAAGCGCGTGTGCGAACCAAAGGGCACGAGGAAAATGTGTTTTAATTGGTGTTTTGTGCCTTTCAAAATAACACTTCAACTAGTTCAGAAACAGACCGTTTGGATGTGTGCACGCTCCCTGGTCCCCCGCAGTTGTTGGGCTGGGTAAACACACTGTGAGGAGGGAGAGAGAAATGACTGCTTGGGAAACTTTTAATACTAGCGTGTATGTGAGTTGGAATTTGAAATCCAGCAGCTTTAAAAAAATGTTCGGAAAGCAATTTTGGTGTTAGTCTAAATAATTATAGATCACACTCACTTAGATAAGGCTTTTGCCCCCTCGGGACTCCAAGGGAAGTTTCTAGGTATGATAGTTAAGCAACATAGTTGGTTATTACGAAGGCTTTGCAGAAGCAGTGCAAATTGGTATAATCCTTTTGGAAAGCAACCTGACAGGAGACGTATCGGGACCCATGAAAATGTACAACCCTTTGACCCAGCATTCCCACTTCTGGGAATCAATCTGAAAGAAATAATCCGACAGAAAAGGGGCTCATGCATGAAGATAACCACTTCAGCATTATCTATAATAGCAAAAATTAGAACCCACCCAAGTGTCCAAGGGGGGGGCTAAGTAAATTACAGTTAATCAACTCAATAGAGCGCCGTGGAAGCGGAGAAAATTGACGGTCCTCCAAAGACAGAGGCGGCCGGTGGTGCTGCTGCGGCGGGCAGCTGGGGGAGAATGTTAAGTGGGAGACGCAGGCTGCAGAAGCACGGGTGCACTCTGGGAAAAAAAAAAAAACCCACAGCCCATGTGGACCAGGAATCAAGAGGAGGGGGAACAAGGATAATCACAAGCTCTATCAGAGCTGGGAGATTTTCTCCCATCATCTTGAAATGCTATCAAATCATCTTCATGAAAAAGGAAGAGGACGGGGTCCGGAGAAAAGAGCAATGAGGCCAGGGGGGGGGCTCAAACACCCCAGGATCACATTTTTGTCACTTTTTTTCTTTTCTGCTGGTCCTGGGGCTTTTTTGGCTCTAAGTTAGCATTCTTCCACTTAAGTGACAGCTCCACGTCCAGCTTTTTTTTTTTTTTTGCCAGTCGTGGGGCCTGAACTCTGGGCCTGGGCGCTGTCCCTCAGCTCTTCAGCTCAAGGCTAGCGCTCTACCACTTGAGCCACAGCACCACTTCCTGCTCTTTCTGCTTATGTGGTGCTGAGGAATCGAACCCAGGGCCTCAGGCATGCAAGGCAAGCACTCTACCACTGAGCCACCTTCCCAGCCCCCACGTCCAGCTTTTTAATGGTTAACTGGAGATAAGAGTCTCACAGACTTTTCCGCCAGGGCTGGCTTTGAACTGCGACCCTCAGATCATGGCTCTGAGTCACCAGCCCCTAGCTCTGTCGCTGGCTTTACAGAAGGCAGGACACAGCGGGGGCAGAGTGACTCACCGGTCCCAGGCTGGGATATGATCTGGTATCTATCCATCTCTCACTTTCATCCCCCACCATGGGGCTGCAGAGGCAGACCGCTCTGGTTGCCATGTTTTGTGGACCCTTCTCCACATTCTAAAATGACTGAAGACCCCAAAGAGCCGCCGGCAAGGAGCACTCCAGCCACCGACACTTAGCACATCAGAAATAAACACTGAGGACGCCGAAAAACATGTATTAACTTATGCAAAACTCCTAATAATAAACCCACCGCATGTTAACATAGATAACATATTTCCTATAAAAAATAATGACTGGATTTTCCAAGACAGAAAGGAAATTAGTGAGAAGGAATTGTTTATATTTTCACAGATCTCCTTACTGGCTGGCTTAATACAAGACAGCTGGGTTCTCACAGCTGCTTCTGTATTTAATCTACTGCAACAGAACACGTCCCATAGCCTCTGGGAAACTCCAGCTACACTCAGGAGAGAATGAGAGAGAAAATGGCAAATAACTTCTAGGTGTTATTATGAAAATAGTTTTGACCCTCTGAAAGGGTCTGGGGGCCCCCAGGGATCGCAGACCACACGGAAAACCACAGTAATAAATGACAGCATTAAAAGCAACCGCTGCTGTATTGGGGGTAGGGGATGAAAATGAGACATATAGTCAGAGCTCAACTATGTGGAATTATGTGCAAGATTGGATGGAAATATATGCCAAAGTCTGTAGTCATTGCCTCTGGGTAAAGACACAATAGGGAATTTTTTTTTCTTCTTTCTATCTGGTTTTATTTTCCATGGTGTATGTGTTTTTCTTTTATGATCAAAAACAATGTATCTTTTTTTTTTTTTTTTTTTTGAGGAAAGGTTTAGGAAAGTGTGTGTAAGCGTGCCCTGGTGGAACCAGGCTCGTGGGAAGGTTATTTTAAATCATTAGTAGCCAGCCTTGGTGTGGGGGAGCATCAGGAAACAAGGCTACTGGGGACAGCAGCGGCTCCTTAATACGCCGATCGATCGCTGGCACCCGCACACATTCATCATGGTGGCACACGGCCCGCCTTGGCCCACTGACAAGAACTGAAACTGGCTCGAGCTAATCACTGCTAGATGAAGGTCAAATATAGGTGACTATTTATCAGATCTCAGGGAGGGGGCAGGTTGGCCACACTCTAAAGCCACGGGACAACTACAGAGGGAAAGGTCCAGAAACCTGATTAGAAAAGACAATACATTGTTCTCTGCTAAAAAAAAAATTAATAATAATAGTAATGAGATAACAAAACTCAAAGTCAAACAACACATCAGTGGGAGGGCAGGGATGGACTATGACTAAGGGTCAACATGGTTAGTATGTAAATTGCCTGGAGAAGAATGTTAAGACCACAGAAGATTAATGAACAGGAACCATGAGGACAAACACTGATTTCACATTCACAAGGTGCCAGGACCCAGAGCTGCCCATAAATGAACTCATCTGGTCCTCCAACAAGATACTATTAAATTAGTAGGCGTTTTAGACAGCCATAATTCTGCCATCAGGGAGGGCAAGAACGAAGCCCTGTCTGCCATACACGATGTGTGAGCCAGGTCGGAACACTGCAGGGCCACGCACAGGAACGACATCAGTCGGCACCCAGAGGGAGAGCTGTGCTGGTGACGTGGGGGGAGGGGGGGCGGATTCCAGGCTGCAGAACAGGAGGGAGGAGAGGAGTGTGCACCAAACACTGCGAGCCCTGGCCCTCTCCCCGGCTCAAGGCCAGGAAGCTTCAGCAGGCCTAGAACCCACCCAGGGGAGAGAGAAGACTCCTCTGGAGAAAATGCAACATTAAATGTCATAAGCACCAGTTTCCCTGTGAACAGCCCTTACACACTCACACACACACACACACACACACACACACACAGAGTCAGCCTCCCTCCTGTATCTATAAGAACAACAGCAAATCTCTAACCAAAGTCTACAGGAGCCAGAAAGAGAAACATTTCAGAAAACAAGAAAACAGAACTTAGAGCTAAGACCTTGAAAGTATTCAGTTAAACATAATATGCCAGCCAGGTGTCGGTGGCTCACACCTGTAATTCTAGCTGCTCGGGAGGCTGGGATCTGAGGATCACGGTTCAAAGCCAGCCCAGGAAGAAAAGTCCCTGAGACTCTGATCTCCAATAAACCACCGGAAAACCAGAAGTGGTGCTGTAGCTCAAGTGGTAGAGCACTAGCTTTGAGCTGAAGAGTTCAGGGACAGCTCCCAGGCCCAGAGTTCAAGCCCCACACCGACAAAAAAAAAAAAAACACCAGGGCAGGAAAGTCTGTCAGAGTCTTACTTTCAAAAGGCTGGAAGTGGCTTTGTGGTTCAAGTGGAAGAGCACTAGTCTTGAGCAAAAAGCAACTCAGGGACAGCACCCAGGTTCTGAGTTCAAGCCTCAGGACCGACACACACACACACACACACACACACACACACACACACACACACACACACACACACACACACAAAGTCATATTTTTAAAATGGAACAGTTAGGAAATGAGTAACAGCTTTTAGAACTTAGAAACATGGTAGAACAACACTTCTGAATTTAAGGTATACTGTATATGTGTATATGTGTGTGCATGCGTGTGACATATGTATGCCAGTCCTGATTTTGAAATCAGGGTCTGCTGCTGTCCCTTAGCTTTTCTGCTCAAGAGTGAGGCTCTACCACTTGAGTCGCAGCTCCACTTCTAGCTTTTTTTGCTGGTTAACTAGAGATAAAAGAGTTTCACAGACTTTCCTGCCCCAGGTGGCTTTGAACTGGGATCCTCAGATCTCAGTCTCCTGAATATCTAGGGTTACAAGTGTGAGCCACCGGCGCCTGGCTTATGTTATACTTTGAATTTTTAAATTAAAAGCAAAAGTACCAATTTTTTTTTAAGGATTAAAAGCTAAGGTGGAGAAAACCTCACAGAAAACCGGAAAGGCAAAGAGAAAACGAGACAGAAAAGGTCAGATACACGCAACTCAATCTGGGGACATGGAGAATATCCACTAATTAGAATCCCAAATCAAAGACGCCAGCCAACTGCAGCCACAGCTCGGTCTGGGTGCTTCTTGTTGCTCAGGAGGGCGGCAGCCATGGAAGCCAGGCTGGGAGAGCTCTAGCCTAGACAGAGCAGAGCTAGCGCCCCCTGGATCTGGCTTCTCACGTTCTCAGCACCTGGGCCTGTATCCCAGGGCTCTATCTGGAGGTAGGAGGCGCATGCTGTTAAGTCCTCTGTCAAGGACAGCCTTCTGGAAGCTTTTTGGAGGGGAGGCTGTGTGGAGGCAGGCCTGGGACCTGAGCTACCAACCATAGCTGTTCCCAGAATTCCCACACCTAGTGTTCTAGCCCTGAACTGCTTTGCCCCCCTATATAGGACAGCCACGTTAGAGCTGTCTGTCCATCCATCAAGGAGAAGGGACAACAGAAAGAAGAGCAAAAGCCGGGTGACAGGGTGAAGGGTAGAATGACTCGCCTGTCATCATTTACAGGAAAACATTACTACCATCGAGCAATTTTTTTTTAATTTAGGCTACAGAATCCAAAATGCCAGATGAGGTGACAGATGTGAAAAGCAACTGGAGGGAGGTGTTGCTCACCAACTGCTCACAGCTACCACACTTGCGTGGAGGGCCTAGGGAAGGTCTGTTTCTGCCATTTTCTTTCTTTTTTTTTTTTTTTCCTAGTTGTGGGGTTTGAACTCAAGGCCTGGGCACTGTCGCTGAACTTCATTTGCTCAAGGCTTTCACTCTATCTTTAGAGCCACAGCACCATTTCAGGCTTTTTCTGTGTGTGTGGTACTGAGGAATGGAACCCAGGGCTTCATGCATGCTAGGCAAGCACTCTACCACTAAGCCACCTCCCAGCCCTTTGCCATTTTCTTGCATAGCTCTCCAAAATTTTTACTGCTTTTATAATGAAATGAATTAAATATAAAACAATTTCATTGGCATTACTGGGATTTGGATACTCAGCTCTGTGCTTTCTACCCCTTGAGCATTTTTTTTAGAAGACCAATGATCTTTCTGTCATTGGGCACTAGGCAGATGCCTTTTTTTTTTCTTTTGGCAGTACTCAGGGGTTTGACCACAGCATCTCGCCCCTGCTCAGCTTTACTTGATCAACTTGCTCGCTAGTCTAGTGCTCTAGTGCTTGGGCCATACCTCCAGCCCTGTTTTTTGATGGTTATTTTGGAGATGAAGTCTCAGAGGTTTTTCAAACCATGATCCTCTGGCTCTCAGCCTCCTGGGTAGCCGTCGTGTTCCCTGGGGTGAAGCCTTCCCCTCTCTGGGACTCTGACAAAGGAAGGGATGAGGTCTGCGTGGCTCCATAGTGAGACAGGCACTTTTAACAGTCTTCTGTGTCCAAGTTTTCAAAGCAGCAAGAAATTACTAGACTGTCTCAACTCCTAAGTGTGCCAATTTTACAATCTGCATTTTTCAATTACATTAAAAGCATTTTTCGAAATTGCTCCATTCTCCCCTTAATGACATGCGATGAGAAGGGAGAGGCCCACTCCCTGAGGACAGAGCCTGCACCCTCTCGCCACCCTTGTCTGCTGGCTGGCATCTACAGGGAGAGCGGGCAGGGCAGCCCGGCCCTCGGCTCAAGGGAGTGATGGTCCTACAGAGAGGTACTGCCGACTTCGACGCAGCACAGCCGCGTCTCACGCCCCAGCCCGGAGTTTCTTCTGTTACAGAACAAACTTGAGAAGCAACAGGGACTGGGGAAAAAAAAATCTCATTTTTTGGCCTCAAAATCATCTCAGCTTTCACATGAGTGAAGAGGAGTATCAAAAACACTTCACCTCCCACAGAGGGAAAGTTCCAGCTCAAACACTCCCAGCTCTTCCCAGAGGCTCCTCGGCCTGGCTGTGAACCAGCCAAAGCCAAAGGCCCCTCTGAGGCCAGTCAAATGGCTTACAGCTTTCCCTGGAAGGTGGGAAGAGACAGGAGCGTGCGTGGGTCCAGGGCTGTGTTCCCTGGGCTGAAGCCTTCCCCTCTGTGAGACTCTGTGTCAAAGGAAAATGGGATGGGGTAAGCGCTGCGTGGCGCACAGGCACGCATGCACACGCGCACGCACGCACACACACAGGCCATTTTCTCCCTACCTTCACCTAATTACCCTTGATACACTGTTAATCAGTGACTCCCCAAATACCAAATGCCCACCACCACAACCAAACCTCCTCCCTCCCCAGCTGCGTCTCTCATTTCCAGTGGCTCAGCCCAGCCTCGTGCCTGGAATAAACCGCCCGCCATCTGCATAATGCCAACAACCCCTCGCTCCACACACCAAATCAACTCTCAATTACATTTCATAAAATCCATCAGGAATAATTCTTCCCAAACTGAACTAAAACCCTTGCTCTGGCACTTGGATCCATAAATCCCTGGTCTTTGAATGTGAAATAGATCACATTCTACAAAGCGCCTCTAAGATCCCCCAATATAATCAGAGTGGCTAACAATGATAAATCAGCAGAGTCCTGTAATATATAAAAATGCAAATCCAAACCACCATGGAAATCATCTCCGCTCCTCCTGGCCCTCCGCACAACCACCGGAATTAAAGCTGGACGAGCTTGGGCCCCACAGGGGAGGAGGAGGCATGCCCGCTCCTCCCCCCACCTCCAGAGGCAGGAAGGAGCTTCGCTCTTTTTGCTTGCTTCCCTGCTGGCCTCCATCACCTTCCTGCTGTGTGACTGGACAGGCCCCTCTGCCCTTTGGTGGGATTTAGAACGGCACTGGGAAGGGCTGGGCCATGGCCAGCTCTCTGTCCTCTCCTCTGTGCGCCTCTCAGTGGCCACAGAGACGGGAAGGTTCTAACTGAGGTCTGTGGCCTCTGACCCAAAGTTCGTTCCTTCAGGTGCAATCTGGCATCACCTGACTGGAGGACGGTGGCACAGCTCCCCTCCTGGGTCTCGTCAGCTGTGCACCACGTCACCAGCATGAGCTGAAGCCCGTCTCCCATCACGGGACCCTGTGCACGGACCTGGCCCTCCGGACACACCTTGCATGTACAAAGCACCATCAGCACCAACCATCTCCAATAACCTCTGCAAAATGTCAAAGTGCTGATCTCACTAGCACGAAGAATGAGACAGTTCACAAAAATCTGCATGTGTGCCAAGCTGGGCTGTGCGACGTTCACAGATCTAAGAGATATGTCAACCTGCAGAAGTCGAGCTAGTCTGTCTTTTCCACCATCGTTTTTGAAGCAATCAGTGCAGACACGGGGCAATGGGAACGCATTTCTGCAGCCTCTAGTTTGGGTCAGGCACAAGGCTGGATCATCTTTTCGAATCCACAGCAACACCCTTAATCATTCTATTTTACCAATAAGGAACTGGAGGACCAGAAAGGCTAAGTGATCTTCCCAAAGTCACACAGCTACCAAGCAGCAATACAGAACAACACTTTAAGTCTGCCAAACTATTTAAGTTAAACAGAGAGAGAGAGAGAAAGAGAGAGAAAGCATGCTTTAGCTAAAGCCTGGGTATAAATCAAAACCTATTTTCATTATATTAAAGCAGCAGAAGAGACAACATTTTTGTATAGGCATGTTCACTGCAGTACTCATTGCTTATAAATGGAAGCAAGAAACTATAGGGAACCACATGGAAGAGTGAGGCATACAAATATTTGGGGAAATGTTTGGCTTTGTTTAGGTGCTGGAGATGAAAACAGAACCTAAGGCCTTGCACATATTAGGCAAGTGCTCTACCCCATCAATCCTGAAAGTTTTTAAAGATGAAAAAAAAATTCCATGCAAATAATACAAAAGATAGGTTTGGCTGGGTGCCAATGGTTCATGCCTGTAATACCAGCCATTCAGGAGAGTGAGAACCAGAGGATCATAGTTCAAAGCCAGCCTGAGCCAAAAAGTCAGAGATTTCATCTTCAAGTAATCAGCCAAAAAAAAAAAAAAAAAAAGGCGAGGGGAGGCTTTGAAGGTATGGTTTAAGTAATACAGTACCTTCCTAGCAAGCACAAGGTCCTGAGTTCAAACTTCAGTGCATATACATATATAAATATATATATATGTGCGTATGTATGCATATATGTATATATATCTGTAGGAACATAGTATCCCAGACCAGAAAGGACTTTAGAGGAATGAGATGCTAATAATCCTATCCTGGTAGGATTATTATCAATTATTTCTATTTTCTCCCTCATATTTCATGTATCTTCAAAGGTTTTCACAATATGTATCTATTACATTTGTGATCAAAAATAAAAAGTTGGGACGGGAGTAACTGCTTTTCTGATCCTGGTGGCACAGGCCTATAATCCCAGCACTCAGAGGCTAATGTGGGAAGACTGTCAGTTTGAGGCCAGCCTGAGCTACATAGTAAGCCCTTGTCTGAAAACAGAGAGAAAAGCATGTTACTGAAGCTTGTTAGTGAAACAAAAACAAAAACAAAAACTCCACAGCAAATTATTCTGTGACTCGGTAAAGCCTCTCCTGTCTAATAGCTCTGGGTTCCGGAAATGGACAGCAGGTTTCCTGGGAGCAGGAAGCAGGCCAGAGCTCCTTGGTTCCCGGAGGGGGCTTGATTCCCTCCTCCACTTGGGGAATACAAGCAAGGCAGCGGAAGGCCGCTCTGCCTGTGTTTGGCAAAAGCAGATCACATTGCCTTTTTCCTTCAAAATGGCATCAAAGTCTGAATCCTCCCTTTACATGCAGTGGGTGTGCAAACACGTAGTGCTGAGTGAGTTCGGGGAAATGAGCGACGTCTGTAAAAGGCTACCCATGCTGGGATTATAGCTGCAAACAGAACCAGCCTAGGCCAGGAAGGGATCACAGGGAAAGAGCACAGCGCAGCGCTGCACAAGTATGCGTCACTGTTTTCTTTTACTTAATTGCTCGGCTTGTAAATTTTTCAAAACTAATATAAGCATATTTTACAGCTCACAGAACATTTAGAACATATTAAAGCAAGTATCTTTCTACCGCAGTGTGCCCAACTGAAATTTATTAATTCGGAAGCTAGGCTTTCAGAAGAAGAAAGGGCTGGCACTCCACGCTCTGTAGATTAATCAGATGGATTGTGTTGTTTTCCTCCAGATCAGAGAAGAACCATCTCTCAGTAAATGTTACCTTGAGTCAAAAGATTCTTTCACGTTCTAGAAGCTTTGAGGGGCCACTGATAGTCTTACTGTGCCCCCTAGTGGCAAGAAAAATTAACGCAGACAAAATAAAAATCCTTTCCTCAAAGCCAGCAACAAAACCCAGCAAATGTTTTAAAATCTTTATTGATCACTTTACACATATAAAATTTGGTGCCAGTGCTACAGAGAATATGAGAGTGGGTTTGGCATGGCTCCCAGACTCAGGAAGCGCGCAACCTAGCAAGCTACTCAGGTAGAATCAACCGCCACTGCCCATCAGAGATGGAACAAATTCTAGTGGGGGAAAGCAAGACCCCAGCCCATGCTGAGTGCCAACCAGGTGCCAGAGCAGCTCGTGGCAATTCACCACCCGCAGCATCGACTGCTCTAGGAAGTACAGCAAGGCATCAGTAACCTCTCCACTGCACACATAAACAGGCTGCTTCTTCCACTGCTGCCTCCTCTCTGACATCAGGGACCAACAGGCCCACTAAAACCTTCATCCTCGCCAGGACTTCCCTCCCCAAATGCCCACCAGCCCCTTCCGGTCCCCAATCTGTCCTCCCATTCTGAATCCTCAGGTGCCTGACACATTTTTCATACTGGAACATTGCTCAAAGTCAACTTGTCCAAAACCAATTTTCCAAATAACTCAGCCACTGAAAACTGTCAGAAACACCTTAGAAGAGGCCCCTAACCTGCTGTTGACATCTGAGGCTCATAAAAGCCTTGGTTTTCATGACACCTCCATAAGAGAGGGTCAAAAGAAACTGACCTCAGCAGTAGGCTCAGCACTGCCCCCTGAGGGCAAGTGTGGTCTGCATCTAGAGTCTCCTCCAGTGGGGGGGGGGGGGGGAGGAGGGGGCGCGGGCGGCTGGGGGGGTGTAAGGCATTGAAGGCAAAGCGGGCAGCTCCCTAGAAACTTCTTGAAAGGCATAGGGGGCCTCACTGCAGTACTATCACCTCCAAAACATGCACTTCCCGGGGACAGGGAAGCACAGCCACAGGGCCCTGAACACAAGTCCTACACTGCGGTGTCAGGTACAGGCTGAGGTACAAGCCTTCCAGCCATCCCAAGCTGTGCCAACTGCACCCTCTTCTGGTCATGAGGTGTTATTGCTAGCTGGCTGCTCAGGATTTTGGACCATAGCGGCAGGAGAAATCTGGCAGCCTCAGGCTCAAGGGCAGCAGGCCGGGGGCATTCATCTGCTCTTGACACTCAGAACCAATGTTCCTGCTCAGGCCTTCTGTTGAAAACCATCAGAGGAACCCAAAGTTTCCTGGACAACTGGGACCCAAGCTGAACAAACATTGAGCTATACACTGGGCTGCCAGGTAGAAACCAGTCCCCACAGGGCTCTAGGTCTGCCTCCTGTTATCAGGGGACAGCAGTGGAAGTGGGCAGGTAGGGACCTGAGCACTGCCCACACCTCTCTCTGAGGCTATGCCCTACACAGAAGGCCCTAGTCCATGGAAAGCTGCCTCTGCCCCCTGCAGGCCTCTGCTTCCGGCATCTTCCAGGCTGCCCACTCCCTCCATGGTCTTACAGAGGTGACACCTCACTCCCTCCAGGTGCCTGCATCCACACCTACCCTTGTAACACTGCACTAGCCCAGGACTCAGCTAGCTTTGGACACACAGCACACTGGCCCTGCCCAAGGGCACAAAGCTGTTGGAGATGGAGCTGACTCTGAACCAGGCCACCCTCACCCCAGTCCACCTCCATGCCACATTTCTGGGGGCAGAGCTGTCACCACCTATATGCTAAGAGGCAAGTCCTGGCTTGCATCCAGGACTCACATACAACAGAATGGCTGCCATGCTCAAGCTACAGACACCCCACCGGCAGATGCAAGGAGCAGAGAGGTTAGATGTGAAAAACCCAGCAGATACATTAGACAGGGTGGTTCCAGAACTCTGAGGAAAGGAGAGAGAAACAGCCAACACTTTCTAGGCACCATGGGGCACCAGGTCTGCACCAGGTGCTTTTTCCAGAGGATGCCAGTGTAATTACGCTTTTCACAGATGAGCTGGTAGACTCACGAGGACAGCTGGACCAGCCACCAGCTATCCTGCAGAGAGCAGACTTAAGGCCATGTTCTTTGCAAGCAGCTGCAGTTCAGTTAGTTTAGAGTCCCTCAATGGATGGAGCCCCTCCATAAATAATTTGCCTCCCGTTTAACTTATCTGTGCTACCAGGCTAAGCTGCTCAAACTTTACTTTGCAAGCCATAAGTTCAAGTTTGCACTTAAAGATTATAAGACAGCATTTCTTGAAAACAAATATTCAATCCCATCAAATTCAATAGAGCATTTCTCTACTTGCCTTCCCTTCCTCTCCCCAAGCCAGATTATCAAAACTTGAGTATTTAGCCAGGCACTGGTGACTCATGCCTATAATCCTACCTACTCAGGAGACTGAGATCTGAGAATCCTGGTTCAAAGCCATCCCAGACAAGAAAGTCCATGAGTCTCGTATCTTCAATTAAGCAGCAAAAGAGCCAGAAGTGGAGGTGTGGATCAAGTGGTAGAGTGCTAGTCTTGAGCACAAAAGCTCAAAAACAGTACCCAGGCCCTGAGTTCAAGCCTCGGTAACAGCGCAAAAAAAAAAAAAAAAAATGGTGGAGAAGGGAAACTTGAATACTGATTATTCCTCATAGTATTCAAGGTGATGCACAGTGTATCATAACATCTGATCAAAAGATTACAAAGAACTAACAGTGCTGCCAGCACATTCTTCAGTAGGGTTATGAGCTTTGCAGCCAAACCAAGGATGCTTGCTTCTAAGGATCCATCATAAACAAAGACCAGGAACAAGTCAATGAGGAAAACTGAAATAGCCCCATGTTTATTGCAATATTATTTACAGTGTGGGCTATTAAGAACTACTTAAGCCAGGCACTGGTGGTTCATACTTATAATCCTAGCTTCTCCAGAGGCTAAGATGTGAGGATTACAATTGGAAGCCAGCCTAAGCAGAAAAGTCTGTGAGACTCTTATCTTCAATTAACCACCAAAAAGCTGGAAGTGGAGCTGTGGCTCAGATGGCAGAGTACTAGCCTTGAGAAAAAAAGCTCAGGGACAATGCCCAGGCCCTAAGTTCAAGCCCCAAAACTAGTGAATAAATTTTGGTATAACCAGACGATAAAATAATACAATAGCATTATACAATAAAGTAAGATATCACCTGGTCATGCCATAATTGAACACTCTGGTGCTCCAGGCAAGGCAACAGCAAGGAAGTGTCAGAGAAGGAGGGACTAACCATCCAGGGCTGACCACAGAGGACCCATCAGGAATGCAACAAAGAATTACAGAAATTTCCAGAAAGAAATGCCCAGCCTAGCCTGGCACTAGTGGCTCGGGCCTGTAATCCTAGCTACTCAAGAAGCTGAAATCTGAGGCTGACAGTTCAAAGCCAGTCCAGGTAAGTCTGTGACTCTCTTATTTCCAATTAACCACCAGAATACCCGAAGTGGAGTTGTGGCTCAACGCGGTAGAGTGCTAGACTTGAACAAAAAAGCTCAGGGACAGTGCACAGGCCCTGAGTTCAAGCTCCTTGACTGAGCAGAAAGAGAGAGACAGACAGAGACAGACAAAGAGAGAGAAATGTCCAGCCTGTGATCAGCCAAGCCAGGTACCAATGGCTTACCTCTGTAATCGTAGTTATTCAGGAGGCTGAGATCAGAGGATCGTAGTTCAGAGCCAGTTGGGGCAAGAAAGTCCATGAGATTCTTATCTCTAATTAACCACCAATAAGCCAGTGGTGTAGCTATGGCTCAAGTGGTAGAGCACTAGCCTTAAGCAAAAAAGCCTTGAGTTCAAGCCCCAGTATCAGCACACACACACACACACACACACACACACACACACACACACACGAAGTTGTCCCCAGACAATCTGAGGACAAATGCTGTCACTCTGGTCTTACCTTGAAGGTCTTATCCATAGACGTGGACAGGAGCATGTGACTCTTTGAAAAGACTGGACACCATTGGATGCTGTTGACAGGCCCTCCATGGCCTCGAAGGTGGAAGAGCACTTTCCTGGGGACCTTGGTTTCCCTGAACTGACTTTTCAAATGTGGCTGGATGGTCTCAGACACCACGGGGGGCATGCGGAGAGGGGCTGGAGCACGATCTGCAGGCGGCCCCTGTGGCTCGGGGTCAGGAGTCCTGAGTGTCTCCGAGCTCAGTGCCTGGAGCTGCCTCAGTCTCTTTGGGGTATAAGGAACCACACAGTCCTCTCCCCTTTTCCTCTGGAGAGAGCTGGCATGTCTATGTGTGGTTTCAGACATGCTTTGAGCGTGGGAAGGGGCGTTGGGGGCGGCCCAGGGGGGCTTCACTTGCTTCAGGCAGGCAGCTGCCCAGGGCACGTGGCTCGCAGGAGCATGGCTGGTCCACAGGGAGGAAGGGCGAGGAAGCGCGCCGGAGGGGCATGGCACTTCAGGCTCCTTCCTGGGCCACTGCAACCTCTGGCTGGGACAAGATCCCGGGTCATTTTTCCAGAGCCGAACCAGCGGGAGACGCTCTCCCCTGAGCTCTTCACCAGGGTGCTGGGCGAGCGGTGCTCCCTCGTTGGTTATGTCCGCTGCACAAGGTGAAAAGTCCTGCCCAGAAGGTCTGTCCACACCAGAAACATCCGTCATTCGGTCAGCGTCGTTCCCACCTCCGGCAGGGTGGGGCTCGGCCTCTGAGTCAGAATCGTCATATGCCACCAGCGAGGCCATTGGGCCACAAGTCCGATCATCCAAGGAAGGCAAACTACCTAAGGAAACAAGGCCAGCACTCAGCAACTGTGCATGGGAGAATACTTACACAGTATTTTTAAAAAAATATATTAAAAGAACAAGATGGGCACTGGTGGCTCACGCCTATAATCCTAGCTACTCAGGAGGCTGAGATTTGAGGATCAAGGTTCAAAGCCAGCCCAGGCAGGAAAGGCTGTAAGACTCTTATCTCCAATTAACCACCAGAAAACCAGAAGTAGTGCTATGGCTCAAGTGGTAGAGCACTAGCCTTGAGCTGAAAAGCTCAGGGACAGCACCCAGGCCCAGAGTTCAAGCCCCATGACTGACAAAAACAAACAACAACAACAACAAAAACTCATCTGGAAATTTCAAGACCAAACTCAAAAGAAAAACACAAAAAAGGGCTTTAAAAAGGAAGCTAAAAGAAAAGATTCTGAATATTTTCAACACCTCTTCAGAGATGGTAAATTTTTAAGGAGGTAAGACTGTTTAGCTTGATTTAAACATTATATAACATAGAAATTTTTAAATAATTCAAAATATAAAGACTGTCCTATACAACAGGCACAATTACTTAGAAAATGTCTTTGTAGCCAGGCGCCAGTGGCTCATGCCTGTCTTTCTAGCTACTCAGGAGGCTGAGATCTGAGGATCACGGTTCAAAGCTAGCCCAGGCAGGAAAGTCCGTGAGACTCTTATGTCCAATAAACCACTCAGAAAATCAGAAGTGGCACTGTGGCTCAAGAAGTAGAGCCCTAGTCTTGAGCTGAAGAGCTCAGGGACAGCACCCAGGCCCAGAGTTCAACCATAACTGATAAAAAAAAAAAAAAAAGAAAGAAAGAAAGAAAGTGTGTGTGTGTGTGTGTGTGTGTGTGTGTGTGTGTGTGTCCATACTGGGGCTTGAACTGAGGACCTTGTACTCTTGCTTTTTCTGCTCAAGGCTGGCATTCTACCACTTGAGCTATACTTCCACTTCCAGCTTTTGCTAATTAATTGGAAATAAGTCTCTTTGGATTTATCTGTCCAAGCCTCCTTTGAACTGGGATCCTCAGATCTATCTAGGAATATAGATGTAAGCTACCAATGTCCAGCAGAACTTTTAAAATGAAGATGACTTCAGAGTGCCAATGGTTCACACACCTGTAATCCTAGCAACTCAGGAGGCTAGGATCTGGAGACATGGCTCAAGTGGTAAAGGGCCATCTGAACAAGAAAACCAAGTGAGCATGAGGTCATGAGTTCAAACCCCACTACCATCAACACAGGAAAAAAAATGAAGACTAATAGACACTAGGGAATAGATCTTAAAAAGAAAAAAGAAAATGAGGCCTTCATAAAGAAACTAAGATGTGCTGAAAGACAGAAAAAAGGACCTGACTAGGAATGGGGCATGACTCAAATTATAGACCACCTGACCAGCAAGAGCAAGGCCCCCAGTTCATTTCAGTAACACACACACACACACACCCCTAAGTGGCGACAAAGTGCCTAGATAGTCTGGAGGAAGGGTGACAAAGCTGTCTGTGGGAGGCAGTGTGTATACAACTTTAAACACGCAGTGTCTTACTAGCCACGCCACCCTGTGACTGTCTCTTATACAAACACCAGTATGTTGGACAGATGTATACATGGATACAATAAACATCTAATGAACGCTTGTAGCACTGATTTTAGCAGCTATAATCCTAGTTACTCGGGATACTGAGATCTGAGAATCATGTTCAAAGCCAGTCTGGGCTTCACCTCCAATTAACCACCAAAAAGCCAAAAGTAGAGCTGTGGCTCAAGTGGTAGATCGCCAGCCTTGAGCAAAAAAAAAAAGCTAAGCAACAGCACCCAGGCCCTGAGTTCAAGCCACAGTAGGAGCAGAAAAAAAAAAGTGGCAAGTCACCAAGTGGGAGAATGTAGCACCCTCCTCATCCTTACCTGCCTTGAATGCTAGTCTTTCCCTCTGTTCCCTGCTTGGAAGAGATATTCCATCTCTGCCAGAAGCCAGTGGGAGACATAGACCCACAACACAAGGCTGACAGAGGTCAGGTATTCAGGCACCGGACACTCAAGCACAGCTGGAGCAATTCTGATGGTGTGATCCAAATTTACCCACGTTGCCCCAAATGCACAGATTCACACTGCATTAAAGGTTCTCTTTAAACAAAACAAAACAAAAGGAAAGAAAAATTCTTTCTGCAATTCTGAACCATCATACATTGTTAGCAATTGTTAGCAGCTAGTTCTCAGTGTGCTATTAGAAGAAGGGGGGGAGGATTGGATGGATATGTTGGGCATGCTTCAGCCAGCAGAGGGCATAGCAGATCAATACTCTAAGCCTAGTCCATGGACCAAAGTAGGCCCAGGTTGACGTCAAACTCCCAATCTTACCTCTCAGCTCCCAAGTGCTAGTATTATAGAATACCAGTGTGCCTGGCTCAATGCTAAGTTTCAATGTCCTCTAGAATCAACCACTCAGCCCTTCCACAGCTTTCCCCAAAATGGCACTATTTGCCTAAGGAGCTCCTCATTCAAGTCAGGTCACATTCAATAAATATCTGCATTTCGTTGCTCTAACAATGCCACTACTGCTAGTAGCCTAATCCAGACATGTAATAATGACCACATGCAAACTCATCACAATAATATTTCAAAGACCAGCCAACCCCTCTCAAATGGACCTAATACAATACAGTGGCCTGATTATAGACAAGTAAAATTACGCTCTGTGGATGACTTGATCTCTAAATACTCAGCTGGGACTTGAAGCCAGTCTCAGCTCCTGGTCCAGGCATGCCCACCATAGCATGTGACTCCTTCCTGTCTAAGGGAACCACTGGGCTGCTGTGCTCAGCACGGGAATGGCTCCCACCCATGCAGTTGTCATAGTGATCGACTCATATGAGAGGCCTATAGTGGAAGACCAGACAGCAGTGTGGCCCAGTAGCCCAACCTTAGGACAGGACACCTGGTCACTCCATTGCACATTTCCTCACTCATCCAACAAGCATAGATGGTGCACTGACTCCTCACTGAGCCCCACCAGGAGGCACCAAGAACACTGACACAGTAAATGACACCTACACTGAAGGAAGGGCAGACCCCAGATATGCAAGCTGGAGGATTTCAGGAAGCAAAACAACAGTGATGAACCTGACCCCTGGCTGCAGTTCCTCAGAAGCTGAGAAGACAACACCTGGGTGATGTCCAGTGCTGACAATGTAACAGAACCAAGGAGAAGAGTCAAGATTCACTCAAGAAAACAGACAGACAGCAGGGTGCCTGCAGTCCTAGTACTCAGGAGGCTGAGTTCTGAGGCCCCAGGTTCAAAATTAGCCCTGGCAGGAAAGTCTATGAGAGTCTTATCTCCAATTAACCACCAAAAAAAAAAAGTGGATCTGTGGATCAAGTTGTACAGTGCAGCAGGTCTTAACCAAAAACACTCAGGGACAGCTCCCAGACCCAGAGTTCAATTCCTAAGACCAGAAAAACAAACAAACAAACAAACAACAACAACAAAAAAGCCAGGTGCCAGTGGCTAATGCCTATAACCCTAGCTATTCCAAGGCTGAGATCTCAGGGACAGAAACAGCACCAGACTGAGTTCAAGCTCCAGGTCCAGCAAAAATTAAAAATTAAAAAGAGAAAATACAGCTCACCCCTGTAATCTTAGCTGGTCAGGAGGATGAGACCTGAGGATGGCGGTTCAAAGCCAACCAGAGCAGGGAAAATATGTGAGACTCTTATCCCCAGTTAAGCACCCAAAAGAGCTCAGGGACTGCACCCAGGCACTGAGTTCAAGCCTCGGAACTGGCACAAACAAAAAGGGGGTGAATTTTTTTTTCATGAAAAGGGGGCGTGGCTCTCATGGAAAAGGGGGCGTGGCTCAACCAAGAAGGAGGAACAGATCCGGGAAAGGACCAGGCATGGGGGGGGGGGGGGGGGCCAAGCGCCTACACGAGGGCAGGAGATTCCGTGTTTTGTTCTCTGTTCGAGGATCCCCGAGTCCACTGTGGAATTCAACCTGCTGGGAGGGGATGAACTAGGACACTCCCATTTAGCCAATATTTTCTGACTACCTTATTCGGTGTCAGGCCCTTAAGTGGGCCTGGTGTGGGTAGGAATTAAGCAAAAATCACGAATCCTGCCCCCGAGGGACCACAGAACGAGTTTAAAAAAATCAACAAATAAGACACTAGCCAGAGATGGGTTTTGAAGGATGAGTAGAAGTTAACCGCGCGGCCAACCGTAAGCGGTACGGACGGCTGAGACGACCGCGCTTTCAGAAGAAACCGGGAAGGAAAACGGAGCGAACCGCTACGGAAGACCCACGCAGGGCAGCGTGGGGCGCTCCGGCCGCCGCCCGGTCCCCGCGCCCTCCCGCCCGGGGCCCGCCGCTCACCACACGCGCCGGAAGCGCCCGGTTCTCCCTGAGGCGTCCGGGCCTGCCCTCCGCCGCCCAGTCGCCTTCCGCCGCGACGCCGGGCTCACCAGCCAATCAGCGGCGGGATCCTCCTCGCCCCCGGCAGGAACAGCCAATGATAGTGCGCCGGGGCCGGAAGTGGTTCCGGCCGGACGGCGTTTCCACGGACGCTCAGCAGGCGTCCCGTGGGTGAGCCGGCCGCGGTGACAGGCCCGGTGGGGCCGGGTAAGTAAAGGGAGGGCGGCCCGGACGGGGAGGAGGGGAGAGGGGAGGGCGGCCGGGGCGGGGAGGAAAGGAAGGGGGAGGCAGGACGGCGCCACGGGCCCGGCCCTCCCGGGGCCGCCTGCGCTCGGAGACCGACGGCCCCTCTCAGAGCCGCCCGCCGTGCCCGGGCTGCGGCCCGGCGGGGGGCGCGGAGGCTGGCGCGACCCACCTCGCCCGCTCCTAGCAGCGTGGCTGAGGGTCCACGTCCCGCCCCGACGCCCCGACCCCTCGTGCCTCACCCCTGCCTCCCCCGACCGCACTTCGTGTTCCCTGGCGCCGGCTGGGGGCCGGGGACCCTGGGGCCCGGGGCCGGGGCGCTGCTGGTGGAAGGGTGGCGTCGTGTCTCCAGAGTCTCGTTGCACCCATTTCCCAGGTGCAGAAACAGAGGGGGGAGCAGAGAGGTGAGGGACTCTCCATCCATTCCAGTCAGTTTCGATCCCAGGCTGGGTTGAAACCCCAGGTCTTTCTAGCCTGGGGTTCCAGAGCTTTCCACTGCCCTGCGAGCCTCCCCAGAACACCAGCAGGCGCGGGGCATTTCCTCTGCCTGCGCCCCGTCCCGTGACCACACCTCAACAGTTTCCAGTGATGCTGCGGGGTGGGGAGCAGGACCAGGGCAGGCCAGTCATGTGGCTGCTGCGGGCCTGGGTGAGGGAGTGGCTGATGCAATGGCTTGTGGCTGTTTCCTTGAGGGTGTCACTGACCTCTCCATCTCCCCCCCCTCTCCCCCCCTCCTCCAACCTGCCCTTTTTTGGACAAGGCTCATTAAGAAGGTTGCTCCAAGGGCTGAGATGTTTCTGAGAATCTAGTGATTTCCCAGAAACAACTGTCTGTGCAAGTAGCTGAAGGGGTGGGGTGAGGTAGGCAAGGAAGAGGAGCATTTCTGGAAAAGGAAAGCGAAAGAACGCTGGGAGGAGTATTAAAGACCACCCCTGGCCATTCTCAGCTGCTCATCTGCCCCGTGTGTCTGGTGGCCACCTTCTCTGTGTCTCCAACAACCAGGGTATGTATTGACAACTCTACCAGGCTTTCAGCTGCTTTTTAGTTCTTTTCATGCTTAAAAAAAAAAAAATCAAAGTGCTGGAAATCTCAGGATAAGGGATTGCCTTTCTTAGTTTTTGAATGTGGTGCATTTTATTTATCTGGTGCTTTCTTGCTTCCATAAAAAATGGAGGGTGGGGGCTTGGTACCGAGTGTGCCTTTCACCACCTTCCTGTTTGATTTTTCTTTCACTAATTCAGTCCCTCTAGTCAAAATAAACACGTTGACATTCTTATTATGCCCCAAAGTAACTAATGCTTGGCTTTTTATAAGTTCTTTTTAACATGGTGTTCACGGGGCTACGGGTGTAGCTCAGTTTGTAAAGTGCTAGCTTACCATGTGCTAGACCCTGGTACAATCCCCAATACCACACACATGCACACATACACAATTTAATTATCAGAAGAAGGAAATAAACTTTTCATAAACAGAGTTTAATCCTTTTTTTTTTTTTTTTTTGTTGGTTGTGGGCCTTGAACTCTGGGCCTGGGCGCTGTCCCTCAGCTCTTCAGCTCAAGGCTAGCGCTCTACCACTTGAGCCACCAAGCCAAAGTTTGGAACAGATTGCTTGCTCAGAAGAGATCATTTTTCCCTGGAAACTTGTGCATCCCAAAGCTATTGTGTGAGACCACCACAATCCCACCTGCTGGTGAGATTCCAGGCATCCAGAAAAACTTTGCTGGGCCTCCAGAGCTGTTCCAGAACTCTTTTTGTTTTAGTTTCTTGCAGATTGTGTATGTGTGTGACTTTTTTTGCTCAAAGCTAATGCTTTACCACTTGAGCCACACTTCTCCATCCAGCTTTTTTGCTGGTTAATTGGAAATAAGTCTTTCAACTATGTCTGCCAGGGCTAGCTTGGAAATGGGATCCTCAGATCTCAGCCTTCTGAGTAGCTAGTGTTACAGCCTGAACCACCTGGCTTCAGAATTGACTGTTTTGATGCCAGCTTTCCCTAGATTTCAAACTCAGTGTATCTTATCTATGATGGTTTTGCTACAGCCAGCCCTTCTGTTCCTTCGAGTACTGGATCCACTTTCTGTAAATGCCTGTTTTACCCATGTAGAACAAAGACATCTTTCTAAATGAGCACAAGATTCAAGTGCCAGAAAAGGGGAATTGGAATGTAAGAAACCGTGTCACTTTCTTGTCAGAGGTCTGTTAAAGAGTAGCCAGCTTGGGGTTGGGAAGGTGGCTCAGTGGTAGAGTGCTTGCCTTGCATGCATGAGGCCCTGGGTTCGATTCCTTAGCGCCGCATAAGTAGAAAAAGCCGGAAGTGGCGCTGTGGATCAAATAGTAGAGTGCTAGCCTTGAGCTGAAGAGCTGAGGGACAGCGCCAGAGTTCAGGGCCCAGGACCGGCAAAAAAAAAAAAAAAAGAGTAGGCAGCTGGGCTGTTTATACTCCCAGTGCCTTGGTTTAGAGGAAATATAGATCATAGTTATAATTTCATCTCCTTTGAGATTGTATCAGTTATATAAAGTAGATAGACCTTCCTTAACAAAAACTCAACTCTCCATTTGGGGTTTATGTAGTAGACCCTTAAGACAATGGCCCATAACGTTTTGACATCTTAGACTCTTTTGAAAGAGTAAAGAAAATGTAGGTACTCTGCTTTAAAAACAGGGATAATCCAGCTCACATGCAAACTGGGATGTCATTTGAGAAGTCTGGACTTCAAGCTGGAAATCTCTGATGTTAAACTATTCAAGTTTTAACTTCTTTTTTTTTTTTTTTTTTTTGAAAATAGAGTAAAGGAGACAGAAGAAATAGAATAGAAATGAAGTCAATGACCAGAGCAGGTTTATTCAGGACAAGCCTGAAAGGAACCCTTTCTACTGTGGTAGAGAGAAGAATTCCTCTCTTGCAGCCTCAGGATGTATAAGGGAAAAAATGCAGGACAACACTGGGGCAGGAGCTGAATTTTGCAATTTGACTGTAGGGGCAGGAAACTCAGATTAAGAGACATTCAGTTGAGCAAGACATAATGGCCAAATGTCATTCTTTCTGGAGAAATGGTGTTAGACCAGTCCTGTTCATTTTTACCTTTCAGAATTAACTAGACACGAGCTACCAAGTAAAAGTAGATATCAACTTACTTGTGAGAAAGAAAGCTGTTCATGCACTAAATAGGTAGATGAAAGCATGAAGTGAGGGAGGTAGTAGTTCTGCTCCCACTCATGCAGTGAGTGCGCTCTGATCATCGGAGCAGGAAGATCTCACCTGTTGTTCCTTCCCTCTGATTTAGTTCCCCTTGTGCCTCTTTTGAAATGGGATTATAATATTTAAAGGTACATACACTTCCATGCAGCATAGAGCCTGAATGCACACTCAGGTCCTCTAGCTGATTCTTTCCCAAAGAAACAGCAGTTTGGTTGCAGTAAAGGAGACTGGCTGTCCTAGAATAACTCCATTTTTCTACTGACATTTCCTAGGAATTTTGTAAGATAATTTTGATGAATATATAATTTGGATCCTACTATGTACCAGGTACCACAAATACATGGAAGGATAAACCTGGTATGGCTTTCATGGCCTACTAAAGAAGACAGGAGTAACTAAAAGCAGTGTGAGCACCTTAAGGAAGGAAATAAATGAAGGAAATGCTTCGAGATCACAAAGGCTAGAGGGACCCACTTGTTCCCAGAGCTGCAGAATTCAGGAAAGGAAGTGTGAGCTGGACACCAATGGCTCATACCTGTAATTCTAGCTACTCTGGAAGCCAAGATCTGATGGTCAAAGTTCAAAACCCTGGGCAGGAATGTCCCTAAGATTCTTATCCCCCATTAACTACCAAAAAGCCAAAGTGGAGCTATGACTCAAGTGGTAGGGCATCAGCCTTGAGCAAAAAAGCTAAAAGAGCCCAAGCCCTGAGTTCAAATATCAGTACTGTAACAAAAAGGAGGGAGCGAGGAAAAGAGAGGAAAGAAGGAAGGGAGGGAGGGAAAGGGAAAGAAAAAAGTTGAGTTCTATCCAGACAAAAGGAGGGTAAAACTTTGTGCACTGAGGAGCAACTGGAATTCTGAAAGCCTGTGACCCAAGAGGGGCTTTAGCATTTGCTGTCTAGTACTGGTGCTCAAAAAGGTAGCCTGACTTCCCTGAACCATCAGCCTCCTGTCTGCTATGGAAAACACATAACAGTCACCCCTGACTCTGAAATGAAGAAACTTGGGATGGAGTATAGTATATGGGTGTGATGTTGGATCATTTGTGAGTAGAAGTAGTTTGAATTACTTTCTTTGTCATCTGATGAGAGCAGATCTCAGAGAGAAAGGAGTAATGACTAATTCATCAGCTTATTGCTAGGGCTCAGATGGGAACCTGTGTTGTTCCTCTTCTGTGGCACTAAGAGAAAGGTACTTCCTCTTTTTTTTTTTTCCCCATTCTGGGTCTTGAACTCCAGGCCTGGGTACTGTCACGCATTTTTATGCTAAAGGCTTGTGCTTTGAGCCACAGTGCCATTTCCAGCTTTTTGATAGTTAATTGAAGCTAAAAAGTCTCATGAACTTTCTGCTGAAGTTGGCTTTGAACTGCAATCCTCATATCTCAGCCTCCTGTGCCCAACTCTATGTCTTATGGGCCATTCTAGGCTGAGAACACCTTATTACACCAGTCAGTTATCTCTCTAGACCTCTTTTTCCCAGGGCTATAATTCTCTGCAATTAAGAAAAGAAACTAGCCTTTCCTATCCTAGTATCATACTGCGATTTAATGATTTATAGGAAGGTGGATGTCATTAACATTCACACACTTCTTAAATACTGAATAAGTGGATAAGTTACATCTCCTATTTGGGTGTTGGGCTCCAAGAATTAAGGAGTTTTTAGACACAGGTTAAAAGTCAGACTACTTGAATTGGTGGCCCATCTCCCCACTTGCTTGTGTTGAGCAAGCTTTCTAACCCTCTGTGCTTCAGCTATGAAGCAGAAAGAACAAATGTATTGCTCACACAGAATCTGGTAAGGCTCAAGGGAATTGGTGTATGCTTATGTTACCACTGAGTGGGAGTGGTCTGAATGATAAAGATCCCACCCAGATTGTTAGTAGCATTTTCAACCAAGAATTGCCTGAAGACACACACAAATGTAGTGTAAAAGCAAGGAGCTTAGTACCATTAAGAGAAGTAGTGGGCTTGGTGTCTCAAGAGCTAGGTCAAAGGAGAGAGACTGAGACAGATGCACCGACAGGCATTTCCGTCTCCACGGGCAGGGAGTGGGAGTTAAAAGACTCAAGCCTGGGGCTGGGAAGGTGGCTCAGTGGTAGAGCGCTTGCCTTGCATGCCTGAGGCCCTGGGTTCGATTCCTCAGCACCACATAAGCAAAAAGAAAAAAGCTGGAAGTGGCTCAAGTGGTAGAGCACTAGCCTTGAGCTGAAGAGCTGAGGGACAGCGCCCAGGCCCAGAGTTCAGGCCCCACGACCGGACCCAAAAAAAAAAAACCAACAACAAAAAAGACTCAAGCCGGCCGCTGTTACTTGCCACCTTTGTTCTTCCTGAGCCATTGCGTAGACTTGCCCAGTTCTTACCATTTCAAAGGAGAAGCAGTTTTAGATAGCTACTCCCACTTACTTCTCTCTGCCTTCTAGCTTAGCATCTAAATGGGAGGACACCTAACTGCACTGTTTCAGCTTTTGAGACTGGACCTTTTTATCTTTATTAAAAATAATATAAGGTATTGGTTGGCTTCAATTTTCATTATGTTTTCTCTTAATTTTTAAATATTAAAAACAGCCATAATAATATAAGCTGGGCATTGGTGGCTCACCCTTATAATCCTAGATACTTAGGAAGCTGAGATCTTTGGATCCCAATTCAAAGCCAGCCCAGGCAAGAAAGTCCATGAGACTCTTATCAACAGTAAACTACTCAGTAAAAGGCAAAAGTGGTGCTGTGGCTCAGGTGGTAGGGCACTAGTCTTAAGCACAAAGCTCAGGAATAGTACCCAGACTCTTAAATTCAAGCCAGGACCAGCACAAAAATAGATAAATTTAAATACAAACACACATGTATGCATGAGTGTATGTATGTATGGCTATATACCTCTAAGTGATTTGATTGCTTTAAATCTTTTTTTTTTCCCGTCAGTTGTGGGGCTTGAACTCTGGGCCTGGGCACTGCCCCTCAGCTCTTCAGCTCAAGGCAAGTGCTCTACCACTTGAGCCACAGCACCACTTCCAGTTTTTTGGTACTTTATTGGAGATAAGAGTCTTATAAACTTTCCTCCTGGGCTGGCTTTGAACTGTGATCCTCAACTCTCAGCCTTCTGAGTAGCTAGGATTACAGATGTGAGCCACCAGCCCCTGGCCTCCCTTTAAATCTTAAAAGGATATGTAGAAGGAAGAGAGTATCTCCCAGAATGTGACAAGAAGGAGTTTTAGTCTTCTTTCTGTAGTTAACCTGTCTCAGAACAATACCAGGGTTGAAGTGCTCAGAGTTTGGGGCTCATACACTAGCTGCCACTGCAGCCACCAGCCCCTTTACATTCAAAGTGTCATAACAAGTTAAGGTAAAGCTGGACATATGTGGTGCTCTAGAGCCCTAGAAACAAAATCTAGTGTAATGCCGAGAGTCGCCCTATATATACATCATACTTTAGAGTTGATGTAGTGCTCCCCTATCATTTTTTTTACTCATTTCATTCTTTAACATTTACTTGTAGGTGAAAAAGTTCCTGGTAATGTCAGTTTATAGACGAGAAAACTATGATACCAAAGAAAAGGAAGTGATGGACTAAAAAATAATGTGGCATGTGATGGCCCAGCCTCTGCCCACTGTTTCCCAACTTTTTAAAGCTAAGAGAAAAGAACTTCTGGTGGAAGGTCCCACTCACATTGCTCAAAGGTTAGCAGTTTAACAAGGCAGCATATGGAGTGGTCAGACCACAGTCCTTACTTGTTTGGAACCTGGAACAGATGAAGGTCCTGGCCTCTTCCACAGAGTTTGCTGTGTCTGAGAGCAGGGCAGCTGGCTAGTTGGAAGCAGTTTGCTCAGTGTAGCCTTTGCTACCTTGCTTAAGGCTTCAAAGGCCTGAGAATTTGATCCCAAGCCAGGTAAGATACAGAACATGTAGTAATTTGCCAAATGTTTTAGCTCCAGGGAACATAGGCTTATTAAAGCACTTCCATATATGTCTCCTGAGAAAATTTCAAGTCATTCCTTTCTTCTGGGAGGTAGGTAAGGGTCTTGGTGGCCACCAGTGGCTCATGCCTGTAATCCTAGCTACTCTGAAGGCTGAGATCTAAGGATGACCTGGACAGGAAAGTCTGGGAGACTCTTATCTCCAATTAATTACCAAAAAGCTATAAGTAGAGCTGTGGCTCAAGTGATAGAATACTAGTCTGGAGGGAAAAATGAGCTCAGGGATAGTACCAAGCCAGAAGTTCAAGCCCCAGAACCACCTCTTCCCCCCACCTCCAAAAAAGAGAGTTTTTGCTTATCTCAGGTCAGCACATCATAGCAACTCCTGTAGTTTTCATCATAGCATTTGTTCATCCTCTTTTTCATGACCACACATTTCTGTTTGTTTTTTTATCAATGTTATATTATCCATTTCCTTTATAATAAAAACAGCCTTTTTCTGAAAGAAAGGCTAATACAGGGGGAAAGATAGCTGCAATGATCTGCTAATTCCATATCTACCTCTACCCAATTTCTTTTTCTGTACCACAGTGTTTATCATCTTGAGTAATAGCGGTGACGCTAGGTCCTGGAAGATGGCAGATATGCCCAATGGTGAACCCTGCGCTTCTCCACTGGAGCTATTCAACAGCATTGCTGCTCAAGGGGAGCTCGTGAGGAACCTGAAAGCTGGAAAGGCATCAAAAGTAGGTGATTTTGTTGGGCTCCCCAACACATCTGAGTCTTTTCCCTCAACAACAGAGGTAGTTGGTTATAATTTTCCATTATATTATCATCATGCCTGTGGTCAAACAAGCCATGGTTCTTAAATCTATTTGTAATACATTTGTCACTTGGTATCTGCAGAGAATTGGTTCCAGGACCCCCAAGAATACAAAAATTCATGGAGGCCCAAATGCCTATTTAAAATAGCATATTAGCCAAGTATGGTAATGCCTACCTTTAATCCCAGCACTCAGGAAGCTGAGGAAAGAGGAGGATGAGTTCTAGGCCACCTCAGCTACATAGTGAGACTCTGAAAAAGAGAGTAAAACCTACAAAAAACAAAAAGTAGTATTTATACATAGCTTATACACACCTTCCATGCCCAGTGTGTTGACTGCCCCTGCCTCTCCCTGCCTGAAGCCTCTGGACAGGATTGGCACTCTGAGCCAGAGCAGGGCCAGCTGAAAAACTGCTTCTGAACACCTGAACCAGCATTCCTTTTCTTTGTGAGTGTGTGTGTGGTGTGTGTGTGTGTGCGCGTGCATGTGCATGCATGCTTGTGCACACATGCATTCACCTTGAACTCGGCCTGGGAACTGTTCTTGAGCTTTTTAGCTCAAGTCTGGCACTCTTCCACTTGAGCCACAGCACTTCAGGCCTTTTGGTGATTAATTGTATAAGTGAGAGTCTCAGAGACTTTCCTGCCTGGTCTGGCTTCAAACCAGAATCCTCAGATCTCTGCCTCCTGAGTAGCTAGGATTATAGGAGTGAACCACCAGCTCCAGGCTCTGTCTCTCTGGTAGATTCCATCCTATTCAGATAATGACTCCCAGAGGCACTGGTGCCTGAACTTTAGCACCATCCCCAGAGTCATGCAGGTGTTACCAGGTCAGTGGGCTGCGATGCTCAAAGAAGAGCTCTCTAAGAAGGGGGAAAGCCTCTGCGCGGCCCTTGAGTATGAAATTTATGATGTTGTCACAAAGAATTTGAGAACACATCAAGGTTATTTTTTAATGGTTTATTACTAGGAAAGATAAAAAGATAATACACCACCCTGACCTGAGTATGGGCACATCTGATAACAGGTACAAGGAGTGCTTTATGCTAAAACTGTAAGATGGGATTTGGCTCAAATTCACCTTAAAAAACATGCTCACTTACCTTTGTTTTGTCACCTGGTATTGTTTTATCAGTTTGGCATGGAGACTTCAAGGCTGACCTGCTCACTAAACTCCTTTCAAACAAGGGTAGATTTTCCCACACTCCCTTTAGGACTGGTATGCATCCTTGAGATAATTATTTTTTAACACGTTTTGTGCCAACAGGAGTCATTTCCCAAAGTGGGTTTTCTTGGGTGGAGGCTCCCCCTCAAGATATGTTTTTTTCTTTAAGATATCCTTGCTCAGTCTCAGAGCATGCCAGTTAGCTGGCTAATGGACAAGGTCAGAACAAAGCAGATTTTTTTTTTCTTTTTACTAGGTGTCCCATTTTATGAGGGAGTGTAAGACTTGGAGCAAAAAAAAAAAAAAAAAATAGTACTTGTGTGCTTTTCATCATCAAGCAATTCATTAGTACAGTATTCGTCTGAATTCCTGGCTGCTTTGTCCTCTTACCTCCTCTCCCCAACTTGTCCTGCTTCATTACGTTGTTTTTTCTGATGTGCTCAGTCAGTCAGCATTATCTGTCAGCTTCCCAGCCTCTGAGTATTGTTGCTGTAGCCCTGTTCTTGTCTCTGTTTTCTTTGTCCTTGTGGGTAGTGTACCTTTTTGAAGGCTCTCTCTGATGTTGTGGGTTTTGGGAGCATAGGCTGTGTGCATCTGTAATGGGGAGCAGACGCTGCAGTTCTTTCTGGTCCTTTGTTCTCACCTGCTCCCCCAACACACACATGAGTATGCACACATACTTCTCTTCCTTCTGATTTGTGTGTGTGTGCACGTGCGCATGCACATACACGTGTGTGCATGCGTGCGCGCACACACACATGCACACCAGTCCTGGGGCTTGAACTCAGGGGCTTGAACACTGTCCTTGATAAAGTCTTCTTTCCTGTCAGTGGACAGGTCTAGCCTTCTCACATCCACCACAGTTGTTTACCCTGACTATTTGAACTCCAAATAAACCATTACATTTTAAAAGATAAATAGTACTGGAAGTGATGTCAAGACAAATTGTTTACAGAATATTACGAGAAGAGTGATTATTTACAGGCAGTGGCTCAGTGGATCAGGGTAAGTTTTCAAACAAAAATCTAAAGTAGGGGCTGGGAAGGTGGCTCAGTGGTAGAGTGCTTGCCTTGCATGCATGAGGCCCTGGGTTCGATTCCTCAGTACCACATAAGCAAAAAAGAAAAAACGCCGGAAGTGGCGCTGTGGCTCAAGTGGTAGAGCGCTAGCCTTGAGCTGAAGAGCTGAGGGACAGCGCCCAGGCCCAGAGTTCAGGCCCCTGACTGGACCCAAAAAAAAAAATCTAAAGTAAAGTTCCCAAATGTTGGTCCATTTTGGGAAGCTACTTTTGTCCATTTAATATTAACTGAATAACATTTAGCAAATGTTTTTAGTTAGAAATTCTTCTTTTGGCAGTACTGTTCCATTGTTTGAGCCATGCCTCCAGCCTCTTTTTGCTCTAGCTTTTTCTGTTGAGATGGGGTTTCAACAACTTTTTTTTTTTTTAATCAGTCATGGGGCTTGAACTCTGGGTGTGGGCACTCTCCCTCAGCTCTTCACCTCAAGGCAAGCGCTCTACTACTTGAGCCACAGTGCCACTTCCGATTTTTTGGTGGTTAATTGGAGATCAGAGTCTCACAGACTTTCCTGCATGGCTGGCTTTGAACTGTGATCCTTAGATCCTCCTGAGTAGCTAGGATTACAGGTGTGAGCAGCTGGCTCACAGCTGGCACCCAGCTCACCAACCTTTTTGCTGGGGCTGGAAGGCTTGAATCTTCCCAGTCACAACCTCCTGAGTAGCTAAAATTACAGATGAGCCACTGGCACTCTGATTAGTTAGTACTTCTTTACAATGATAACTATATTCATGGTGTTAGTCAAGGAACAGTTGCTTTCTGGACTTACCAGATAGCTTGGAATCGGAGGGGGAGTGACAGTGGCACAGGTGTAAATAGTACATAGCAGAACTAAGCAGTACTGGCTTACGGGTGGAGACACCATCCCTATGCAGAGGCACAGCAGTCACCTGCAGCCCCTAGAAGCCAGCCTCACACCCTGTCAGCCTCAGCCCTGATTTAGTAGGAAAATAATCTTGTTCAGAACTCCAGCTTTTCCTGGTCCATGTTAGATTGAAAACCAAACAAGGCCAGTCTGTTTATCTATCCCAGTCCTCTTCCTGATTACAGCTGGTCCTTGAACAGGGGGACATTGGTTAAACATTGACCTTTACGGGGCCTCCTAGTTGCAAGCAGAATTAGACAGATAGAGTATGATCTGTCAACACAGCTAGTGATGGAAAGATATTGACTTCTAGGTACTTCAAAGCAAAGCTAGTTTCCCCATAGATAATTCAATAGATTACAAGTGTGATCTATTGTATCTTGCTTAACATTTATTTTATTGCAAACACTGAGTCTAGGCACTGCAGAAACAAGATGAATAAGAGTATACCTGTCTAACATATAAAAACATCATCTCAACATATATTGTATCCTTGGGGTTATTGATTGCAAGTCAAACTTTTTTTTTTGGCTGTAATGAGATTTGAACTCAGGGCCTCATGCTTGCTTGCTAGGTGGTGTTTTGCCACTTGAGCCATGACTCTATCCTTGCTTTTCAATGGTTATTTTGGAGATAGAATCTAGCAAAATTTTCTGCACAGGCTAGCCTCAAACTGCAGTCTCTCAGATCTCAGCATCCTTAGTGGTTAGGAGTACAGTTGTGAGCTACCAGCTCCTGGCTTAAATTCATTCTGATGGCCAGTCCCAGAAATTTTACTATTTGAAGCACAGATAACCCAGAAGCACAGATCTCTGTGGCCCAGTGCTGTGCTTGATGGAACACTTCTCTGAATGAGGTTGGTGTTGTTGAAGTCTCCCCTGGAAAGCTCAGGCTATGGTTCATTCTCTAAACTCCTAAGTAGGAAAATGTTTATACTTCCCTTGACAAGCAAATTGCACTGTGTATATTTGAGATCTAATCTAGCAAGTCCAATTTTCAGACTGCAGCTTCAGGGTATAGCCTGACTAATCAGTTTAATTAGGCCTGCTCTTTTAAGCACCAAGCTTCTGGGTTGGCTGAAGTGTGTGTCTTTAATAGATTTCAGGAGAACCAAAGCATATATTTTATATTTACTGTGTTTATTTTAAAACAATTAAAATGCAAATACTTGAGATAAGCCAGGTGCCAGTATGCCTGTAATCCTATTTATTCTGGAGGCTGAAATCTGAGGATCACAGTTCAAAGCCAGCCCAGACAGAAAAGTCTCTGAGACTCTATCTCCAAGTAACCACCAGAATCCCAGAAGGAGAGCTGTGGTCCATGTGGTAGGATGCCAATCTTGAGCAGAAAGGGCTGAGACAGCATTCAGGACCTGAGTTCAAGCCCCTGTGTGCGCACAAGCGCACCCACACACTCACACACCTATTGAGATAGCTTGGTGTGACTGTGTCTCACTGGGTCACTCTTGGGGCCTCCACCTTCCCCTTGTCTTCCTTTGGGTTTTGTTGTTACTTGGTTGTTTTTTTTTTTCTTAAGTTTCTATAGATATTAGCCCAACCTTTGTGAGATTAAAAAAGACAACAGCCAGATGCTGGTGTCTCACAACTATAATCCTAGCTACTCAGGACGCAGAGATCTGAGGATTGTGGTTCAAAGCCAGCCTGGGCAGGAAAATCCATGAGACTGTAATCTCCAATTAACCACCAGAAACTGGAAGTGGTGCTTGTGGTTCAAAGTGATAGAGTGCTAGCCCTGAGCAAAAAGAGTTTAGGGACTGCACCCAGGCCCTCAGTTCAAGCTCCACAACCAACCAAAAAAAAAAAAAAAGTTCCAGTGTAGAATTAACAAACTCCATTAAACTCCATTGTGCCTATTCCCTGGCATTGGTGATATTTGAGAAGCCATTGGCCCAAGAACCTTGTAGACAGTGATATTCTGCATTATTACTGCTGTCCTATGGTGGCAATAATCCATAGCACTAGAATAACAAGTAAAGGCCAAGCGCCCCAAAGCCCTGACTCCCTGTATGTCCAAGGGCCACCTCCCTTGTCTCAAATTCCCCAACAGAAGGGATAGTCAATGGTGCTCCCTCTCAGCGCTGCTGTGAGACCACACTGGTGGTCTCTGGAAAGAGTCTGACACCAGTCAGCATCCGCAGACATTACCTGTGTGAGTTTCTTCTTCCTTCCTTCCTCCCATCCTCTCTCTCTTCCTCTTTTTCTTCTTTCTCTCCTCCTTTCTCTTTCTTTTCATTTCTTTCTCTTCTTTTCTGGTATCAAGGCTACAAGCTCTCAGCTTTTTCACTCACTGTTGGCACTCTCGTCTTCAGGATGAAATTGATTCTGCAGTGAAGATGTTGCTGTCATTAAAAATGAGCTACAAAGCCGCCATGGGGGAAGATTACAAGGCTGACTGCCCTCCAGGCAACAACCCATCGGCTGAAAGTAACAGTGGTCCAGATGCCACAGAAGCTGGAGAAGATTTTGTGGACCCCTGGACAGTACGGACAAGTAGTGCAAAAGGCATCGACTATGACAAGCTCATTGGTATGATTTTCTTCTCCAGGGCCAACCTAGACATTTAGAAGTGATTCCATTGAGTTGATTCCATCAATGTTTATAAATTTATGTGTTTCCATGTAATTTTCTTTATATTTTTAATTTCTATTTTTCATTGGCCTATGTTTTTTGGTTTTTGGTTTTTTTTTTTTGATCGTGGGGCTTGAGCTCTTCAAGGCTAGTCCTCTACCACTTGAGCCACAGCACCACTTCTGGTTTTCTGAGTGGTTTATTGGAGATAAAAGTCCCACACACTTTCTTGCCTGAGCTGGCTTTGGACCATTTCAGCCTCCTGAGTAGTTAGGATTGTGGGCATGAGCCAACATGCCCAGCTGGCCTATGATTTTTTTTTTTGGGGGGGAGGGGGGGTCCAGTCGTGGGGTCTGAACTCTGGGCCTGGGCGCTGTCCCTCAGCTCTTCAGCTCAAGGCTAGTGCTCTACCACTTGAACCACAGTGCCACTTCCGGCTTTTTTCTTTTTGCTTATGGGGTACTGAGGAATTGAACCCAGGGCCTCATACATGCAAGGCAAGCACTCTACCACTGATCCACCTTCCCAGCCCCAGGCCTATGATTTTTATATATACTTATGGGACAATATCTTTTTCTTTTCCTTTTTTTTTTTTGTCTATCTTGGGGCTTGAACTCAGGGCTGCTTTTGCTCAAGGCCAGCACTGTACCACTTGAGCCACAGCACCACTTCTGACATTTTTTGTTTATGTGGTACTGAGGAATCAAACCCAGGGCTTCATGCATGCTAGGCAAGCACTCTACCACTAAGCCACATTCCCAGCTGGATATTTTTTAATTTGAGCTTAATTATAAATGAAATGAAGTGTTGATGCCAGGGAAAAATTGATCCCCAAGCCCTTCAGTGTTGTCCATTGTATTTCCAAAAGATTATCTTAAAAGTAACAATTTCAAAATAGTAATATGTAGTAGGTAGCTTACCAAGCACTTACACACACACACACACACACACACACACACACACACACACACAATTTTAAGTCATTCAGAACTTGGGAAGAAGAGTCTAGTGAAGTAGGTATCTTTGCCATCGTGCCCTTCCTTGTTGTTTCCCTGTTTGTTCTGTTGAGAGGATACTCTGGGATCATAGATAATTGTCAGACAAGAAACAACTACAATGTTTTTATCTAACTCATGACCAGTATAGCCCATCAATGAGGAACAGTTTGCTTGAGGACAGACATGAACTTAGACCAAGGACTAAGAAGTGTGGGAAGTCACAGTTATCAGTGATACAAACTGTACCCAAGTGAACAGCTGTGTGTACATGTTTGCATGACTGTGGTTGTTTCTCACTACACCAGAATCCAGTCTTTATTCCATAATTTGCTCCATTTTACTGACTGCAATTCCACTTGTTGTTGTTGTTGTTGTTGTTGTTCTTGTTAGTTGTGGGGCTTGAACTCAGGGCCTGAGTGCCGTCCTTGAGCTTTTTTACTCAAGACTAGCCCTCTACCACTTTGAGTCACAGTTCTACTTCTCATTTTTGAGTGGTTACTTAGAAATAAAAGTCTCAGCTGGACGCTGGTGGCTCATGCCTGTAATCCTAGCTACACAGGAGGCTGAAATCCAAGGATCGAGGTTCAAAGCCAGCCTAGGCAGGTAAGTCTGTGAGACTCTTATCTCTAATTAATCACCAGAAAACCTAAAGTGGCACTGTGGCTCAGGGGGTAGAGCGCTTGCCGTGAGCTAAAGAGCTGAGGGACAGCACCCAGGCCCAGAGTTCAAGCCCCACGAACAACAACAACAAAAAAAAAAACTGCAGTCCTCAGATCTCAGCCTCCTGAGTAGCTAGGATTACAGATGTGAGCCACCAGCACCTGGTGGTGCTGAGCTTGAACTCAGAGCCTAGGCACTCTCCCTTAACTTCTTTGCTCAAGGCTAGCTCTACCACTTGAGCCACAACTCCACTTCCAGCTTTTTGCTCACAGACTTTTGCCTGGGCTAGCTTTTGAATCATGATCCTCAGAACTCAGCTTCCTGAGTGGCTAGGATTACAGATGCCACCAGAGCCCAGCACCAGCTGTTGTTTCAGTACAAAGAACTATGTACTTTGTGTGAGGGAGTGGATGACCATCAGCTAAAAGCCTGAAGAGAGGGGTCACTAAGATTGTACATGGACCACTTGTTTTTCTCCTTCATTTCTGTAATATCTGCTCACTAAGCCTCTTGCTGCCTTGTTTCGCTTTCCCCCTCCCTCCCCCAGTTCAGTTTGGCAGCAGTAAAATTGACAAGGAGCTGATAAACCGAATTGAGAGAGCCACGGGCCAGAGACCACACCACTTCCTGCGCAGAGGCATCTTCTTCTCACACAGGTTGGGACCCTACCTCTACTTTGAGTTCACAAAGTACATCTCTTCACACTGTCTGGTGTCATGGACAAAGTGCATCCAGACTGCTAGCAGCCTGGGACCCCATTCTGTGCTGTCAGTAACTCCTGAAGGGACTGACCCTTCACTGTCAGACCGGTTTCTATTCATTGGTTAACTACCCACCTCACAGAGCGGAGTGAGATTCAATTGTGGCTGATTGTATGCTGTAAATTACAAACTCTCATGAAAACAAAAAGTTCCGTATTTCTCATGCAATAAATAGTCAGCTTCCCGAAATTAAGTACCTTCTTCCTACTATTGTACTGGCCTGCTCTTGAATGATATCGAAAGAGAAAGCAGCAGGGCCATAAAGAACCCCTGCCTTCGAACAGAAATTCCACACAGAAAGCATCAAGGCCTGGACATTTTCCAAAAGAGTTTTGGCCTCTCCCACTTCCTGATTGTAGGGTTGGGTCAGGCTCTAGCCTTTGTTTATGGAATTTATGATCTGAGGTCAGATTGTTCTGTTCTGCGTGTTTATCATGGTCACAGGAGAGCACCCAGGACAGAATCCAGCTTTCTACCTGCAGAAAACTCTCAGTCCTGCTCAGTCGACTTCCTGGGCAGATTATAATCAGTCTTTTCCTT
The DNA here is from genome assembly GCF_019054845.1 of Dipodomys spectabilis. Classification (NCBI taxonomy): domain Eukaryota; kingdom Metazoa; phylum Chordata; class Mammalia; order Rodentia; family Heteromyidae; genus Dipodomys; species Dipodomys spectabilis. The sequence goes on from NW_024870834.1 coordinate 596,887, forward strand.
AACCGAGATTTAATTCATATATTATCAAATTCACTTGTTTTAAGTATACAGTTCTGTGATTTTTGGTTAGTTCATAAGGCGTATAGTCCTAATTTTAGAACATCTGCATTACCCCAAAAAACTCCTACTTAAAGATGGGCGCTGGTGGCTCACACCTGTTAATCCTAGCTACTCAGGAGGCTGAGATCTGAGGATCACGGTTCAAAGCCAGCCAAGGGCAGGAAAGTTCGTGAGACTCTTATTTCCAATAAACTGAAAAAGACCAGAAGTGCTGCTGTGGCTTAAGTGATAGAGCACTCGCCTTGAGCAAAAGAAGCTCAGAGACAAAGCCCAGGCCCAGTTCAAGCCCCAGGACCAGGAAAATGGGAAAAAACAAAACCTCTATCCCATTAGCAGTCATTTCCCATTTCCTCCCCTCCCAGCACCAGAAACCACCAGTGTGCCTTCTGTCTCTGGATTTGTCTGTTCTGGGAATTTCATAAAAACGGTCTGATAGGCCATCTGCCTTCTGTTTCTTTCCTTTTACTTCGCATGTTTTCAGGATTCCTCCTTGGGCTGGAAAGGTAGCTCAGTGGTAGAGGGCTTGCCTTGCATGCTTGAAGCCCTGGGTTTGATTCCTCAGCACCACATAAGCAGAAAAAGCCGGAAGTGGCACTGTGGCTCAAATGGTAGAGTGCTAGCCTTGAGCTGAAGAGCTGAGGGAGAGCACCCAGGCCCAGAGTTCAGTCCCCACGACCAACAACAACAACAACAAAAAAGATTCCTCCTTGTAGTATGAATTGGTGCAGATGCCCCTCAGCAGATGATGAGGTTCTATCTTAATAAATTCATTTTGTTGTGTGAGGGTGAGAGGATTTGAGACTGGGTCTCACTGTATAGCCCAGGCAGGCCTTGAACTCACAATCCTCCTTCCTCAGCCTTCTGAGTCCTAGGATTATGGCCTGTGCCACCATAACCACTTCTTGCTCTTTTCACTGTGGAAGTTTTTTGCATATTAGTTATTAGTGATCTTTTATTACTCTTTGGTTGTTAAAAGATCCATTCAGATTTGTTTCTTCTTGGTCGGTTTCTCTGGGAATGTTTGTGTTTCACCATGGTTCTCTGGTTCTCTATTTGTTGTCCTGCAGTGTTCCTAGTATTCTCGAGCCATCTTTTTACTCCTATGGGTCAGTAGCTGTGTCCTTTTTGATTATTTGTGTTACCCACTTATTGTGGCTAACAAGATTTGCCTTTCATTGATCTTAAGCAAAGCTTTTCTCCTGGCATTCTGCAATTCTCTCTCCCCTTGCACCTTTGTTTCCTTCTATGTCATAGTCCTGAGGGCTCTCAGATCAGGAAAGTAGAGGACTAGAGGCATTTGTGCATTCTCAACTTGAAAATGCCCTGAACCTCATGGAATACCTGGGAAACTGAGGGTTAAGTGAAGAGCATCCATAGTCTTAGCAGCCCAGATACCAGCCCTCTGTCCCATGGCTTCAGCACTGGAGGAGGCCCTGGTAGAACGTTGTTACCAGGTGTTCTTGCTCAGGCCTCTAAAAATGGTTGCTGTTCCTCTTTCTTTTTTCCCCAAGGATTTTTTTTTCTTTTGTCATAGGTCTTGAACTCAAGGCCTAGGCACCGTCTCTGTGCTTTTTCACTCAAGGCTAGCACTGTACCACTTTGAGCCATAGTGCCACTTCTGGTTTTCTAGTGGTTAATTAGAGATAAAAGTCCCACAGACTTTCCTACCTAGGCTAGCTAGCTTCAAGTCACAATCCTCTGATCTCAGCCTCCTGAGTAGCTAGGATTATAGGCATGAGCCACCAGCACCCAGCTTCTGTTCCTCTTATTTGGAACACTTTGTCCAGAAACAAAGAACATGTACACAAAGAGTATTGGTTGACCTCATAGCTCGCTAAGCAGAAGCCCTCAGGAAGCTCATTTAATGTTCAAATTCATCTGAGTGTGGTAGCACACACGCTCGCACTCATGCACACACACATGCACTAGGGAGGCTGAAATAGAAAGATTGAGAGCTCACAGCCAGCATAGGCTATATAGCAAAACCCTGCCTCAAAACAAAACCAAGCAAGATGTATATTCCCAAGTATCACCTCAGATTTCAGGATCTCCAGACAGAGGCCCAGCAGCTCTAATGCATACTGCTAACGCTTAGCCAACAAGAAGGACCTTTATGTGTTTCCCAAAGGAGGAAGGTGGACTCCCAAATGGCTCATAGATAAAGACCCCAAGTCTCAAGTTGGTTGAGGTCAGATACTCAGATGGGGACATGAATAGCCTTTCCTCCCCCAGCTCAGGCCTGCATGGAACCCTGTAGTTTCCTTTGCTGGGTTTCCAGAGCCTCAAGACTGGATTGTGTGTCCCTAACCTTCCTTCAGGAGGTGTACAAAATACACAGTAGAAATGCCCACATCAAAACTGGAGTGAGTTCCAGAGTCCCTGTGTCCGCCCAGCTTATATCGTCTTTTGGATCCTTTATTCCAAACTTGCATGTCTTATCTTTTTCAAACAACTCTTCCCAGCAAAAACCATTCCGGTAGTTTCCTGTCATTATTATACTGTAACACCAAAGATAACTAACTATAGCTATTAAAACTGTTTTGTCCCTGTTTTATTTTTCATTTCCAAATGAACTTTAGGACTGATTCCTTTTTCCCATTAGGGATATGAATCAAGTCCTTGATGCCTATGAAAATAAGAAGCCATTTTATCTGTACACGGGCAGGGGCCCCTCTTCTGAAGCAATGCATGTTGGTCATCTCATCCCATTTATTTTCACAAAGTAAGTATTGAATCTTTTGACTTTTGTCCATTTGCTAGTGAATCACCATTAGTACTTACAGGCTATCTTTTGAACATAGCTGGCCAAAAGAGGCTATTTCCTGTTTACCCAAGTGGCCAGGATGTCAGGACACTGACACTTTATGGCCTCTGTTTCTGAGACACTGCAGGAAAGTGGTGCATGATGGGAGATCACCGTGTTGGAGTCAGCCATGCCACCTTCCCCCTCCCTTGCCTGTTCAGGTGGTCCTCTACCACTATAGCTCTGAGGCTGATGTCACATGTGCTCAGTGGGAAGAGGGCTCCTACCTTGGAAAGTTAGGGAAAGGCTCTAAAGTAACGTTGTGAAATCAGCTGGCACATAATTGGTATGTGCTGGTAAATTTTATCACTATCCCCAGTCAGTTGTATTAGAATACATCATGTGATTTTGTAGGCAAGCAGTTAGTAGGATCTGCATCTTTACACAAAGTGGTATTCTTCCATATGATAAAGTGTCTATGTTCCTCCATCTTCCTGTGTTCCTTAGGTGGCCACTGGACACGTTCACAATGGCGAAAGGCATCGAGTTCACTATGGCTCAGCGTGCCATTTGTTTTGCCATGTTCTCTAGATGGCTGCAAGACATGCTCAATATGGCCACAGCATGGGCTCACTGTGCTATGTTCTCTTGTGTTCCTTAGGTGGCTGCAGGATGTATTCAATGTGCCCTTGGTTGTCCAGATGTCTGATGATGAGAAGTACCTGTGGAAGGACCTGACGCTGGACCAGGCATACAGCTACACCCTGGAGAATGCCAAGGACATCATCGCCTGTGGCTTTGATGTCAACAAAACTTTCATCTTTTCTGACCTGGAATATATGGGGTAAGGAGGAATAATGCCTGGCTGCCTTTTGTTTGTTTGTTTGTGGTTTTTTTGCCAGTCTTAGGGCTTGAACTCAGGGCCTGGGCACTGTCCCTGAATTTCATTTGTTTAAGGCTAGCACTCTACCACTTGGGCCACAACACCACTTCCAGCTTTTTCTGTTTATGTGGTACTGAGGAATTGAACCCAGGGCTTCATACATGCAAGGCAAGCACTCTACCACTAGGCCACATTCCCAGACCCCAGCTGCCTTTTAAAAAAATAGATGCAGACATCGTATCATCAGGACCTCAGTGAAATATAACATGTTCAGAATGGCAGTAAATACTTTTCTTCCTCTTTTAAACATTAAGATCTTGTTTATTGGTCTTATTTACCACTAATTTGGAAAGTGGAAATCTGAGTGCCTGCAGAGAAGCTGTTAAGTAACGCCAGACGCAGCTGCCTTTATCATTACACTGGCAGAAATATAAAATGTGTGCCTAGGCCCACCAGGTGGTATCTGATATGGTCTTCCTTCACTATTCAGGAATCCCTGTTGCCCGATTGTTTCTCTCCAGGATCAGGCAGTCCACAGATCTCTGCTGTCCTTTCACTCAGCATAACTTCCTCACAGAAGAAAGGTTCATATGCACAGTTCCATCACAGTCTAGTTTCTTAAATCAGCCACTTAATGCTCAACATATTTTATTCTGAAAAATCTATGAATTTAAGCTGCTCAGATCTTGAGATTCATCCAGAATTATTACTAACTAGTGTTTCAGTAAAATAAGACTTAGAACAGGCGTAGTGAGCAGCCTGCAACCCTATATAGAAGACAGAGATTGGGAACTGCACTTCAAAGCCAGCTCAGGCAAAAAGAGTTGTGAAGCTCTTATCTCAACCAATGGCTGAGTCCAGTGGGATTCACCTATCAACCCCAGCAACAGTAGGAAGCAGAAGTGAGAGGATCATAGCTCATGCTGGCCCGAGCATAAAGTGAGACCCTACCTAGGAGATAACCAACACAAAAAGCGCTGGTGAAGTGGCTCAGTGGTGATAGGGTGCCTGCATAGCAAGCTTGAAGTCCTGAGTTAATCCTCAGCATCACCAAAATAAAGGTAGAAAAATAAGACCTTGATCCAGGTATGGAGGCACACACTTGTCATTCCAGCTACTTGGGAGGCTAAAATCAAGAGGATTACAGGTTGAGGCTAGCCCTGGAGGAAAAAAAGTCAGCCACCGTGGCCATCCTGTAGGGCGGGGAGACCATCTGAGCCTAGCACACTCTTCTGTCCTCCCATGCACTCCACCAGCTGCCAGGCACACATGAGTGGGGTGGGAGCAACGCCCGGTCCTCTGCCAAAGCCCCGGAGACTCCTGCCCCTGCTGCTCTGGATGCTGCCCCACACAGCACCTGAGCGGGCGGATCTGCCCTTTCTATGCCAGCCCCAGCCTCTGCTTCTGGCTCTGTTCAAGTCTCATCCTAAGTCTCTTTCAGGTTGGCTACTATCTGCCTTTCCTGTTAGCTCCACAGATGTTTTGGCTGCTGCCAAAACCTACCTGCAGGTGGCTTCTTCACACCTTTTTTGTCATGGGGCTTGAACTCAGAGCTTGGGCCCTGTCCCTGAACTCTTGCTCATGGCTAGCACTCTCCCACTTTGAGCCACAGCTCCACTTCTGGTTTTCTGGCAATTAATTGAGATAAGAGTCTCATGCCCAGGCTGGCTTCAAATTGTGATCCTCAGATCTCAGCCTCCTGAGTAGCTAGGATTACAGGTGTGAGCCGCCGATGCTTAGCCACCATCCTTAAGATACAGGTGGGTGTCTGCCACTATGGCCTCGTGCCTCATCCCCATCCAGGTTTTGGGTTTTGGTGGTTTGTTTGTTGTTTATTTGCATGTGTGCTTGCTTGAAGTCATTTTTCAAATAGAGTCTTACATTTTTGTCTGGACTCAGACCATAATCCTCCTTCTTTTGTCTTACATTAGGATTACAAGTTCATACCACCACACTTAGTTTGTTAGTTCAGATGAGGTCTTGCTGACTTTTTTCCTAGGCTCACCTGAAACCACCAGTCCTCCCAATCTGCCTCTGAGTAGCTGGGATTACAGACTGGCACCATTGTGCCCAGCTCCATATCTGGTTTTCATAGCTGTTACCTTGTCCTCATAGAGGTCACCCTCTACCTAGAGTTTCTTGTCTCTATAGGCAGAGCCCAGGCTTCTATAAGAATGTGGTGAAGATTCAGAAGCACGTCACCTTCAACCAAGTGAAAGGCATTTTCGGCTTCACAGACAGCGACTGCATTGGTGAGGGCCAGCTGCTGCCTGGGGACCCCTCTCCAGCAAGATGAGCATGGGCTTGGGCCGCTTCCTGTGGAGCAGAGCAGAGAGCTGGGTAGTCATTGCCCCAGGTAGAACCCAGGGCCTCAGGAGTGTTTGGTAAGGGCTCTACCCCTGAGCCCCACCCCAGCTGAGTCTTTAAAGTACCTGTTCCCAAAAGTTGAGTTGTCTGGGAGAAGTTAGCATTTGCAGTGTACCTATTTAAATAAAAGTCCCAGAGAAGACTTTCCCCAGAATGTAAATGGTTAGTTAGAGTTGAGTCACGTCGGTTTTTGGAGAAAGAAGGAAAGGCTGAGGTAGAGTTTATTCACCTGCAGATGCTGCTCTGTCCCCTGGGGCTCAGTGGAGGGCAGGGAGCTCTGCTGCTCACTACTGGAGCTACCAAGTTTTTGCCTCCTAGACCCTCATCTCCCTACCTGTGAGCGAAGGCCTTGGCTGGCTGCCCTCCAAAGCCTTTCCCACCCCTCCTCACTTTCCTTCCAGACTTGCCTTCTGTGGCTCTGTCCTCACTGAAGCACACAGTGTTGAAGAGTGAGGTATTCATCTGCTGAGTGGACAAGTTTACATTCCCCTCCATACAAGACAGCTTGTAGGCTCTTACTTCCTTGAGGCTTACGTCTGGGCCTTTTTCTCTGTCTCTCTTCTCTTTGTGGCACTAGGGTTGAACTCAGGTCCTCATGCTTACTAGGCAGTTATTCTAACACTTGAGCCACTTTTGCTTTAATTATTTTATGAATAAGACTCGTGATTTTTCCCAGGCTGGCCTCAGACCATGATCTTAGACTTCCCATGTAGTAGAGGTGACAGGTATGTACCACCACACCCAGCTTATTGGTTGAGGTAGGTTCTCAATAATGTTTTTTGTCTAAACTGGCCTCAAACTGTGATCCTCCCAGACTCTACGTCCCAACTAATTAGGATCAGAGTTATGAGCCACTATGCCCAGCTATGGCTGGGCTTTCTGATCTTCTTTTCTCTCCTCTCCTGCTTTTCATCTGTGATTCAGTCAGATTCAATCTAGCAATTGGAACATAAACCCTGTGTCTTTGAAAGCATCTAGTTGGACCACATCACAGTGAGCTTCATTGAGGACAAGCCTGAGACCTGGGTTTGAATCCTGGTTCAGTCACTTGCCCGATGCATGCCAGGTTGTCAACATAATCTGAGCCTGACCGCACACGTTTGTACGTTTGGACATGGAGCTTCTCCCTAGAGCTGTGAGGAATAAAGAGCTCCGGGAAGCTCTTGAGTGCAGAGCTTCAGACCGAGAGTCTGGAAAAGGCCACCACTGCCCTGAACCTTCCACACTGGTGCTGGGGGCCTAGGCAGCTCCTGCCCGGTCTTGGCATAGTTGAGAATCCTAGAAACTAGATGTCTCTTCTGAAGTGGTACAAAACACTGTCAGAGAACAATACCCAATGATTGAGTTTAATGATGTTAACGGACTTCATTTTTTACTCTAGAATCAGGCAGTATTTCATTTCACAGTACAGGATGAATGTGCAGGTGATCAGATAAGAGGAGCTTAGTTTTATAGACGAAAGGGCTTCAAGGGATCAGAAACACACCTGTAATCTCAGCTACTTAGGAGGCAGAACTTGAAAGGATTAGAGTTCAAGGACAGTTGACAACCAATAGCTGTGCATGGTAGTGCATACCTGGGTATCCCAGATGCCCAGATAGATCAAAGTCTAGGCCATTCCAGGCATAAACAGGAGCTCTAACCCAAAAACAGCTAAAGCAAAAAGAACTGGTGGCACAACTGAAATGGTGTAGCACCGGCCTAGCAAGTGCAAGGGCCCAAGTTCTGCCTAGCTGCCTCAAAGCCCTGAGTTCAACCCCAGTCCCACCAGGAGGAAAAATCAGAAACAAGCTGAGTATGGCAGTGCTCTCCCATAACTGCAGCTATCCAGGAGGCACAGGCAGGAGGAGGGAGAATTTGAGGTCAGCCAGTGCCAAGTTAGTGAGCTTTTGTCTCAAAAATGAAATAAATAAAAAGGACAGGCGTATAGCTCAGGCGGCAAATACACCAAGCTCAAGACCCTGGGTTTAATCTGTATTGCTTTGAAAAAGAAGAAAAGGAATCTAAGGGGCTGGGAAGGTGGCTCAGTGGTAGAGCACTTGCCTTGCATGCATGAGGCCCTGGGTTCGATTCCTCAGCACCACATAAGCAAAAAGAAAAAAGCTGGAAGCCGGGCGCTGGTGGCTCACACCTGTAATCCTAGCTACTCAGGAGGCTGAGATCTGAGAATCGCGGTTCAAAGCCAGCCCGGGCAGGAGAGACCGTCAGACTCCTATCTCCAATAAACCACCAGAAAACCGGAAGTGGCACTGTAGCTCAAGTGGTAGAGCACTCGCCTTGAGCTGAAGAGCTGAGGGACAGCGCCCAGGCCCAGAGTTCAAGCCCCATGACCGACAAAAAAAAAAAAAGAGAAAAGCTGGAAGTGGCACTGTGGCTCAAGGGGTAGAGCGCTAGCCTTGAGCTGAAGAGCTGAGGGACAGCGCCCAGGCCCAGAGTTCAGGCCCCACGACCGGACCCAAAAAAAAAAAGGGGGGGGGGGGGGAACCTGAACAACAACAATAAAAAATCATTGTAGTTAGTGTCCTAATCGGACATAGTCTCCCTTGGGAGACTGAGGCAGGAGGATTCCAAATACAAAGCCAGCCTAGGCTACAGATGGAGTCCTGTCTCAAAAATAAAAAGCTCGAATACCCAGTCGGAACAGCTCAATAGCCAGAACTGATACATTGTTTAATGACAGCTTGGGAGGGGACTGGAATGTGGCCCACGTGTGAGGCTCTGAGTTCAAACCCTACTACCACCAAAACAAACAAGTGTGTAAATATTACCAAGTAAAAGGGCCAGAGAAATACCAGTTGTTCTTGTAGCCAAAGTACATAGAAGGAAATATAGAGAGCAAACACATACAAATCTGGGATCCTGATTTTATTTTTTTTTTTATTTTTTAATTTTTTACTTTTTTTTTTTTTTTTTTGCCAGTCCTGGAGTTTAAACTCAGGGTCTGGGCACTGTCCCTGAGGGTTTTTTTGCTCAAAGCTAGCACTCTACCACTGAGCCACAGTGCCACTTTCATCTTTTTCTCTTTATGTGGTACTGAGGAATCAAACCAAGCACTTTATGCATGCTAGGCAAGCACTCTACCACTAAGACACATTTCCAGCCCTGGACACCTGATTTTTCTCTCTGTATTTTCAGTTTTTCTCTAATATTCCTTTTGCAACAGGGAAAGACGTTTTCTTGCCCATTCTTTTCAGTGGGCTAATTATTTGAGAACAGCAGGTGGCCTTGTATGTGAAACCATTTTTCCTTCCTTTCAGGGAAGATCAGTTTTCCTGCGGTGCAGGCCGCTCCCTCCTTCAGCAACTCATTCCCCCAGATCTTCCGAGACCGGGCGGACATCCAGTGCCTCATCCCCTGTGCCATTGACCAGGTCTGGACTAGAACTGGGGCTGGCAACAGCTTTGCCGGACTCCATCAGTGAGGGAGAGGGGTGTAGTGCTGGAGGGAGAGGGGAACCTGAGAGTTTCCTCCAAAATCCTGTGGAGCCGCTCACTGGCCAAAGCGGCCCGGATTCAGTATCCTCATTTAGGCTCTCCTCCTCACAGGACCCTTACTTTAGGATGACAAGGGACGTCGCCCCCAGGATCAACTATCCTAAACCAGCCCTGCTGCATTCGACCTTCTTCCCAGCCCTGCAGGGCGCCCAGACCAAGATGAGTGCCAGCGACCCCAACTCTTCCATCTTCCTCACTGACACTGCCAAGCAGATCAAGACCAAGGTAAGCAGTCTTCACCCACAGGAGCAGATGTCTGTGTGGACACGTGTATGTGCCTATAAACACACACATTCACCAGTGCTCTGGTCCACAGCTAGCAGCCAGGTTCCCACACGGTGGATGAATTTGAGACCTGAGGTAGTAGACATGATTTATTTCACTGTTGATACTCCATTTTGTTAGGATAAAAATCTGAAGTTTTTATTTTCTTTTGTACCAACACTTTGTTTTGGAAGCAAAGCCCTGGCAGTTTCCTTAGTCATAATTAATGACGATGTGCTCAGGCAATAGAAATGCCTCAGCTCTCACTATGGTGCCTCATGCCTATAGTCCTCGCTACTCAGGAGGCTAAGAACTAGAGGATTACAGTTCAAAGCCAGCACAGGCAGAAGTCTGTGAGACTCCATTTCCAATTAACTAGCAATAATGGATTGGAGGCATGGCTCAAGTGATAAAATACCCACCATGAGTCAGTAGGCCAGTGAATATGAGGCCCTGCGTTTAAATTCTGGTAACAGCGCAAAAAAACCAACACTGAAAGGATTTGCTTGAGAACCAGATACCAGGTAAAGTACCTTGCTTGTGTTTTCTGTTCTTCATTCTTCCTCCTGGTACCTGGTGGTGCTATTGCCTCTGCTGTGAGGCTGAGGGGAATTATCATCTTGGCCTAGTTTGCACCAGTAACTCAGAGCGCATCTCTCTGGCAAGAGCAGCCCTTGCTGAGGCCAGGCCTCTGTTCTCCAGAGAGAACTGTCTTTTGGGGACAGCATGAGCCACCAGTGTCTGTGCACCCTGCTGAGTGTACCTCAGACACTTGGTAGATAATTGCAAGTCACTAGGAAAGCTAGACATAAAGATTAGCTTTTCTTTCATTATTTTTCAGGGCCTGCTCTGTGGTTAAGTGCTGAGCAGCTAGCGTACACGTAACTCTTAATGGTTGCATAAATCTGTATAACTACTGATGTCACCTTTGGCTCCTACTCTGTGTTTGTGCTTTGGAAGATTGCAGAAGGTGCCTCTGAGACAAGTAATAGAGCCATCTGAGAGTCACCACCCATCTCCAGCCCTTCTGGAAAGTCCCAAACAAGTTCTGGTTGACAATGGGGGCTTTTTATAACCCAGACCTTCAGAAAGTGGCCTCCACTGCTCTTCCCCTGGCTTGGGAGCTGGTGTAATCGGGGATTTTTCTTTCTCTTTCACTTTTGGCTGAACCTTCCAGAGCATGAAGTACTAGGGGAGAGGGACTTGCCAGCAGAGAAGTTGCTATATGTTTGAGAAGGTTTTTGTTCCTGTTTTGAGGTACTAGGATTTAAATTCCATGCCTCAAGCCTGCTCAGCTTGCTTGCTTAACAGACAGTCTACCATTCAAGCCACAAATGCCTGGATTGTTTTGTAAAGTTATCTATACCCCAGGAGCATTTGCTAGTACCAGCAGGAGCCTTGGAATTTCCAACTGACCAGCTATGAACCAGAATTCCTGCAGCCCCTTCTCAGGTTTGAACTCAGGGAAACCTGTTCATCTTCTTGCTGTGGAGAACAGCCAGGTAGAGAGGTGACCAGGGCAAAGCAGTGCATAGGCCGAACTCCATGCATTCTGTTTTTTGTTTTTTGGGGTTTTTTTTGTCAGTCTTCTTTGTCAGCCTGAACTCTGAGCCTGGGCACTGTCCCTCAGCTCTTCAGCTCAAGGCTAGCGCTCTACCACTTGAGCCACAGCGCCACTTCCGGCTTTTTCTGCTTATGTGGTGCTGAGGAATCGAGCCCAGAGCCTCATGCATGCAAGGCAAGCGCTCTACCACTGAGCCACCTTCCCAACCCTGCTCCATGCATTCTGGACAAGAACTTTTATGTTTAGAGTAGCAAAGAAACACAACCCACAGCCAGGCACCGGTGGCTCACACCTGTAATCCTAGCTACTCAGGAGGCGGAGATCTGAGGATCGTGGTTCAAAGCCAGCCCGGGCAGGAAAGTCCATGAGACTCTTTTTTTTTTGGTCGGTCATGGGGCCTGAACTTTGGGCCTGGGCGTTGTCCCTCAGCTCTTCAGCTCAAGGCGAGTACTCTACCACTTGAGCCACGGCACCACTTCCGGTTTTCTGGTGGTTTATTGGAGATAGGAGTCTCACGGTCTTTCCTGCCCGGGCTGGCTTTGAACCGAGATCCTCAGATCTCAGCCTCCTGAGTAGCTAGGATTACAGGCGTGAGCCACCAGCGCCTGGCTCCATGAGACTCTTATCTCCAATAAACCACTAGAAAACCGGAAGTAGTGCTGTGGCTCAAGTGGTAGAGCGCTCGCCTTGAGCTGAAGAGTGCAGGGACAGCGCTGAAGCCCAGAGATCAAGCCCCACGACTGACCAAAAAAAAAAAAAGAAAGAAAGAAACACAACCCACATCCAGGAGTTTGTTTTGTTTTGGACATTTTTCTAAGACAGTCTCTGCCAAAGAAGCCCAGATCAGCATGGAATTTGCTATCTTCATGTCTCAGCCTCCTGAATGCAAGGATTGTAGGCATGCACCACAGCACCCAGCTCCAGGAGTTTTTACTGACCTTTGTCTCCAGCTCCCCAACCCTCCTTAGGTAGTGAGTGAGGCAGGGTTTCCAGACCTCTACTCCTCTCATCACCTGGTCTTCCTGGTGACTGGCCCCACCCTGAGGCAGTGTAGGTGCCCCAACAGTTACCTCATTCATAGCAACTCAGGTGGGATCAAAAAGGCTGGAAAATGGTACCAGTGGCTCACACCTGTAATCCTAGCTGCGTAGGAGACTTAGGTATGAAGATTGTGGTTCAAAGCCAGCCCAAGCAGAAAAGTTCAAGAGACTCTTATATCTTAATTAACCAGCAAGGAGCCAGAACTGGAGATGTGGCTCATGAGGTATAGTGCCAGGTAAGAAAGAGTGCAGAGCTCTTGAGTTCAAGCCCCAGTGCTGGCACAAAACAAAAAGGGGGCTTGAAACAAGTCACTCCTACCACTCAGGAGGGTCCTCAGGTCTAAGGAACTCTGTACTAGACAAAATATTCGGACAAAGCTTCCCATCTCTCAGAAAGACACCTGGGCTGTCAGGCATTGTGTAGGGAATGGGAAGTCACGCTGGCTTCACCACCTAGAGACAGGGCTTGCATGAGCTTAAGGTTTTAGTTTGGAAAGTGACAGGTAGGCAGTGTGCACTGCAAGCTGAAATGCTCCTCTTCTGGGCTGTCACGTGGGGCCTTCCATGGCAGTGGTTTTAAAGGCAGAGCCCCCTTTTCTGCAAAACATATGTTGCTCACTTCTGATGACTGTCCTCTCCCAGAGGGTCAGGAGTCCAGGCTGGCTCCCCTGTCTAGACACACAGACACTTAGATTTGGGTGTGTGTCTCCCTCGTCTACCATCTTTGTTCCTGCTAGCATCATTCTGAATCCCAGCACCTAGCCTGCTCCACCCATCTGCCCCAAGCCCATTTCCCCTCTGTTTCCTGTGAGTCAGGCCCTCAGTCCCCACCAGCACCCATGGCTCTCTAGCACCACCAGGAGCCTGGAAGGTAACACTCATAGCTTTTGTGTATGTGTACATGTGTGCTAAGGCTTGAACTTGGGGCCTCGGCACCGTCCCTAAACTTTTGTGCTCAAGACTAGTGCTCTACCACTTTGATGCACAGCAACATTCCCAACTTTTTGGTAATTAATTGGAGGTAAGAATCTCACAGAGCCTAATTGGAGATAAGAATTTCACAGATCCGGGTGCCAGTGGCTCATGCCTGTAATTCTAGCTACTCGGGAGGCTGAGATCTGAGGATCGCAGTTCAAAGCCAGCCCAGGCAGAAAAGTCTGTGAGACTCTGGGCCTGGGTGCTGTCCCTCAGCTCAAATCTTTTATTTTTTTTTGGTCCAGTCTTGGAGTCTGAACTCTGGGCCTGGGCGCTGTCCCTCTGCTCTTCAGCTCAAGGCTAGCGCTCTACCACTTGAGCCACAGCGCCACTTCCGGCTTTTTTTCTTTTTGCATTTTATGGTGCTGAGGAATCGAACCCAGGGCTTCAGGCATGCAAGGCAATGCTCTACCACTGAGCCACCTTCCCAGCTCAGCTCAAATCTTAGTGCTCTACCACTTGAGCCACAGCACCACTTCCGGCTTTATCTGCTTATGTGGTGCTGAGGAATTGAAATCAGGGCCTCATGCATTCAGGGCAAGAACTCTACCACTGAGCTACCTTCCCAGCCCCAAGTCTGTGAGACTCTTATCTCCAATAAACCACCAGAAAATTGGAAGCGGTGCTATAGCTCAAGTAGTAGAGCACTAGCCTTGAGCTGAACAGCTGAGGGACACCACCCAGGCCCAGAGGTCAAGCCCCACGACCAACCAAAAAAAAAAATCTCACAGAGTTTCCTGCCCAGGTTGGCTTTGAACCGCATCTGTGATCTCAGCCTCCTTTGTAGCTAGGATTATAGGTGTGAGTCACTGGGGCCCAACTCATGGCTCTTTAGCTCTACCAGGAGCCAGGAGGGCAGGGAGTGCCACCACTCCCTCCACATATAACAGGCTCTTGACACACTGTGCCTTACTCACTTTACTGGTAGGGAGAAAGCAAAGTATGGGGCTCAGGGTTGATGGGGATAAGATGTTTGTCATGGCTGTGCTGCATGGGGCTCCAGGGGCAGGCACTCTGTGCTGTGCGGCCATGGCCGCCTCCCTCACATCTGGCACCATGCTGTAGACTTTGGTCCTGGCGCCTTGTTTCATGGTACCAAATAATCCTCGGGCCTCACCATTCTAGGCAGGCCAGGCACTCTACCACTGAGCCACACTCTGGCCCCCTTTGGCATCCTAGAGCCTGCACCACATCCTTAGTCTTCCCTAACATGGTGCCTTTCTCACATTCCAGCACTGATTTCTTTTTTAGGGGTTGCTGGGGATTGAACCTACAGCCTCTGCCTTAGCTTTGTTCTTAATTAAGGATAGTGAAGCAAACTTTCACTGTAGCCTTCCATCTTTAAGACCCACCACCACTCCCAGCCACGCTTTACCCACAGCTCAGCTTCAGCTCCCTGACTCATGGGTTAGTAGTACCCCAGAAAGGGAGCAGGGCCTTCAGCAAAGTCCTGAAGACTTTGCCCCTAGCGCTCATCTGCTGTGCCAAGAAGAGCGGAGGTGGTCACTTAGTAAACCACTCTGGGAGCTTTTTGGAAAACTTGCCAAGTAACTCAGAATGAACGAGTGTGAACACTACCTGCCCTTTCCTCCACTGAAAAACAAAATAGAAACAGGATGATATTTTTAAGTACTAGGTTGGCTTAATTTCTCCCAGGAACCATTCTTCGATGTTTCCTAAAACACATTTCGTTAGTTCTGGACTTGGGCTTTTTGTGTGTGTGTGTGCTAGTACTAGAACTCAAACTCAAGACCAGGGCACTGACCCTTAGCTTTTTCACTCAAAGCTCTACCACTTGAGCCACACCTCCACCTCCAGCTTTTTGCTGGTTAGAGATAAAAAGTCTCTTGGATTTGTGTGCCCAGGCTGTCTTGGCACATTGATCCTCAGATCTTAGCCTCCTGAGTAGCTAGGCTTATAGACGTAATCCATCAGCCTCGGGTTTCTTACTTCTTATTTTGTCTGTTTTGAGACATGGGCTGGTCTGGAACTCCTAGGCTCACCTTCCTGAGTGCTAGGACCAGAGGTGTGTGGCTTCCTTGCCAGGCTCTACTGTGTTGGTTTCTGAGTTTTCTTCAGCCCCTGAAGCTTGCCTGTTTTGAAGTAGATACCTTCCCTTCCTGCCTCCTCCTACTGGCTAAGCTCTGCTCCCTTCACTAGCCATGTTCTCAGGACTGTGTTGAGGCTGGGTGATTAGCCACTCTCTTTGCTCAACACTCTCCTGAAGGGTGCCTGTGGCTCACCCTTTTCATGAAGTTCATTATAGGAACGTTTCCGATGGTTCCTTAAATCTCTGCCCAGTCAGTGTTAGGTTTTAAATTGTCTGCCTATCCTAGCTGGTCAGGAGGCTCAGATCTGAGTGTTTCAGTTCCAAGCCAGCCTGGGCAGGAAAGTCTGTGAGACTCTTATCTCTACTTAAGAACCAAAAAGCTGGAAGTGGAGTTATCTCTCAAGTGGTAGAATGCTAGCTTTGAGCAAAAAACCCTCAAGGACAGTGTCTAAGCCCTGAGTTCAAGACCCAGGACTGACACACACACAAATACACACCAAAAAACCCCAAAAACCCTCTCCTCCTTTAAGGGGCATGGAGGCCAATCTTCCCTCCTCCCAGGCCCCTACTGCCATGCCATGAGCCCTGCTGCTGTTTGACAGACCAGGCCTGGTGGAGGAAACAGTTGAGGCCCCCTACCAACTGCATCCTCTACATCTGCCCCTGAACCTAAGATGTCCGCATGGAGATCCTGGCCACCAGCCTCCAGGTGCACGAAGCAGGACTGATGAGTCTGTCTGCGCTGTACAGGTCAACAAGCATGCATTTTCCGGAGGAAGAGACACCGTGGAGGAACACAGGCAGTTTGGGGGCAATTGTGACGTGGATGTGTCTTTCATGTACCTGACCTTCTTCCTGGAGGATGACGACAAACTGGAACAGATCAGAAAGGTGAGGTGGGATCCTGGGCCTGGCCCTGGGCCTTTCATGTTGACTCAGCTTCTCAGTTGCTGCCTTCAAGACCAGGCATCCAGCTGAAGGAGGGTGAAAGAGCAGGAGGAGCTGGGCATGGTGGTGAGAGCCTGTGCCCCCAGCTTCTTAGGAGGCTGAGACAGGAGGATTGACTGAGCCCAGGGGTTCAAGGCTAGCCTGGGTAGTATGTTGAGACCTTGCCTCAAAAAATTTTTTAATAAAACTCAGTTGACGCACTTACATTTTTCAAACATGGGCCAAGAATCCCATGAAGAGATAGTTCACAGACATACAAACTGCTATTTATTAACAAAATAAAAAGGTTTCAGCAAGGCACCTCATGCCCATAACCTTAGCTACTCAGGAGACTGAAATCTGAGGTCCACGGTTTGTAGCCAGCCGAGGCAGAAAAATCCATGAGACTTTATCTCCAGTTAACCTGCAAAATGCCAGAAGTGGAGGTGTGGCTGAAGTGGTAGAGCACTAGTCTTAAGCAAAAAAGCTCAGGGACGGCACCCAATACCATGGGTTCAAGCCTCAGGACCGGCACCAAAAACTGAGTAGGAGTTCATCTTATACATTAAAGGAGAAATGTAAGTTAAAGACACCAGCAGAGCTGGCGCAGCCCATGTTGCACTGGCTGTGCCTTGCTCTGGTGACTGAGCCAAATGCTTCCAGCACCCACATAATGAGCAGCCTCCTGCCAATGGAACAAAGGCTGAGACGGTTCAGGGCCATCGCCTCAGGCTTTCCCCTGCTTAGAATCTTCTAAACAGTCACAATAAGAAATAACACAGAATAAGAAAAGGCCACAACCTATCCAAAAAAAAAAGAAAAAAACCTCATAAGAAGCATTTGAAGCAGTAATAGCAAAAAGTTCAGACAGACTGCAACCGAATAGAATTCTGATGGGCAGTGCGGGTACAGTGTTGTGCTACTGTAATTCTAGCACTTGGGAGGCAGGGGTGGGAGGAGCACAAGGTCCAGGCCAGCCTGGGCTGCGTGGTAAAACCCTGTTTCAAAAAAAGAACTGCAGCTCCAGCAGGGTGCTGGTGGCTCATGCCTATAATCCTAATTACTCAGGAAGCTGAGATCTGAGGGTCATGGTTCAAAGCCAGCCTGGGCAGGAAAATCCCTGAGACCCTTATGTCCAGGGCAGGCCACAGCTACTGGGCAGAGCCAACTCCTGACCATTTTAAAAAACATGTCATTGGGGCTGGGAAGGTGGCTCAGTGGTAGAGCACTTGCCTTGCATGCATGAGGCCCTGGGTTCGATTCCTCAGCACCACATAAGCAGGAAAAAAAAAGCCAGAAGTGGTTCTATGGCTGAAGTGGTAGAGCACTAGCCTTGAGCTGAAGAGCTGAGGGACAGCGCCCAGGCCCAGAGTTCAGGCCCCACAACCAGACCAAAAAAAAAAGACATGAAACATGTCATTTAAGGAACAGAAGCAATGACAGTAGCCCAGACTGTCTGGGGAGGGTGTGGCAGGGCCATAGAGCAGCCTCTCATGGCCTCCCACTCCTTCAAACAGGATTACACCAGTGGAGCCATGCTCACCGGCGAGCTCAAGAAGACGCTGATAGATGTCCTGCAGCCCCTCATCGCTGAGCACCAGGCCCGGCGCAAGGAGGTCACCGACGAGATGGTGAAAGAGTTCATGACGCCCCGGCAGCTGTCCTTCCATTTTCAGTAACACTTACTTTCTGTTTGCATATCACTATGCGTAATTCCTCTGTAATCCCAGCCCCACTGAATCACACTCCCGTAGGCTTCTGTCACGCAGTAATTGCTGGGCTGGGTCTGTGAGCCCATGTGTGTCCTGGATTCTGTTTGTCCCAATGATGTCTGTTTTTCCTGACTGTGAGCAAGCGCTGGGGGTGATCAGGTGCTTCTGGCATTGTGTGGTCAGATAGAAAACCCAGCTGTGAGTCTCTCCCACCAAGAGCCCAGGCTGAAGCCTCTGTGGCCCACAAAGCCTATTTACCTGGGATCAGCCTAGGTTCCAGATAGACTCCCAACATCTACTCTGTAGAGAGATGTGTTCTAAGCCGGATGTGGTGGTTCGTGTCTATAATCCCAGCAGGAGACTGACTAGAAGATCAAGAGTTCCAGGCCAGCCTGGGCTCCCTAATAAAGTATTCTATATATGCATACATGGAACCAAAATGTCATTGTTGTAAAACTTAAAAGTGAAAAATTCATGTCAGAAAGCTTAATAAGCAAACAGTGAGTTTCATCTCATGCACCCCCCAAAAATAAAATCAAATAGAATTGATAGCTTCTGCTTTATACTTGGCAAGAAACTACCTTGCTTTGGGCAGATACTTAGCACGTCTAAGGTTCTGGCTTCCATCCCCAGCATCACAAAGAAAAGACACCACCCGGCATCAACACTACTAGCCTGAGTCTTGTGGGGGAGACTTTCCAGTTGACTTAACACTCTAGGAATCTCTCTCGTGGCCCTTCGCATACTAACTTCCCGCCAGACCCCGCCCTTCATGTCCAATCAACCTAATGGCGCCCTCCCACTCCAGCCTCTGAGTCGCTAAGGACACTCCGTTGCTTTTGCAGATCCTTTTGTTTTGACCCTTGACTGAAGTGGAAGTCAGCACAGAGCAGTGCCCTGGTCTCGCCCTGGGCTGGTGGCTGTAGCTAGAGAGAAAAGCTCAGGTGGAGCCCTCCCCGCCCTGGCGTTTTCCCTGTGGGTGGGCCACGTCTAATCACGGGCCACGTGTAGTCTTGACCAAGCAGAAGCCATATCTCAGGGAAAGCCCCTGATCAAATTGACCGCTCTCTGAAGGCACAGGGTCCATTCTCAAGTGCTCTTCCCTCATGCTGCTGACGGGCAGAATAAACTTCTGTGCTCCTGTCCGTGTGGCAGTGTCTGGGAAAGGCTGACCTGCTTGTGGTGGCCTTGCTGCGCCAGCCTGTGCTACGCCTGCTCCCCTCTGGACCACGTGGGGAGGGAGAGACACGCGGGTGGCCCCACAGCTCGGAGGCTCCCAGGAGCCTGTTCTTTCAGGCTTGGCCCAAGTCCTTACCAGTCTCCTGGTGCTGGCTGTCTGGCTCAGTGGTTGTCTGGGGTTGTCTGGTTTTCAGGGGAGAGAGCCAGGTGTTCAGAGGTGCTGTGTGGCAAAGCACCCAGGCACCAAGGCACACAGGGCTGGGCCCAGCTGCAGGAGCAGGTGGGAGCTGACAGCTGAGGCCTCTGGAGCACAACCAGTCCAAGGCCTCTCGGTGACAGGATCATCAGTCCTCAATCTTAGGTGCGAAACCAAGTTCCCATCCTCAGATGGCCGGACTTCTGGTGCCCACTCCCCCCTGCCCTCCCCTGGGCCTGTCCACTCACTGGCTGGTTGTGAAGAATCACCCACACCAGAGGCCTTGCTCAATGCCACTTGGCCCTGCCCAACTGATGTTTCTTGTAGTTCCACTAAGCCCAGGTCACGAGTGCAGAAGTGCAGCACCAGTCCCCATGGCAGCAGATGCAGTCAGCATTCCCCACCCAGCCACCGCATCTGTGGGCAGCGCCTCAGCCTTTGCAAGAGAAGCCTCCATCTCCTCACAGGAAAGGCGAGCAGTGGTCTCATGACCAGGTCCTAGGAACAGGGTCCGAGGCCACTAGGCAGGAGACTCACCCATAGCCAGTGCCTGCCTGGGCAGAAGAGGGCTGCAGGGCTCTACACCACCACCACATTCTGCTGAAAATCAGTGGTTTCTTTGTTTTTTTGGTTGGTTGTGGGGCCTGAACTCAGGGCCTGGGTACTGTCTCTCAGCTCTTCAGCTCAAGGCTAGTGCTCTACCACTTGAGCCACAGCGCCACTTCCAGCTTTTTTTCTGCTTATGTGGTGCTGAGGAATCGAACCCAGGGCATCGTGCATGCAAGGCAAGCACTCTACCACTGAGCCACCTTCCCAGCCCATCAGTGGTTTCTTGAAGCTTCCTGAGAGAATCCACCCATCTGGGATGATGAAAGGTTCGGCCAGCTACTGGGGTGCAGGTCAAGATCATTCAGAAAAGCGGCCTTCCTTGCTCTGACAGATATCACCTGTCCCACAGGGGCTGGGCAGCTTGGGGACAGCTCATCATCTAAGACAGCACTGAAGCAGTGACTCAGGCCCGCTCCAAGCCCCAGCCCATAACTGCATTGTGAGACAGCCCTGGGCTACACTGCCTGCCCTTGCTCTGGCCTCTGATTCTGCGGCCTTGACTTTGTAGAGGCAGCCCTATGGGAAGACACAGCACTGCCCCCTTTTGAGATTCTGAGCCCGCCAGCCCCTCCCAGATCCTTCACTTCCTCTTGAGTGGGGGCAGAAGCAGGCACCAGTGTCTCATGCCTATAATCCTAGCTATTCAGAAAGCAGAGACCTGAGGATGGTAGTTCAGAGCCAGCCTGGGCAGAGAAATTTGTGAGACTCTTATTTCCAGTTAGCTACCAAAACACCAGACGACTAGCCGTGGCACAAGTGGTAGAGCACCACTCTGGAGCTTAAAAGCTAAGGGACTACATCCAGGCCCTGAATCCAGCCCCAGTGCTAGCAAACCCACACAAAAGCCCTAGTACTAGGAAACACACACACACACACACCAGGAAAGAGTGGGAGCTAGTACTTAACACTGGAGTGTATAGAGAAAGTACAGGGTCCATTCCGGAAAGTTTGTGACAGCCCGGGGCTGGGCTGGGTGGACCAGCTGCTCAGCAGTGCAGGTTCAGGAGTTGAATCACCACCACCATCACCCCACTGTGGCCAAGAGTACAGCCAGTACCTCTCTTCCCAAAGTTAAAACAAGTGGCCTTGACCAATGTGGTCACAGCTCAGCACTGATACATTACTGAAACCTTTTAATAGCTAGTGCTCTCCTCCCAGCTATTGGGCCAGGGCATCCCACAGTCTTGAACTCTGGGATAAACCTGGCGAATTCAAGCTTAAAAACTAAAAGAAACAGGGCACCAATGGCCTTACACCCGTGATCCTAGCTACTCAGGAGGCTGAAATGTGAGGAACACAGTTGGAAACCAGCCCAGGCTAGAAAGTCTGTGAGATTTTTGTCTCCAATTAACCATCAAAAAGCCACATGTAGCTGGGTGCCAGTGGCTCATGCCTGTAATCTTAGCTACTCAAGAGGCTGTGATCTGAGGATCACAGTTCAAAGCCAGCCTGGTCAGCAAAGTCCTTAATTCTCTTATCTCCAATTAACCACCCAAAAGAAAAAAGCCTTTACATGTCTTCTGCCCCTTCCGCTGGACTGTGACCCTGGAAGACAAGGCCAAGGCTGGCATCTGAGCAAGCGTAGTAAACACAGGCATCAGCCAGCTCCAGCAGAGGACTATTGTGTGCTGACCCTGTGGGCACACACTGGACTTGCCAGCCCTGGCCCTGACAGCCTATCCCTGGAGGTCACATGATCCAGGGAGAGGGCCTTGTCAGAAGCACAACCAGCCCCAGCTGCCCCTCGCCGTGCATGGCATGCCCACAGGCAGCTGGCTCCCCAGTCCACGCTGTTAGCTCACACAACCCATCTGGGGCCCAGCCCCCCTCACCTACAGCCTTCCAGGGGTTTTGTGTGGGTGTGGTGAACAGCAGGTCACAGGCAGGGTTCCCGTGGCCTGGGAGGCCAGGGGAATGGACCCAGCCAAGGCCGTGGTGCACCACTTGTACAGTAGAGACACTGGCTAGGGCTTGTCCACCAGGAAGGGAGCTGCAGGCCCGTGGCCCACGCATCCCATGGTGACTGGGCAGGCGCACAGGCGGATAGATTGGCAGCCCACACATGGCAGACAACACCACTGAGCACCATCAAACATTTTATTGACAACAGCTCCCACCAAGTTTTGGGGGGTGCCCACGTGGGACAGCGTATACTCAGGGAGAGTGAGGATATAAGCAGCCAGCAGGAATGGGGGTCCTGCCCCCACCCCCACTACCACAGGACTGAAGCTCAAGGTAGGAGCACCATCCTGGCAGTGAAGAAGCCAGGCCTGGAACAGATGCCTCAGCCTCTTGTGACCCATGACCTTGCAGACAGCCAGGCAGCCCTGGACCTTCTGGTCAGTAGCTGGACAGAACTCGCTCGGGCCTCAGCTGAGTCAGTGCAGGGAGACCCACTGTCCAGTGCCAGCCCTGTGGGGTCTCTACCCCGTCCACACGGTCCTTTGCCTCCTCTGGAAGCTGCTGGCAGGTCGCCACCTGCCCTTAAGTGAGCAGGCCCCGCGTGAGCCTCAGCACAGCCTCGTAGGCAACGAACACCACCATGTTGACAGGAAAGGCGCGGCAGCAGTTGAGTGTCAACCCCTTGAAGAGCACCCTGGGCCCCTCCTCCCGCACGCTGCTCACCACACAGTGCCAGAGGCCTCGGTAGCGCTGCTGGCCCTGCCCGTCTGCCTGCAGGCGTGACTTGATCACGTCCATGGGGGTGGCCACGGCCCAGGCCAGGACCCCTGCAAAGCCTCCAGCCACCAACACACCCAAGACATCTGCAGGAGAGACAACACAGCCTGAGTGTGAGCACAACCGGCCCACGCAGTCTACAAGAGGGGAAACTGAGGCTTCAGGGAGGGGATCATGGTAGCAGATCCTCTCAGCCTCATCCACCTTCCAGCTCAGACTCACCTGGCTCACTGCGGCCAGCGGGGGTGAGCCACTCGGAGAGGATGGCATAGGAGAGGAAGTAGGTGGCGAAGGAGTGGCCTTCCCGAAGAAGCAGGGCCGAGCTGCCTTTGTAAAGGCCCCGGAGGCCCTCCTCACGGGCCACTGTGGCTAGGCAGTGCAGTGGCCCATGGTACTTGGGCCCAGACACCAGACATGCCGGGGGTGCAGGACACACAGGGGGAGCTGCTGAGGGCCACAAGGCCGAAGGCCGCCGCTGCTGGGGCTGCGTCTGCGTCTGAGTCTGCAGGCGGATCTTAGCCACCTCAGTGGGTGATGTCAGGAACACCTGCGGCACAGAAGAGGCAGCATGAGACCTGGCGGGCAGCTAGCTCCCCCGCACTGCCACACCTGGCCTCCCATCGCCTTGTGCCATCCAAGCCAAGATGCTACAGGGCAGCCCTAGGATGTGGTGGCACAGAGTTCAAAGCCAGCTTTGCTATCCCAAGGTTAATGCCAGTGCCTTCAACAATCATGTCTCCTGTCTCAGAAAACTGCATGACACGTCCTCTGTGACTTAGATCAAGGTACCTCACACCTACAATCCTAGCTACTTAGGAGGCGGAGATCTAAGGATCCCAGTTCAAAGCCAGCCTAAGCAGGAAAGTCCGTGAGACTCATCTCCAATTAATCACAAAAAGTCAGAAATGGAGCTGTGGCTCAAGTGGTAGAGCAGTAGCTTTGAGCAAAAAGAAACTCAGGGACAGTACCCAGGCTCAGAGTTCAAGCCCCAAGAGTGAACAAAGCTAGTAAGTTCAAGCCCCAGAACCATCTTGTTTTTTAAATGTAATATAATTATTAGTAACATATTGCTAATAGCATCAGTTGTCCTTTTGTGGTTGTACATTACATGTCAGGCTTTGTGATGGGGTCTTTAACCTCTTAATCTCACTTAATCTAGTACAGTTGAAGAGACAAAAGCTCAGAAACACTCTCTAGCAAGGTGAAGGGCACTCAACCAGCAAGAGTCAGAACTGAGGCTTGAGCCTCTCAGGTGGAAGGCCCACAGGGACAGGCCATTACCCTCTATGCTATGAGGGGCAGGGATGTCACTGGGCCTGGGGCAGCCATGCGGCTGTCCAAACAGCTCTGTTTAGGACTCATGCCTTGGTTCACCTCTCCCCATCAAGTGGGAGCTCCAGGAAGGCAGGTGTCCGCTGCCTTGGTCTCTTCTACCCCTGTCTGCTGGCCAGGGCACTTGAGGATGAAGGGATGCTCAGTTTCCATGGTAACATGGATGGTATTCAGCCATCTTGATACCCTTGCTAGAGATGTGGTCTGTGAGCCAGTGGGAAACCCAGGCACCTGAGCTCCACAGGCCCTGGGGTCCCCATTCTCTAACAGGGAGGGTCCCTTGAGTTACTGCACCCACCTCCCCTCAGGACCATGCTGGGGACATGGGGGACCCCCCCAGCTCTGTGTGTGCCCCATCAGCAGGACACTGGCTCCACCAGGTTCTGCCCTCAGCAACCTCAGTTTCCTAGCTGCTGGGCAGGGGATTCAGACACACACACACCTCCCAGTCTCTCTGAGGTCCTCCCCGGCCTCATCTTCCTACTCACCCGGACAAGGCCAGAGGCGCATCCCGAGAGCATGATGTCGGCCTTGGCAGGCTTGACGTCCGTGCTGCCATACCGGAAGCGGCAGATGTGCGCCAGGCAATGGTGGTAGGTGCCGAAAGACACAGACGAAACCAGGGACACGGTGCACACGGGCAGTGAGAGGCCCCGGTAGAAGCCCCACACCTGGGGGACAGGGCCCACGTCAGGGGATGGGAACCCCACCGGGGAGGCCACCCTGGGCCCCGAGGGCTGAGGCCATCCCAGCCAGCCCGCTGGCCCTGACACCCCCCATAAGTGGGATTCACTGCGCTCAATTTGTGAAGTCGGGGGAGGGTCAGGCTGCCAGGGCAGCCATGTGCGATGACCTAGCGTGCGCCAGGAGTGCTGGTTTTCATAAGCTAACCGTGGCTTGGGTCAGCTCACGCTGTCAGATGTCCCCAGTGCCCACTCTGGACAGGCCTCTGAGTTTGTGGCCCTGATGACCCAGGGCTGGCAGGGCACAGAAAGGAACGCCCACGCACCTCTCCCGCCTGCAGGAAGCCTGGTGGTACTCCCAGACTCTCTCCTGCCCCCCTGATCGCCAGATGCCAGTTCTGATCCCCAGAGGGAGCCTGAAGATGGGCATGGGGTTCCCTTTGATGAGAACAAACAGAGGCCAGGCTCAAAGAGAACCAGCCACCCGGGGCTAGTGGGTGAGAGGCAGGCAGGAGGATGGAGACCCCATATCCCTGAGCATCTTCCCGGGGCCGCACACCTACCCGCTCTTGGCGATACGTGTCCCGGATGCAGTGCCAGATGCCTGTGTACTTCGGCTCTGTCTGGATCCTGACCTAGGGGTGAGGTCAACTTCAGGAAAGGTTGACCCCCTGGCCTAGAGCGAGGCCGGCGGGCCCTGGGGATGTCCCCACTGTCACAGGCACACTGGTGTGGGCACGGTGGGGACAAGGAACCCTCCTGAAGATGACCACACTGAGGCCAGGGTCATCCCCTGCGAGAGCATGAGAAAGAAGGCCTGACACTGCCCCAGGGACCACTGAACGAGCGGAGCAGGAGACAGTGTACGAGATTAGCATTCGGATGACCAGGGATGCATGCAGGGGACATGGGGTGCCCAGGCCAGGCCAGATTCTGGGGTGGGATGGGGCTGAGCCTTGCACACCTTCACTGTGTCCAGGGGGTAGCCCACAGCAACTCCGCAGACGCCTGCAAGGGAACGAGAGCATAGTAAGGGGAGGGCAGCAGCAGCAAGAGCCCACCTTACAGAAGGGGAGGTGACCCCAAATGACCTCCTGCCTATGGAAAACACCACAGGGCTCCCCTGGCAGCCCCGAGTCTGGACCTTGGTTTGTTGGCCCCATGTCATCCCTCGGCTTTTCCTCCCAAGACTAGCATAGCACTCTACCAGTCGAGCCACAACTGTACTTCCAGCTTTTTAGTGGTTAACTACACATAAGAATCTCACTGAAGCTGGGTGCCAGTGGCTCACACCTGTCATCCTAGCTACTCAGGAGGCTGAGATCTGAGGATTCCAGTTCAAAGCCAGCCCAGGCAAGAAAGTCTGTGAAACTTATTTCCAAGAAACCACCAGAAAACCAGAAGGGGTGCTGTGGATCAAATAATAGAGCACTCGTCTTGAGCTGAAGAGCTGAGGGGCAGCGCCCAGGCCCAGAGTTCAAACCCCATGACCAAAAAAAAAAAAAAAATCTCATGGACTTTCCTGCCCAGGCTGGCTTCCAACTGTGATCCTCAAATCTCAGCCTCCTGAGCTCCTGAGTAGCTAGGATGAAGGCATGAGCGCCAGTGCCCGGCTCTTGGCCTCATTCTGGCCTATGCTTACATCACGGTGAGGCCAGGAGAATGGCAGCTTTGCCCCTGAGCCTGGTTCCGACTCTGGTCCCCAGCCCGACACCACTGGGAGGAAGAGGAACCTGTAGCACATGGGACCTCACGGGAGGTCCTTAGGTGGCTGGGGCATGCTCCTGGAAGGTGCTGGAACCCCAGACCGTTTCTCTTCCTCCTTGGGAAGAAGCAATGGCCCCTGCTCCACAGGAACCTCCAGGGTCTCCAGATGAGTAAATTTTCTCCAAGTTAGTTTTCTGGAACATTTGCACAGTGACGGAAGCTGACTTGCAGAGCTCCCCGCCCCCCTGCCCAGGCCCAAGCTGTGGACCAGGCCCTCTACCCTCTGCCCTCTGCCCTCTGCCTTCTACCAAGGGTGCTATGCTGCCATTCTGGTCTCCCTGCTGACACCAGGGCCCCCATAGCCAAGCCCAGCAAGCCCAGCATTGCCTTGAGGCGGCAAAGAGGGGTCAAGCGGATTCCTGGCCTTTCTTTCTCTGTGTGCTGTTTGGAGGGGGGAGGGCAAGCCATGAGACTGTGCTCTGTTTGCTGTGGACCCCAGGAGTCAATAAATACACAAGAGTAAAAGAATGCTGCAGCTCACACCTGTAAGCCAGTTACTCAGGAGGCTGAGATCTAAGGATCAAGGTTCAAAGCCAGCCTGGACAGGAAGGTCACCTTTTTTAAAAATGATATTTTTATTATCTTTAAGTAATTGTACAAAGGACGTAGCATTCAACAAGTCAATGTATGACTACAGTGTACCTTAAATGATGCCCCAGCCCATCCCCACCCATCTCTCCCACCCAGCCCTTCCCCTCAATCTTCTGGATTTCGTAGAATTTGCATCGAAGTTTGACAGCATTTCCCCTATCCCCAAAGGTGAAGCTCTTATCTCCAATTATCCAGAAAAAAACAAAAACCCACAGAAGTGGGAGTGTTCAGCGGTAGAGCACTAGCCCTGAACAGGAAAGGCAAAGGACGGTGTTCAGACCCGGAGTTTGAGCCCCAGTACCCTCCCCCACCACCACCACCCCACACGCACACACACACGCACAGAGTGAGTGGGTGAAGAAGTAGATGATGAGGTAAAGCCTTGGCGGACAGAATTTCTCTCCTTGTCCACCTCACCAAACTGACACCGATGCATCAAAGGCCGGCGTCACCCGCTGTCGGGATGCCGCCCTGACTGGACTCTGGCAGCCTCTCCCTGCCTCTGTCACGTGTCTTGCTTCTTTTTTGGGGGGGATCTGGTCATGGGGCCTGAACTCTGGGCCTGGGCGCTGTCCCTCAGCTCTTCAGCTCAAGGCTAGCACACTACCACTTGAGCCACAGCGTCACTTCCAGCTTTTTTCTTTTTTCTTATGTGGTGCTGAGGAATCGAACCCAGGGCCTCAGGCATGCAAGGCAAACGCTCTACCACTGAGCCACCTTCCCAGCCCCACATGTCTTGCTTCTGTGCCCCACATGCTCTCCACCACCGCCAGTCACAGTCCCTGAGTACCAGCCCATGCCTGGGTCGCTATGACCACCGCCAGGCGCAGAGCGAGGGTCCTCTCTCGCCCAGGCCTCTTGGGGAAAAGCCCTCCCAGGAAGCTATTCGTGCCCTTTGGCAAGGCCAGGCCTCCCTCTGGGCCTCCCCTTTTGGGTGCTCATGTTCAGGGGAGCAACTGGACTCAGGCTGGCACAGACAGTGCAGGAGCAGTCAGGGCCAAGTCCTTCCTAGGCCTCCACCCCCACACTGCGACTGTTCCAGAAGAATGCCAGTGCCATCCCCCGGCTCTTGCACAAGACAAAGCAACGCCAAGGACACCTCACTCAGAATAGACCCTCAGGGCTGGGAAGGTGGCTCAATGGTAGAGTGCTTGCCTCGCATGCATGAGGCCCTGGGTTCGATTCCTCAGCACCACATAAGCAGAAAAAGCCAGAAGTGGTGCTGTGGCTCAAGTGGTAGAGCGCTAGCCTGGAGCTGAAGAGCTGAGGGACAGCGCCCAGGCCCAGAGTTCAGGCCCCACAACCGACAAAAAATAATAATTATAGCTCCTCAGCCTACAGACGAATGTCCTGGGCGGACCAGAGCGTCCTGCAGCACCAGCTCATCACGCAGGGGCAAAAAACGGCTGCGCCTCAGCAGTCCCCCACCTCCGCACACAGCCTCTGCCTGGCCCTCCAGTCCCCAGCTGGGGGCGCTGGGCGGGGAAGTGTTCCTTCAGTCCCTGCTGGTACGCCAATGTCCCTAGCCAGCCCCCAAGCTCCGGGCCCTGCGGCGCACTCAGGAGCTCACCTGCCTCAGCAGACTCAGATCACACTTGGGGCTCCCCCAAACACTTGCACACACACAGCACCGCCTGCGGACCCAGCTTCCCCTGCCCTCCCTTACCTCCGATGGCCCCAGCAACAAAATCCATGGACAGCTCAGGAGGTGGAGGCAGGGAGGCCCTGGTCTACTGCTGAGAATGAGCTTCTGAGGGGCCAGGTGGCCTCAACCGTTTCCTGTGCTTCTCTCAGACCTTAAGTACCTTTGGGAGGAGAGCTGGGGGAGGGGTCAGGAAGCCAGCGTCCGGGAGTGGTCCAAAGCAGATGCCAAGCAGAGCAGAGGCACACGGGTCGATGGCCACGCCCACCCCCTGTGCCTGGCTCCCCCACCCCACACGCTCCCAGGACCCCAGTGTCAATGCCCTCCTGACCCCAGATGTCAGGAAAGTGTGTGAGAGGTCACAGAGGTAGCACCCCACCCCCCACCCGCAGCTCAGCCTCTGACCAGCCAGAGGCCAGCGTGTGTGTGCTGGTCACTTGAACTGACCATAAAAGCAGTAAGCTCTCTTTCTCTTGTGTTTTGTTTTTTTGTCGGTCATGGGTTTGAATTCAGGGCCTGGGCTCAAGGCCAGTGCTCTACCACTTGAGCCACAGCGCCACTTCCGGCTTTTTCTGTGTATGTGGTGCTGAGGAACTGAACTCAGGGCCTCATGCATGCGAGGCAAGCGCTCTACCGCTGAGCTACCTTCCCAGCCCCCAGCAGTGAGCTGCCAAATGTCCATCCACTGCACTGTTTACCTCCTGCCCCGGAGGCAGTGGGATGGTGCCTGGCTGCACTTGGCGGTGGAAGTGCTGCCAGATGGCTCGGTGGGGTGGGCTCTGGCCAGGCCACACTCACCAGGCTGCCCCCTCTCATGGGCAGTCCAGGAAGGAAAGGACGCCTCATCTCTACTGCTGGGTCGGCAACCGTTCAGCAGCTCCTCAGCTACAGCCCCATGAAGAGATCTAGAGGTTTGAGGCCCCATGGCCGCTGGGCCCTGCCCTACAGGAAGCTGTGGAGAGGGGAAGGGCAGGGGTCACCGCCTCCCTCCAGCAGCGCTGTCCCTGTGCCCTAAGGCAGGGCAGCAGGAGCCCACGTGTCCATCTGTTTTCCTGTCCTCCGACAGGCAGCTACAGGCTGGCCTTGAACAGTCTGGGAACTGAGGAAGGGGTACTCCCCGACACCCACCCACCCACCGCCAGTCTGTCTGCTTGTAGGCAGGGCTAGTTGCCACAACAGAGGGCAGAGGGCAGGAAATGACCTGTCCAAGGCCAGTCGCCACATCGGTCCTGGCCTGTAGAAAAACATGGCTCAGTGTGCCAGAGCCCAGCTGCCTGCATTCAAATCCCAGCTCTGCCTTCCATGGTTTGAGGCCCGGAGCAGTCCTGATGCCCTGCGCCTCCACTTTGACCCAGGAGGAAAAACAGCACCTGCCACGTGCATGGACACTGCTGTGTGCGTGGACACCTGCCACATGCCCCTGACAGCTCAGGGCGAGCTCCAGGCGCGGCGCTGTGGGATGGAAACCACCAGCTGCTAAGGCTGCATCAGCAAAGCATAGCGTGTAGAAGGAGGCTTGAATGGTTGACATACAGTGGAAAAGCCAGTGCTTCTGACAATGAGTTGCTTGTGTGTATGCCAGGGAACAAGATCCCATTAAGTCCCACTTTCCTTTTCTTTGTCCTTGTTTGTGCGTGCTGGTCCTGGGGCTTGAACGGGCCTGGATGCTATCCCTGAGCTTTAGTACTCAAGGCTGGTGCTCTACCACTTGAACCACAGCTCCACTTTTTTATGTTGTTGTTGTTTGTTTGTTTGTTTTGGCATTTTTTTGTGTGCTTAATTGGAGCGAAGTCTCACAGCCTTTCCTGCCCAGTATAGCTTTGAACTGCAATCCTCAGATCTTAGCCTCTTCAGTAGTTAGGATTACAGGTGTGAGCCACCAGCATCTGGTAAAGTCTTTTACATTTCTTTCTTTTCTTTTTCTTTCTTTTCTGTCGGTCATGGGGCTTGAACTCTGGGCCTAGGCGCTGTCCCTCAGCTCTTCAGCTCAAGGCAAGCGCTCTACCACTTGAGTCACAGCACCACTTACAGCTTTTTCTGCTTCTGTGGTGCTAAGGACTCAAAACCCAGGGCCTCATGCATGCAAGGCAAGCGCTCTACCACTTGAGCCACAGCGCTACTTCCGGTTTTCTGGTGGCTAACTGTAGATAAGAGTGTCACGGCCTTTCTTGCCCGAGCTGGCTTTGAACTGTGATCCTCAGATCTCAGTCTCCTGAGTAGCTAGGATGACAGGGTGAGCCACGAGCATCAGTACAGTTGGACATTTCTAATGCAGTAAGTTCCACTCACCCTGCTCTGGAGCCCAAAGTGGCCACCGCCCTGTGCCCTGCTCGCCTGCGTGTCATCCCTGGACAGCCGCGCACCTGTCCGTGTCCCCAGCACTACCCACCAGCACTGCCTGTACTTGCCAACTGCCTGGCGTGGAGACGCACGGACAACCACAGCCAAGCCCTGGAGGGGCCGATGGCCAGGAAGGAGACGGAGAACCCCAAAGAACGCAGCAAATCCAGCACAGCCCGAGTTCCAGGGGTGAAGGGTGCATTGCGCAGCTGGGAAAGGCGACACTGGAGACAGACACGGCCCTCGCCACAGCCAACCCTCACCTGCCCTTGTGTCCTGCACAAGCCCTCCCGGACCTCCCCCCCCCCCCACCGTGGGAACAGACAAGTCACCTCAGTGTGTGCACCTCTCCGCGCTTGTCCCAGCAGCTCCCGTGGGCTGTGCGCCGCTGGCAGGCAGTCACCTGGGTCCTCCCATGCCCACTGCGGACAGAGGAGCAAAGGGTTAGTGTTATGCGGGGAACAAACACAATGCAGGAGTGGACAGATGGAAGAAGGGAGGAATGCAGAGTGATGAATGGACAGAAGAGGGACCGGCAGGGAAAGGTCGGGAGGAGGAAGGCAGGGGAGCGGAGGGAGGGGCCCAAGAGGGGCCAGCTCTGAGAAAAGGGCAAAGGATTCCTACGGAGCTCATGATAAAGCTCATTAAGCAAACAAGAGGATGATAAGAACAGAACAATTTAAAAAACTTGAAATTGTCTTAATGTGAGGAGGGAGGTAGGGGGGAGAGGGAGGCTGGGGGGCGTTCATTGTGTGTTCCTATGGAATTCTTGCGAGGAAACTCCCCTTGTACAAGGAATAGACACAAACTAAAAACCTTTTAACAGGGCCTGGGAAGGTGGCTCAGTGGTAGAGCGCATGCATGAAGCCCTGGGCTCAATTCCTCAGCACCACATGCACAGGAAAAGCCAGAGGTGGTGCTGTGGCTCAAGTGGTAGAGCGTTAACCTTGAGCTGAAGAGCTGAGGGACAGCGCCCAGGCCCAGAGTTCAGGCCCCACGACTAGACCCCCCCCCCCCAGAAAAAAAAAAAAAAGAAAAGAGCTCAGGCCTGAGTTCAAGCCCCATGATCAAAACAGAACAAAACATGACAGTAAGAAAGGAGCCACATAGAGTTCTTGCCTTGCATGCCTGAGGCCCTGGGTTTGATTCCTCAGCACCACATAAGCAAAAAGAAAAAAGCCGGAAGTGGCGCTGTGGCTCAAGTGGTAGAGCACTAGCCTTGAGCTGAAGGGCTGAGGGACAGCGCCCAGGCCCAGAGTTCCGGCCCCACAACCGGACCCCAAAAAAAAAAAAAAAAAAAAGAAAGGAGCCACAGCACCTGCCCCGCTTCCTTCAGAAAGGACTTTCGGGCCTGCAGTGGTAGGTGTGTGGCATGTGGTCATCTCCTGCACTTGACTGGCCTGACTCAGGGGGTGGCAGAGGACAGGACCCAAGCAGTAGAGCTTGAGGCCTTGGATTCAATGCATATCTCACACACACACACACACACACACACACACACACACACACACACACGCGCGCGCGCGCGCGCGCGCGCGCACGCGTGCGCATATTCACAGAGGAAGTGCTAAGAGGACATCCGGTGGCCTGGCAGCCAGAAGCTTGGCAGATGCTCTCTGCCTGGATGGCATCACGATCTGCCTCTCCCAATTGAGTGACCTTGAGCTAGTGGGATGACCTCACTGGGTCTTGATTTTTCCATTAGGCAATGGGATTTCAGGAGGTGGAGCCTGAAGGACTCCCTGCAGGGCCATCCTCCAATGGGGTCACGTGTGTTAGAAAAGGCTTCCTCCACCAGTGTCCCAACCCACTGTGTGCAGCAGGACGGGGTCACCACCTCCTCCGGGGTGACAGACGTCGCCGCCCATACCGTGCGCCATGCCAAAGCCTCCTGCAGAGAGTGTGGGCTTCTGGCTGAGACTGTGGAGGAGCTGGGCATAGTCCCAAGTTCTACTTTTTATAGCAAAAGGAGAAGCCACAAAGTATAAAATCCATCCAGCTAAAGAGCCAGAGCCAGAAGAGAAAGTGAAGTCCACGAGCCAGCCCTGGAACCTGCTTTTCTTTCTTTTTCTCCCAAGGCCATACTATGTAGCTCATGGGACTCAAACTTCTCTTTTTTTCTTTTCTTTTTTGGTCCGGTCGTGGGGCCTGAACTCTGGGCCTGGGCGCTGTCCCTCAGCTCTTCAGCTCAAGGCTAGCACTCTGCCACTTGAGCCACAGCACCACTTCCGGCTTTTTTCTTATGGGGTGCTGAGGAATCAAACCCAGGGCCTCATGCAAGGCAAGCGCTCTACCACTGAGCCACCTTCCCAGCCCCACTCTTTTCTTTTTAAATATAGATATAGTTAAACTTTATTATGTAAAGTTGATAATCATGAAGAACTGAGTGGCATAATTTTGAGATACAAATATTATCTAGCAAAAAGTAAATATCTCATGAATTCAAAATTAAGCACAGTAGGAGCTGGGAATGTGGCTTAGTGGTAGAGTGCTTACCTAGCATGCATGAAGCCTTGGGTTCAATTCTTCAGTGCCACATACACAGAAAAGGCTGGAAATGGTTCTGTGGCTCAGTGGTAGAGTGCTAGCCTTGAGCAAAAGAAACTCAGGGACACTGCCCAGGCCCTGAGTTCAAGCCCCAGGTCTGGCAAAATAATAATAATTATAATATATTTTTTTAAGGTCTGGTTGTGGGGCCTGAACTCGGCCTGGGCGCTGTCCCTCAGCTCTTCAGCTCAAGGCTAGCGCTCTACCACTTGAGCCACAGCGCCACTTCCGGCTTTTTTCTTTTTGCTTATGTGGTGCTGAGGAATCAAACCCAGGGCCTCAGGCATGCAAGGCAAGCACTCTACCACTGAGCCACCTTCCCAGCCCTTTAAAAAAATTTATTTTATTTATTTTGCCAGTCCTGAGGCTTGAACTCAGGGCCTGGGCACTGTCCCTCAGCTCCTCAGCTCAAGGCTAGCACTCTACCACTTAAGCCACAGCACCACTTCAGGCTTTTTCTGCTTATGTGGTGCTGAGGAATCGAACCCAGGGTCTCATGCATGTAAGGCAAGCACTCTGCCACTGAGCCACATTCCCAGCCCTTATTTTTAAATTTTTATTTTTTTGTTGGACATGGGCTTGAATTCTGGGCCTGGGCATTGTCCCTCAGCTCTTCAGCTCAAAGCAAGCACTCTACCACTTGAGCCACAGAGCCACTTCTGGTTTTCTGGAGGTTAATTGGAGATAAAGAGTCTCATGGACTTTCCTGTCCGGGCTGGCTTTGAACCAGGATCCTCAGATCTCAGCATCCTGAGTAGCCAGGATTACAGGCGTGAGCCACCGGTGCCAGGTGTAAATTTTGTTTTCAATTGTTATTATAAAGGTGATGTACAGAGGGGTTCCTGTTATATAGGTCCGGTTGGCCTTGAACTCTTGATTCAGGCCAGGGCTACTGGAAACAGTCTCGAACGTTTCCTTTCTATTTTCAGTTTGCAGTTTGCTTCCTTTTCCCATTCCCTGTGTGTCTTTTGCCATGTGGGTGCCTAGGCACTCCTTCCTGTGCACATCCACAGCACCCCAAATTGTGGAGAGCAGGGATCATGTGTGGCCCAGGGCTCTGAGCAAGATTGCCAGGGCCCGGCCCCACTCTGCTGTTTCTAAATGCATGATCTGGACAAATACCTTCCCCGCCAGGGCCTGTTTCCTTGGCTGTGAAGAGGAAACTGTCACCCAGCAGCAGATGGTTGGGAGGGCCCAGGAGTCACTGGCTGTAAAGCATTTGGAAGGTGCTCTAGGACGGATGGGTGCTCAGGTCTGTCATCCTTGAACTCTCGAGGCTGAGGCAGGAGAATGAAGAGTTTGAGACCAGCCTGGGCAACTCAATGAGACTCTGTCTCAAAACAAAACAATTGGCCGGGTGCTGGTGGCTCACACCTGTAATTGTAACTACTCCAATGGCTGAGGTCTGAGGATCCCGGTTCAAAGTCCATGAGACCTTTCTCTTCCACGAAGTACCAAAAAGCCAGAAGTGGAGCTGAGGCTCAAGAGGGTGAGTACTAGCCTTAAGCAAAAAGCTTAGGGACAGCTGGGCACTGGCAGCTCATGTCTGTAATCCTAGCTACTCAGGAGGTTGAGATCTGGCAATCCTAGTTCAAAACCAGCCTGAGCAGTAAAGTCCAAGAGACTCATATCTCCAATTAACCACCCAAGAAAGGAATGGTGCTGTGGTTCAGTGGTAGAGCACTAGCCCAGAGCAAAACAAAACAAAAAAAAACCCTTGGGGACAGTGCCCAGGCCCTTAGTTCAAGCCCAATGACTGGCACAAAAAGAAAGAAAGAAAGGCCAGGTGCCATGGCTCACACCTTGTAATCCTAGCTACTCAGGATCGTGGACAGGAAAGCCCGTTAAACTCCAATTAACCACCAGAAAGCCAAAAGTGAAACTCTGAGTCAAAGCAGGAGTGCTAGCCTTGAGCAGGAAATCTTAGACTCAGCACCCAGGCCCTGAGTTCAAGTCCCAGGACTGGCTTGTACAAACACACACACACACACACACACACACACACACACACACACACACAATAAAAATAAAGGTGCTCAGCAGGCTCCGGGATTTAGGCCGCCCTAGCCTTGGACCAGGTGTCTCGGTGGGTACAGACCTACCCAGCCCTCAGCCCTAAGCCTGCCATCCCCCCGGCACCCACTGGGTCACCCCTGATGCCCATATCACCTCTGAGTCCAGAGAAGCCGTCTTCTGCCTAAATGGGGGTGAAGAAAATGCCCTGATGTGGAGAAAAGACCCTGCTTCCATTCCCAGCATCGGCTTCCTCTTCCACCTGAAGAGCCACACCAGGCACAGAGATCCACCCCACTGGACACGAGGGGTCTTGAGTGCCCGTGCTCCCGTTAACCTGGGCTCCGTGGGCTCGGTGCCCCACAGCTGGAGGACTAGCCTGGCCTAGCTGGACTGTGAATGCGGCACACAGGTGGACAGAAGTGAACCAGCCTGTACAGCTGAGAGCTCCGAGCGAACTAAACGTCTAACTACACAAGAGTCAGGGATGGCTGACTGGTGGATGGAGACACCAGTGCCTGCCAAGCATGCTGGGGGGGGGGGGGGGGGGACGGTTACTTTACAGACTGATTTCCAGAAGGAAGGAAGACTTTTCAGCCAGCCCTACTTGAATCATTTTAAATTTATAGGGTCTTATTAATCCAGGCACCAGTGGCTCCGTCCTGTAATCCTAGCTACTCGGGAGGCTGCCTGACAGAGTTCAAGCCCAGTACACACACACACACACACACACACAAAATCACACACAC
Organism: Dipodomys spectabilis; assembly: GCF_019054845.1. NCBI lineage: Eukaryota > Metazoa > Chordata > Mammalia > Rodentia > Heteromyidae > Dipodomys > Dipodomys spectabilis. The sequence continues at coordinate 633,293 of NW_024870834.1, forward strand.
ACACACACATGCTGATGATGATGACGATGACGATGATGATGATGATGATGATGATGATGATGATGATGATGGCTGGCACCAGTGGCTCACGCCTGTAATCCTAGCTACTCAGGAGGCTGAGATCTGAGGATCATGGTTCAAAGCTAGCCCAGGCAGGAAAGTCTGTGAGACTCTTATCTCTAGTTAACCACCAGAAAACTGGAAAGTGGTGCTCTAGTTCAAAGTAGTAGAGCACTAGCCTTGAGCAAAAAAGCTCAGGGACAGTGCCCAGGCTGCACCCAGGGGCAGCTGCATGACTAACAAATAATAATAACAACAACAACACCCAAAAATCAGAAGTGGAAGTGTCTGTCACTCAAGTGGTAAAGCACCAGCCTTGAATAGTAAACGTAAGGGCCAGCCAGGCGCTGGTGGCTGTAATCTTAGCTACTCAGGAGACTAAGATCTGAGGATTGTGGTTCAAAACCAGCCCAGGCAAAAAGGTCTCAGTGAAACTCTTACCTCCAATTTACCACTCAAACACTGGAAGTGGCATTGTGGCTCAAGTAGGTGGAGCGCTAGCCTTGAGCATAAAGAGGCCTAGGGACAGCACCCAAGCCCTGAGTTCAAGCCCCAGGACCACCAAAAAAAAAAAAGTGTAAGGGACAACACACAGGCCCCTAGTTCAACCTCAAGGATGGCACAAAACAAACGAACACAAAACATTTATTATCTTACAGTGTTAGGGTCAGGCACCCAAAACAGCCAATCTAGGGGACCCCACCCCGTCTCTTCCTTTCCCTTTCCTTCCTCTCCCTCCTTCCTCCTCTCCCTCCCTTTCTGCCCTCTCTCTCAGCTTTGGCCCACTGAAGGCAAAAACCAGGGTGTTAGCTAGAGGTCATGTCACAACCCTACCCCAACAGGACTGTCCCCCACAGCCAGGGACCCCAGGACAAGGAGGTATCCCCAGGTCTGCCATTGAGCTACAGCCCCTCGACCTTCTTTTATTTATTTTTTTGGTCGGTCGTGGGTCTTGAACTCTGGGCTTGGGCGCTGTCCCTGTGCTCTTCAGCTCAAGGTGAGCGTTCTACCACTTGAGCCACAACGCCACTTCTGGTTTTCTAGTGGTTTATTGGAGATAAGAGTCTCACGGACTTTCCTGCCCGGGCTGGCTTTGAACTGTGATTCTCAGATCTCAGCCTCCTGAGTAGTTAGGATTACAGGCGTGAGCCACCAGCACCCGGCTGACCTCTTCTTTTAAAAGTAGAATGTTGCCGGGCACCAGTGGCTCATGCCTGTAATCCTAGCTACTCAGGAGGCTGAGATCTGATGATCACTGTTCAAAGCCAGCCCGGGCATGAAAAGTCTGTGAGACTCTTATCTCCAATTAACCACTCAGAAAACTGGAAGTGGCGCTGTGGCTCAAGTGGTACAGCACTCGCCTTGAGCTGAAGGGTTGAGGGACAGAGCTCAAGCCCAGAGTTCAAGCCCCATGACTGTCAAAAAAAAAAAGTAGAATATCAAAGATTTTACAGACATCTTTCCAGCCAGGCACCAGTAGCTCACACTTGTAATCCTAGCTACTCAGAAGTCTGAGATCCGGAGATCCCAGTTTAAAAGCCAGCTCAAGTGAGAGAGTCTATGAGATTTTCATCTCCAATTAACCACCAAAAAGGCAGAGGTGGAGCTATGGCTCAAGTGGTAGAGCTCAGGGACAGTGCCCAGGCCCTGAGTTCAAGCCCTAGGACCTGCACAAACATAAAAATAAAAAAGGCATGTTTCCTAATCACCCCAGTTAGGAGAGCAGGTAAGTTCAGCAGCCCCTGCGGCCCGGGCTGGGAGTCAGGGTGGCTCTGGGGAAGAAGCTGAGTCGGGTTGAAGGGGCCGCAGGGGCTTCCTGGAAGGCAGCTTGAGTGTGGGCCCAAACAGGCCCCATGCCAGCAGGGCGCGACCTGCAGGGGAAAGGGGACTGGGAAGGGCCTGGAGCAGCACCCGCAGCCCAGCCAGGAGAGACTTGGCTGCGGGCAGTGGCAGGTGGAGGCAGGGAGCCGGCTTGAGAGGAGAGGCGGTGTGAGGCAGCACCCCGCCCACCCCTGCTAGCCGAGCTGGCTGCCAGGGCTGCACGGCCACACGCCAGGGCTCAGGCCCAAGAAGAGACCCCTGTCACCCTCTATTGGGACACCGTGCAGGGGCCATGCCCAGCTCCTGGCGGGCTGGAGGGTCAGCCACTGCGGAGCCTGTGGGCACACAACAGGGCTGGCACAGAGGGAGGCGGTCTTCCTGGTCCTGTGGCTTAGGGAGATGCTGCCAGGCACTGGCAGGAGGATGGAGGAAGCCATGGGACCAAGGTGGCCCCAAAGGCCCTCCCTCCTGCCAGAAAAAACAGGAAGTCCCGCCCCAGAGGACATCTAAAGGCTCCTGGTTCCAGGATACTGCGCAGCTAGCCCTGAGCCTCCTGTCTGCTAAATGAGCTGGGGAGCGTTGGGGCTCCCAGCACGCTGTGCCCCTGAGTGTCACAGGCACCGGCCCCGGGCTCCGGGCATGGCACCCCTCCCTCTCCTACCCACGCCAGCTGGCCGACCACACTACCACGCGCCTGCGTCAGACCAGCCACACAGTGCCCTCCTCTGGCAAGTGCATTCCAAGCCTGTTTACACGGACCACAGGCGGAGGCTGGCCTGCTCATCTGGCCACCTCTGTAGCAAGGGAGCCCAGAGGATTGTGTGAGTATCACCAGGGGCTGAGTGGGCAGCAGGCAGTGTCCAGATGCTTGTTACATGCTGACCAGCTGGCCTGCCCCCCCCATCCTCTGGAGACCCCTTGTAGCCCTTTGGCTCCTGGGCACCCTGGCAGGCCCCCTTCGGCTCTATTTTTAGTCCAGAAACATCCGCCATGTCTATTTATACCATCCCTGATCTTGAGTTTCTGGGTGTCTCCTGACTTGAGCTTCAGTCTGGCCTCTTCGGGTTCTCAGTGGTACCCATCAGGACAGGAGGCTGCAGCTCATCTGAGAGCGAGCACAGAGGAAAAGGATGGAAATGCAAGAGACCCACACCACTGGCCCAGCTCTGGGGCTGGGCAGTCCAAACAGGTGGAGATGACCTTGGAGAACCTCCAGTCCTTCCAGTTAATTAAATTAACCCTTATCTCCCACTCCCTGCAATGAGAGCAGAGTGTCTTGTACCAGAGGCTGGCATCAGAGTTAGGGACTGTCCCTGCCCTACATGCTCTGAGGGCCAGAAGCTGCCCCAGCCCGTGTCACATACCACCAGAGGTAGAGAAGGACCAAGGGACACCGCCAAGAGAGATCTGAGATTTCTACAAAACTGAGCGGGAGCCTGACAAAGCTAGCCCTGAAGGTACTATCCACCCCTACGACCACAAAATCGGCTGACTTCCATGCAGGCCTGCCCACAGGTCTGGGAACCTGTCTTCTCAGCTGTCTCCCTAGATACAGCCATAAGGACCCTCAGCTGACTCCCATAGAAAGGAGCAGGAGAGACGCCCTTGCCCACGGCCCGTAAGACAGAACGGCAGCACCTGGCCTCCTCCTTACCAAGTTGGGAGGCTGCCTCCTGTCCCTTGGAAAACCATACCTGCTCCTGTCTCTCCACCTCACGACATCTGACTACAGACAATAGGGAAGAACTCTTGTCTGATTTTTTTTTAATTTTTTTTTTTGTTGGTCATGGGTCTTGAACTCTGGGTCTGGGCGCTGTCTCTTTAGCTCAAGGGGAGCGCTCTACCACTTGAGCCACAGCACCACTTCCAGTTTTCTAGTGATTTATTGGAGATAAGAGTCTCAGAGACTTTCCTACCCAGCTGGCTTTGAATTGTGATCCTCAGATCTCAGCATCCTAAATAGCTAGGATTTACAGGTGTGAGCCATGGGTGCCTGGCTTGATGTTTTTAATTAAAAAAAAAAAAAAAGCAGCCAAGTGCTGGTGGTTCAGGCCTATAATCCTAGCTTCTCTGGAGGCTGAGATCTGGGGATTGAAGTTTGAAGCCAGCCAAAGCAGAAAAAAAAAAATCCCCAAGTCTCTTATCTCTAAGAGTCAACAAAAAGCTGAAAGTGGAACTGTGGCTCAAGTGGTAGAGAGGCATCCTTGAATGAAAAAGCTAAGGGACAGCACCCAGGCCCTGAGTTCAAGACCCAGTATCAGAAAAGAGAAAAAGAGGTGATGGAGTGATGGGAATTGCCTGGCCACGCGTCTCAGCTTGAGAGACCCCAGGGTGAGGACAACCGGCTTTCCTTTTCTTTCTGCCCTCTGGCCATTCCATCTCCACTCTGGACCTGCCTTAGGTAAGAGGTTATAAAAGAAGTTAAAAACTAAACCACTTCTCAGGGTCCCGGGGTCTCCCTGCCATCCTCTTACCGCTCTGACCTCGGGCTTCTGCTGCTGGGTCTCTGGGAGGGTAGATTCCTCGGAGGCAATCTCCTAGGGTTGGCAAATTGAAACAGTAGTCCTGACAGGCACTGGTGGTTCACACCTGCAATCCTAGCTACTCAGTGGCTGAGATCAGAGGATCACCAGTTGAAGCCAACCGAGGCAGGAAAGTCTGTGAGACTCTTATCTCCAATTAAGCACCAAAAAGCCAGAAGTGGAGCTGTAGCTCTAGTGGTAGAGTGCTATCCTTAAACACAAATGTTCAGGGACAGCACCCAGGCCCTGAGTTCAAGTCTCATACACACAGACACAGCCACAGACAAACACACACATACACACACACACACACACACACACACACACACACACACACACACAAATTGAAACAGCAGTTCATCCTGTGCTGTAAATTTAGCCTCAGGAAAGGATGACATTATAACACAAGCTTCCAGATGCCAATGTCATGGACTGGCTGACTTCACTTGTTTACGTGTATATTTCTTTCTGGTCTTCCCAACTGCCACCAAGAGCAGGGATTTGAGCCTGTTTTGTTTTTCGTTTGTTTTGTCAGTTGTGGTACTTGAACTCAGGGCCTAGGCACTGTCCCTGAGCTGCTTTGTGCTCAAGGCTAGCACTCTACCACTTGAGCCACAGTGCCACTTGCAGCTTTTGAGTGGTTACTTGGAGATAAGAGTTTTCTGCTTAGTCTGGCTTCAAACCAAGATCCTCAGATCCTAGCCACCTGAGTAGCTGGGATAATAGGCATGAGCTATTGGGTCTGTTCTGTCCACAGCACCAGGCAGACATCGGTGACTCATGCCTATAATCTCGGCTACTCAGGAAACTGAGATCTGAGGAACTTGGTTTGAAACTAGGCAGGGGCTAAAAGTAAGGTGAGCTGTGGCTCAAGTGGTAGAATGCCAGCCTTGAGTGAAAAAGCTAAGGAGGGAAGGAGGTCCTTAGTTCAGGCTCTAATCGACACACACACACACACACACACACACACACACACACACACACACATATACACACACACACACATGCACGAAAGGAAAAAGAAATTAAAACAGGCTGTCCTGTCTTCCAAGTAATTGTCATCAAGTATATATATTTTTTCTTTTTTTGCTTATGTGGTGCTGAGGAATCGAACCCAGGGCCTCAGGCATGCAAGGCAAGCGCTCTACCACTGAGCCACCTTCCCAGTCCCCTCTTTCTTTCTTTTTTGTCGGTCACGGTCTTGAACTCTGGGCCTGGGCGCTGTCCCTCAGCTCTTCAGCTCAAGTATAGCTAGTGCTATACTTGAGCTGTGGCATTACTTCCAGTTTTCTGGTGGTTCATTGGAGATAAGAGTCTCACAGGCTTTCCTGCCTGAACTGGCTTTGAATTGCGATCCTCAGATCTTATTCTCCTGAGTAGCCAGGATGACTGGTGTGAGCCACAGCGCCTGCATACTTGTGACCATTCTTGGTTTTCATCTCCCAGTCCCCACCCACAGGGTATGGTACCCCCAGAGCCCTCCAGGGACCCTGGGACAACTTGACGTTCATGTGGAAGTCACTGGATGTAGTTGTTAGTGAAAAACCACAAGAGAGAGAGGAGGAGGCCCCCAGCCATCTCCTGCCCACTTGGCACTGGGCTTCTCCCAGGCCCTCTACAGCTGGGCCCTCACATGTACCTGCTGCACAAGTGTCAGCTGGCTCAGAGGCTGGCGAGGTGTTTGTTCAAAGCCAGGCCTCCAGACCCCTAGCTCAGGGCCCCCCAGCCACAGCACGAGCACTGGACTAGGAGTCAGCAGCCCTGGATTTGGGTCTCTTCTGAATGAATGTACGCATCCCATAATGCCTGTGACATAGGTTAGGGTCCCCGAAGGCTTCCCTGACTCCAAATGCACCCACCTTTCAGTGAGCCCCTCCTCCCAGAAGCGATCCTCAACTTCAGAAACCCGCAGGCAGGCATTACAAAGCGGCCATCAAGGAGGCTGGGCCGACCTCGGGCCGGACACTGGCCGAGAAAGTGCGTGGCCTGGCAGGTGCGGGGAAGGTCTGGTGAGGAGGGACCCCTGCCAGGGAGGACGGAAGGGGCGCAGGGACGCGTCACCCCTGGCGCTCCCTCCAGCTGCCCCGCGGTGACCTCTCCATCTCTGGCCAGCCCGAGGCCGAAGATGGGACCTGGCCGCCGGGACCCCCACCCCAAGCGCGGCCCTGGAACCTGCCCGCTCCAACCCCCCGCGGCTCCCGCACAACCCAAGTCCGAGGGGAGATGCGGATGCCGAGGCCGGGCGCGCGCGGTTCCCACCCCGCAGGCTCCCGCGCACCCGCCCAGGGGACCCGAAGCCCGGGCGAGGACAGCGCGGCCCCGCACAGCCCGCGGGCCACCCGGAGGACGCTGAGGTCACGTCCGACCCCAAGCTCGGGCTCAGGACCCAGGCCAGCTCCCCGCACTCGGGGTGCTCCCGGGCCCACGTCAGCCGCTGGCACCCCCCGACCCCGCCAAGCCCTACCAGTCCGCTGCGGGGCGCAGCGCGGCCCCTCTTTTCGACGCGGTGCGGGCGGGCGCGAGAAGCACAGTCTTTGTCTGCGGCTCCCCGCGCCCCCTCCCCCGCCCCGACCCCCCGCCCGCCACGTCCCCCGCCCCGCCCCGCCCCGTCGGCGCGCTCAGCCAATGGGAGGCGGCGAGGGCGGTGCCGCGACCGGGGTGTTGTCCGCGCCTCGGACGCCCATTGGCTGCGGGCTGGGTCCCCCCGGGCTGCAGCCGGGCGTGGGGGGGCGCGCAGCTCGCGGAGACCGACGCCGGCTAGGAGCGGGCGGGCGGGCGGGAGAAGTGGGCGAGCGCGGGCGGACCGGTCTCCACTGAGCCGCCGCCCCCTGACCCCGGCTACCCCGGCTCTGCACCAGGAGGCGGCGGGCCAGGCCGAGCGCCCGGGCTGCCCGCCGTGGACCCCGACGGTAACCTGCGGGCCGGGGTCCGGAGGAGGAAGGAGGAAGGTGGCCTCGCGGGGTCCGGCCATGGCGCTCGACTTCCTGGCTGGATGCGCTGGGGGTAAGGAGGCGCGGGGCCCGGGATGCGGGCGAGCCCCGCCGAGGTCTGCGGGCGGAGTTCGGGGACTCCCGTGCTCGGGTCCCGGCGGGCTCGTGGGCGCCGGTGGACGCCTGCGGGCCGGAGGGGGCCGGCGCCCTGCGCCCGCGCACCTGTCACTGCCACCCCCGGGGCACGCGGGGGGGGGGTGACCGTGACCCCGGGCAGCGGCGTGGCCCGGCGGAGGCCCGGCCGCCCCGAGGATGCCCGCGCAGCTCCCGCCCGGCGCGCCGATCCCCAGCCCGGGCTCCCATCGGGAGCACTGCGCCTCGGAGTCCTGGGCTGGCAACCACCCCCCGCCCGCCCGTGCCCCCGACACCCATCGGACTCGGGATCGTGGGGGGCCGGGGAGCCGTGGGGGGCTGACTTCACTCCCCGCGGCTGTCCGGGCGGGGCGGGAGCCACGCGGCCACTTGTAGCCGGCCGGCTGCTCACCCCTGCCCGGGTCACGCCGTGGCACCTCACCCGCTTCCTTCCCGCTCCCTCCGCGGACCTGCCGTGGGCAGGGCGTGAGGATGGACGTGGGCAAACCCAGGGGGCCTGCGTGGGCCTGACCCCGCCGTGGATGCCGCCCCCTGGGCCCTCGCTGTCTGCGTTTACCTTGCTGGGGTCAGGGTGCTCGACAGGTGTTGATGGAGCCGGGGGGTGGGGGGGGGTGCTGAGGTGTCAGGAGGGCCCGGCCTCGCCTCCCTGGCAGTGTGAGGCTGGCTGGTTACCTCAAGGGTCCAGTCTTGGTTCTCTGCTCCACCACCCTTGCCCTGCTCTTCATCTGCTTGTGTGTGACTCCCACAGACCTCAGGAAAGGGAGCTGGGGCTCAGGTGCCAGACTTGAGCAAAAGAGCCAAGGGGCAGCGCCCCAGGCTCTGAGTTCAAGCCTCAGGACTGGCACAGACCTCGGTGGCTGCCCAGGGAGCGGGTTCTACTGGAAGAGCGAGGCACACGGGCCATGACTCTAGGCAGTTAATCAGTGCTGGCTTCCTCCTGTGTCCGGAGGCTGGTTGGACACCATGACTGGCTGGCTTAAGGCTGTCAAAGGCAGTTAAGAACTCCCCAGTCTGCTACCCGGTCAGGACTCTGGGAGGTTCAGGAGGGAAACTCAGAGCTTTCTGTAAGTTGGTGGGGGCTTCTTCCCAAGCCTCGGGCAACCCGGAGGACGCAGGATATGGTGTGGCCTCTGCAGTCTCCTCTAGCCCCTGTCCCACCCAAGCTGGGCTCCTAACCCTTCTCGGCCTATGTGCTGGAAGCAGGGTGCAGGGTGGGGACTGTCCAGTGGACCATGCCTCCTGGGGAATCTCCTGGGCTATGCGGCTTCTTTCCCCCAGGGCCGGACCCTTCTATAATTCCACTGTCAGTGTGAGTGAGGGAGCACACTCACCCAGGCCAGGCCTCTCAGAGACCCAGACCAGACCCCACGCAGGTGTTCAGTGGTTGGGCAGCCCCTCCCCCCTACCTGGAATGCCCTTTGGTTCATCCTCACAATGCCTACCTGGGGCAGGTTACATGCCTGCCTCAGGCTCCAGGGTGGAGAATGAGACCAGGATGGCCCTCAGGTGCTCGTCTGTGCATCCCCTACACACTGAGGCTGTGCAGGGCAGGGCCTCCGCACCTGGGTGAATGAGGGTAGAAGTCACTTTGGGATCCAATGGGGAGAAAAGTCCGAAGACTGCAGTGACCACTCAGGTAGCCCTGTTCAGAGGGACTGTCCAGGGCCGGGTGACACATATACTTTGCAGGGATCTGACCCCCAGAGGCCACGACCTGGACCCTTCTGGTGGCTGCTGGTAGCATTTCTCCTCTGTGGCTCCTGATTCATATTCCTCAGGAAGAGATTGACCCAGGGATGTCCCATGGCTGACTGGCCTGCTGTGTGTCCTGGGTTTACCTGTCTGTGAAGCAGGCCAGGTGCTATGACTAGAAGGTTGTCAGCTTCCAGGGGTCTTGCCTGATGGAAGGGTGGCTTCCGCCCTGTGGCCCACTCTGGGGAAAATAGTGTCAAATCTTGAAGCCACAGTAGACCCCGGGCTCTGGATGGGGTATGGATAGGAAAAGAGCTGAGGAAACATTCCCTCACAGAACAGCATCTGCCTCTGAAGGATGCAGGATAGTAGAGATGCAGGATAGTAGGGTGTGCTGATAGTGGGAGCCAGAGGACCTATTTCCTGAGGTCAAACCTGGGATCCACCCCTGTTGCTCAAGACCCAACCCTGGGCTGGCTCCAGCCATCTGCAGGCACGAAGTTTGCATCACAGCATCTAGATCAAGGATAAGATCTCCCCAGAGGCAAACCTTCTCAGGTGGCAAGCAGGCAGTGATGTGCATGGCTGTCCTCTTTTCAGGAAAACCTCTCGTTAAAGCTTCCTGTTTATACAGTGCATCCCATTAATATTATTATAACAGAATACAGTGTAGGAATGGGCATGCATCACAACCTGATACAACTGTCTATTACCAAGGGACCCTCAACCCTAATCAGCCTTAAATCATCCCAGACACCATTTCTCAGGGCTCTGGAGCTCTCTTGCTTAAGGCCCACTCACACACTACTGGGTGTATTTTTACTTTGCTCTTGCTCTAATAAAGCTGCTTGCTTCCCTCATAATTCAGGTGCTTCTGCTCACCTTTTTGGTGGGGAGCCAGTAGCAGGGTTTGAACTCAGGGCCTCACACCGGTTTGGCTTGCTGGCTCAGCTGGCGCTCTGCCACTCCAGCTATACCTCCAGCACCGCTTTGTACTAGTTATTTTGGAGATGGAGTCTCAAAAGCTTTTCTGCTCAGTCTGGCTCTGAACCTAGATCTTCTGGATCGCAGCCTACTTCCTGAATAGCTAGGATTATAAACATGAGCCCAACAGTGCCCAGCATTTTCACTCAACTATTTGTTTGAAACACCAAGAATCTGGAATGATCTTGAATGAGACGTCCGTCCGTCCGGTAATGGGATGGCAGGTCTGTCATCCTGCTGCCACTGCCTGTGACCACCTGTGCTGCTAGGAGCCTCCAGAGCAAAGCTCCTTTCCTAACCTGGGAAGGTTGTGGAGTGAGGACTGCCCTTCAGTGGGCAGAGACTTCTGTAGGCCTCAGACTCCTCTTGGGAGACAGTGAGGTAGGGCTCCTGGTTCTCAGAGGGTCTGGGAGGGTAAAGGCTCTGCGGGAGTAGAGGCTAGATGAAGGCAGGACCTTCGCCCACTCTGTTCCCATGACAGGAGGATTCTGGGTAAGAGTTTACCCTCCTCCCTTCCTTGTCTCCACCCAAGGAAACAGGTGAGGGAGAAAGTGGGACTGCCAAGGCTAGCACCTGGAATCCGTGTGTGGACTGGGGCTTGGGTAGGGAGCTTTCTCTCTCCTTCGTCACATCCCCCGGTCCAAAAGGTGACACTTGGACAAAGCAGGGCCCAAGGGTGACTGCTACCCATAGGATGGGAATCCTGTAGTTGGGCAGGAGGTCTGGTTACTGGCTTTCCAAACCCCAAGGAATCCCAAATACAACCCAAGAAAAGAGGTGCTGAAACTAGGATTTGCTAAGTCAGGAAATGCAGGAAATGGGCTGGGTTGTAACTCAGAGGTAGAAGAATTGCTTAGCATGTGTGCAGTCCTGGGTTCAACCCCCTTCACCCAACAGAAACCTGGAAGATTCAAGATGTGAGGGAGAACCAGGGAGGATCAAAGGGAAGAAGCAAAGTTTCCTTGGGAAAGGACCAGAAACCCAGATGGACACCAGGAGGGAAAGAAGCTTGCTAGAATGAGGCGTTAGCCTTGGGCATAGAAGCTGAGGGACAGTGCTCAGGCCCTGAGTTCAAAATTAAGGGAAATGGACAAAACTCAGGCTGGGCGTGGGGGTACAAACCTGTGATCCAGTTCCTTGGGAGGTGGAGGCCGGGGGACTGAGGTCCAGGGCTAGCTCAGGCAAAAGCATAAGACTCCGAGAACCTAAAAATGAAAGGGCTGGGGGTATGGCTCTAAAATCCCAGTACTCCCCTCAAAAAAAAAAAAAAGTTGGCCAGAACTCTCTGAGGCACGTGTGACAGGAAAGCAGGGCCACAAAGGCAATGCCAAGGGGCTGGGAAGGTGGCTCAGTGGCAGAGCGCCTGCCTTGCATGCATGAAGCCCTGGGTTCGATTCCTCAGCACCACATACACAGAAAAAGCCAGAAGTGGTGCTATGGCTCAAGTGGTAGAGTGATAGCCTTGAGCACAGAGAGACCCAGGGACAGAGCCCAGGCCCCAAGTTCAAGCCCTAGGACCGGCAAACAAACAAAAACAAAAAAGGCAATGCCAAAGTCTGTGTTAGGGGTGGAAGCATTCATTCTGTGGTACAGATGCATGGTGCCCCCATTATCCTGAGGACCCAACTAATCCACAGAGAGATGTGTCTAGGGGGGCCCAGGGCAGAGGCGCCAGGCTCAGACTGCAGCTTCAGCCCTCACTTCCTGTAATCATTCTCTTTGTCTCCATTTCCCCATGGGTAAAGTGAGCTAATAATCCTTTATCAGGAATGTAAGTGGGAGGAACAGGGTATGTTCAAAACTAAGAAGTAACCATCAGATTGCAATATGACTGGTTGCATTCAAATGTTAGCCATTTTCATTGTAAATAAGCACAAGCAATAAGAGAATAGTTGGGGTTTTGGGGGAGTAGTTGTTCTTCAATGTTCAAGATCATGCATGCTGGGCAGGCATTCCACCAGGATGAGCCACATCCCCAGCCCCAAGGGAGACCTTTAATAGAGTCACACATGGAGTTCTGAGTGGGATCACCCTGAGGGAGCACCAGTGACTTGACCTCCATGAGCCTCAGTTTCTCCTTCCATGAAAGGAGTGGTAAGGCTGGGCAGTGGTGAAATTCACACCTATAATCCCAGTACTCAGGAGGCCGGGAGGCCGGTCAGGGCTACAAAGGGAGACCCCAGCTCAAAAACACAAACCCCAGAGGCTCGGGGTTTACTATCTGTAAGACACAGGGGAACGGAATGAAAAGTGTTTGGGAGGGATGAATCTTTGTCTCTAAGGGGGTCTGGATCTCTGGCAGGCTCTGAGCTGATGAGTAACCAGACCGATTGCGAAGCCCCAGGCTGCCTCCCAGGGGCCGGGAAGGCCCTGCCAGGGAAGGCAGCCGTCAGGAGGCTGGACTTCATCTCATCTCCAGGGCTGCCCAGGGGAGGCACGTCCTCACCCCCATCACAGGCAACGGAGGTGGGGATAAGTAGAGGGGACATTCCAATCTCAGTATCAGGCTCACCCCCTTCCCACACACACCCCACCAGGGGTGTTTAAAGAAATAGAACATGCCAGAAATGCCCCATCCCCTGCAGCTGGCTGCAGGGCCAGAGACCCAGCGTGGTTACCAGATGGAGGGTTACAGGAGTTCCTGGGAGGGACGTGGCCAGGACCCCGCTGGTCCCTGGTCAGTGTCTCCCTCCCAGCCTCCCTGGCAGGAGCCCCAGCACCCTGTAGGGCTCCAAGGCGTCTTTCAGATCACACCTCTCCTTGTCTCCCTGCAGGTGTGGCAGGTGTGCTTGTGGGACACCCATTTGACACTGTCAAGGTGAGTTTCCTCCATGTTTTCTTTCTCAGACTGTTACATAGGTGCACAGATGGGCGGCAGACCTGCAGGACTTTTATTCCAGAGCCAGGTTCAAGGTCATCCCCAGGTCTTTGAGGGTAGAATGAGAGCTCTCCAAGATGCCCAGGTGGGCAGCTGCTTTTCCATTTAACTCAGTTGACCTTCCTGCTGGGCTTGTTTTTATAGCTCCTGGCTGGGGCAAAACTAGATGTTGAGTTCACACCCAAGTTCATTCTCAGGACTGGCCTGTGAAGACTGACATGCTCACTCACGCTGTTCTGCTACAGAAAGAAAGACTTGGGGGTCGGGAGGTAGGGGAAAAAAGCAAACTTGATCAGCCAGTGTGATGGTACATGCCTACAGTCTCAGCATCCAAGAGGATTAAATGTTGGAGGCCAGTCAGGGTTACATCTCAAAATCAAACAAACAAGCAAACAACAACAAAAGCCAGGCATGCCTGTAATCCTAGCAACTCAGGAGGCTGAAATGTGAGGATTACTGTTTGAAGCCAGCCACAGCAGAAAAGTCCATGAGACTCTTCTCCCCCAGTTAATCACAAAAAGCTGAAAATGAAGGTGTGACTCAAGTGGTAGAGCACCAGCCTTGGAGAGAATGAGGACTTGAGTTCAGGGCCCAATATCAGCACACACACACACACACACACACACACACACACACACACACATACACACACCACACACACTAACAAGTCCACTTTTTCTAGCATGATCTTCCTAGAGCAGTAACTCAGGATTAGGAGATGGTGACTGTTTTGAAGTGTCTGTAGCCAGGGACCTAAGAACAGCTCTGTCACAGGGGCTTGAGATCAATGCTCAGTCAGTTTGTCATTACATCTGTCTATTAACCAGAGTTCCAGGTTCTTAGACACCCAGAGCAGAGAGCACGGAGACCCTGGTCCTCCGATGGGAAGTCCCACGCTACTTTTCTCCTGTGGCTGGACCTGACATGCTCAGAGTGTGCACGTCACAACCATTCCTTGCCATGTTCCTAAGATGAGCATGGGCTATGGGCCAGGCCTTCCGTACTGGCTATAAACCTTGAACTTGGCTCCCTTGCCCGCTTGGGTGAAGACTGTGCTAGAGGGAGACACGTCATCCCCAGCTGGGTTGAGGTGAACTTCCTCTCTCCTCTCCTCCAACCCCTCAGTGGACCAGGTGTTTGTTGGCAAAGAAAATCGCTTGTTAATTTAGGGCTGGGATTTCTTCCAGCACGGGCGTGAGAGCCAGGCCTTATGCACCGGCTTTGACCTTAAAAAATTCTGTTCCTAGTCCAGACCTGCTCTGCCGGCCAGTTTTACTGCCTGACCTTGCTGGGACCAGATACTGTGGCTTGGCCCCAGCGTTCTCGTCTGGAAGGGAGGGGCTGGGGGAGATTACGAAGGCCTAGGATAACGTGTGATCAATTCATATGAGCTCTGGAATGCACACATCTCCACCACTCACAGCAGGCAGGCCTGGGGAGAAAGAAGGCTGAAGGCCAGGCTTTCTTGATAAGCTTTGGGCCTGCAAGAGGCAGGCCCTGGCAATGCTGGCCAAGGAGCCAACTGGTCACACCCATGCTCTGCCTGGCTACGGCCCCCCCCGGCACACCCATGCTCGGCCTGGCCACACCCCCACTCACTCCCCCCCCCCCAGCACAGGGCAGCCTGGCAGCACCCATACCACACTGTTTCTATGTCATGGTCATCTATGTCCAGGGCCTCGCCACTGTGTCCAGGCAAGAGCCCAGAACTCCCTCCGTCTGCCCAGCTCTGCAGAGGCTGGCTCTCCTGGTCAGGCCTCTGGGTTCCCCATCTGGCACCCACAGGATTGCAAGTGCTCGTGGCTGCATGCTACAGTTATTCAAGTGTCCGACACCCTTGGGAAAACCCTTTAATGCTTTTTCCCCCCTTTTTACCACCAGAGCATTGTATCTGGGCAAATCTACCTTAAGAAGCTAAGGTCTTTTTGAAGGGGGGAGACCCCTGGCTCTTGTGTTCCTACCTGCTGTCCCCAGTGTGATGCTGGATCCCTCATACTGCAATGCAATGCAGCATCACCAGTGGCCCAGCTGTTTTTACTGCTTTCTGTCAAAGACCTTATCTTTAAGCATCCCCATCCCTCCCCTCCCCGAGAGCACTACATGGGCTTCAGGCCCTGAGACCATGAGACACCATTGTTTTGTTTTGAGTGATTTAACTTGATATGTAGCCCAGGTTGGCCTTGAACTCAAGAATCTGACACATCTGCCTCCTGAGTGCTGGGATTATAGGAGTGTGCCCCAAACTTGAGTGTAATATCTTCTGAATGGATTGTGATCATCAGGTACACACACATTTCTTTATTGGCTTTCTCTTACAAAAATTATACAGGTTCTAAGAGAAGAGCCATCCCTGAGATGCACAAACTAAAAAGTCAACCTCTGTGTAGCTCTCCCTTGTGTGTGACACACAGCAGGGCACTAAGCTTTACACACTCCTTGCTTTGGATAGGAGAGGGGTATTCATATTCTGCAGGTGTAGGTGTGTGTGTGTGTGTGGTTTTACAATGATGTTCAGGTTTTTCCCTATCTGAATGGGTGATATTGTTTGTTTGTTTGTTTTGCTGTGGTGCTAAAGATCAAACCCAGAGCCTTGTGCATGCTAGGCAAACTTTCTACCTCTGAGGCATGTCACAGCCTTGTTTTATTTAAGTTGATGTTTAACACATACAGCGAGCGCACACATCCTAAGCCAGGCCTGGAATGTGCCTGCAAACCCAAAACTCAGAGCAGATGTAGGAGCATCAAGAGCTCAGTCAGTCTGCACTCTGCAGTCATTCCCTCATGTCCAAAAACAAACCAGAAAAATCAGTTAGGTGCTGTGGTTCATGCCTACAATACCAGCTATGTGGAAGGTGTAGGTAGGAGGGTTGAGGCTAGCCCCAGTCAAAGGGGCCAGACCCTGTGTAAAACAAAAAGATGTAAGCCAGGCGCTGGTGGCTCAGGCCTGTAATCCTAGCTACTCAGGAAGCTGAGATCCAAGAATCATGGTTCAAAGCCAGCCTGGACAAGAAAGTCTGTGAGACTCTTATCTCCAATCAACCACCAGAAAACCAGAAGTGGCGCTGTGGCTCAAGTGGTAGAGCGCTTGCCTTGAGCTGAAGAGCTGAAGGGACACAGCCCAGGCCCAGAGTTCAAGCCCCAGGACCGACAACAACCCCTGCAAAAACACAAAAAGATTGGTGGCATGAATAGTAGAGTACTCACCTAGTAAGCACAAGGCCTGGAGTTCAGAACTCCAATACCACAAAAAAAAAGCAATTAAGCAATTAAACAAAACAAGAATACACATCTGGTGTGCACGTGACACCTGTTACCCGTCTGTGACCTCACCCCACCTTGCAGGAAGCACAACACGCATACACCACACTCCTCCCCCGTCCTGACTCCTGACCGTGAGTCCTCCCGTTAGAACGCCGCTGTTACCAGGGCCTCCTCCACGTGGGGGTCGCCCGCCCCATGGCCTGCAGGCTTTCCTGTGGTTGGGGGCCCTGGCGGGCATCCCCTTCTAAGCCCCTGAAGAATACCAAATCTGGTTTTCCTCCCACAAGACTCACAGCTGTTTCAGGGCCCCACCCCCTTCCCATCCATTGGTTTAGGGAGGTGTTCTTCCTGATCTTTTCACTGGACGTGACATGGTGGCCCACGTCCCAGGGTGCCCAGGGTGGGGGGCCGACCACGGGCTGGGCACCTGCATGTGATGTTGACATTTGTGTGTTCTTTAACGCTTTGCTGTCTGAGCTAGGCGCTACCGTCAGTAGCAAAGTGCAACTTTGTTGCAGATGCCCGGAAGCCTCACCTGGGAGCGCTAGTGAGTACAGACCAGGTGCCCTCCGCCTGGTCCTCGCCCGCACCCCACTTCCAGAGTTCCAGGGAGGGCACGAGGCCAACGGGGCTTCACAGGTCCTGGGCTGGGGGCTCGGGCAGGGCTGGTGGAGAAACACTGGCCCCTGTGGAGCTTGGGGAGGGAGGGTCCTTGTGTGGGTGTCTCTTAGCTTTGTGTGCAAGTAACTACTTTGAGGGAGGAGGGAAGTTTATCCATTCCCTAGAGGAGCCTCGGTAACCCCCAAATGTCAAGAGCCTCGATGCTAGGCGATACAGAACTGTTACCCCAAGATCTATGACACGAGGGCTCCCACATTCCGGGACTCAGGCACAGAGCAGGGGCTGGAAGGAGTCCTACAGAGCTCAGCCCAAGCCCAAGCCTCATGTCCATGCTGGCTTGACCTTGGCCCTCGGCTGTGACCTGCAGGGACTTCCACAGCAGCCAGGTGCCACCGGAACCTGACAGGAGAGACAGCACCACCTGGCATCAGGCCAGGGGTGGAGGCTCAGGGTCCCGCCAGAGGCCTCGGGACACTGGAAGAAACCTCACATCATAGCATCTCACTAAAGCTGGGGGGTTTTGCTTTTCTCCTCTGGAAATCCTTCCCTCCCCATCAAGTCTGGACAGAGCTGGGTGGCCAGGGTGGGCGAGGGGCTGGGGGGGGGGGAAGGTCACCCCCAAGTCCCTGTGGGAAGAGATGGAATTTCCTCCCCCCCTAATACTTTCCCCCAATAGGAGCTCCACCCATTCTGGTGTTAAGAATTGCAAAAGGAGCTAGGTGCTGTGGCTCATGCCTGTAATCCTAGCTGCTCAGAGGCTGAGTAGCAGTTGGAAGCCAACTGGGCAGGAAAGTCTGTGAGGCTCTTATCTCCAATGAACCACCAAATGGCTGGAAGTAGAGCTGTGGCTCAAGTGGTAGAGCGCTAACCTTGAGTGGAAAAGCTGAGGATCGTGTCCACACCTTGAGTTCAAGCTATTGCCAGTGGGGGCACTTGCCTGTTAGTACTTCACTTAGCCCTCACCTCCACCACAGCCACTCTGGCCCAGGAGAGGACCGCACGGGCCATGTCACACAGCAACTCTGAGCCTCCGCTTTCCCACCTGGGCCGGGAGGAGGAGTGCCAGGCCCTGTCTGGGTCCCTTGCACACGGGTACAGAGGCGCTTGCCCCAGGCCCTGCCTGGCTGCCACAATGCTCATTTCAGAGCCAGCGTGGAACCAGAGCCCCAGAATGATCTGACCTAGATTCCCACCAGTGACACCGAGCCTGTGCTCAGGAAACCTCCCTCCCGCCGGGCATCGTGTCCAGCCCCGGGTAGCAAAGCAGAGATAAGCTCTCCTCAACAGCGAGCACTTTGACCGTGCAAGGCTTTGGGCCTGGCCAGTGTCCCCAGGCCCCGGAGAGCCTGGCCTGGGTCCTCACCAGGAACTCCTGGCAGGAAGCAAGGCATTCCTGCAGACACCACTGCCCTACTTCCAGCCTTGATGAGGAAGGTCAGTGAGGGGGGAGATACCAGGCCCCGGTAGCCTCAGCCATGGTTTGGGACTTTGGCCACTCAGTGGGATAAGTGTCACCTGAAGGACAGGTTGGCCACATGAGATGCGTGGTGGGTAACAAAGGCTTCACCTCCATCGGTCTTGAGATCATTTTGCCCACTAACACCGGGCTTGGCCCCGCCTTCCCCAAAGCCACGCCCCCGCCCCAGGCCTCCTCAGTTGCCCCTGGGCAGTGTGTGCCAGGCCAGGGAAGTGTGGTCCTGCTGGCCACAGCTCACGGGGCCTGCCCTTACAGGTGCGGCTGCAGGTGCAGAGCGCGGAGCAGCCCCAGTACAGAGGGACCCTGCATTGCTTCCAGACCATCATCAAGCAGGAGAGTGTGAGTGGCCTGGGGCGAATGGGACTCTGCCAGTCAACCCCAATGCAGGACGAGAAGGTCCTGGGGCATCTGACAGGAATCCGGGCTTTGGAAGGGTGAGGGATGTCTGGGCCTCTCAGATAGAGGACGTTTGTTGTATCTAATCATGCCTGTAATCCCAGCTACTCAGGAGGCTGAGATCTGAGGATCACAATAGGAAGCCAGCCCAGGCAGGAAAGTCCATGAGACTCTTATCTCCTGTGAACCACTAAAAAGCTGCAAGTGGAGCTGTGGCTCAAGTGATAGAGCACCAGACAGGAGTGAAAAAGCTCAGGGACAGCATTCAGGCCCTGAGTTCAAGACTCAAAACTGGCACCAAAAAGAAAAAAAAAAAAATCTGTGCAGCCTTTTGCCTTTGCAAATGGCTTTGATTCTTCAAGACAAAGGCCAGGAAAGAAAAAAAAGTGTGTGTGTGTTGGGGAGGGGGTGGGGGAGACAAGCACCAGTGGCTCACACCTGTAATCCTAGCTACTCAGGAGGCTGAGATCTGAGGTTTGTGGTTCAAAGCCAGCCTGGACAGGAAAGTCCATGAGACTCTGATCTCCAATGAACCACCAAAAGAAGCCAGAAGTAGAGCCGTAGGTCCTTGAGCTCAGGTACAGCATGCCAGGCCCTGGGTTTCAAAAAGGACGAGAAGCTGGGTGCCCTTATCCTAACTACTCAGGAGGCTGAGATCTGAGGATCACCGTTCAAAGCCAGCCGGGGCAGGAAAGTTCATGAGACTCTTATCTCCAATAAACCACTAGAAAACCAGAAGTGGCGCCGTGGCTCAAGCGGTAGAGCGCTGGCCTTGAGCTGAAGAGCTGAGGGACAGCCCAGGCCCAGAGTTCAAGCCCCACGACCGACAAAACAAAAAAGATGAAGGATGAAGGAGAGCTCGCTCGGTCCTCGTGAACCCGGGGTGGGGCTGGGCTGCCCCAAGCCTGCCTGGAGGATCTGGGGGCGCTGGGCTGGGCAGCCCGGCCCCTGGCCGCCCCGATGGCGCCTGACGGCTGTCTGTCTCCCGCAGGTGCTGGGCTTGTACAAAGGCCTGGGCTCGCCCCTCATGGGGCTGACCTTCATCAACGCACTGGTGTTCGGGGTGCAGGGCAACACGCTCCGGGTGCTGGGCCACGACTCCCCGCTGCACCAGTTCGTGGCGGGGGCGGCGGCGGGGGCCATCCAGTGCGTCATCTGCTGCCCCATGGAGCTCGCCAAGACGCGGCTGCAGCTGCAGGCCGCCGGCCCGGCGCGCGCCTACAAGGGCTCCCTGGACTGCCTGGCGCAGATCTACCGGCGGGAGGGGCTGCGGGGCATCAACAGGGGCATGGCGTCCACGCTGCTGCGGGAGACGCCCAGCTTCGGCGTCTACTTCCTCACCTACGACGTGCTGACGCGCGCGCTGCGCTGCGAGCCCGCCGACCGCCTGCTGGTGCCCAAGCTGCTGCTGGCGGGCGGCACGGCGGGCATGGCCTCCTGGCTCTCCACCTACCCCGTGGACGTGGTCAAGTCGCGGCTGCAGGCCGACGGGGTGCGGGGCGCCCCGCGCTACCGCGGCCTCCTCGACTGCGCGCGCCAGAGCTACGAGGCCGAGGGCTGGCGCGTGTTCACGCGCGGGCTCGGCTCCACGCTGCTGCGCGCCTTCCCCGTCAACGCCGCCACCTTCGCCACCGTCACGGCCGTGCTCAGCTACGCCCGCGGCGGAGAGGCCCAGCCCGAGCCCGGGCCGGCCCTGGCCCAGCCGTCCGGCCTGTGACGCGCGCGCCCCGGGCCGCGCAGGACGTCAGTCACCAGGGCCGGAAGTCAGCAGGGCCGTCGGAGCCGCGCCAGGCCTGGTCCGAGCACTTTACCACTTTACACCGGCGAGTCTGCCAGTCCCCGGGCCCTGGCGCTGTTCCCTCCCCGCAGGCCGACGCCTTCGGCCTGGATTGCCCCTCTCAGCGCTGGGGCCTGGTCCAGCCTTCTGGAGACTTCTATCCGCCCAAGGCCCTGGCTGGAGAGAGAAGTCTCACCTGGGCTTCAGGCCACCTTGTGTAAAATGAGGACAGGTCAGCTGAGGCCCGAGTCACTCCGGCCGGCCGGGGCTCCTCGTGGGCGCTGGGGGCCGGGGGTGGGTGGGTGGGTGGGGGGCTCTCCAGGCTGCAAAGCCAGAGGGGCCCCGGCGGCCCCCGAGGGGCGCGGTGTGGTCTCTGCGGGCCCAGCCCTCCCAAGGAGGCAGGCTGGGCCCCGCACAGATGGGCCGCCGGCTGTGTGCACCCAGGGGCTTGGCCAGAGAGAAACCCGAAGGAAATAAAGCCGGCGTTGTTTCTAAGCGTGAGGCTGGCTGGTCTGTGTGCGCCCCGCGCAGCGCCGGCCTGAGCCCCAGGCGGCGCCCGGGCAGGTCGGGGCGCTGTGTGCGCCTCAGGCTCCTCGTCTGCGGGATGGGCTGTGGACGGGACACGGGTGAAGCCACAGTGGCCCCTCACCTCTGGCGGGAGTCACACTCCGGGGAGCCCCGGCCACAGGTGAAAACTCACGAAGTAGCAGCTTGATAGTCGTCCCTCGCCATATCTCTGCTCACTTAGAGCGACTTCTTGGATTTCCTCCCCTCCGAGCACAGCTCCTGCTATACAGTGAGGCTGCAGGAAGCGAACCGTGACACGGGGAGGGGGGACTAAATGGCACACAGGGCATTCTCAGCCTCTAGGGGCTGGAGTGGGGGTGCAGAGGGCGCACTAGAGGCAGGAAGGACACAAAGGAAGGTCTGTGGACCTGTCCATCTCAGCCTCCTGGGCAGTGAGTGCATGACCAGGCCCTCTAGAGTAATCCCACTAGTCCCCCATTAAGTCAGACTTGTGGGGGGGGGGGGAGGTGGCTGGCAGCCCACTGGGTGGAGAAGGCAAAAGAGGGGCCTTGGATATGTCCTGGTAGGGCAATGGGGACAGAAGCCCTCTTGAGTGGTAGTGTGACTGATAGGGGTGTTCTCTGCGCCTCCCAGTTCCATGACTGCAGATATATAGCGCAGGATAGCCACAATGAACTCAAAACGCCAGAGAAACCAGCACATTATAAAGCAGAATCCCCAACCTCCACCCTAAACTCTGACCACCAAACATACCCACAAATCTGGGGTGAAGAGTGAGGTGTGCTCCTAGTGAATTTGCGTTTACGTTTTTTCTCCCTGATTTGAACTATTAGGAAGTCCTGTACGAAGTTCCCACCCACACTGGTGGTCCTGTGATTTTTTTTTTTTAATATTCTCGTGTATTTTATTCTTTTATTGTAAAGGTGATGTACAGAAGGGGTTACAATTACACAAGTAAGGAAATGAGTACAATTCTTGTCGAACATTGTTACTCACTCCGGGTCCTGTGATTTGAACTCAGGGCCTCATGAATGCTAGGCAGGCACTCTACCACCTGAGCCACAACTCCAGGTGAGAGCAATGAAGAGGAAATCTCCCCTGAGCCAGGCTCTGGGCAACGTCACCTCCAGCTGGTCTGGCAGTGTGTCCATCCCTCACCTCACCAAGCACAGCCTCGTTTCTCACTGTTCTGTCCTCAGGGCTGAGCCCTAGCCTGGCACTTGACCATGGGAGCTACTCTCCCAGCCTTGTTACTGGGGGAGGAGGGGGTGCTAGAGAACTTTTCTGCTTTAAGTAGCCATGATTACAGGGATAAGCCACAGAGCCTGGCTGTCCTCTGCTCTTATCACTTGACAAGTCATTTTGGAGAATGGATGAGTTCCCAGGGAATAAAATCCTATAGATTGTGTGGCTGAGCACACAGGAGTTTACAGCCCAGGTGTCTGAGGGTTGTTTCCGACTCTGAGGGACACTGGCTCTTCTGGCTTTGGGTGCTGGTGGCACCTCTTGCTAACCCCTGGCTTACTCAGATGTTTGCTCTAGTCCCTGCTTCTTGTCCCTGTCAGGGGGCCTTCTCCCCTGGTAGAGAGTCTTCCTCTTTTCTTTTTTTTTTTTTTGGTCCGGTCGTGGGGCCTGAACTCTGGGTCTGGGCGCTGTCCCTCAGCTCTTCAGCTCAAGGCTAGCACTCTACCACTTGAACCCAGCACCACTTCCGGCTTTTCTTTTTTCTGAGGCTAATAGGCCTATCTTACTCCAGGCTGACCACATGAAAACATTGCCAAATAGCCTGTCCCAGAAAAGGACAGTTTCCAGAAAGTCAGTCCTAGGTTTCTAGGTTTCTACATCTGCGTGCGTGTGTGTGTGCGCACGCGTGCACGCATGCATGCACGCACACGCACACACACACACACGTGCGCTAGTCCTAGAGCTTGAACTCAGGCCCTGGGTACTGTCCCTGAGCTTCTTTGCTCAAGGCTAGCGCTCTTAACCATTTGAGCCACAGCTCCACTTCCAGCTTTCTGTTCATTGAAGTCTCAGGGACTTTCCTGCCAGGGCTGGCTTTAAACTGTGGTCTTCAGATCTCAGCCTCCTGGGTAGCTAGGATTATGGGAGCAAACCACTGGCACCTGGTTTCCCTTCTTTTCCATTAGAAGCTCAAACTGAAGCTTGGAGTAATGTAGCATGCCTATACTCCCAGTTACTTGGAAATCTGAGGCAGGAGGATTTCAAGGCCGGAGTGGGCTAGAGTGAATTTGTGGTCAGGCATACTAGGCACCCTGAATTAAAAAAAAAAAAAAAGCACCTATTACCCTAATACATGACAGCACACCCCAATGCTCCCCTATATTGGTTTCACAGGCCTCTGGGAGAGCCCTACCCCACTGAGGGGACAAGCTCCCTGGGTGTGTCTGCGATGGACTCCTGATCTTGTAGCTCCCAGGTGGAGCACGCAGGGGCAGCCTGCGGAGGTGGGGGGCAGAGCTGGGAGCAGGCGCAAGGCGGGGAAGGGAGCGGGCGTACAGAACAGTTGCAGCTTAGCAGTGTGGGCCCTGCCCAGATGTGGCACAGCAGCCCGGGGCCAGGCCCGTGCCCCCCAGAGCCCTGCCCAGCTTCCTCCTCCCTGCTCGTCACTTCCCTCACAGCACTTAGCCCGAATCTTTCAGGTCTCTTCTGGGTGCCACTAGGGCTGGCCCTGCGTACCTGATGAGTTATTCCTCTCAGGAATGAATGAATGAATCGGGCAGCTCTAGTCAGGGAAGCTTTGGAAATAAAGACCAGAAAGAAGGAGCAAGGAAGGGGCAGCCTCGGGGAGGCAGGAAAGTAGGCCAGGGCTTCTCTGAAAACAACTGGAAGAAGTCAGGCCATGCAGGCAGAAGCAAGCAAGCAGGGGTCCCAGCAATGGGAACCAAGAGGCTTGGACTTTGAACCTCAGCTGTCTGGTCTTCCCTTCACTGTGACAATGCTCTAATTCCTCTGAGATTCACAGGGCTTAGTAAGGCCCTGGGCGGTGAGGATCTCAGCACAATGTGGTAGCCAGGTGTATGGGGTGCTTATCTGGGGACACAGAGCAGGCCCTGGGTCCTCCCCCTCCACAGCCTGGAGATGCCCGGGCTGGCGTTCACTCCGGCTGCTCTGGGCTGGGCCTCCTATGAACCTCACTCAGCAGTCAGGGCCTTGCCACCTCAGCACCATTGGGCCGGCCGCCACATTTATCATGAGTACAAGTCACAAACACTAGAGGAGGGTAAGCCGTTTCCCTGAAAACTAGATTCCAGGGCAGAAAAACGTGTACTACATGCTGTCTCTGGCCAAATCTTGAGCAATTCTTGGTCTCTTTTTACCAAGTTTCATGAGTCCATTCCAGCTTGTCAGCTTTCCTTCTGGCGTGTGAGCGCTTGGGCTGGTGCTGGTGTTCCCAAGCCCGGCTGCACGGGTCTCACTCTTGGCCATACTTTCTCGAAAGCAGAGGGGGTGACTGTATACTTCCTGATTTTGAAAGCCCCTCAGGAAGCAGAAAATTCCCAAGAGGGAGCACTTCTTGCTGGAGGGACAGAGCCCTGCGCATGTGGGCTCTGGGCAGGGAAGCCTCTGGAATCTGGCCACGGGAGCCTGGGAATTCTCAGACCAGGTGGGAACTTCAGCTTGAATGTATAATGAGACTAAGCCACAAACAAGAACCATAGGCATTCAAAAGCTTAACATTATGCGTTTATTATACTTTATAGAGCCATGTTACACATGCTGGGTGCTTCAGACTGAGTTATCAATGTTTTTCTGGATGCAAAGCCATCTGATGCTTGATGCAGGTGCCTTAAATACTATAATATGTCTGTGTCTATGACCTATGAGCTAAGGAGAAAAACAAGGACAATTCCAGAAATAGCAAAAAACACTTGAAAAGATGTACATGAGACACAATGCTAAGTCCTCCGGCCAGTGCCTACAGAAGTTAGCAAAAAAAAAAAAAAAAAAAAATGAATACAACAGAAATTTCCATGCCATCTGTAGGTAACAGCCCAACAGTTGCTGGCGTCGTAGGAAGAGGTGACTCCCACTGGCACCCACCTTCTCCCCTCCGCAGTGCATGCAGCCCCACAGACAACCCAGCACAGCCAGCTATCTGGCCCAACGCCCCCCATTCTGTTTTTTTTTTTTTTTTTTGGGTGCTGAGGGTCTTTAAGGAAAAGGTATATGCATTTGATCACTTTGTGGAAGACCAAGCACTGTTTTGAGATGAACAGTTGTGTCACACGCAGGCCAAGAGTCCAGGCTGACCACCACCCCTGGGCAGCAGCTCATGCCTCGTGCCTCTGAGGGCCTCATGCCAACGTCTTGTGCCGAGGTTCCCTTCAGTGTTTATAAAGGGAGTGTGTGGTGCTCATCCACACATCTGTCACCCACCGCTCCCACCACACCCTGACACTGTGCCAACGTGGAAGATCTTCCTGGCACCCTACTGACCAACTACTCAGGCCCTGGAAAGATGTGGGGCGCGTCTCTCCAGCTCATGCTGCATGCCTCAGGGCCTGCACTCAGGCCACGCTCAGACAGCTAAAGCAGCTGCACACAACCTGGGCGGTAACAAGTCCAAGTGCAGGGCCAGAGCCGCCAGCAAACACTCCTTGGAGATGAACATTTGCCTGAAATACGCCTGCCTGGCCCTGCTGGGCCTCAGAACTTGGGAGTGCTGTAGTTACAAGGTCACCCAGTGCCTGGCAAGGAACTGACTATGCAGCCAGAAAACAATGAAGACAGGGCATGGCCACCAGGTCAAGTGGGTGCCAGGGAGCAACTCAGCTGTGCCCTCTCCCGTGGCCTGTGTCAAGAGGTCAAGAGCACTTCTAAGAGAACATCAGATTTCCTGCGCCATGCTCACGGCATGGTGCAGAAGAGTCAGGGAGGGCACCATCACATCTAGCTGCTGGTAGTGGCGTGGATAAAATCGGCAGGCTTATTCCAGGGACTGTGTTTTCCTGGGCCATGGACATGAACTCTAGCTGGACAGCAGTGAGGTCCGGTCCGGGGACAGGTGAGCTCTGCTCTGCTGCGAATGCAGGTGGGCAGCCACTGGCCCAGGCGGGCATCTACACGACACGCGGGCACAGCAGACGCTTCTCATCTCTGTGAAGCAATG
Source organism: Dipodomys spectabilis (assembly GCF_019054845.1). Lineage (NCBI taxonomy): Eukaryota > Metazoa > Chordata > Mammalia > Rodentia > Heteromyidae > Dipodomys > Dipodomys spectabilis. The sequence goes on from NW_024870834.1 coordinate 659,527, forward strand.
AATGAATTCGAAAAACTGCTGAGCACCAGGAGCAGGCACTGCACACTGCTTCCTTCAAAGTTCTGGCTCTCAGATGACCAGAGTGAGTGACATTCAGAAGAAATCAGATGTGAAAAACAAACAGAAAAGAAAATCTTGATTTTTCTGAACTCCTCAGGCCTCGAGCATAGGCAAAGCACAGAGACTGTATGAAAACAGCATGAGCTCAGGGTCACCTTGGAAAATAAATGTCACCCTGGGGTGACAGTTCTTTATACAAATATCATGCCCCCCCCTCCCCCACCTCACTGCCAAAGAGGGGGAAATAATAAGAAATTCAAAAATAGAAAACAACATCTTGTTAAGTGTAAACTTATCCTCGGGAGTTTTTGTGTTTTTTTTTTCTATGTTACATATGCTAGAAACATGCACTTATTTCTGCTTGGATGTAAGAAAATATGTCTATCCGTATTACATATAAATCAGATTAATTCTCAAGACAATGGACTATTACAAGAACACAGTCTCAACCTTTAGTAAATTAATCTTTAACAAAATTATAAATTCTAACAAGCAAATGGGCTTAAGTCAAACCCAATGAGAATGACCTCTAGTCTTTACACTGCTCACTTACTAGTCTCCTACAACTGCTGTGAAGTTCAGGGTGCCGGGTTAACAAAGGAAACCGCACGTGAAGTTTTCTTTAAACCCCAAGTTGTTTCTTTACAGAAGTGCAGACTCAGAGAAGGACTTAAACATGGAGGGGCAAGGAGGGCGAAGACCGTTCCACTCAGAGGGAGGGGAAGGGAAGAAGAGAGGACCCGGGGTGCATGGCCCCAAGGCATCAAGGCACAGAGGAAGAGGAACCTCACTCCACACAGGGGCCTGGCTCCTGTGGGGCACAGCATGGCTCTCGAGGCTGCTGGCCGGGCTACTGCCCCGCACAGGTCTGCTCTGGTGTGGGACCGTGGGCAAGGGTCCTGAGGACAGTGCCAGGGCCAAGCTAGAACGCGGCCATCAGGCTGCCTGCGGGTGCTGTGGCTCTGGACTCCTGCCACTGCCACCAATTTGAGTGGCATTGTGGTACGGCCACAGCAGGGAGGCGCAAAGGCAAGGGCACGTCCGAGGTTCTGCCCAGGTGGGTCTAGGAAGGAGTGGCACAGGGCAGTCAGCTTGGGAGGGCCCCACGATGGCCGTATCCTGACCGCCAGAGACAGCAAGTCTAGGGTGTATCCAGAGAACAGCTGAGGACTTCTGAGGAACTCAGTTCCAGCCAACTACTCAACAGATCACAGATTCTGGACAAATAAAAATAAACCTCTGGAGTTCCATGTTTCACTTAATGGTTCAGAAGGCACTTCAAAATCCCACAGAGCCTCGGGGGCCCCGTCACCAGCCCTCCTGGTGACTGGGCTGTACACCCAGGCTACCTATCTGACCCCAATGGTGCCCCGGCCACTCTGGAAATAAACCTGATATTAGCGAGTGTGTCATTTATCTTGCAGAGTCAAGCATGGATCACAAAAAGACACACAACACAGTATGTCTGCATTTGGACTAAATGGGATTTTGCTGTATCACGGCAGTTTATAAAATAGTTAACAAGTCTGATATTTGATCTTAAGTAAAATTCAAAAATTGTACATTAAAGAGGTTGCAACATGAGACATAAGTACTCACTGAGTACAATTCTCTAGTAATCTAATCACCTTGCCAATCTGTACTCAAGAGTCCACATAGAAGCATGGAAATCAAGCTACTGGTACTCAATCGCCACATTTGCTAGCATTTAATAGACTTCACTAGATGCTCTGAAATCAAATATTCATAGCCATGTTTCCTGTTGGACAAGCCACTGGGGCGGCCTTTGAAGGCCGCCTGAGTGGGGGTGGGGAGGAAGGCCTAGATTTTCCTTGGTGCACCCACTGCCAGTGACCGCCTCTCCTTCGGAAGGCCTCATCCTGGCTCAGCGTGTCATCCCCACCACCCATGGGCCAATCTGGGGTACTCTGAGGTAGTTCTTTAACTTGGGATGTCTGTTACCAATCTTTCAGTCAGGAGATGGAGGAAGGATTAGTATTATCCATGCATCGATTTAATCACAAGTCACTGTAATTGAGTGCAAAATAAAGGAAACTTGAGTTGCTTTATTTAAGCTTCCAATTTCTGGGAGGCTCAAGAATTTTAAGTATTTTGGACAATAAAAGAAAATAAGACTGTGCTTACAGATCTTCTTCTGCCATGTTCTCTCTGTAGGACCGCTAGTTTATTGTTGCCCTTTCTGTTACACGGATGTACACATCAGGTGGTAAAAGGTACAATACATTCTACAACTGAGCACCACTTTCTGTAACTGAACAGGCAAAGAAATTACACTGAACATCAGCATCTGGCAGTATTTTTTGGAAAAAAAAAAAGTGACTAAAATGGGTTTAAATTGATTAACACTATTAAATCACATCTAATATTTGGTACTACATGATTCAATACAGCTATACGATACAATTATACAAAATGTGTTAACATCAAAGAATACAACCAAAATTAAGATAGCAAACAAAAACCTATATAACTTTTTTTTTGTACAGGAAAAATACTTTTGAAGTATGCATGTAACTGCCCATTCTTTTAAAGAAAATCTACCGCAAGCAAAGTTATCAACCTCCAGAAAAATCACACATAGCATTACTAAGCATATCCCCAAAAAGTGTACAATATGCACACTTGGAAAATACAAAATTAAAAAAATTGTAAGCAACAGGTGAGCTTCATATTTATAAGAATGTGAAAAGAAGTCCCATTTTTAGCACTGTTGTATAAAGAATTGTCTTTTGATGCGAAGTTCATGAATTGTCCTCCTGTTGGGACCACTTTACAAAAACACCGTGTTGTTTTTGAAACGAGATTACAGAGCAAGATAGAGCATCTTAGCGATGTCATCTTATTGAAGTTTTTTTTAATTTTTACTACTTTATCAAAACACGTCCCTTAGGTGTGTAGGATTCATTTTTAAAATTCTTCCTAGAAACAATATACAAAAGAGAGGCATATGGATTCCCAATCACTCCTGAAAATGCTTCCCACTGGTGAGAAGGGTCTCCTCTCTTCTTTTCACTGGTTGTTTTTGGCTTTAGCATGTGTTAAGATGTGAGATTTCAGGTTAGTTGACTGAGCAAATTTCTTATTACAGCCGTCGAAGGGGCACACATAGGGCCTGTCTCCGGTGTGGATTCGCACATGCGTGCGTAAATTGAAGTCCAGTGAAAAGCGTTTCCCGCAGCCTTCAAATGTGCACTGTGGAGGAAAGGTCAGATGTCAAGCACTCAGCGGGCAGCCGGCATCCAGCCGCTTGCTGTGTTGGTGGACAGCGCCCAGCTCTCACTGAACACACTTCCTTCCTGCCCTGGTACCACGCTCCACATTCTAGAACTAGTGAGCAGGGATCTCTCACTGTGCATGCTGGACAACCCTAAAGCGCACAGCTGTTTAAGAACCTAAGAGAAACACATGGCAAAGTGGCAACCATTGCCTGATGTGTCAAGTTAGTGCCCATGTACCTCTGTAAAATACAAATCAAGTTTTCTGAGCGGAGAGAACCATGTGAACTCTATTAGCCACACAGCCAACTCATTAGCCTATCTGTGGGCGTCTGAAAACAAGAAAAGTATTATTTACTCATACAATAAAAATTTAGATTTCCTGCTGATCAATTCAATATATAACTGGCTCCTTTCGCCCCGTCGTTGAATGCACTAGAGGCGACTGACTGTGGGCTTGCTCTCTTCTGCACAAACACCACCCGCATGACATGACATCGCCAGGAGCCGGGACAGGCCCTCCGCTGGCGCCCTGCACGCAGGCTGGCTGTGGCGCACAGCTAGCTTGCGCCATGGGGACAGGACAGTGAGGCAGTGTGCAGGGACAGAAGAAACCGGCCCTACCTGAAAGGGCTTCTCTCCAGTATGAACCAGTTGGTGTCGCTTTAGCTTTGAGCTCTCAACAAAAGCTTTGCCACACTCTGCACAGACGTGGACTCGGGGGCCGTGGGTGTGCAGATGTTTTCTCATAGCAGAGTTATCCCTGAACATCTTTGTGCAGCCCTTGAAACAGAGAAAGAAGCGTAGTGGTTCACACTGCAGGTGGTGAGAGAGGCCCCAACCACTCGACAGCCTTTTCTGAAATGTGAGCTACAACACAATGGCCACCCGCCCCCTCCCCTCCCCCTCCCTCATTAACCCCTCTTAGCAGTACAGAACAGTCAGTTGTTTAAGACAAAAAAACAGACAGCTGAGAAAGGCCTTGTCATTTACTGCAAACCCGTTTTACAGATGAGGAAACTGAGGCTTAGAGACACCTTGAAGTAGACTTGCCCAAGGTCACACTACTAGCAGTAGCCACGCCGGGAGTAGAACCCAGCACCCCGGCTTCCAGCTACACCACAGTTGCCTCACCCAGCTACACCCCCAGATGAAGTAACAGAAGCACTGAGAAATAAACGGAGTTAAAATGACGGTAGTCCACCACTACCTTTGGTGGGCCCCATATTCTGTGCTGCGACAATGGGCTGTCACTCTCCATCGCCTACTGTTCCCTCTTCTCTCTTTGCCTCTTTCCCCTTCTTGACAGAGAAAGAAGCAAGAGGGTCTCCAAGGAATGGCAACTACAGAAGAAATTTATTTGGTGAGACACTGGGAAAAGGCAGAGGCAGGCAAAGCGATACCAGCGCGGGGAGGAGATGGAGGGGCCGAGGGCAGCATGTCCTCTACAATTTCTTCTGCAGTTGTTGCCCATGATGGAGGGAGTGGGGAATGGTGAGACAGTGTGACAGAAGGACAGCACAGGCCACCACTAGACAGCTTCACAGGCAAAAGGGAGGGAGAGCCAGTGAGGTCACTTTGACCTCTAAGTTCTGCTTCCATTCAGAAAACGGAACTTTGGAAATATACAGAGAAGCTAAAGAGTAACGGCCAGCTTAACTGTTTTCAAATGCCGTTTTCGGTCCCAAGGGACACAGGCTTGCTGCCCCTCCCCCCAGCATTAAGAGCGCTACAAAGGAATTCCTGAAGAAGCAGGAGCGCGCAGTCCTCAGAGGCAGCTCCAAATTTACCCTCCAATTGCTGACTTTTTAGACACTCTTATTCCATTCATAAGTTCATCCTCTTTGTCTCTCTGCATCTATTTGATAGCTCACTTTTTCTTCTGGTTTACTAGTCAATTCGAGCTCTGAAACAGACCCCAAGGAACACTTCCCACGTACTTTCATTTGAAAGACAAGTTACATTTGAAAACAATTAAGCACCATTCTAGTAACACAATTTACAGGGCAAATAAGAAATTGTAAAGGAAATTAGCAACTATTTGCCTCATCTTATCAATATCCAAAATAATTTCCAAACTTCAGTCACGAACCTATGTTCTTATTGAGGTCTGTGTCCAAAAAAGAACTAAAGTCCTAACATAGCAGAGTCAAGATATGGACTACACATGTGGGCTCCTTACAGTAGACCCACTAAGCGTCCTGTACTGAGCAACAAACCCAAGGTGATAAAATTCCTCACTGTATTGCGATTTAAAAGTTGGAACTGGAAGTGCAAATCTCTTATAAACTCTCTAAAACTCCATTAACAATGTAATCAACACTTTCCCCCTAGCATTACTTACTTTATGAGGGCAAGCTATTGTTCTTGGAGCATCATCTTCTTTAATTTTTCTTGGCTTCATTCTTATCAAAAAAAAAGAGAGAGAGAGAGAAAGACAGACAGACAGATTTGTAGGAGTGGGTACACTCGACTGGCATAAATCAATAGTCCCTGCAATATCTCCTTATAGGTGTAACCAACACTAAGCTCACAGTATGCTCCCACAAGGAGCCAGGGCCAGGCGGCCCAGCACTGATGGACGCCAGGCGTGCTCTTCCTTCCCCATAAGGGGGCTGCTGCCTCACTGCTGCTCTAAAAGGCCATGCTACTTCTGCAGGTCACAGGCAATGAGCTGCAGCTCAGAATGGCACTCAGAGCCATGTGGTTCAAATACTCGCTTTTTGCCGGTGGGTGGCTCATGTCTGCAATCCTAGCTACTCAGGAGGCTAAGATCTGAGAATCATGGTTCAAAACCAGCCCGGGGGGGGGGGGGGGGGGGGGGGAGAGGAAGGTGGCTCAGTGGTAGAGAATTTGCCTTGCATGCATGAGGCCCTGGGTTCGATTCCTCAGCACCACATAAGCAGAAAAAGCCAGAAGTGGCACTGTGGTTCAAGTAGTAGAGCGCTAGCCTTGAGCCGAAGAGCTGAGGGACAGCGCCCAGGCCCAGCATTCAGGCCCCACGACGACGACGACGACGACGACGACAACAACAACAAAAAAACCAGCCCAGGAAGGGAAAGTCTGTGAGACTCTCATCTCCAATTAAAAATAAACGACCAAACAAACAAAAAAAGCCTGAAGTGGAGCTATGGTTCAAGTGGTAGAATGCTAGCCTTGAGTAGAAGAGCTCCGGGACAAGTGCCCAGGCCCAAAGTTCAAACCCCCATGACCAGCGAAAAAAGGCCCCATAACTTGCTTTTACTTCTAAACCTTAAAAAAAAAAAAAAAAAAAAAAAAGTACAAAGATCAATAGCTCAGAGAGCCACAGAGCAGGCGTCCCCTGGCAGGGGGCAAAGTGCCCATCAAAAGCAGCTGTGAGACAGCAAAGGTACTTTGTGAGAAGGGAAGAAGTGGAGCCAGGCGCTGGTGGAACTGTGGCTACTCAGATGGCTAAGACTTACAAGACCATGGCTTGAAGCAAATGAGGCAGAAAAGTTCACTAGATCCTATCTCCAGCAAAAAGAAGGGCTGGAGGCATGGCTCAAATGGTGGAAAGCCAGCCTTATAAGGCCCAAAATTCAAACCCTAGTACCACCAAAATAAAAAGATAAACAAAAATAAAACTCTACACAACTGCTTAACACACAACGCTTCATATTAAATGACTTTTAATGGCATTATAAAAATGTATATACAATAGTCTGTAAACAGTATTTACATCGATGTACAGAAAAAAAATTCTCTCTCAAAGGAAATACAGAAAACCATCAAATGCTACTTCTGAGAAACTAGTGGATATGTGGGAATGGAATACACATACTCCAAGACTGGTTTTTACCAGATCGCTTGTGGTAGTCTGAGTGGCAGAGGTCAGTCAGTTTCAAAGGGAACTTTTTTAGGACTCACTGACCCTTACCTTCTTTCTTACTCAAGGCTAGCACTCTACCACTTGAGTCACAGTTCTGCTTCTAGCTTTTTGGGGAGGTAGTTTATTAGAGAAAAAAAAAAAAGCCACAGGGCTGGGAAGGTGGCTCAGTGGCAGAGCACTTACATTGCATGCATGAGGCCCTGGGTTTGATTCCTCAGCACCACAGAAGCAAAAAGAAAAAAAGCCTGAAGTGGCGCTGTGGCTTAAATGATAGAGCACTAGCCTTGAGCTAAAGAGCTGAGGGACAGCGCCCAGGCCCAGAGTTCAAACCCCACAACTGGACTCCCCCCCCCCCCCCAAAAAAAAGTCACAGACTTTCCTGCCTGGCCTGTTTTGAACCTCAGTCCACAGATCTCAGCCTCCTGAATAGCTAGGATGACAAGTGTGGCCTGGCAAGACTTACTTTAACAGTGACTTCTTGCTCTGCCATCTGGCTGGGGGCTTCAGAGCACTCAAGGCCCTCCCCTTGGTAATTCGGGTGGGCAGCCTGGGAAGTCCTGTAGAAATGACTGATTTGTTAACTTACCCACTTGCTAACTTCTACCGAACTAATCTTTGGCTTTTCTATTAGAACTTTTTCTCCAAATATTATCCTCAAAACCACATATGGCAGAGGGGTCAGAGATTCTAGAAGGGCAAGAAATTTCTAGGAAAACCAAAGAACAAAAGCTCAAACCTCGAAAAACATTTTCTTTTGCCCCTAGATCTGCCATCTCATAATAAACTGATGCTTCTTAAATTGCCTAAGTATTTAGTATTTACCACCACCTTTTTTTGTTGTTGGAGGTCATGGGGCTTGAACTCAGGGCCTGGACGCTCAGGGTTACTGCTCTAACACTTCTTGAGCCACAGCTATACTTCCGGGTTTTTTAAGTAGTTAATTGGATTTAAGAGTCTCAAGAGGAAGAACTTTCCTGCCTGGGTTGGCTTTGATTTCCTGAGTAGCTAGGATTACAGGTGAGGCCTCAGTACCATCAATATCCCCAGCACCTGGCTACCACCACCCTTTTATATCATGGAGTTACAGAGTGCACATACTTCTACTTTAATTTTTCAGAGCATTCTCCGTGTGGCATCCCCACCCCCACCCTACAGCTAGCAAGATGGTTTTTGTGTGTGGGAGAGATGTACTGGAGTTTGAACTCAGGGCCTAGACCACTGTCTCTTAGCTTTTTCTATTCAAGGTTGGAGCTCTTGAGCCACATAGCTCCACTTCCATTTTTTTTTTTTTTCCTGATTAACTGAAATTAAATGTCTTACGGACTTCCCTGCTTGAGCTGGCTTGGGACCTGGATTCTCAGATCTTAGCCTCCTGAGCAGCTAGGATCACAGACATGAGTCATTGGCACCCGGCTATCAAATTAGTTGTGACAGAACTGTACCATTGTGTTTGTCTACATTTTTAAGGAGCAAGCATTTAAAAGAGGGTAGATTTTCAGAAAAAAAAAAAAAAAAATGTGTGTGTGTGTGCTGATCCTGGGACTTGAATGAACTCAGGGCCTGAGCACAGTTGAGCTTTTTTGTTTTTTTTGCTCAAGGATAGCACACTCTATCAATTGGGCCACAACTCCACTTTTGGCTTTTTTGGTAGTTAACTGGGGATAATTGGAAATAGAAATCTCAAACTTTCCTGGCTGAACTGGTTTTGAACCTAGATCTTCAGATCTCAGCATTCCGAGTAGCTAAGATTACAGGCCTGAGCCTGGCATTCTTTTCAAGTTGTTCCTTTTGTTTTCCTCTTTCCTTTTCTCTCTAGTCTGTGTGTGTGAGTGAGACAGACAGACAGACAGACAGACACACACACACACACACACACACACAATTATCTGACTCTACATCTCAGGCTGGCCTCAATCTGACCATGATTTCTAACTCTAGTTTATTAGCCTTCAGAATGCTAATGTTATAAAAATTTGCCACCTTCAAAAATGTGTACAAACTGGGTGCTGGTGATTCACATCTGTAACTAGCTTCTCAGGATCAAGAGCTAAGGATCAAGGTTTGGAGCCATTGGGGCAGAAAAGTCTGTGAGACTTTTATTTCCAACTAACTAGCAAAAAGCTAGAAGTGGAGGTGTGGCTCAAGTGGTAGAGCTATTACTAGCGCTAAGCAAAAAAGCCAAGTGAGAGTATGAGGCCCTGAATTCAAGCCCCATATATACACTAGTATTTCAGTCTAACTAATTATAGAATAAAAACTTTAATGCATTGGGACTCCAGGAATCAATGAGACTTGAACAGAGGACTTGTGCACTACTTTTCACTACTAAGTGGTTAGTTTCCCCAAAACAGCACTTAATTGGAAGTTTGGTAGGACTAAAATCATACACGCTGCTTAAGTATCACTACTCAGTCACTGGCTACAATTCTTTGTGGACCCAGAAACACTGAGGACAACGGCATAGGCACTATGAACAAGACAGGATGGACATGTCTTGGAGCTGGCGCCTACTAGATGCATGACCTTGAGCAGACCACTCAACTTCTCGGCCTCTGGTTTCTTATTCTGTAAACAGGTATTTGGATCCTATTTTAAAGCTACAAGGATTCAAATATGGTCAAACATTACACACTTGGCTAGTGGTTACAAGGGCCTAAGTTTAAAATGAATCCATTCTTCGTGTTTTTGAATGGGCTATGTAGCCCAGGCCGGCCTTGAACTTGCAAACCACCTGTGCCTCACCCTCAGGAGAGCTAGGATTACAGGCAGGACCACCAAGCTTGGCTTAGAAAGTGTTTTCAAAGGTCTAATTTTTAAAAGTCTAATTAGTTAATGAAATACACATAAAGACTATCATTTAATCAAACAGCAGAAGCTTGCTTGCCAGGTTCTACCCACCAACTGCTTTTCAAACATGCACATTTCAAGAAAGAATGAAGTGCCCTATGGTCCCAGCTTGGCAAACGTAGTACTTTCAGATGAAAGTCATCACAACTTGTATCTGTTCATGGGAGTGACTCGATACACTAACCAGACTGGGTGAACTGTGGCAGGAACCTGAGCTGTCTCTGATCAGCTTCACTGGAATGCCAACCAAACTGTCATCGACTAAGAGGTCAGGATGAAAATGATGTGACTCCAGGAGTAAGAGCAGAGGGGGATGAGAATGGGAGACCAGAAAAACAAGTTCAATGAAGATGTGGTTTGGTGCCCATCAGACTGAAACTTGATGTCTCCTTCAACTGTGGGGCTCCAGCCACCAATTCTGGGACCCCAGGGAAATCCTGTTCAACTGTTATACACATTTATGTTTTCACATCTTTAAAAAGCAGGCACCCGGGCTCAAGTACTTCCCTCCACCACCATTACCCAATTAGAAGTGCGTCTAGGTTAACATCCTCTTCAGCCCTCCATTCACCTTGGTGCCCACACTTCTACTTTTGTTTTTTGGTTAGTCGTGGAGATTGAACTCTGGGCTTGGGCGCTGTCCCTGCGCTCTTTCAGCTCAAGGCCAGCGCTCTACTGCTTGAGCCACATTGAGCCACAGCGCCACTTCCAGTTTTCGAGTGGTTTATTGGAGATAAGAGTCTCAAAGACTTTCCTGCACAGGCTGGCTTTGAACAGTGATCCTCAAATCTCAGCCTCCTGAGTAGCTAGGATTACAGGCGTGAGCCACCAGCGCCCGGCTTCTACCATTTTGAGCCATACCCCCAGAGCCCAGTTTTGTGCTGATTATTTTTGGAAATGGAATCTCAAACTTTTCTGCTCAGGCTGGCTTCCGACAGAGATCTCTAGATTTCAGTCTTGTACTAGAGGTAGGATTACAGGTGTGAGACCCTGGCGGCTGTCTGCCTCAGCTTGTCTTCATGTAGCCACTTGCCTAAGAGGTAACATGAAAAAGTGGCCCTCTGAACCCCAGTCCTCCTATTTTGCTTCTTCTTGTAGCTGGAAAGACCGAGGGGTTTCTTGTTGTTGAGATAGGGACTTTACTAGCTTATTTTGTCTGGAGGGCTAAATAGCTGTCCTCCCAATCTCCACCTCCTGAGTAGCTGGGATTACAGGCATAAGCCATTTACTATACCTACTAAACACTTTACTGCTCATTCTGTCCAAACTGAGAGAAAGTGACTTTGCCTGAGGAATTTGTGCCTGGCAACTTCTTCTAAAGACAGTGTTGCCCTGGACCCAAGATAACACTGGCCAGTGACTTCTACCTATGGTACTACGTGAGTGAGGCACAAAGGCAAGTTTGGACATGAGTTTCTGAAGTTCCAGTTCCGGCCGGACAGAAAGCTTAACTATGCCAACAACAGTAATTACAAAAATGACACCATGATCGGAAAGGAGACTGTTCCAATTAATTTTCAGGCATATGTCCACAAGAGTGTGATGGAAATGAAGAGAATTACCTGAAATGCTTGGTTTTCAGTCTCATCCAATTACACTTTAAGATCAAACCCATTTAGATTGGGTGGCTTTTTTTTGGGTCAGTTGTAGGGCTTGAACTCTGGGCCTGGGCGCTGTCCCTCAGCTCTTCAGCTCAAGGTGAGCGCTCTACCGCTTGAGCCACAGAACCACTTCCGGTTTTCTGGTGGTTAATTGGAGATAAGAGTCTCAAAGCCCCAGCTGGCTTTGAACCATTATCCTCAGATCTCAGCCTCCTGTGTAGCTAGGATTACAGGCATGAGCCACCAGCGCCTAAAGATGTGTATATATACACACATATATATGTATATATATATACGTATACATATGTGTGTATATATATATAAAATTAGGGATGGGTGAGGGAGGTTATTTTTTTTTAATTTGGGAATTTTAAAAATTAACGTGGAACAAAAGCTATTCTTTTGTATGTGAACTGAAACCATGAAATAAGGGGGAAGAAAAGACTGTTTTCCAGCCAGCTGTCTTCTGGGGTTTCTGCCTACAAAGTCTTCTTCCTGCTGTCCATCCAAATCTACTCTGCTGTACCCTTAAGTAGCCAACTCCAGAAAGTGGACAGACACAACACAAGGACTATCTTCACTAGTTCTCTGCAATTGTTGTCTTATACTTATATTTGACTGACAGCTTTGCTAGATCAAGAACCCTATGTGTGGAATGGGAATGTGGCTTAGTGGTAGAGTGTTTACCTACTTAGCATGTGTGAAGCCCTGGGTTTGATCCTTAGTTCCACATAAACAGAAAAGGCCAGAAGTGGTACTATGGCTTGAATGGTAGAGTGCTAGCCTTGAGCAAAAAGCTCAGGGACAGAGCCTAGGCCCTGAGTTCAAGCCCCAGGACTGCCTCCATCCCTCCAAAAAAAGAATCCTATGTTTATGGGCTGGGCCTAGAGGTCAGTGGTAAATCGACTGCCTAGCATGCCTAAGGTCTTGGGTTCCATTCCCAGCAAGAACTTGAAAAACGTATGTATCATCTTCTAGTCATCTGTTGGAATGACGTCATTCTGGTATACCATTCTTCTGTATAGCCTTTCTCCCAGCAAGCTTTCTGAAATGTCACAAAAGAATACTTCTAGGGTCCCAGTCTCCAAGAGGAGCCCCTTTCCTATAAAGAATGTTCTAAGGCAGCGAGCCCTGACCCAGAGAGGTCAGGTTACTTCAGCAGCCACACATCCTGCCTTTTCTTTTCAGAAGACTCGAGGCAGGGACAGGAAGCTATCCTATTCTCCCATTCTCCAGGAAGGGTGAACAAGACCAAAGGTCACCTATATACATCTAAGTACTTGTACTGCTCACTACCCACCAGGCCCCTCTCATTTCAAAGTCCTCCTTCAGTCATCCACCCTGCCACTGAAAAGACTTCAATATCTAGTCTCGTCCTCCCTCTCCCGGACCACTGGCAACTCCTTTACAGCAGCACACTGCACCTTCTCAGGTCTCCCACTCGTCCACCTAAAGAGCCTTCTCTCTCACCCAAAAGCCAATGGTTAATATCCTGAGGTTAGACGCTTATCTCTCTTCAGAGCTAACTCACCATCTTCATGGCTCTTAGCCTATCCCTGTAAAATAACTGTCACCTCCAGTCCAATATGATGCTTTCTCAATATCTCCAACTCACACTGCCCACCCTGAGCCCCAGAATTGTTTTCTCTGACTCAGTGAGGGCAGATTCCACATCAGTTTCGGTTTTCCTTTACCTGCCCTATTCCCACCTCACTAAACACACAACCAATCTGAATCTAAAACTTAGGTTGACGCCTGTAAATTTCTACACACTTATTTCTTTTCTGTATGATTGCCATCATTTGGGCTCAGGCTTCCATTTGCTCTTATCCACTGCCTTCTCCCAGGTCCCAGATGGACTACATCAGTCCAGCCTGAATCCAGCTGTGTAGTAATCCTCTCAAACTAAAAGCTCTCATCGCCCAGCCCTCTCCCTCCACACAGCTCAAAAAGCTGTAGCAAGGGCTAACTAGGAAGGTGGCTCCGTGGTAAGGTGCTTGCCTTGCATGCATGAGGCCCTGGGTTCGATTCCTCAGCAACACATAAACAGAAAAAGCCAGAAGTGGCACTGTGGCTCAAGTAGTAGAGCACTAGCCTTAAGCTGAAGAGCTGAGGGACAGCGCCCAGGCCCAGAGTTCAGGCCCCATAACTGACAAAAAAAAAAAAAGTTGTAGCAACTGCCCACTGCCCACTTACTAGCTTCCACACATTTTGGCCTAACAGTCATGGACCCACAGCACGATTCCAGCATGCCTCAAAACTCCAATAGAGGCAGGTGCACATGGCGTCCATGTTTTTTATGGTTCTACTGCTTGGCCCGCAAGAAAAGTCCATCTCTACTGATCAATACTCATACCAAATGCCAGTCCCTTTATAATGAGTCCACAAGGAAGGTGGGTTTAGGAATACTTGAGAATATTACATTCCAGTTTTTCCCTCTACCACTCTGCTCTCAAGAGAAGAAAGGAACTTCCCTCTCTCCTCAGCAGGTGTAGGATGAGTCCTCCCTGAGGAACCACACAGCATTCTTGCCTACATTTCTATTCAGCTCAAGTAAGGGAAGAATTAGGCCTTCCATCTTAAACATTTACATTTTTGTGTTTTCCTGTAACCTTGTGAAAATTGCCAAACAGTACTGAAAAGTAAAATAACAAAAAAGCCAGGTGCTGGTGGCTCACACCTGTAACCCGTTACCCAGGAGGCTGAGATCTGAGAATTGCGGTTCAAAGCCTACCCAGGCAGGAAAGACCATGTGACTCTTATCTCCAATTAACTACCAGAAAACTGGAAGTGGTGCTGTGGCTCCATGTGGTAGAGTGCTAGCCTTGAGCTGAAGAGCTCAAAGACAGCGCCTAGGCTCCCACAGAGGAATTCAGTCTGCTTTAGGCAAAATGAACAAACAAAACCAACATACATCCAGTGGGTTCAGACCTTGGCTTTTCCCTCACAGGACAATTCCAGGAGTCCTGGCCAAGAATATCTGGCCAGGAAAGCTTAGCTGATGATACACCAAAACACAAACTAGTGCAGTCCTTTCTGTCCTGCAGTCAGCTAGGACTGAGTTGAGGGTGCAGCCTGGCTCCGGCAGTGACGAGCGCAGCATACCCATGTTAAAAAGAAGGCAGCGTCCAGGAGGGAGCGTGAGGACACTGCCTGCAAAACAAATTGTGTCCAACGGACAGTGTCAGTGATGTGATTTCAGAGTATTTGCCTAATCTTACTGCTGTCTGTAAGGATTTTAAATGCTGCCACTCCCATTAGTGACATAATTATCAGTAAAACTGGCTGCTTTTTCTAGGTGTCCCTAGAAAAAAGAATACAACTCACCATTGTGACAGCTAGCACGATTCAAGCACTTATTATATGGTAAGAAAGGGAAGTTCTGTAACTTACCTAGCAAATTCTGCTAGTTGCTTAGGATCTGAGAGGTCAATGCCAGGTATCCCTCCAGGAGGGAGTTTCTTGCCTGTCATATATTCTGAATAATCAGGAGGCGAGTTCTCTCCAATGATCTGTTCTTCAACCACCGTCTCATGGTCAATATCTTTTTTTTCATCTGAAACACATGAGAAAATTTTTGAAGTATAAAAACTGCTTTCACTATGTATGTTCTCCAAAAGGCATTTATAGTTTGTTACCAGCTTAGTTTCTTTTTCTTTTCTTTTGGTGCCAGTCCTGGGGCTTAAACTGTGGGCCTAGGCACTATCCCCGAGCTTTTGTGCTCAAGGCTAGCACCCTACCACTTGAGACACAGCTACATCTCCAACTATTTTGGTAGTTTATTGGAGATAAATTTCATGGGCTTTTCTCCCTGGGCTGGTTTGGAACCATGATCCTCGGATCTCAGCCTCCTCTGAGTAGCTAGGGTTATAACTGCCCATACTCCATGTCCAAAACTCGTGTACCTTCACAGGAGTGTTTCCCTTTATACTTGGTACCAACCTCAATTAGTGTCTCATCCTTTTACTTTTCAGCCTCAGCCCACTCTTAACTGGCTCTACTTCTCACAGTTCTGCCTTTTACTTGTCTCATACATTCCTGCCTAACTATCAGCTGGATACCACTGGATGAGCTCTGGCCTACTGGCTTGTAACTCGTAGTGGGTCTCCAAGCTCCTAGTCCTTCAGCCTTCTTTGCTCCTTCCTCCAATGCACTGTGGCCCACTCAGCAACCTGATAGCCTTCAAGGGTAAGGGAAACTATGGCTGTAAGGCTGGCTTTGTCCTCTCCCACCAGATTGCAGGCTCCAAGAAAACAGGGTCAGTTTTGATCCTATGTATTCACAAGCATAGCCTTTCTCAAAATTTACAGATAATTACCCTTTAGTAAATACACTGTCAAAAAGCATATGACAGACATGTCCAAGTGTAAGTCTCCATACTCTCAACCCAACTGGTTTGAACGCAATGTACTATGTCCTACACAGAGGATCCTGTCCAGCACCTATGTGCTGCCCAGTTCCACTTTAACATTCAGTCTTGCTTTCTATTCTCCCAGTTAATCCGCTGGTGCCTGCCTGCTAGGAGGCACTCAATAAGCCCAAATTCCTGCCCCATCTCTTCTCTCTTCTCCCTAATGTAGGCCTTTAGAGAGCTACCCCTGCCCCACATTCTTAGCTCTATTGTGAATCCCTAGATTACTTACTGATAACAAGACTAAGAGATTCTAAGTTATTCTCTGAACTTTTGTTAAGTCTTGCATCAAGCTAGAGGGCAAGTGTCCAGATCAAATACTGTCTTCTACCACTTTGATGCTTAAAGTAGAAAATGAATGCCTCATAATCTTAAATACCAAAATTTCAGCTTCTCCATAAATTTCATTTCATGAATTACAACATCTTCCAAAAGTATAAATGGGCTTGTCCAACTTTTACTCCCTATTATCTTTCTACCAAGTATTTAAAAGACAAAACACAAATTCAACCCCAAAACAAAATAAAACCTACAATCAAGGACAGCACCAAAAACTATGTAAATAAAAGAAGATAGAAAGGTAGAATGATGCTCACTTGACTCAAGCAACCATTATTAAATTCACCACTCTCAGCCAAAAAAAAAAGCAAAAGCAAAAGCCCACAGGATACAATTTTTAAACCTGAAATGATTCCTCCTATTATTCGTCTTCCTACTCATTATAAAGACTATAGATGGGCTGGGAAGGTGGCTTAGTGGTAGAGTGTTTGCCTCCCATGCATAAGGCCCTGGATTCAATTCCTCGGCACCACATAAGCAGAAAAAGCAGGAAGTGATACTATGGATCAAGTGGTAGAGCGCTAGCCTTGAGCTGAAGAGCACAGGGACAGTGCCCAGGCCCAGAGTTCAGGCCCCATGACTGACCCAAGAAAATTAAATAAAGAATATTGACTAGCCTGGCAATGTGGCTGGCATCTATTATTCTACTCACAAGGCTGGGATATGAGGATCACAGTTCGAAGCCAGCTCCATCGGCAGTGTGTGTGCACTTGGGAGTGCACACACGCACGCATCACATACACACACAATATCCAGAGTAGAGAGTAGGTTACGTTTGTGTGTGCACACACATGGGCATGTGCAAAAGCTGAAGCTTGGGCTCAGGGGACTAGATTTTCCTCTTAAGCAACACCTCCACATTTTAAGCTGGTTAACTGGAGATGAGTGGCTCAGTTTTTCCTGTTTGAGCTGGCTTCAAACTTCCAACATCAGATCTCAGTCTTCAGAATAGCTAGGATTACAGGTGTAAGACACCTCTGCCCAGCAATGGCTTGATGTTTGCTTGCAGGCAACACTTTAATTAATGTACAAACTGCCCTATGAAACTAGCAATGTAACTTTACAGAAGAGAAAGTTAACCGGGCACCGGTAGCTCACGCCTGTAATCCTAGCTACCCAGGAAGCTGGATCTGAGGGTCTCGGTTCAAAGTCAGCCCGGGCAAAACAGGAAAGTCCATGAGACTCTTATCTCCAATAAACCACTAGAAAACTGGAAGTGGCACTGTGGCTCAAGTGGTAGAGCGCTTGCCTTGAGCTGAAGAGCGCAGGATAGTGCTCAAGCCCAGAATTCAAGCCCCACGACTGACAAAATAAGAGAGAGAGAGAAAGTTAGGGTCGGTGCCAGCGTGTCCTGTTGTGTCATGTAATGGCATCCTCCCGCCGTCTTTCAAACCCGGGTTCAGGCGTGTTGCGGGCGAATCATGGCAATGAAGGCCGTGTGCATGCAGGGCATCATTCACTTCGAGCAGCAGGCAAATGGGCCAGGTGTGGTACAGGGGACCATTACAGGATTGACTGAAGGCCAGCATGGATTCCATGTCCATCAGTTGGAGATAATATACAAGGTTATACCAGTGCAGGTCCTCACTTTAATCCTCTATCTAAAAATCACGGTGGGCCAGCAGATCAAGAAAGACATGTTGGAGATCTGGGCAATGTGAGCGCTGACAAAGGTGGTACAGCCAAAGTATCCATCCAAGACTCCCTGATCTCACTCTCAGGAGAGTACTCCATCATTGGCCGCACTATGGTGATCCATGAAAAAGCAGATGACTTGGGCAGAGATGGAAATGACAAGAGTAAAAAGACAGGAAATACTGGAAGTTGTCTGGCTTGTGGTGTTAATTGAGATCACCCAGTAAACATGCTCTACCATGTGGCTGTCTGAGTCCCAGTAACCCATTTGTTACCTTGCTAGTTTTAGGAATTTAACCCGATAAACATTAAACTCTGTAATGAGAACTGATTTATGGTCACCTGGAAGATTTGTATAGTTTTATAAAACTCAATTAAAATGTGTTTGATACCTTATTTGCCAGATTACTCATATATGGGTATTAAACTTGTTTGAATTTCATTTTCATTGAAGCCTATAAACTCTCGCACACACAGATGAAGATGTACTAATGAAATAGATGAAGGGGATGTATTAATGAAAACAACTGGGGTTACTGATCGTCAGGTACAAGACTGGGACTCCACACCATCATTAGACTTTCACATCACTCCCCTTAGCCGGCCTGCCATTCCCCTGAAAACCCTTTTGTCCTACCATTTCTGTAACCTACGCACAACTGCTACCATAGCAGATCCTCCAACTGGCACAGAATCGCATGGGGAGGGGTGGGGAAGCATGGCTATCTAAATAACTTCCTAGCAAACTTGTCTTACTCCACTCTAGCTGTCATAGACTAAAGTACCACAGACTGGTGGCTCCTACAACAATTCCTTCTCACAGTTCAGAGGCCGCCAAATCCACAATCTGGGTGCCTAAGATTACTCTGTCCAAGGACAGGCTTATTAATAAGACAGTGATTCTCCTCTCTATGGTTTCTGAGTAGCTAGGACCACAGCTGTCTACCACTTCACCTAGCTGGCTGACTGAGATGAGCTGTACTTAAACCTTAATACATCTCCTGACTATGTGGGATGATGGGAATAGACCATTATGCCTAGGATATTTACTATAAATTTTACTTTGCTTGCTAGGCAGGCATTCTACCACTACATGAGCCTCCTCCTTAGCACTGGAGTCTTCTTATAAAGGCTTCAAGACCTAAAACACCTTCTAAAAGCCTTGCATCTTAACCCTTTTTGCTTATGTGGTGCTGAGGAATCGAACCCAGGGCCTCAGGCATGCAAGGCACTACCACTGAGCCAACTTCCCAGCCCAAGTTGTGACTCTTATCTCCAATTAACCACCAGAAAATCAGAAGTAGAGCTGTGGCTCAAATTGTTAGAGTACTAGCCTTGAGTAAAAGAGCTCAAGGAAAGTGCTCAGGCCCTAAGTTCAAGCCCAGGACAACAAAAACTCCATCCCCAATTACTCATCAAAGATTTGGGCTTGGAGGCGTGGCTCTGCCAGCAGAGCCAGCAAGTGTGAAGCCCTGAATTCAACCCCAGTACTGTCAGGGAAAGAGAAAGGGGGAGGAAAAAAAGAGGAAGAGGAAAAGGGGGAGAGGAGAAAGAGTGACAGGGAGAGGAAGAGAAAGACATGAGGAGTGGGGGAAGGATATCTCAGGGCTCAGACTCATGGCAGAAAGAAATACCAGGCTGGGGGAATACTTCTTGTCCCTATTTCTTGGTGGATAGTAGTCATGTGCTAAAGAAATAACAAGCAGAAGACCTACCTAGAGTTAGGAATGTAGAAAGAAACCTAGGTTGTTGGAGAGAACACAGACAACAATGGCACATAGACTTCACTTATAATCAGAGAGACATGATAGAGCATCTAACCAAAAGCAATTCGAATGCTGAAAGAATGCAGGTAGCTGCAAATGACACCCAAGAGGTATGTCCACAGAAAGAGACAACTGCTCCTCGGAACAAAATTTTAGTCAGTGATACTCCGAGTCAAAGTGGTACACAGTAACTACAGCAGGTCCTAAGAAAAGACAAGGAATGTAGGGTTTGCCTTTTATCATCATATATTTGTAAATAATGCCAGTGACTTGATCTAAGTTTGAAATAATTGCTGTGACTATATATTCTCATAATATACATAGTTAATTTGCAAAACAATTCCAGATGAGTTAAAAATAACAGAATTGTGAAGACCAATAGAGAAATGACAAAAGATAGAGCTTCTGATACGGGTGTGGTAGCTCTCCTATCTGCTATCCTAGCTACTCAGCAGACAGAGGAAGGACTGTGGTCTGAGGCCAGCCCAGGCTTAAGTAAGTATAGCACTCTGCTTAGCAAGCATGCATAGCAATGAGTTTAATCCCCCAAACAACACTCCCTTCCCACCCCACCCCCAAAAGAGCTTAAGCCTGGCACCAGTGTCTTAATCTTGCTATTCAGAAGGCTGAGATCTAAGAATCGGAGTTTGAAGACAGGCCGGGCAGGCAAGTCTGAGACAGTTTTCTCCAAAAACCAAAATGCCAACAAAAGTGGCTGAGTGTACGTGGCTCATGCCTGTAATCCTCAGAAGACTGAGATCTGACTCGAAGCCAGCCCGGGCAGGAAAGTCTGAGACTCTTACCTGCGATAAACTACCAAAAAGCCGTAAGTGGACCTGTGGTTCAAGTGGTAGAGCATGAGTCTTGAGTGACAAAGACAAGGGACAATGCCCAGGTATTTATAGTCAAGTACAGCTGTGCCATGTATGCACATGCGCACAGCATGCATGAAAGGCAAGGGGTGTTCTCACACAGCCCTCCTCGATCTTGTACACAAACTTCAATGGAGTTTTCCACGCTTAGTAAGGTGCAGTTGTGTCTACCATCCCAGCACTCAGGAGGTGGAGTCAGGAGGATTTTTGTCTCAGAAAGCCCAAAAGATTGTTTTTGAGACAGTCTCACACTATGTAGCACAAGGCTGACCTCCAAACTCACGATCATATTGACTCCTTCTCAGAGCTAGGATTTGGTCTTTCTGTACTGGCTTATTACATTCCTTTTATTGTCATAGCTGGTCCACTTTGGATGTTCTTTGGGAAACACATCAAAGAAGCAGTAAGATCTAAACTTATTTAAAATTTACTCAGAGTTTCATACTGGAGTTACTTCGGAGGGCAGACTCTTATTTGCAGTTTCACTGCAATGAGTTTCTATAACCAGTGCAACTTAGTATGTATAAATTTACCAGAACACAACTGGCCAAGACAAACTAAGACCCTTAGAAAAAGCTGAGAGAATGCAAGTCACTGGTTCAAGGCGGGGGAAGGGGATTTCCAGGATTGAGAGGAGATGGGGCACATCCTGTTGGGGACTTCAAAAGCAAAACTGTGGATTAGCCGGTGGCTCACGCCTATAATCCTAGCTACTCAGGAGGCTGAGATTTGAGGATCATGATTCAAAGCCAGCCTGGGCAGAAAAGTCTGTGAGATTCCTATCTCCAATAAACACGAAGTTGCACTGTGGCTCAAGTTATAGAGTGCTTGCCTTGAGCTGAAGAGCTGAAGGACAGTGCCCAGACCCAGACAGAGTTCAAGCCCCATGACCAACAAAACAAAAACAGCAACAAAAAAAATCCCCCAAAAAACCCTGTGGTTTAGATTATTTCAGTGAAACAGTAAATGACCTTAAGCCATAATAAAGCTAAAAAGCCTTAGATAGAAAGAGGATGTAGAGAAACAAAATCTAAACACCCTCTACAAACAAGGCAGGATAATCATTCACTGCAATCACTGGTTACTACCACTCTTATATAAAACTTCTTTTACGTATATGGTACAACCCAAAAGGTCGAAAAGGTACATAAATAAGTCCTTGGTCCATGCCTGCCTACAAGCTATTCTGCTCCTGTGTCACTACCAAAGCACTAATCACTCCCAGTCTAATTTGACAGGTAAAGCATGCTCAAAAGAACTTTATTTCCACAATTAGGGAAAGGCTGGGAGTCTTCTACAGATCCAGAAGTCACTAAAAACCAACCAACCAATCAACCAACACAAACAACACTGGAGTCTCCTGTCTTTGCAGATTAAATAGGTTCTCTGACAGCCAGGTAACAGGTACTTAATAGACATGACATTCCTTTTGCTTCTTCAACCCATTTTCCAACGCCCAGACCAAGACTTCCTCCACAGGCCTGTCCCTCATTCCAGTCCCTCAGCTGTTCTTTCATATATTGAACAATAAGAATACCATCTAGTTTATAACCTTGGCAGCATGTTAAATGCCAACCATTATGGCTGGGAAATTCAGCAGGGTATGCAAACAAATCTTTATTCTACCTCCATTTCCTCCTAGGGTTAAGGGGAAAGAACAATAAGTCTTAGATTGTTTGGCAATGTCCACAGGCCTGGAATGTAGAGAGAGATCTGCCAGCTACCTGCAGGCAAAAGTACACAGAGGATGCTAGTATACCTTAGTTTCTTGTTCCAATATGTAACAAACCACCACCCAAGTTGATGGCATAAAACAACTTGAATTTATTTTTTTGCAGTTCTCACTATCATGAGAATCTGCATAAGCTAAAGTCATGCAGGGCCATCTAAAGGAGAACCTGGCCCCGTGCCTTTTTTAGCTGCTGAAGGCTCCTTAGCTTCTAACACCTCCAATCCTCTTCACTCCACCTACTACTTCCTCTTGACAACACCTGTGTGGTCACATTTAGGGCCCACCTGGAGACTCCAGGACCCATTCCCCCCATTGAAGAGCCTTAGTTTTGTCACACCTGTACACAGGTTACATGCAAAGGTTACAGGAATTAGGATCTGGGCATCTTGGAGCTATTAAAAAAACAAAACTTTTTTAAACCCCTGAGGCCAGGTGCTAGTGGCTCCTACCAGTAATCCTACTCATCAGGAGGCAGAGATTTGAAGCTCCTGCTTCAAAGCCAGCCCAGACAAAGTTTAAGGACCCTTAGCTCCAACTAACCACCAAAGAAGCAGGAAGAAGAGCTATAGTTCCAAGGTAGAGTGCCAGCCTTGGGTAAAAACTCAGCAATAACGCCCAAACCCTGAGTTAAGCTCCAGCCCAGGAGGAAAAAGAAAATTACTGCATTTCATTGAATCCAGGGTTTTTTTTTTTTTTTGTCGGTCATGGGGCTTGAACTCTGGGCCTGGGCGCTGTCCCTCAGCTCTTCAGCTCAAGGCGAGTGCTCTACCACTTGAGCTACAGCGCCACTTCCGGGTTTTTTTTTTAATTGTTTTCCTACATTTTAAATCTTCAACCTTGGGATTAGAGCAATCTAACAAAGCACTCAATTCTTGATCAGGCTTTATGGTCCTAAAGAATGCAAATAAAAGTTGGGCTCCTGTGGCTCATGCTTGTAATCCTAGCTACTCAGGAGGCTGAGATCTGAGGATAGCAGTTCAAAGCCAGCCCAGGCAGGAAAGGCTGTGAGACTCTTATCTCCAATAAACTACTCAGAAAACGAGAAGTGGTGCTGTGGCTCAAGTGGTAGAGCGTTAGCTTTGAGCTGAGGTACAGCGCCAAGGCTAAGTTCAAGCTCCACAACCAAAACAACAAAAAGAATGCAAATAAAACCCAATAGTGTTGGCTGGGAAGGTGGCTCAGTGGTAGAGTGCTTGCCTTGCATGCATGAAGCCCTGGGTTCGATTCCTCAGCACTACCTAAGCAGAAAAAGCTAGAAGTGGTGCTGTGCCTCAAGTGGTAGAGTGCTCGCCTTCAGCTGAAAAGCTGAGGGACAGCGCTCAGGCCGAGTTCAGGCCCCCACCACTGGCCAAAAAAACAAAAACAAAAATAAAAGCAAAAAACAAACAAACAAAAAACCCAATAGTGTTAAAAAAAAACAAGGAAAATTGTGAGTTTTCAATCAGTATATTTATATTTTTAGACATCTTTGGCAGCTTTTAGACAGCACTAAGAAACACACTAGTGCTATCCACTACTGCCAATCAGGGTCCCTTTTCCTGTATGAAGTAACTTGACCTTTTTTCCCCTTCCCACTGCTCTAGAGAACCTGGGGCCTGGCCAGGTAAGTAATCTATTGCTAAGCTACACCTGCACCCAGACTCAAAGGAGTTCATTTTTTATTCAGTACTAATGAAAGCCATTCATTTTTCTTTTAAGGCACGGTCTTGCCATGTGGTCTAGTTGACTTCAAAATCCTCCTACCACAGCCTATCAAGATAGAGCAAAGCTCCATGGGGTGTGTATGTATGTTTGTTGGAACTCAGGGCCTCATACTCCCACCACTTGGCCCTTTCCCTCACAGCTGGTGCTTTACCAGTTGAACCATGCCTCCAGATATGAGGTATCTTTCTTCTTGGTGAAGACAGCTTCAGAACACAATCTTCCAAGATATGTGACAGTATACCTTGCCTTTCTTAGAAGATTTTTACATCTTGGTATAATTTTTTTCTAGTTTGAGGGTACTGGAGTTTTAACTCAGAGCTTCATGTCTGCCAGGTGCCCAACCGCTGAAGCCAGGCCCCTAGTCCCTTATTTCCTTTTTTAATCGATCGCCAGGAAGCTCACTGTGTTACCTTATATATAATGCTTGTTTCCTGTGATCTTAATTTTCTTCATTTTTATCAACCAATATTATACACACTTGTACAAACATATGTATACGTTGTGGGCTTAATTTTGTTTCCCAACATCTTGACTCTTAAGCCATTTTTTTTAATTAAAATTTTTTTTTTGGTTGTGGGGGCTGAACTCTGGGCCTGGGCGCTGTCCCTCAGCTCTTCAGCTCAAGGCTAGCACCCTACCACTTGAGCCACAGCACCACTTCTGGCTTTTTTCTGCTTATGTGGTGCTGAGGAACCCAGGGCCTCATGCATGTAAGGCAAGCATTCTACCACTGAGCCAACTTCTCGGCCTTTTTTTTTGGAGGGGAGGTCCCCCCCACCCCCCAGCCATGGGGGCTTGAACTCAGGGCCTGGGCATTGTACTAGAGTTCTTTTGTTTAAGGCTAGCACTATACCACTTGGAGCCGCAGTTCCACTTTGGGTTTTCTAGTCATTAATTGCAGTTAGGACTCTCCTGGGGACTTTCCTGCCCTGACTGGCTTCAAACTGCAGGATACTCAAACCTCAGCCTCCTGAGTATCTACGATTACAGGAATGAGCCACTAGTACCCAGCCTGGTTCACTTTCGATAAGAAACATCATCTATCCACTCACCACTACCATCACCTGAACCTTCACCAAAATGGGGGGAGTGCTCAAGATCTGGGAATTACTAGTGCACAACAAGCAAAAGTCTGTATCAAGGATATTTTATATGAAATGGAGATCTTAAAAAACTATCCAGGCAGGCATCAGTGGCTCACACCTGTAATCCTATCTACTCAGGAGGCTGAGGTCTAAGGATCCTGGTTCTAATCCAGCCAGGCAGGAAAGTCGCTAAGACTCTGATCTCCAGTTAACCACCAATAAGCCAGAAGTAGAGGTGTGGTAGAGTGCTAGCTTTGAACAAAAAAGCTCAGATAGTTCCCAGGCCCATAGTTCAAGCCCTCAAACTGGCACACACAAAAAAAGAGAAGAGAGAGAGAGTGTGTGTGTGTGTGTATTATCTTTTCAGTTGCTAGCAACTGCCACAATTCTCAATCCAAACAAAATCCTTAACCTATCAAACTCTATGTTTTTGGCTGAAGGATTGGAAGTGCCAAACACAGTAAAGAGGTAGATCTGGGATTCGAATCTAGAAGTGCTTCTAAAGGCCGGGCTATTCTCAGACTGAATCCTCCACCTTTTGCCACCACCTGTACCACCTCTCTTCCATCTATGTACAAAGAAACCAGAATGGTATTTACAGGAAGTAGCCCACCTTGTGTACTGTAATTTTACCATGCAAATAATGGTATAAGCCTATACAGTAGTTAATGTGCAAGATCTTGGAAAACTGACATCCAAGATTTCTCTGCCATTTCCTAACATTCTAAACTAACAGAAATGAGAAATAATTTTATTTTCAACATCTAAGTCACGTATCTGGTGCCAAATTTTAAAAATAAGGCTTGAATATTTTCCTGATAAAACTATAGAACACAACTTACCAGTAAATACTCAATTTGCTAGTATTCTATTACCAATGTTCAATTTACTCTTTCTGTTTATGTAATAGGAACACAGACACAATCAGGAATTGACCAAAAGGACGAAGCTCTTAACATGCTCAGTGCAGCCAGGTGCTGGGTGTCTCACACCTCTAATCCTAGCTACCCAGGAGTCTGACCTCTAAGATCACGGTTTGAAACCAAGTCAAGGCAAGGCAAGGCAAGGCAGGCAAGTCTATGAGACTCTTATCTCCAATTAACTTACCAAAAAGCTGGAAGCGATTCAGATGGTATAGCACTAGCCTTGAGCAAAAAAGCCGAGGAGCAGCACCCAGACCCCAAGTGTTGTTCAAGCCCTAGTTCCAGCACCAAGAAAAAAAAAAAAAAAAAAAAAGGCAAGCACTCAGTATAACAACTGTTCTTGCTAAAATTGCTATAGGCCCTAAGTTTCCTAGCTTCAAATAACTAACTTGCTAAACAGACTTCTGAAACAAATAGAAAATACACAGAAGTGCCTTTTGGCTTTTTGTTTTAAAGTTACTCTCTTTCCAAAGGCATGAAATGCTACTTGTAGGATAGGAGCCTGACCTTTTCTTATAAGATTTTCCTGCCAGGGGAGGGAACAAAAAAATGAAAGGCTGATAGACAAGTCTAACACTGAAAGAGGCTTCGCAGTAAAGAGGCTCCCAGATTAGGACACAAGATCTAAGACTGAGGCAGGTCATGTGTATGCAGGTCATGTGGTTGAGGCATTTACTTTGGAGAGCTTTTCTGGCTTGGTTTCATGGAAATTTATTTATGAGTATGGCATCTACTTTTTTTTTTTTTTTTTTGGGGGGGGGGGGGTCGGTCATGGGGCTTGAACTCTGGGCCTGGGCACTGTCCCTCAGCTCTTCAGCTCAAGGCCAACGCTCTACAACCAACGCTCTACTACTTGAGCCACAATGACACTTCTGGTTTTCTGAGTGGTTTATTGGAGATAGGAGTCTCACAGCTTTTCCTGCCAGGGCTGGCTTTGAACTGTGATCCTCAGATCTCAGTCTCCTGAGTAGCTAGGATTACATGTGTGAGCCACCAGACCCATCTTGCATTTCTACTTAGTGATATATTTATCACACTATAAATGAGAAGAAAAAAAATCCCACAGATGAATTGTAAACAATAATGACCAGTAAACCTTAATTTACTGGATATACAGAACTGAGAAAAAAAAGAATGCATTTTGATTTTCTTCCAATTTATTGATCTTTAACATCAGTGGATTTCAAATCTTAAAATGTTTTACTCAACCAAGCACCACAAATGGTGTTAAAGAAGGCCACAACATCTGAGCACACAGAACTTCAAAAATTTTCAAGCCACCTAAGTTTCTCTCAAAACTAAATGTTTTAAATACTCAGCTTTGATCACTTGCTTTCCTACTTAACCCATTGCATTAGTTAAGTGTATTTTCTTTTCTTTTTTTCCTTTCGTTTTTGCCAGTCCTGGGGCTTGAACTCAGGGCCTGGGTACTGTTCCTGAGCTTCTTTTGCTCAAGGCTAGCACTCTACCATTTGAGCCACAGCTCCATGTCTGGCTTTTTCTGTGTATGAGGTACTGAGGAATCGAGCCCAGGGCAGCTTCATGCATGCCAGGCTAAGCACTCTTCCACTAAGCCACATTTCCAGGCCCAGTTAAGTATGTTTTCTAGTGCTACTTATAAACTAAAGCAAACTCATTCCTATGTAACAGTGGTGAATATCTAAGCAAAACTATATTAATGCTGTGTCCTAAATCTGCCAACATTGAAATGATCATCAATTATACATCCCAAAGTAAACATCTGCCCATGTAGTTGATTAAAAGTAATAAAAAACAGGTGACTCAAGCCAGTAATCTTAGCTACTTAGGAGTCTGAGATCTGAGGATCTTGGTTTGAGACTCATCTCCAATTAGTTACCAAAAAAAGCATAAGTGAAGCTGTGACTTAAGTGGTAGAGTGCTAGCCTTGAGGAGAGAAGGAAAAAAAAAAAGCTCAGCAACAGCATGCAGGGCCTGAGTTCCAGCCCTAGGATCACCTGAAAACATTCTCAGACATAAAAGGCCACATACTTGCATCATCAAATGTCTAGAAAGGGGTAGCACAGTTACCTAGCAAGCCCCAGACCCTGGGTTCAAACCCCGTGACCACAAACAGGGGAGGAGGGGGGAATCAGATGGAGAGTGACAGCTAAGGGGCATCAAGTTTCTAGCTGCACAAAATACTGTCCAAGTTCAGGAAGGTGTCACACAAGCAGAGATCCACAAAAACACCAATCTTGTTCCAGGGAACATACTGACTCCCACTAACCTGCTGTTTCTTCATAATTCATTCCAATCTAAGGGATTAATTCAGTGATCAGGAGTGGGGAACTTCTGACCCTTGAAATCATGTAGGACATACTCCTACTCTTGACTGCTCTTGGCCCCTGTAGCCAAAACTCTCATACCTATGATTAAGTTAGATCCACCATACGAAAGCAGTTAACCCATTGCCTATCAACACCACCACACAGTGTAGCAAAATAACTAACCTGTTTTTGACTTCTTCACTTCTCATCCTATTTCAGTTTTGAAGATTAAAATTTCAGGATTTGAACTTAGAATATGCATAGTTAACTACAAACTACTTAGCTTCTCTCCTTGGTAATAATCGCAAACCACAGGCCAGGAAAGACTTCAACATCGCTGAGCAAACAGGCCACCCAAGTAATTGCCATCAAACCCTACCCAAACCCCTTTGTGTACCCTACACTACACAACAAAGGCTGTCCAGACTAAAATAGATTTGCACAGAGGAAATAATGGCTTTAAATCCTGATATGACTGTAGATTAACTCAGTTAATCAGCCCCTCCCTTTCTCCTCTAACCAGGGACTCTATACACTACTTAATCTGTTAAATGTTCCAGGCTTGCAAAAGCAGGTTAACAATTTAGGACGATCAAATGGAGAACTTTCAAATATGCTGGTTTTCTAAATTACTATAAAACCAGCATGATATGGTCATGCATGAGTTAAGCTAAGTTTTACATAGTCAATGTATCTTTATGTAAGAACCTGCACTGAAACAGAGCCTTAATTTGGCCGTCATCAATAACCCTCTTTCCTTTCTTAATCCAATCCTTGTTGTAGGAAACCACCACCTTTAATTCCAACAGTGTGCAGCCTCTGTGAACTACAAAAATACTTACACAACAGGTATTGGCTGGTAACTGTTGAGCACTGGCTACTCCTGTTTCATGTAAACACAAAAGTTCCCGCTAACCTCAAACTGCCAGGCAGCCTAACCAGGAACTAACGGGCACTTCCTACTAGACTTCCGCTTTGCTCAGTTCAGGTTTAGTTAGCTCACACTGGTTTAACCAGACCAGCTTCGCAGTCCAACGTCATCTTCTATTCCACTCATCCTTCTGAATCTTGACAAAACTTTCGCCCTCCAAGAGCACAATCAGATTTTGAAGCTCCTCGCTCTTGAGAACTGATGAAACAGTGCTAAACTATGGGCAAGGGAGTCTACCTCAAACTCACAATTTTAATCATCACAGGCGCTACACTAGCTAGCAAAGGTAGAATTCTTTAGTATCCCAGCAACGCAGCTAGACTCCAGGTGAGCCGTCAAGACCAGCCTTCCGATCTAAGTGAAAATAAACTCGCAACAGATTACGCAGATTCAGGCTCTAGTTCTACTTTTCCTGACCTCCATCAAAAGCTCTTAGCACAGTAACGCAAGCGCACAGAATACTCGTTCCCACAGTGGAAAGTGAGGATTTCCACAAAATAAAAAGGAAGGAGAGGCTCCAACCACCCAGCTTGCATTACTCCGGTGGCAAACGTCCACAGCTTTGCAAACCAGATCAACCACTTTGCAGGGGGCCAAATTAAGGACAAAGCGCACCCAAGGGGCCCCGGACGCGGGGGAGCCTGGGCCGCGGCCCGAGGCTCCGGCCTTGCTCCCGTCCGCCGGCTTCCGCCCGCGGCGGAGGGGAGCGCGCGGCGCCCGCCGCAGGCTCCAACCGCTGCGGGGCCCGCTACACGCGAGCCCGACGTGCGGCACCAAGTCCCGCCCCGCAGCGGCGCCGGCCCGGGGGCAGCGTGACCCCGCGCGGCGGGGCAGGGTCCGGCGGCGCCGCCCCCTCCTGGAAGGGGCTCGGAGGCGGCCGGGCGGGGCGGGCCGCGACGCCCCCCAGAGGACGGCGGGAGAACGGCGCGCGTCCCGGCCCCGTGTCCCGGCCCGCCGGGCCCGCGCCGCCGCGGCCCCCGCCAACGCCCGCCGCGGCCGCCCGGGGCCCGGCGCGGGGCGGCGCCCACAACGGGCAGGCGGCTCGTCCGTTGGGGCGGGCGGGGCGGCCCACCGGCCCCTCCCCCGCCGGCCCGCCGCCGCTCCGCGCACAAACTACGCCATTGCGGCCTAGCCGGGCGGCGCCGCCCCTCCCCCGCGCCGCCATCTTCGCGGCCCGCCGCCCCCGCCGCCGCCATCTTTTGGGGCCGCCATACTTGCCCGGGCGGAGAAGATGGCGGCGCCCATCACACACATAAAACATGGCTTCCCTTCAAAACAAAAACATCCCCGGCCGCGGCGCGGGGCCGGCACTCACCTGAGGACCACATAGTGACCGAGAACTCGCCCTCCAGGGTCTTGATCTGCACCTGCTTCTGCTCCCACTTCTTGTTGCCCGGGTCGGCGCCGCCGCCGCCGCCCGCCGCGCCGGCCCCGCCGCCCAGGTAACTCTTCTTGCCGCTCTTCTTGCCGCCGCCCTTCTTGACGCGGCCGCCGCCCGACGAGGAGCCGCCGCCGCCGCCGCTCTTGCCGGCCGCCGCCACGGTGACCAGGGTCTGCTCGATGTAGTCGTCGTCGCCGCCGGCCGGCGCGGGCACCGGGATGAGGATCTGGTCCTCGAAGCCGTCCTCGGCGCGCAGCCCGTCCGAGTCGTCGCCGCCCACCACCTCCTCGCGCGTCTGCACCAGGATCACCTCCTGGTGGTGGTGCACCTGGGTCGGGTCGTCGGTGACCAGCGGCTGCAGCGCGATCATGGGCGGGTGGTGGTGGTGGTGGTGGTGGTGATGGTGGTGGCCGGCGTGCCCGTGGCCGCCCCCGCCGCCGTGGTCCCCGCCGCCACCGTCCTCGTCGTCGTCGTCGTCCTCCTCCTCCTCGCCCACCACCGTGGTCTCAATCGTCTCCACCGGGATGGTCTCCACCTCGATCTCGTGCAGCTCCACGATCTCGGCCGGCATCTCCGAGCCGTCCGTGGCGATGTAGAGGGTGTCGCCCGAGGCCATGGCTGAGAGCTCCGCCGCCACGGCCGCGGCGGCCTGGGCTCCGGGGCTGCGGGCGGGCGGGCGAGGAGGCGGCCGGCCGTGGGGAAGGCAGGCAGAGGGAGGAAGGCGGCGAGCGGGCGGGGGGGAGAGGGGGCGGGCGGCGGGGGAAGGGGCGGGCGCGGCGGCGGCGGCGGGCCTCCCCGCCTCCCTCGCTCCGTGCGCCCCGCGCTCGCTCGGCCGCTGCTCGTCCCGCTGCCCGCCTCGCTCGCTGGCCTCGCCCGGCCTCGCCGCGGCCGCCCGCCCTGGCCGCGCCTCCTCCCGCCCTCCGGGCCGGCTCTCCGCTTCCCTCTTCCTCTTGCCTCCGCCTCCTTCCACACAAATACCAACTCCTCAACCCAAGCCCAGATCTCGCCGCCGCCGCCGCCGCCGCCACACTCCGCTCGGGCTCGGCCTCGCGAGACTTCCGCGCTGGCCTCGGCCCGCCCCCACCTCGCTTTCACTTGCTCTCCCGCGCCCTTGCTTCTCGCTCTCCGCCAATAGGACTGCCGCACTCGCCGCAGAGGCCCCGCCCACTCTCCCGGGCTCCTCCCGGATTGGGGCCGCTGGGACAGGGGTCGGGGCGGCCCCCACGCGCACTGGCTGGGCCTCGGCGGCGCGTGACGTCAGTACGGCGCCGCCGCCGCCGCCTCCCGGCGCTTCGTGTCGCGCGGCACCAGCCACGCTACGTGCGACCGAGAGGAGACCGGGACTCGGGCCGCTTTCGAGAGCTGGGTGTCTCCGGCGCAGCCTACGCCTCGGAAGCCGGTGAGCGGTCTGCGCGGCCCCGACGTGTAGGGGCCGGAGGATGGACAGGGAGCGGGCGAGCGGGCGGGCGGGCGGGCGGGCGGGCGGGCCGGCCGGTAGGTTGCCCGGGGACCGCGCCGGGCGCGGCCGGCTCGTGTGGCGGCTGCGTCTCCCAATAAAGTCTGTTCTGACGAGAAACGCTGTGCTTGGCTTTTGTTTGGCTTTGCGTCGGGCGGCGTGTGCTGTGGGCGCCGGGCGTTGGGCGAGCGGTGGCGGCGGGGTGGGCGGTGCCCGCCGCGGTGCCCGGTCCCCGCGCGGCGCGGGTCTGCGGGCGGGCGGCGCGCGGGCGGCGCGGCGGCGGAAGCGGCGCGCGGGGCTCGGGCCCACCGTTGGGAGCGGGTCCGTTATTCTTTTGGGACCCGCGGAAACCGGAGACGGAACCGTTGGTGCCTGTCTCCCCGCGGGTCTCGGAGCCGCCGCGGCTGGGCGGCCCGGCCGCGGGAGTGAGAGACTCCCTTCTGGGCCTCCAGGCCAGCCGCCTTCGCGCGCGCGCTCGGCGCACCGCTGCCTTTCGCCCACCGGAACGCCCCTCGCCCACCGCTGTGTTTGTGTTCCTCGGTTGTTCTGTATTGCTGCCCCGGGAGGCACGGATTCAGAGTCGCCAATTAAACCTTCTCGAATAAGGCGTATTACTCCAGAGTGTTTCTCTTCTCATCTATCTTTTCATCGACGTGACAGTTGGTTTAAAGCAATTCAAAGACTTCCCGACTTTTCTTTCAGAGTAGCTTGAGAGGTTGTGTCGGTGTACTCGCTGTACAGATTGAACGCCCTTTTGCGTTTGTCGAACTAGAATTTTTGTCGAATGTTCACTCAGTTGAGACCATGATCTGATGCAACTTTTTTTTTCCTCTAGGTACCAGGACTGGGCCTTGAACTCGGGGCCTATGTTCTGTCCGTGAGCTTTTATCCTCAAGACTAGCTAGTGCTCTGCCACTTGAGTTACATCTCCCTTCCGGCCTTTAGCCGGTTAAATACAGCGTCTCAGATTTTTCTCCCCTAGATGGCTTCGAACTGTGATCCTCAGACCTTAGCCTTCTAAGTAAGCTGGGATTACAGGTTTGAGCTACCTGCACCTGGCTGTCAGTTTTTATATAGGAAATGTTTTGAGGGGAAAGTGTGCGTGCGTGCGTGCGTGTCTCTGTTGCTAGCCTGAACTCAGGTCTTGGGCGCTGTCCTTGAGATACTTTTTCTCAAGGCTAGAGCTCTATCTCTTGAGTTACCAAATTCCAACTTTTTCTGAATGATTTATTGGAGATAAGAATCTCAAGGACTTTCCTTCCCAAGGCTGGCTTCGAACTTCAGTCTTCACAATTTAGCCTCCTGAGTAGCTAGCATTACAGGCATGAGCCAGGTTTGAGCGTCTTTATACTGATTGTGTAAATGTGATTTATTCCTAAATGGCATTGGACTTTGTTTTTTGTTTTTGTGTTTACTTGGCAATACTGAAGGTATTGTATAGTGAGTGAGAATTTTTTTTCTTTCGATTTTAAAACCTGAATGGGCTGGGAATGTGGCATAGTGGTAAAGTGCTTGCCTATCATGCATGAAACCCTGCATTCGATTCCTCAGAACCACATAAGCAGAAAAGGCCGGAGGTGGCACTGTGGCTCAAGTGGTAGAGTGCTAACCTTGACCAAAAGAAGCTCAGGGACAGTGCCCAGGCCCTGAGTCCAAGCTCTATGACCAACCAAGAAAAAAATCACATAGCTGAACATAGTGGCTCATGAATATAATCTTAGCTAATCAGACCGCTGATATCTGAGGATGAAGGTTCAAAGCCAGCCCAGGCAGGAAATTCCATAAGACTTATCTCCAATTAACTACCAAAAAAAGCTGGAATGGAGTTGTGTGGCTTAGTGGTAGAGCCCTGGCCTTGTCTTGGGACAAGCGCGCTTGCTTTCATGAGCGTGTGTGTGTGTGTGTGTGTGTGTGTGTGAGTGTGTGTGTGTGTGAGTGTATGTGCTTGTGTGCATGCTTGCATGCACGTGTACACACACACAATATTAATCCACTGAAAGTGCCTGTCTTTAAAGACAGCTGAGTTTCTCTCAGTACCTGATTACTAGTGTCAAGTCCCATTTTAAAATTTTTATGAGCTATTCTTTGTTCAAAGTTCCCACTTAAACATGGAGATTAATAGTGGAAATCAGGCTGGGAGTGCAGCTCAGTAGTGGAGCTTAAGCTTAGCAAGCCCTAGGCCCTGTGGTTGGAGCATGGGCTTAGAGTTCACAAAGTCCTGTGGGCGGAGCGTGGGCTAGGCAAGCCTAGGGCCACTACTACTTCAACAACAGTGTGCATTAGAAAGGAGACCAGCTGCCAAGGTACTTAGCTGCAAAACTGGTAAGTGGAGGAACAATCATAAAAAATCTGGCCGAGATGGGGCTGGGAAGGTGGCTCAGTGGTAGAGTGCTTACCTTGCATTCATGAGGCCCTGGGTTCAATTCCTCAGCACCACATGAGCAGAAAAAGCCGGAAGTGGTTCTGTGGCTCAAGTGGTAGAGAGCTAGTCTTAAGCTGAAAAACTGAAGGAGAGTGCCCAGGCCCAGATTACAGGCCCCACAACCAGTCCAAAAAAAAAAAAATCTGGCCCAGAGAATTGGGCCTATATCAGGAGGCTGAGATCTGAGGATCAAGGTTCAAAGCCAGCCAGAGCAGGAAAGTCCTTGAGACTCAGCACCAATTAACCACCAGAAAACTGGGAATAGCTCTGTAGCTCAAAGTGGTAGAGCACTAGCATTAAGCAAAAGAGCTCAGGGATATTGCCCAGGCCCTGAGGTCAAGCCCCACGAACAATAACAACAAAAAAACTTCTGGCCCAAACCTTGGTTCTTCCTTTTATCATCTGTGTGGCCATCAGGGAAAGTTTATAATCTCTTAGCTCTTCACATTCTCAGCTATAAAACAGGAATAATGCCAGCCCTTCAGGTGGATGGGAGTTACAGAAAGCAGTTATAGTGGGGCTGGGAAGGTGGCTCAGTGGTAGAGCACTTGCCTTGCATGCTCAAGGCCCTGGGTTCGATTCCTCAGCACCACATAAGAAAAAAGCCGGAAGTGGTGCTGTGGCTCAAGTGGTAGAGTGCTATCCTTGAGCTGAAGAGCTGAGGGACAGCGCCCAGGCCCAGAGTTCAGGCCCCACGACCGGACCCAAAAAAAAAAAAAAAGCAGTTATAGTAAGCAAAAGGCTGTTGGATATGCACTGAGTTATTAAGAAAGAGGCTAGGTATTTGTCTGGTCCAGAACTAATTCTACTTTCTTTCAAACTTTCTCATTCTGACTGAGCTGGCTGCTGTCCACTTGTGTCAGCTTTGCATCTGCATTTTGCCTTCTGGCACTGCCAACTTGGACCTCCTGTGGTCCCTGCTTATTTAGTTTCTTAAGGTGGATGAGAATTCCTGTTAGGCTTGCTTTCTTTTTTTATTGTAAAGGTACCGTACAGAGGGGTTACAGTTACATGAGTAAGGTAATGAGTACATTTTCTATCAAGCATTGCTACCCCCTCCTTTGTTTTTCCCCTACTATCCCTTCCCTCTCCAGTAGACAGGCTTTCTTTTAAGAGATTCACTGTGAAAAAAAGATAGCCTCTGCTGGGCACCGGTGGCTCATGCCTGTCCTAGCTACTCAGGAGGCTAAGATCTGAGAATCACAGTTCAAAGCCAGGCAGGGCAGGAAAGTCCATGAGACTCTTATCTCCTATAAACCACCAGAAAACCAGAAGTGGTGCTGTGGCTTAAGTGGTAGAGTGCTCACCTTGAACTGAAGAGCTGAAGGGGACAGCGCCCAGGCCCAGAGTTCCAGCCCCATGACTGACAAAAAGAAGGCCTCTTCAATAACTGGTGTTGGGAAAACTGGCATCCATAGGCAGAATACTAAAAGTGGACCCCTGTTTGTCACCATACACTAATACTAATATCAACTTAAAGTGGATCAAAGACCTTAACATCAGACCTGAAACTTTGAAATTACTGCAAGAGGCAGTAGGAGAAAAACTAGAACTTATAGGCATAGGTAGAAAGTTTTTGAAGAGTCCCAGGGACACAGCAGGTAGGAGAGAAACTTGACAAATGGGATTACATCAGATTAAAAGGTTTCTGCACAGCAAAGGACACAGTTACTAAACTAGAAATATAGCCAAAAGACTGTATTTACTAAAAATACATCAGACAAAGGCCTAATATCCAAAATATACAAGGAGCTCAAGAAACTACTCTCAAAGCTAGTACACCAGTTACTAAATGGGCAAGGGAGCTATGGAGAGAATTCTCAGAAGAAAAAGTAAGATTGGCAAAGAAACACAGGAGGAAATGCTCATTATCCTTGGCATAAAGGAACTGCAAATCCAAACAACTCTGAGATTCTATCTCACCCAAGTTAGACTGGCCAATGTGAATTCAAACAACAAATGTTGACCGGAATGTGGAGAAAAAAGAAACCCTATTGCTGTCTTGATGGGAATGTAAATTAGTACAACCACTCTTCGTCTGCAGTCTGTAGATTCCTCAAAAAATTAAACAGATCTTCCCTATGACCCAGCAATACTATCACAAGCCAGAACACTTGTACATCTATATTAATTGCTGCACTATTCACAATAGCCAAGTTAGGGAAACAGGCCAGATGCCCTACAATAGATGAGTGGATCCCAAAAACATAGTACCTGCCGGGCGCTGGTGGCTCACGCCTGTAATCCTAGCTACTCAGGAGGCTGAGATCTGAGGATCGCGGTTCAAAGCCAGCCCGGGCAGGAAAGACCGTGAGACTCCTATCTCCAATAAACCACCAGAAAACCAGAAGTGGCGCTGTAGCTCAAGTGGTAGAGCGCTCGCCTTGAGCTGAATAGCTGAGGGACAGCACCCAGGCCCAGAGTTCAAGCCCCACGACCGACAAAAAAAAAAAAAAACATAGTACCTATACACAATGGAACTTTACACAGCCATTAGGAAGAATAATATGTCATTTGAAGGGAAGTGAAGGGATGGACCTAGAACAAATCATGTTAAGTGAGGTAAGCCAAGCTCAGAGACAACATATGTTTTATATGCAGAAGCTAGACCTAAAATACACCAAGACAATAAATTACACAGGTCTCTAGGCATTCACACAGAAACTAAAGGAGGATACTGAGGAGAGGAACAAAAATACATAATGCCTATGTGCATCTGATCATACTTTTTTTTTCTTTTTTGTCTGTCATGGGGATTGAACTCTGGGCCTGGGCGCTGTCCCTCAGCTCTTCAGCTCAAGGCTAGTGCTCTACCACTTGAGCCACAGCGCCACTTCTGGCTTTTTCTGTTTATGTGGTGCTGAGGAATCAAACCCAGGGCCTCATGCATGCAAGGCAAGCGCTCTACCACTGAGCCACCTTCCCAGCCCTGTTTTTGTTTTCTTTCTGTTCTGTTGATTTATATGACTTTGAGAGTGTCAGGGGAAGCACAGAAATGGAGGGACAAAAGCTGAACAAATGCAGCAGTGGCACTCACTAGACACTGTTGAACTATGCAACTTGGTGTGCTGATCGGAGGGAAAAGCTGGGAAGGGGTGACATTGTCCAAAATAAATGTACTCTACCTGATTTATGTAACTGTAACCCCTCTGTACATCCCCTTTAGCATAAAGGTAAAAAAAATTTTCAATAAAAAATTCTTTTTAAAAAGAGATTTGCTATGTCAGGGAATGATGTCTCTGAGCTAGGAGGATTACCGCTTATTAAGATGAAAGAATTAAAGACCTGAATCAGGATTCTTTGTGTCAACTTATCAGCACTGGATCCCTTTAGGAAAAGTTTCTGTAACTATGATCCAGTGACTAGTGTCTTACTGCCTTTTTTTCCTTGTGTTACAAACATGCTTTGGCTGGACAGGGTAAATGTAAAAAGATCTTACAAGGTTATTGTCATGTTGGAACTCCACAGCCAACACAGAAACAGAAGCCCAGAATTGGGAGACAAGGAAAGAAGGAGACAGTCTTGTGGGACAGTCTCGAGTGTTTTGGATGGAGTTGCCAGTTACAGCTACAGCTTTTTCCTATGTCATGCACCACTTTAAGTTGGAATTGAATGGGGTGAAGAGGAAGGACTTCATTATGTTCTAAACTAGCCAGGCATGGTGGCCTGCTCTTAGTCACAGCTCTTTAAGAATCTGAAGCAGGTAGTTTGCTCCAATCTAGAAATTTGGGGCCAGCAACATAGTGAAATCACATTTCAAAAACAAAATCGTGGGGCTGGGAAGGTGACTCAGTGGTAGAGCGCTTGCCTTGTATGCATGAGGCCCTGGGTTCCATTCCTCAGCACCACCTAAACAAAAAGAAAAAAGCCGAAAGTGGCGCTGTGGCTCAAGTGATAGAGCACTAGCCTTGAGCTGAAGAGCTGAGGGACAGCGCCCAGGCCCAGAGTTCAGGCCCCACTACTGGACCCAAAAAAAAACAAAAAACGAGATCCTGACATCTGATTTTCACCTATAGAATGAATCAAAAGTGCCCTTGGGCTATTCTGCTTAATGACACTGCGGTGGTGATCAGAAGTAGGAAGGTTGTGCCTGACACTTCCTAGTAACTTTTCTGAACCAGTCATAGGAAGGAGGCAGCCTTCTGTGACATCGGATCCAGGGCTCTAGCTCTTGCCCTGTCCTGGTCTTCATGCCTAAGAAAAACACCAAATCCAAAATCTTAAACTCCTAAAAGCCTCCCTTTATTTTGGCCCAAGACCTTTAGTGTTGTAATCTCTCTTTCTTTCCTAGACCACAGACCCCTGGTGATCACCAGCATCCTCAGCTTCTCATCCTGCATGCATCTGGTAAACCTCACCCTTGGATCAATGACCTCTGTCCCACTGCTTTGAAATCCTGGGATCTACCTGAGGCAACACATTCCTCAAGGTAGATTTCCACCACCACCCATTCCCCCGCTCCACTTTATTCATGGCTCCAGCTCCAGCTCAGTGTTTGCTGTCATTTGAAAATATTTTTGGGAGGCCACAGATGCTGTGTGTGGCGAAGTGGCAGAGTACCTGCATAGTATGAACAAGATCCTGAGTTCCATCTCTAGCATTTTCAAGAAAGAAAGGAAAAGGAAATTAGTTTTTGCTCATCCAACTCCATCATTTTGCTCAGCAGATGCAGCTTTTAACAAATCTCCCATGCCTATCTCCCCATCCTCTCTAGTGGCCCAGTTTAATGGCCTGGTGGAATTGAGGAGGCCTGGTGTGGTAGAGCACACCTGTAATCCTGGCTTTCAGAGGCTAAGGCAGGAAGAGTACAAGGAGACCATGTCTTCAGTTTTTTGCTCTTTTTTTTTTTTTAAACTTTGAGGGATCAGAATACATTTTTTTTTCTTTTTGCCGGTCCTAGGGCTTGAACTCAGGGACTGGACTCTGTTCCTGAGCCTCTTTGTGCTCAAGGCTAGCGCACTACCACTTGAGCCATAGTCCCACTTCTGGCTTTTTCTGTGTATATGGTACTAAGGAATCGAACCCAGGGCTTC
Source organism: Dipodomys spectabilis (assembly GCF_019054845.1). Lineage (NCBI taxonomy): Eukaryota > Metazoa > Chordata > Mammalia > Rodentia > Heteromyidae > Dipodomys > Dipodomys spectabilis. Next base: position 699,099 of record NW_024870834.1, read on the forward strand.
ATGCATGCTAGGCAAGCACTCTACCACTAAGCCACATTCCTATCCCAGAATACATTTTTTTAAAAAAATGCCAGTTGTACCAATAGCTCCCACCCAGAAATATTAACCTGAAAAATTAACCATTTCAGGCCAGGCTGCTGTTCCAGCTGAGCCCAAGTTCTACTTGTGTTCATGTATTCCACCTCATTCCTCTGAGCTCCCACCACACACTGCCACCTTTTTTTAGAAACACCCTATTTTCCCTTGTTAGTGTTGGTTTTCCTCCAGATTACATCTCTCCTAGCCTTTGAAAAACGACCCTTGACCTGTGTCTCCCTGTGGCCAGTACCCTATTTCCTTCCCAGGTACGCTTCCTGAGATCCCTGTGGTCCCCAAAAGTCTACCAGACCCTCTGTCAGCAACTTTGAAGACTTACATCCTCATTGGTGCTCCCTCGTGTCACACTGGGTGCTGCCCAGCCCTGAGAGCCTGTCCTCCACCGTCTCCATTCTCACGGTCACTTTCATTTCTTGCTCAGTGTACTCCTCTGGATCATCTGACCCATCCTGGATCAGCAGGCCACCTGTGTGCTGACCATTCTCAAACCATCTGTCTAGTCTGAACTCTTCCCAGGGCTCGCTCTTCGTATCCCCTCCCCACGGTCCACAGGCACCACACTGGACCTACCTCCCCTTAGCTTCCCTTTCCTTCCCCTCTGCCCTTTGCCTCTTTACACTTCATGGCTCCTCTCACTGTTCATGTCAGCCGCCATTACCAAAATTTGGAAGCTGTCTTTTATTTTTAATTTTAAGGTGGTTTTTTTTTTTCCCTCCAGTCCTGAACTCAGGGCACAGGCGCTGTCCCTGAGCTCTTTTAGTTCAATGTTAGCTCTCTACCACTTTGAACCACAGAACCACTTCTGATTTGTGTGTGTGTGTGTGTGTATGTGTGTGTGTGTGTGTGTGTGTGTGTGTGTGTGTGTAGTTAATTGGACATGAGAGTCTCTTGGACTTTCCTGCCCAGGCTGGTTCAAACCACCATCCTTAGCTCTCATCCTCCTGAGTAATTAGGACTATAGGCATGAGCCACCAGCACCCAGCAATTTTTAATTTTAATTTTTTTTTATTTTTATAAAGGTGATGTACAGAGGGATTACAGTCAGGCAATGAGTATATTTCTTTTGGACAATGTCACGCCTTCCAAAGCTGTCTTTTTTTGTTTGTTAATATGAAGGTGATGTACAGAGGGGTTAGTTATGTAAGTCAGGTAAAGAGTATAGTTCTTTTGGGACAGTGTCACCTCTTCCCTCACTTCCAGTTTTTTCCTCTCAACCCTATGCACAAGTTGTATAGTTTATTTTCAACATAGCGTCTAGTGAGTTCCACTGCTGCATTGTTCATCTTTTGTGCCTTCATTTCTGTCTTCCCCCTTGCCCTCCAAAGGACAGATAAACGAACAAACAAGCCAAAAAAAAAAAAAAACAGAAAAAAACTCATTTCCATTTCCTGGAGTTCATTTCAATAAATATTATTTTATATGATCAAATACATGTAGGCATTGCCCCTTTGTGTGTGTTCCTCTCCTAAGAGAGTATTCTCCTTGAGTCGCACTGCAAAACTGTCTTTAAAAAAATGAAAACTGTCTTAAAAAAATGTGTGTGTGTGTGTGTGTGTGTGTGTGTGTGTGTGTGTGTGTATGGGGGGGAGGGCTGGGAATGTGGCTTAGCAGTAGATTGCTTGCCTGGCATGCGTGAAGCCCTGGGTTTGATTCCTCAGCACCACATAAGCAGAAAAAGCTGGAAGTGGTGCTATGGTTCAAGTGGTAGAGTGGTAGCCTTGAGCAAAAAGAGACAGGGCCCAGGCCCTGAGTTGAAGCCCCAGGATTGGCAAAAAGAAAAAGAAAAAATCATGAGCATAATTAATTGTACAAGGGATGATTTCATTGTGACATTTCCATGCAGGTATATATATTGTAATCCAATCAAACCCACCCCTCCCTTGCTCTTTCTTACCCCCACCCCACTTCAAACAATTCCAAGTAAGTTTCTATTCTCATATATGCAGATAAACTTAGCCATATCCTCATTTGTACTTCCCCACCTGCACTCCACTTCCAACAGAACCTGCTTTACTTTCCTGCCATAGAATTTTTTTAGTGTGTATTAATTGTACCAAAGGATTGCACCATAGTATTTCAGAAGTGTGTTTTAATTAGAATAATCCTCTATTGCTTTCTCGTTCCTTGTCACCCATTGATCAGTAGCTTTCACTGAGATTCCTTATGCTGTGAAAGTAGTCAGTGATTGCTTTCTTTCCCTAATTTCTGTTGAGCAGCCACCAAATTCTAGTACATTTGCCTCCTAAATATTTCTCAAACCTCCCTCTTACCCATTCCTTCTTCTGTCCTCAGGTAGCACTGGCTCCCACCCAACCCTGCTGCCCTCCCTGCCTCCAATCCTCCTTCCCCAACAGACTTATATTTTTCTAGCATTAACACGTGATCCCATTCTCCTCAAACTCCTGGGCTTCCAAGGACCCCAGAGCCATACCAGCTCCTCAGTAAAACATGACTAAGAACTTGGTTGATGCATGCCTATAATCCTACTCAGATTGAAGGCTGAGACCTTGAGTATCCTGGTTCAAAAAGCCAGCGTGGGCAGAAAAACTGGGCAAGATTCCATCTCCAATTAACTATCAAAATGCCAGGCTGCAGGCATATCTTGACTAGTAGAATGCCAGCCCATGAGCCAGTGAGCTGAGCAAGAGCATAAGGCCCTGAGTGTAAGCAAAAACAAACCAACCCATGACTGAGGCATCTGGCCTCCTTGCCCATCCTTCCTGATATCTGTAGATCTATCTGATGTCCTATATCTCATATAGTGCTCACTGTTTAGATCTAAATATCCTTTCTCAGCCAGGTGCTGGTGGTTCGCAGCTGTGATCCTAGCTACTCGGGAGGCTGAAATCTGAGGATCACAGCTCAAAGCCAGCAAGGGATAGGAAAGTCTGAGACTCCTGTTTCCAATTAAGCACTCCAAGCCAGAGGTAGAGTACTAGCCTTAAGCAAATAGAGCTCAGGCACAGCACCCAGGCCCTGAGTTCAAGCCCCACCACTGTCAAAAAAAAATATCCTTTCTCATCTCCATTCTCCCCTGCCATGAGAACAAAGTCCAGTACCAGCAGAGAAAAAAACAATTGGTAGAAACAATGTATGAGACATGGTTGAATACCATAGTCCATACTGTATATAAGGGGAACAATTTAAATATAAACTTCTCCCAAAAAAGACTCCTGTTGAAGGCTTGAAGATAGGGACCTTGTCAATGAGCCAGGCCATTGATGAATTCCTATGGGATGGGCTGTCAGAAGGTGGGTTCTGGTTGGAGGAAGTGGGCCACCGGGGAAGTCTTAAGTGTCTTGTCCCTGTCCTCTCTGCTTCCCATCTTCCAGTGAAGTGAGCTGCTTTGCTCTGCCATTACTGTCTGCCATGATGCTCTGCCTCACCAGGAGCCCACAAGCATCAGAGCCAAGTGACCATGGACTACAACCGATAACATTGTAGCCTAAAATACTCTTCCATAAATCATTCAGGTATTTTATCACAATGACACCATGTGACTAGTACAGTCTAAGCACTTGCTTAGAAAAAGATATGAGGAGCCAGGCAGCAGCAGCTCACTCCTGTAATCCTAGCTACTCAGGAGGCTGAGATATGAGGATCCCGGTTCAAAGCCAGCCCTGGCAGGAAAGGCTGTGAAACTCTTTATCTCCAATAAACCACCAGAAAACTGGAAGTGGCGCTGTGGCTCAAGTGGTAGTGCACTTGCCTTGAGCTGAAAAGCTGGGGGACAGCTCTCAGGCCCAGAGTTCAAGCCCTCTCAGGCCCAGAGTTCAAGCCCTATGACTGGCCAAAAAAAAGAAAAACATATGAGGTCCCTACAGCAAACTCTTTGTTACCCAACAGCCAACACACACACACACACACACACACACACACACAGACAGCTCTCAGGCCCAGAGTTCAAGCCCTCTCAGGCCCAGAGTTCAAGCCCTATGACTGGCCAAAAAAAAGAAAAACATATGAGGTCCCTACAGCAAACTCTTTGTTACCCAACAGCCAACACACACACACACACACACACACACACACACACACACACACACACACACACACACACACACACACACACACACACACACACACACACACACACACACACACACACACACACACACACACACACACACACACACACACACACACACACACACACACACACACACACACCCTTGCTAAGCCCAAATATATTTTTTACTTTTTGTTTTATGCTAGGGATGGAACCCAGGGCATCCCAGTGCTAGGCAAGCACTTTTCTGTTTATGTGGTACTGAGGAATTGACCCCAGGGCATCATATATGCTAGGCAAGTGCTCTACTACCAAGTCATTCCCAGGCCCAGGCAAGCACTCTACAAGGAGCTGCATCCCTACCCACAGTGTAAACGTTCTCCGACCCATGGCAGGGGCGGGGGTGAGTCTACTTCAGCTAGTAGTGTGACTTATGACTGTCTAGCCACACAGGTGATCCGACTCTCTTTGGCAGTGGTGGGTCTGAGGAGGAAGGGAGGATGTGGCCCACTCTAGTGAAATGCAGGTGAGGGGGTGGTGTGTTATTAGAGGCTCCCCTTCCTTACTGAAAAGACAGAACCAGCCTGGAGGAACAGCTCAGGGGTCGGCCAAAGAAAGCCAACCTCAGTAGAAGCCAGCCCCTCTTCCCTCCTGCCGGGAGACTGGTGTGATGCATAGAGCTGCTGCAGCCACACAGGAATGGCGATGGACAGGCTAAGTGCCCTGTGAGTCATGGTCAGGGGCTGTGGGACCTGGATTCTCTTCTATCTCCGCTTCCTTCCTGGGTAAGCTGTGGTAGTGGGGGTGGCAGCAGCCTGCCTTAACCTATCCCAACACACACTGACATAGCCACCTGGAAAAAGTTCCTTTGTGGAACTAGGGAGTTACTCTTTTGTCTGCCTGAAGTATTTATTCTTGGGAGTTTTATGGTCAGGCCATAAGCAATCATGGATTTAATATGAAACCATAAATTTTTATAGCCATAGAGGTAGGATAGACTAGGGAAGATAAGGCAAATGACAGCCAGGAATTTAGAAACAGTGTATTTAGAAACATCATACACACACACACACACACAAAGAAAGAAACATTGCACTATTTTCTTTGTTGTCACCCTTTGTGCTCCTTCATAAGCTGCAGTATTAACACAAAGAAAAGAAGCAAGAGCAGCTTTCTCCATCAGATCTTGCCTCCTGGCCCCAAATAATTAATGTGCTCTCAATCTGAGAAAGGACATCATTAAAAAGACACATATCAGGCTGGGCGCCAGTGGCTCATGCCTGTCATCCTACCTACTCAGGAGGATGAGATCTGAGGATCGCAGTTCAAAGGCAGCCCGGGGAAGGAAAGTCCAGAGACTCTTATCTCCAGTGAACCACCAGAAAACCGGAAGTGGCACTGTGGCTTAAAGTGGTAGAGCACTAGCCTTCGGCTGAAGAGCTGAGGGACAGTGCCCAGGCCCAGAGTTCAAGTCCCAGGACTGACCAAAAAAAAGAAATCCTAGAGAAGCAAACACTTGGGAGAATGGCTCCTCCTGGCCCACAGTGCTCATCTCAAAGGGTAAACATTTGTGGTAGGGCGCATTCTATCTCAAAGATAAACACCAGTTTTCAAATATATGGCAGAATGGATTCTTTCCTAACAGAGATGCCTAAACATAATGGTCATATATTTAAAGTACAGGTCAGGGGCGGGGAAGGTGGCTCAGTGGTAGAGCGCTTGTCTTGTATGCATGAGGCCCTGGATTCGATTCCTCAGCACCACATAAGCAAAAAGAAAAAAGCCGGAAGTGGTGCTGTGGCCCAAGTGGTAGAGTGCTAGCCTTGAGCTGAAGAGCTGAGGTACAGCGCCCAGGCCCAGAATTCAGGCCCCACGACCGGACCAAAAAAATAAAAAAAATAAAGTACAGGTCAGTCTTAGTGACCCTGAACCCAAGTGGTAACAGTGTAACACCAAGAATGATTAAGAGCAAAGATAAGCACCTGTCTGCAGGAGGTAAACTAGACCCTGCCTTTATCCTATAAATACCCCTGATGTCAAAGAGCCCAGTGTATCTCTTCCCCTTTGAGGGTACCCCACACTCTGTTAGAATGTGTCTCTGCTTACCAGCTTGCTTACTTAGCTTTACTGAGTTTTCTTTCTTTTTTTTTTTTTTTTTGGTCGGTCCTAGGGCTTGAACAATGGGCCTGGGCGCTGTCTTTAAGCTCTTCAGCTCAAGGCAAGCACTCTACCACTTAAGCTACAGCGACACTTCTAGTTTTCTGGTGGTTTATTGGAGATCAAAGTCTCACAGACTTTCCTGCCCGGGCTGGCTTTGAACCATGATCCTCATATCTCAGCCTCCTGAGTAGCTAGGATTACAGGCCTGAGCCACTGGTGCCGGGTTTCAAGTTTTCTTATCGTATGACTTCTCCAGAAATTCTTATTCTGCAGGCAAAGTCAAGAACTCTAAGAGTCCCTACCTTTAGAGGGGAACTTCACATCCTGTGACACTGTGACAAGAAAAGTATTAGAACTAAGCAAAATTGTACACCTGTTGTATGTATTATAATCTCAACTTGTTTTTGAAAAGGTATAGGAAAAATTGGGGTATAAATTGTTTTTACTGTATATTTTATAGATAATATTTCAAGCATGCCTTTAAAAATATTGTGGTATTGTGGTGAAATATACCTAATAAGTTACCATATTAACCATTTTGACATTCTGTACATTCAAATCATGCAGCCATAATGGCTGTCCATCTATAGTACTCTTGTAAAGTGGACTAGAAAGGTAGGGAAGGTGGTACAGGGTTTAATCCCAGCACTCAGGAGGCTCAGACAGGAGGACTGAATTTGAGGCCAGCCTTGGCTACGTGAGACCCTGTTTCAAAAACCAAATAAAACCCTGGAACTATTGGTGTTAATCCGTCATCTCCCCTTTTCTTTCCCCTGGTCCCTGGCAATCAGCATTCATTCTACTCTGTCTGATTTTGACTATGAAGGACAGACCTCCTTCAGAGAAGTAGAACCAAAGAGGCTGAGAATGCAGCTTAGCGGTAGAGTGCTTGCTTAGCATGCACAAAACCCTGGGTTCAATTCCTTAGCACCACATAAACAGAAAAGGCCATGGCTCAATAGAGTGCTAGCCTTGAGCAAAAAGAAGTTCAGGGCTGGGTGCCAGTGGCTTATGCCTATAATCCTAGCTACTCAGGAAGCTGAGATCTGAGGGTCACGGTTCAAAGCCAGCCTGGGCAGGAAACTTGTGAGACTTTGATCTCCAATTAACCACCAGAAAACTGGAAGTGGTGCTGTGGCTCAAGTGGTAGAGTGCTTGCCTTGAGCTGAAGAGCGCAGGGACGGTGCCCAAGCCCACAGTTCAAGCCCCAAGACAGACCAAAAGAAGAAGGAAGAAGAGGAGGAGGAACAGGAGAAAGAAGAGGAAAAAGAAGAAGGAGGAGGAGGAAGAGGAAAAAAAGAAGAGGAGGAAGAGGAGGAGGAGGAGAAGCAGCAGCAGCAGCTCAGGAATAGTGCTTAGGCCCTGAGTTCAAGCACCAGGACTGGCAAAAAAAGGAGGAGGAGGAAGAAGAGACAGTTCTGGCTTTTTGTGACTATTTCGCCTAGCTTCATGTCCCCAAGCTTCATCTGTGTGGCAGTATGTCAGAAAAAAGCTGGGTCACGTTCTGTTTATGTCTCTATCACATTTCGCTTATTCACTCATCTACCAGTGCCCTCTGGCTACTTGGATGTTTTGGACATTATGAGCAATGCTGTGTGGACATGGATGGATAGATAATACACATGAGCTTTATTTATAATAAGAAAAAATACTAAATGAGAACTGTGGAAGCCAAGTTGTCAATTTTGAATTTGTGGGTTCTTTTCCATCACTTCTCATTTTGTCTCCCGTCTTTAGGCCACTTTAGCCAACTGTAAGTATTTCACATGAGAAGGTAAACTGAACGTGGATGCTGGCTCCCTTTTTAATAACACCATGAAGTGTTAACTACTTTGTGCTTAACTGAGTTCAAGTACTCTTATTATTTCCTTGCTTCCCTCCTAGCCGAAGTAAATTCTGCAATTTCTTACGACCCGTGTCTTCTCATCTAAAACTTTGGCTTTTCCAACTCTGAAGTTCTTCCCTGAAAAGCCAGCAGCCTCCTGCCGATGCCCAGGGCTGGGTGAAGGGGAGCCAGCCCCCTTCCTAGGCCTCGGTGGTAACTGGAGGCCTAGGAGGTCTCAAAGTGCTGGGTCCCTCCCTCTGCTGAGACCATCTGGTCATCTCAAGTGAGCTCTATAGCCTCCACCTTCCTCCACTCCTGAGCTTCTGTCAGCTAGGATTTCTCTGCCACGTGTGCATCTTGCAGACACTCCAAGTTATCCAAGGCCCAAAGATGCCTGCCTGGTACCAGCATACTCTCTGGGAAGTCTCTTCCTCATCTCTTGATCTGCATACGTGTGCCCTTCAGCCTCCACATCAGATGCCACTTCCTCAGCCTCCCAGTACCACCTGCTCTCTGAGCCTGAGGCTATATTCTCCAGCTAATGGAGGAATGATGAGAGGAGAACTTGACTTTGGAACTCCCCCCCCCCCCCCGCCCCGTGTGTATGTGTGTGTGTCCCCCCCCCGCCCCGTGTGTGTCGCCCCGTGTGTGTGTGTGTGTGTGTGTGTGTGTGTGTGTGTGTGTGTGTGTGTGTGTGTGTGTTTCATTTGAAACCAGAGAAACCTGGCTTGGCCGGACTACATACATCTGGTTCACCAGAGAATGGAGTGAGAAGATGCATCCAGCTCCTTCTAGCTGTTCTGATGTCAGGGACCCAGAGCAGGTGAACCAGAGACCACGTCCAGTGAAGTGGTGTAGCTTTTTTTTTTTGCCTGTCTGGGTTTGGGTGCTGTGTCTGAGGTCCTTGTTTTCCACTCAAGGCTAGCACTTGAGCCACCGATTCACTTCCAGCTTTTTCTATGAACAACTGGAGAGAAGACGCTCATGGACTTTCCTGCCCCAGCCGGCTTTGAACTGAGATCCTCAGATCTGACTCCTAAGTAATTAGGATTACAGGCACAAGCCACCGATGTGGCTAACATAGTATATCTTTACAGTGATCTTAATAGTTACTTGAAAGGAGAAAGACTAGATCTCCCTACATCCACTGGCTTTGAGTACAGCCATGTCCAGGAGTGCTTTCTTCCCCTTTTCCCTCTCTCCCTTTCCAATTCTTTCTTTTTCCTCTTTCTTTTATAGCTTTCTTCCAATTTCTGGGCTTTCCTCTCCAAGCTTACCATCTTTTTTTTTTTTTTTTTTTTTTGCCAGTCCTAGGGCTTAAACTCAGGGCCTGGGCACTTGTCCCTGAGCTGCAAAAGCTCAAGGCTAGTACGCTACCACTTGAGCCACAGTACCATTTTCGGCTTTTTCTGTTTATATGGTACTGAGGAATTGAACCCAGGGCTTCATGCATGCTAGGCAAGCACTCTACAACTAAGCCACATTCCCAGCCCTAAGTTTACCATCTTTTCTTGTCTTCTTCCTGATGTCTTTCATCTTTCTCTGCCCTGCTTCACCCCCTCCTCTCTCCCAGCACAGCGTTAATTTTCACGCATGTTCTATTTTTTGGCCGAGGCTTTGTGTGGTATTAATAGAGCCAGTAGCTGTTGGAGCTTTTATTTTCCTCTTAACATTTTTTCAGTATTTTTTAATTTGGGGTTTGGTTGTTTATGGGCTTTAATTCATTTCTCTGCACAAGTTAGAACTCCCTGGCCTGCAGGGAGTTCTGCCTCTCCTCCTCCAGATCAGACCTCTTAGCCGTCTTCACTCCCTGCAGTACCAGCCCGGGAATGGGCCTTTTCTACGGCTTGGACAAGAAGGTCCCTTTCCCTCAGGCTCTGAAAACAGCTTCAGCAACACACCTCTCTTGATGTCTTGTGGGATTTGACATGAACTGGCTTCCATCAAGCAACTGGCCTTTTTTTGTTGTTGTTGGGGCTGGTTGTGGGGCTTGAACTCCAGGCCTGAGTGCTGTCCCTCAGCTCAAGGATAGCGCTCTATCACTTGAGCCACAGCACCACTTCCGGTTTTCTGGTGGTTTATTGGAAATCAGAGTCTCATAACTTTCCTGCCCAGGCTGGCTTTGATCTCAGCCTCCTGAGTAGCTAGGATTACAGGCATGAGCCACCAGTGCTGGACATCAGTGGCTTATTCCTGTAATCATATTCTGGAGTCTGAGATCCAGGTTGGAAGCCAACCCAGGCAGGAAAGTCCTGAGACTCTTATCTCTAATTAATTACCCCAAAGGGGAAGTGGAGCTGTGGCTCAAGTGATAGAGCGCCAACCCTGAGTGCAATAAAGCTAAAGGGCAGAGCCCAGACCCTGGGTTAGTTAAAAAAAAAAGTATGAAAAGATGTGTCTCTCTTGTTGTCCCCAAGTTCATTCCTGCAGTGTGGCCCTGCACAGTTGGAGGAGAGGTTATGCAGATCCTAGGTTTCTGCTGCATCTATAATCTGGACTTCCAGGGCTTCCTTCAGAAACACCAGATGTTTGTGTATTTTATTCCATTGTTTATGTAAAAAGAGTTGAATATAAACATTCTCACTCATATTAAAAAGGTATAGCAGTCTCAGATGCTAGTGGCTCATTCTGCAGTCCTAGCTACTCAAGAGGTTGAGATGTGAGGATGGTGTAAGAAGCCAGTCCAGGCAGGAAATTCTAAAAAAAATTTTTTTTTTTGTTGGTCATGGGACTTGAACTCAGGTCCTTAGTGTTATCCCTGAGCTTTTTTTTTTTTTTTTTCTTTCTTCCACTCAAGGCTAGAGCTCTATCACTTTGAGCCACAGCTACACTTCCAGTTTTCTGGTATCTTATTGGAGATAAGAGTCCCATGAACCTTCCTGCCTGGGCTGGCTTTGAACCACAAACTTTAGATCTAAGCCTCCAGAGTAGCTAGGATTACAAGCATGAGCCACCCCTGCTCAGCTTCTAAGAGACTCTTAACTCCAATTAAGCACCAAAAAAATCAGTGGGGACTTGTGGTTCCAGTGGTTTAAGAGTTATTTCCAGCAAATTTAAAAATAAGTTTGCTGCTGGGCATAGGCGGCTCACACTTGGGATTCTAGCTACTTGGGAGGCTGAGACTTAGAGGAGGAAGTACACCTACTACCCAGAAGATCCCCCTTCAGGAGGCCTGAGAAGATCATGAGTTACAGACAAGAAACACCTAATGGGGTTTGATTACCTGGGGAAAGTAGAGCACGGGTTTCAAGGCAGAAAAAGACTCCTCTTTCAGCAATGGGCAATTCGTGGGTAACAATTATCTCACCGCGAATAACTGGTAGACGTTGGAGGATGTGGCTCCAACGGGACAGCACCTACCTAGCAAGTGCCGGGCTCTGGGTTAAGTTTACACCTCAGAACCACAGAAAATGAAGGTTTGCAATCCTGGCTACACGGGAGGCGGAGCTCTGAGCACTGCGGTGAGAGGTCAGCGCGGGCAGCAACACCTGAGGCTCGCCTCCGGCTAGCCACCGGGGGCCGGAAGCGGCGCTGGGGCTGCAGCCGCAGCGCGCAGCGAGCCGCTCGAGCCCCCGGGCCCCGAGTTCAAGCCCTATCCGCGCACGCGCACGCGCACGCGCCAGGCTGCAGCCCGTGACGTCAGCTCCCAAGCCACCGTCCTTCGTTGTACGCGGACACCCCGGGGCAGGAAGGGACGGGTGGCTGGGGGCCCGCAGCTCAGTCCCACCGCGTCCGGAAGCGTCGTGGGGTCACGGACGTGAGATGGGGCGGGTCTTCCGGGAAGGCCGGGTCTTCCGGGCAGGGTATCCTCGGAAGGGCGTCTGAGCCCCGCCGGTGTCAGACGTGAGAGGCACGGGGCAGAGCCGTGTGGCTGGAGCCAAGAGGAGGGCGGCAGGGCGGGGAGCAGCAGGGCCGCCGATGGGCGCGGGATCCGAGGTCCAAGGGAAGGGCCTGGGTCTCCGCCAGCTGGACCCGTGAGGTGTCAGTCTTCGGGCCCCGCCCATGGCTAGCGGAAGGTCCCGCCTCGCCCTCTGGTTGGTCCGAGTGTGACACTTGACCGACGACGACCAATCCCCATGCGCATGATGGGCCCGCAGGTTCCGGAGCGCCTCCCTCCCGATCTTCCCGCCGCGGAAAAAGCGGCCGGCAGGGGGCGGCGCGGAGCAGCCTGCGGCACGCGCTCGCCCAGGCTCGGCGGCCGGAGCCTGACCTGGATGCCTGCGTGTCCGCTCTGGTCCGGTGCGTGGCGCCCAGCTTCGGTACGGGATGCCCTTCTCCAAGGCCTGGGGTCCCGCGGGGTCGCCCTGGGCCCAGTCCCCAATCAGAGCCCCAGCTGAAGTCAGGGGAAGCTACCTAGGTCCCGAGCAAGGCCTTGGTGGTGGTGCGCCCTCGCCTCCCCTGCTCTGCTGGCTGCCAGAAGCCGGGAACTGGGAAGTCCTGCCCTGGCTTGTGCCCTGGGCAGAAGATGCGCCCCAGAAAGCCAGGGCAGGAGGAAGCGTTTGCATCCAAGACTCAGTCCCTACCCTTGTGTGCAGCTTAGCATCAAAGGTGAGAGAAATAAATTGACCCTTCCTAATTTATCTTCACGTGGTTTTGTTTTATGGGAATTTGATGCCCAGGAGCAGAGAGGCCACAATTTGAGAGGTTTAATGGGGAGTCTTTATTACAAAGCCGGTGACTGGGAACAGAGGTATGGTTTCCCGCCCCCCCAACATGCACCCTCAATGCACTTAATACTGTTAGGAAACTGAGCCACAAGAATAGTAAAGAAAGAGCAGCAAAACAATCCCAACAAACCAGATCAATTTTAATGGAGACTTGAAGAGGGACACCATGGTGACCTGAGGAGAGTTGGCAGACAACAGGCATGGCACAATGCCAGCTGAGGTGGTGGGGCCTAAATAGGGTCATAGTCAAGGGGCAGGGTCCTAGGGAGCTCAGAGAGACTTGAGTTCATGGCACAAGCCTGGCAGGTCTGGTAACTTATTGTCCAAGTCCCAGCCCATGTGCATCTAGTTCAGGCACCTATCACCTTTAGGATAGGGGTGAGGATGTAGAATATCACCTCTAGGAGTCTTTGGAAAATCCTCATCGTCCACCAATATACCAAGATGGTGCCAGTTAGACCCAATATCCATAGTTCAGTGCTTTTCCCCTTCTAAAATGGAAGCTTTAAGACGCTTCCTAAGTCCACTTGGGCCTCTTTATTTTTTTTGCAATGTATTGAAATATGATAGTAGATCTAAGTAACACCATTTTGTTTTCATCGTCATCTTCGCATCTGAATAGACAAGATTTTCACCCAATGCCAAGAACTCTAAAGGGATATAGGACTTCCTTTGATCTGCAGCTGTGTTATGGGTTGTTAAGTTATATAGAGGTGATATTCTTTGAATTGCAGGTGTGTCATGAGTTGTTTAGCTCCAGACAATACTTGCCCTTAGTTGTCTTTGATTGTTACCCTTAGATAGTTAGCTTCAGTAAAACATGCTGTTGTACAGGAATTAAGTTGCCAGAAACAGAGAAGCCACATTTTGAGAGGTCAAATTGGAAGTCTTTATTGGAGAAGAGCTGGTATCTGCACATGGACTCCTGTTACAAGACCTGCAGCTACCTTGAATATATTTAATATGAAAGGTTAGAGTATTTGAGGCAGTGACCATTTGTTGCTTGTTTCAGAGCAGAGCAACACGTGGTGCTAAATTACCTGGTTGTGTGCCCTTATAAGACCTGCAAATCCTTAGCTCAGGGCTCTCCTCCTGGGCTCTGCTGTGTCGAAGTGTAGGAAGAGGCCTGAGCTGCAGCCCATTTAAATAAAACAGCTGTAGAGTCTGACTCTCTCAGTGGTCTTCTTGGTGGGGGTCTTGCGACCTTGGCATAACAAATATTGTTAGGACACTGAGCCATGAGAGAAGAGGAAAGAAAGAGCAGAAAAACAATACCAACAAATCAGATCACCTCCAATGGAGAGCTGAAGTGGAATGCTATGGTGACCAGGGAGAGCCAGGGGACATGAGCAAGGTGTAATGGCACCTAAACTGGTCTGGGCCTAAATAGAGTCCTGGTCAGGGGGCAGAGTCACAGGGAGTTTAAGAGTTCATGACCCGGGGCTGGGAAGGTGGCTCAGTGGTAGAGCGCTTGCCTTGCATGCCTGAGGCCCTGGGTTCGATTCCCCAGCACCACATAAGCAAAAAGGAAAAAAAGCCAGAAGTGGCGATGTGGCTCAAGTGGTAGAGCACTAGCCTTGAGCTGAAGAGCTGAGGTACAGCACGTAGGCCCAGAGTTCAGGCCCCACAACTAGACCAAAAACAAAACAAAAGAGTTCATGACCCAAGACTGGCAGGTCCAGTAACCTATTGTCCAAGTTCCTGCCCCTGCCTCTAGGAATTCAGGTACACCCATTACCTAGAGGAGGTGGGAGGTGAGCTTCCCCTTCTTCCACCATGAAGATGGTGCCAGTTGAACCCAATTCCCTATCTACCATGTGACCAACTTGGCATTAGTTAGGCCCAGTATCCTTATTTGCATGCTTTGCCAGCCCCCATACCATGTGCCATCTACCCTGGTGTGGGTTTGTTTTAAGCTTTGTAATAACTGCATTTGGGGCTACAGGTTCTTTGGGACATTACTATGTTTGCAGTCACTAGCTTTCTAATAAAGATTCCCAATTTGAACTCTCAAATTGTGGCTTCTCTGTGCTGTTCCCTGTGTGACATGCAAATTCCGGCCCCAGTTGCAACAGTCTCATTATACTCCTCATAATGTGACTCTCCCCCAATTCCTATAGTCCATGTAACACCTCCATAACACGTCTCGGAACTGACCCTATCCCCAAATTCCCATAGTCCACGTAACATGACTCATGTGACTGCCCCCTAAAATTTTGTTTAAATTCCACTCACACCTGCCCACTACTGCTGCCTCCATTCCTGCTTGGAGCAGCCCAGCAGGTCTGCCCCCCAATAAAGCCTTGAGCTCATATTGGTTGCTCTTGCTTGCTTCTCATTTCTTACAGATACAATGACTGGGTGGTAGTGGAACTTAGGAGGAGGAGCATACATGGAGGGGTGCCTCACTGGAGGGCTCCCACTAATGAAGACAGAATTGTTCGAGTGCAAATGGAACTCCATCCTGTTGCCCAGGCTCTGCTGAGCTCTAGCTTGGTCACGCCTGACACCGGAGGTGAGAAAACAGAGAAGCCACATTTGTTGTTGTTGTTGTTTTTGTCGGTCATGGGGCTTGAACTCTGGGCCTGGGCGCTGTCCCTCAGCTCTTCAGCTCAAGGCGAGCGCTCTACCACTTGAGCCACAGCGCCACTTCCAGAGGGGCACATTTTGAGAGGTTGAATTGGGAGTCTTCATTGGAGCACTGGCAATCTCCTGTCTCAAAGATCTGCAGCCCCCAACACTGAGCCCACACAAAGCCTTTTTTGTTTTATGTGGGGGTTTTTTTGTCGGTCATGGGGCTTGAACTCTGGGCTTGGGCGCCATCCCTGTGCTCTTCAACTCAAGGCAGTGCTCTACCACTTGAGCCACAAGCCACTTCCGGTTTTCTGGCAATTTATTGGAGGTAAGAGTTTCATGGATGGGCCTGGGAAGGTGGCTCAGTGGTAGAGCACTTGCTTTGCATGCATGAGGCCCTGGGTTCGATTCCTCAGCACCACATAAGCAAAAAGAAAAAAGCCAGAAGTGGCGCTGTGGCTCAGATGGTAGAGCACTAGCCTTGAGCTGAAGAGCAGAGGGACAGTGCCCAGGCCCAGGCCCCACGACCGGACCCAAAAAAAAAAAAAAGAGTTTCATGGAGTTTCCTGCCCTGCCCGGGCTGGCTTTGAACTGTGATCCTCAGATCTCAGCCTCCTGAGTAGCTAGGATTACAGGTATGAGCCACCAGTGCCCAGCTATACAAAGCTTTTAAAGACAAAAACCACATGCTTGGAGTGGAGGTGCTCAAGTCCAACAAAAACAGACCTTATATGGACCTGCTCAAGTACAAGTTCAGGTACCAGCAGAACTTTTCCATCTAAGGAAGATAGGCTTCAGCCTTCTTCTATACAGGGGAAATCTTAGAGGCTACTCAGAGGCGGGTGATCCAAGCCATTCAGGGAGGTAATCATGGCAGAATCAGAGCATTCTCTACGCAAAGCTTTCCTAAGGCATTTCTCTGCATTCACCTGCATTTCTCTGAAGCGTTTTCCTAGCTCACCTTGAGCTCGGCATCTGTATTCCATGAGTCCCGTCTCTCACCTGTGGGTCGAGTGCTCACTCCATCCAGCAAGAGAAGAAGTTAGTTACATCCTCCTCACCTCAAGAGTTCAAAGATATCAAAAAAAAAAAAAAAGAGTTCAAAGATATCAAAATTTTCTTCCTAATGAAAACTACATCCCTGTTTGGGCTGCTCAAGCAACCCAACCATGTCATTGCCCTGGCTGGAAGTGTTCTCTGGGAAGAAAACAGAGAAGCCACATGTTGAAAGATCAGGAGTCTTTCTTAAAAGGCTGGCAACTGCATGGAAGACTCCTGCCTCAAAGACCAGCAGCCTCCCAGAACAGAGCTTACACCAAACAAGGACCACATGTTTGGGTGGTGCCAAATCCCCAACATAAAAGGCACCAAGAGAGGAACAGGAGCAGGACCTCCCTAACTCAACAGCACAATGCAATTTTTTTTTTATTAAGTGCCAAAGTTAACATCGGACAGACTTGTAAGGAAGGACATAAATCACAATGAACTAAATTACCAACCTCACTCATATTTGAACCTTTCGGAGTTTACTTTCCAAAGGAAACCACTTTCGTTTCCTCAACTCCTTTCCCAAGGTCTTTTTAAAACTGCTTGTTTTTTCCTTTGCCTTGTAGTCAGGTGATCTCAAAATTTTCAAGGCAACTCTAGATTAAACCACAGCTTTCATTAATAGAGATTTTTAGCAAACAGAATATTTGGTAATTACTGTTAGGTAACTAAATCGGCAGCCAAGAAAAGAGAAAGCATGGATGGGAAAGGTTTATTTTCCAGCCGCAAGCTGCCTCATGTCCAGTTGGATGCACACACACACTGCGGGGATAAAGTATTGAACCACAGCCAGACCAGGATTTATCAAGGCAACGGGTGTGGCCACACCAGGTGTGGAGGTGACCTCAGGTAGGGGAGAAGGTGACTGCCTCCAAGTGTGCCAGTTACCTAAGTGGATGGGTAGTGCTCGGAGTCATAGCCAAGAGGAGGGAAGAGTATGCTCCGCCTTCTCAGGGCGGACCTGACAGTTACACAGTTTACATTAGTTACAGTTGTAGACAAAGCAAGTAACTTGGAAATGATATAGACAAATAAGCAGACATGCTTCTGCACAAATCATAGGATGCACTTAGATTTTAATATAGGCCGTTTAACTTTTCTGGAATTTTAGTGGCAAAATGATCTTATGCAAGCCGTGCGCCGGTAGCTCACGCCTGTAATCCTAGCTACTCAGAAGGCTGAGATCTGAGGATCGAGGTTCAAAGCCAGCCTGGGCAGCAAATCCGTGAGACTCTTATCTCCAATAAACCACTAGAAAACCAGAAGTGATGCTGTGGCTCAAGCGGTAGAGCGCTTGCCTTGAGCTGAAGAGCGCAGGGACAGCGCCCAAGCCCAGAGTTCAAGCCCTACACTGACCAAAAAACAAAAAAATCTTATTCTGCCTAATTATGTTGGAACCACATGGTCAGTTAAAAAAAAAATTGCCAACAACAAAACTTTTCAGGAGACAGGATATGAACACGGAGACATGTGGCATGCCATAATGGCTCCTGGGCTGGTTGAAGAGACAGTCAGGTGAGGAGTGCGGGGAGGTCACAGAATTACGAGTCAGGTCAGCAGGAAATTGAGCCAGCACGGGAAACAGCAGCTGAACTAAGCAGCAGTTCAGGGGACAGGGTTACTGGAAGCTTCACATCTAGCTCCTGCCTCTAGGAATTCTGGCATACCCCTTAGCTGAGGGGTGGGTGTGAGTCCACCTCCAAGAGTCTCTGGAGATGGCTCCTATTAAATTTCTCTATTATCCGCCACTGGTCAATGCTAGAGAGAACTCAAGATTTAACAGAATCTCCATGCTTAGCAAGAACAGAAAAACTTTTAGCTTTTCCTCTTTTTTTTTTTTTTTGTCGGTCGTGGGGCTTGAACTCTGGGCCTGGGCCTGGCTGTCCTTCAGCTCTTCAGCTCAAGGCGAGTACTCTACCACTTGAGCTACAACACCACTTCCGGTTTTCTGGTGGTTTATTGGAGATAGGAGTCTCACAGTCTTTCCTACCCGGGCTGGCTTTGAACCGTGATCCTCAGATCTCAGCCTCCTGAGTAGCTAGAATTACAGGCGTGAGCCATCAGCGCCCGGCTAGCTTTTCATCTTTAAAACAAAACAATCCTTTGAAACTTTTGGTAAGCCTTAAACCTCAAGATCTTCCTTGAAGTATATATTTAAACTCATCCTTTTTTTTTTGGTCGGTCATGGGGCTTGAACTCTGGGCCTGGGCGCTGTTCCTTAGCTCTTCAGCTCAAGGCTAGTGCTCTACCACTTGAGCTCTAGTGCCACTTCCAGTTTTCTGGTGGTTTATTGGAGATAAGAGTTTCATGAACTTTCCTGCCTGGGCTGGCCTTGAACTGTGATCCTCAGATCTCAGCCTCCTGAGTAGCTAGCATGACAGGCATGAGCCACCAGCGTCCGGTTAACACAAACTTTTTTTTTTTTTTTGGGTCCGGTTGTGGGGCCTGAACTCTGGGCCTGGGCGCTGTCCCTCAGCTCTTCAGCTCAAGGCTAGCGCTCTACCACTTGAGCCACAGTGCCACTTCCGGCTTTTTTCTTTTTGCTTATGTGGTGCTGAGGAATCGAACCCAGGGCCTCATGCATGCAAGGCAAGCACTCTACCACTGAGCCACCTTCCCAGCCCCTAACACAAACTTTTTAACAAATCACTTTAGTATTTTTTTAAGGTCTGGTTCTCCAGGACTTGCTTGCTTGTTAGTAGGCATATTAGCATATCAAATACCTTTTGTTGAGGAATCCTGGAGCTAAATTCATCTCACCTAGTTTTGGACTCCAGTCTTTGGTCCAGTTCTGACTAGGGCATTTTAGATACCAATTGACCTTGTTGACCTTTAGTTGGTAGAAGGCCAGGTACCTGAAGCTGATCTCTCAGCTCATCAGGTGGCCTGACAGGCTTTTGCCAATTTCAACTGTTAGCAGTTTTACAGGGGGGCAGGCAGAGTTTAGGGGGGTAGAGACAGAGAGAGAGAGAGAGAGAGAAAGAGAAAGGATTACTTGCAGAATGCTCCCAGAAGTATGTAACTCCCATAAAATGTTAGGATTCCAGTGTCCCATGAAGGGGCTTCGTGGAGTTTCAAATTTGAGGCCAAATTTGATTGCATAAGCTTAAGATTGGGCTCAAACTTGAGTTTTTTTTGTTTTGTTTTGTGTCTGGTTGTGGGGCCTGAACTCTGGGCCTGGGTGCTGTCCCTCGGTTCTTCAGCTCAAGGCTAGCGCTCTGCCTCTTGAGCCACAGCGCTACTTCCGGCTTTTTGCTTATGTGGTGCTGAGGAATCGAACCCAGGACCTCATGCATGCAAGGCTGCCGGAGACCATTGTAAAACTTTTCCTAAAACTATCGTTTGCTAAAGTTATTGCTTACCCACAAAGCCAATTGTCAGCTCATAACATATCGATTAAGGAATTTTGTAACAGACCTCCCTGTGGCTTAGATTTATCATAAAGATAGATACTAATCTTTTACTTACCCCACCATCTACATTCCATTTTTTTTGTAAAAAACTGTGTTACCAATATGCTGCAACCACTTCCTAGTTCACTTATAGTATATAAGCCTGCTTGTAAGTTCAATAAACAGACCTTGATCAGAACCCTGTCTTGGTCTCCTTCCTCGTGTCTGGTTTATCTCTCATTCAGGTCAGTTCCTCTTCGAGCCCTTGTTGACCGACCCTGAGGGCTGGGGCAGAAGGCAAGCGCTCTACCACTGAGCCACCTTCCCAGCCCCTTGAGTGGTTTTTATGAGGAATTTAAGTTGTGTCCCTCCCATGGTAGGGTGACCTGGAGCTTGTAAGCATTATGCCCACCTTTGGTCCTCAGCTCCATCCAGACCTGAGCTCTTCCCAGCCCTGGAGTTCCCGCAATACAGCTGGCCCCTCCCTTTCTCCACCCAGACCAACCTGAGCTCCCACCTACCTTACTTCCAGACCCCAGACCCTCCTGCTACCTGGATAGGGAGAGGTATCATGTGCTCCCTCTTGGGGGAAATAACGGCTCCTCTAATAGAGCTTGTAATAATCTTTCTCCTGTGCCTGCCTGCGTCCACGTGGTCTCCTGGGATGGATGTAAAGTATCCCTTCATTGGTGGCCCATACGTGGATAGGTTCCCTGGTGAAGTAGCTCCCCCGTGACACACTTCAGATGAGGTTCCAACCAGCTGGCCTGGTAACTAGCCTCTGGTCCTATACTCCTGTCACCAGAGGACCACCAACGTAACTTTCTCCTGACCCAGGGCTCTACCTGCTGCCCATCTAACACTGGCTAATAAAGTTCTGTTGAGGCAAAACCCAAGTTAGCCACTTATGGGAAGGGACCACCCCAGTTACTGGAAAATGAACAGGTTGATCGAGTTTCTGGAAAAAGCAGCTGTAGGATCATAAACAGTTAAAAAATACATTGTTGCCTGTATTCCTGTGGTTAGTCTTATGTATCCCAACCAATGATCTGCTTGCTATGTATGATTTAACCAATCCTGTAATCACTAAGCTGGAAAGCCCCTACCCTTACTAGAAATGAGTATGCCCCTAACCAATGAGCCTACCCTGAAACTTGCCCACAAAATGCTGACCAATTATGTAGAAGCCCTCGAACTTTAAGCCAATCATGTAACTGCTATGATGAAAACCCCTTCCTCTTGCCGGAAACCCTATAAAAACCCTGCTGAAGACGTGGCCGGGACTCACAACTCTGACCCGCTGCTTCTGTGTCGGCGACGATTGTGAGTCCAGGCTCGAGCTTGCAATAAATGGCTCTCGTGTGCTTGCATTGGATTCGGCTCCTTGGTGGCCTTTGGGGGTCTGCGGCCTGGCACAACAGTCTCACCCCAGGTAAGTGACCAGTTGACTGGAGTTCCCTGTTTTTGATTTCTGTATTTCCGTAGTAAGGCCACCTGAGCCTTCGTGGGCTAACCGAGCCCCTCAACTGACCAAAATCTTGGCCAAGTGCCTGGAACTCACCATTAGGGCCTACCATGGCCAAGGCAAGGGCCCCTGTGGAGAAAAACATGACGGCGTTTCTCCTTGGCACTCCCCCCCACCCCCATAAGCCAAATGGCACTGATTAGGATGCTCCGCAGCAAGCTTTGGGTTCCAGGTCGCTTACCATGGAAAAGATACAACTAAATTTCTTTACATAAAGGTCCGTGTGGACCTTGGTGAGCTGCTGAACCCCCCCATCAGTCAAATTTGGCCCCAAATTTAAAACTCCACTTCTGTGAGTGCTTGGGCAGGTGAAAATCTCTCTCTCCCTGCTCCCCTTAAATGCTACCACTTGCTGTTAAGGGTTAAAATTAGCTTCTGGTAGCCTTTCCTTTCTCCCAAGTAAAGATATTCAAAAGGTCAATTGATAGGTAAAATGCTCTAGACAATTTGGACAAACCTAGAGTTGAGTTCTGGGTGGATCAAATTTGGGCTCCAGGAAATCCCCACCCAACAGTCTTCAATACACGTATTTGGGATGCTAAATGCCTTGGAAAAGCCCTGGAAAAATGTAGCCCAGTAATAATTTGTTTATATTTGTTGGGATAAAACAATGGATGAGTTTAAGCTCCCAAAAAAAAGGTCAACAAGTTTGGATATTACCGAAATGTAAAAGAATTATTACATTGTTTTAAAGAAAAACTTTAGCCAAAAGGTTTTTGGTTCTTATTAAGCATGGAGATTATTAAATTCTGTTTTCTCTAGCATTGACCATGTGGCAGATGCGCCATCTTGGCATCCTGGAAGCTCAGCTGCTGTTTCGTGCCAACTCAATTTCACACCAGCTAGACTTGACTCTGTGACCCTCCCCCTGACCTGACCAGCCCTGGCACCATTATGCCATGCTACATGTCTGTGTCTTGTCTCCTGTGTGCTGAAAGGTTTCTTGTTGGCAAAGTTTTATGTTTTAAACTGACCATGTGGTTCCATGATAATTAGGCAAAGTAATACTACTAGAATTCCAAAAACTTTAAACGGCCGATTTTAAAATCTAAGCATGTGCTCCATCATGTGTGTACCAACATGTCTGTCAATTTGTCTATGTGTAAAATATGTATAAACAGTTATAATTCCAAAGTTACCAAGCATTCTGCTTGCTAAAAATCTTTGTCAATGGAAGCTGTGACTTAATCTGAATTGCTTTAAAACTTTATGACCTGACAACTAGCCAAAGGAAACAACAGGCAGTTTTAATATGCCTTGGGAAAGGAGTTAGAAAGGACAGTTTCCTTTGCAAAGTAAGTGAAATTGGTAATAAAGTTGGCTGTGATTTATCTCATTCCTTACGTCCATCTATGCTAAGAGTTAAATATGGTACCTCTGACCATGGCTAGTAAACTAAGGCTATGTGTTTAATTCTCCATTTTCTCCCCAGTGTACCAATCAACTCCCTTTAAGAATAAGGGACCAGAGTGACTCAAGATGCACTGTGCTCCTGTGAATGGGAAAGACCCAGGAAACAAAACAAAGTTGTCACAGCTGCCTACACCAGGGGCACCAGCCTGCAAAAGCCAGTGTGAACCAGGTCTTTATCCAGTATATGTAGAAGTTTTGCAGGTAACCAGCAGGAGGCGTGATAGTCATACTGCTGGGAGATGCCACAGCCTTGCCCAGACTTTGGCCTTGCTCCATCACCCATGACCAAAAGCCTGCTAATTTGGGGTAAAAAGAAAGGAAAAACACAAGCCACTTCAGATATTTGTTTCTGTAATGTTAATCCCCACAAATTAGATCATAAGGGTGTGCGAACAAAGGCTATAAGTTGACTTCTATGCTATTTTACAATTGTATGTATTTCTTTCTTTCTTTTTTTTTTTTGGGGGGTCCCGTCATGGGGCCTGAACTCTGGGCCTGGGCGCTGTCCCTCGGCTCTTCAGCTCAAGGCTAGCACTCTACCACTTGAGCCACAGCGCCACTTCCTGCTTTTTGTTTTTGCTTATGTGGTGCTGAGGAATTGAACCCAGGGCCTCATGCATGCAAGACAAGCACTCTACCACTGAGCCACCTTCCCAGCCCCAATTGGATGTATTTCTAAAAGAAAAGAGATGCTAAGTCTAGATTCTTGGTCCAGTGCTAGTGCATTAAAAAAAATCTGTTAATTTCCTAGAGGTAACTCAGACTGCAGAAAAAAAGTGGCCAGTTTAAACCTTCAGCCAAGAGGTAAAGGGTGTTGCCCAATGTTTCAATGAAGCATTTAAAGGGTTAAAGATAATTTATAAGCACACATAATGCCCACGTTGTTCTAACTGGGAAGGAACTTGCCAGAGATCTGTGAGAGTACGACAGAGAACATCTAATCAGCAAAGAGCCCGGCTGGAGGCATGGCTGGAGACTCTCACCTCTAAGTATCCAGCCAAGGGCTGAAAGTGGCATTGTGACTCTAGGTGGTAGAGCACTACCCTCAAAAACAAGTGCTCAGGGACAGTGCCCAGCCCTTAAGCCCAAACCCAGTAAATGCCAACTGGGACCAGCTGTCCCAGCAATGGACACTGAGACACCCTCAGGACTAAGTCCTGACCATGGAAAACCATGGGGAGGAGTAAGAGGAAACACCATCTTAAATGGAGTCGTTTTATGCTCGCCCTTTCAAAATTAATCAGAGCTGGGAGATCAAGAGAAATAGTTGCTTGCCCAACTAATGTTCATACCTGTCTATCTTCTAACTGGACAGAAAGTTACAGTCTTGCCTTTGTTACCTGCTATTTGTATTTATCGTAGCCTCTGACTGGTACCCCCAGCCAGTCCATTATGCTCTCCCCTACCCAGTTGCCCAAAAGACCCTAGTAGACACCCCCTTTCTGCCCCGAGTCCAGTTATTCCTCCTCCCCTGTAATGGGCCACAACTAGGCTTATGCTCCAAATAGAACATTTCCGGCCCATGGCCAATGTGTGTTCTCCAATGTCATTCATGTTAACTGACCTTGTCACCTTGTCAACTTCTTGCCTGACCTTTCCAAAAGTCCCTGCCCAGGACACCACCTGGGAACAAGTCAAGGCCATCCTGTTCCTACAGGCAACCAGAGACATTGCTTACACTGCCTGGCCTTGCCCAGGGCAGACCCGGACCCTAAAGACCCCCGTTCCAGGGATTCCTTGATGCCCCCTGGCCAGTGGGAAGTTACCAAAAGAGCCCATGATACCCACTGGTTCTGGTACCTTTAGTATCTCTGCTACCTCCTCCTCAGGTTACTATAATCCTAAAGCAGAAAAGTCTTACTCCCCGCTCCAGGATGCCAGGAGTCAGGTACCATGCTGTGTCTCTGTTAGACTCGATCTCCAGACCCCCTGAGTGGCTCCCAGAGACCGCGACCAATGCAAACAGCCAAAGAGTCGTTTATTTGCAAGCTCGAGCCTGGAGTCACACTTGTCACCGATGCAGCGGGTCAGCTGTGAGCCCCGACTACATGTTCAGCAGGGTTCTTATAGGGTTTCCAGCTAATAGGAGGGGGTTGAAGGTTCGTGGGCTTCTACATAATTGATCAGCATTTCGCAGACAAATTTTGGGTTGCCCTACCCCTGCAGCTGTTTCTACCAGCTGACCATCCCGCCCATTTTCCAGTAACTGGGGTTGTGTTTCTCAACCCTTATCTAACTGGGGCTGCTAGGAGTATAACGGGTATCATTGCAGTTTCGATTGTGGGCTTTCCAAGAACCTTCCAAGAACTGTTTTTTCCAATAACTATTTTGTCCCTTAAGTTTAACCTGAGGTCAGTTTTACCGGAAATGATGGCTTGCTTTTAGAATGGAGTTGGCTTAGTCCTTCATCCCCTCCTCTTCTAGACACTCAGGGGCCAATCATGGTCCCTGGGTTCTCAACCCTAGAGAGGTTTCAGCCATCTCTTCAGAATGTAAAGGTTGATATTGACTCCTCAGTACCATTAGTTGGACGGTATTTACCCGGTCCTTTACAAAAGTTATGAGTCTTATTTATTACACAGGGGCCTATGGTAAACACAAGTAAAAGTACAATAAGTGGACCTAATAAGAGTAGAAATTAAGGTTGTTAACCATGGGGAGTAGTTAAACCACAATTCGAACCATCCTTGAGATTGCTCTCGCTCTCGCTTTCTCTTGGGGTTACTCTGAGGGCAGCCTAGCCCGAGATGGTGGGGTTAATCTCATAATGGAGTTACTTTGGCTTTTCGTCTCCAATCTGAGACAGAAAAGGCAATTTCAGGTCTTTGACAGCTGCTTCTGGACATCAGTCCCTCCATGGCATCCTCTCTTGTGGTACTAACAGCAATTTTTTGCCTTTTATTAAGTGTGTCTTGCATTTTAGATAACTATGTTATGGAAAAAGGAGGACCTTTGCCAACCAAATTGTCAAGCAGATGCTTGACAACAAAGCAGAGACCCCTGATTATTAAACAACCAGGGGGAATGCCAGCATTATGCCCACCTTTGGTCCTCAGCTCCTCCCAGACCTGACATACAGCTGGTCCCTCCCTCTCTCTGCTCAGACCCACCTACCTCACTTCCGGCCCCCAGACCCTCCTGCTACCTAGATAGCCACAGGTGCCATGTGCTCCCTCTTGGGAGAAATATGGCTCCTCTAATAGAGCTTGTAATAATCTTTCTCCTGTGCCTGCCTGCCTCCGTGTGGTCCCCTGGGATGGATGTGAAGGATCCCTTCAGAGCTGAAGAGTTAAAACCAAGCATTCTTAGTAGTACTGTTCAGCTCATACAAAGGGAACACAACAGCAAATGTGATCGTCACCGCAGTTGCCGGGTCCCTTGGCCTTTGAGTCCCTTGAAGTGAGGTTCAGAACTTAGTGCCAAGATTTTGTCCTGCGGCCTACACGGAAATCGGAAATCTGAACCTCCGGAGTCACTCACCAGGGAGTAAAAACAAATCAGCCACTATTGGATGGGCAACAATGTAGGATAGTGGACTAGGTTCTAGGGCAGCTGGTCGGATCCCCGCCCCCCCCCCCCCCCCCCCCGTGAAGTGTGCGTGGGGGGTGCAAATCCACCGGGGAACCTGTCCCAGGTTAGGGGCCATCACAACTATCTCGGGGACCACAGGGAGGCAGGTAGGCAGGCACAGGGGAAAGATTATTAAAAGGCTTATTAGAGGGGCCATATCTCCCCATGGTGAGGGAGCATGTGGCATCTGCCCCTTTTCAGGTAGGTACCTCTGGGGGCAGTCAACGTGAACAGGTCGGTCTGGCTGGAGAATGGGAGTGGCCAGCAATATGGCAGGAACTCTAGGGCATGGAGGAGCTCAGCTCTGGGTAGAGCTGAGGACTGGAGGTGGGGATAAGGGTAACAACTCTTTGTACTCACATTTCTGATACTTAGACCAAATTTAACAGTGGGAGGAAATAAATCCTAAGTCCTCAAGAGATTACATTTTTATTTTTTTTGGGGGGGGGGTCCGGTCGTGGGGCCTGAACTCTGGGCCTGGGCGCTGTCCCTCAGCTCTTCAGCTCAAGGCTAGCACTTTACCACTTGCGCCACAGCACCACTTCTGGCTTTTTTCTTTTTTCTTATGGAGTGCTGAGGAATTGAACCCAGGGCCTCATGCATGCAAGGCAAGCACTCTACCACTGAGCCACCTTCCCAGCTCTACACAAAGATCTTAAAGCATATAAAAATGAATATCAGCCATTCATTTTTAGGACGTTTTAGTGACAAGAGGTACTTTTTTTTTTTTGCCAATTTTATTCTTGCAGATGACCATGATTTAAGACAAAACTTTGCTGACGGATGAATAAGCCACCTCAGTATCCTCCAGCCCCATTTCTCCAGGGCTTGCTTGTTTAGCAGGGCACATTAGATTAGCATACCAATTGGCCTTTTGAGTACCTTCAGTTGGAGAAATTGAGGGGGTTACCTGAAGCTAATTTCTTAGCCCATTTGGTGGCCTGACAGTCCTTTACCAATTTTAGGCAGGAGCACTTTACGAATTTTAATCTGCTAAGATTAGCTGGTTGTTTGAACCAGGCCCTCGGCCCCCCAGTTCCCACTAGATTACTACTGCACAGAGGGGACATGGCAGGCTCTGATTTCCCCCATAAAGACATGAGGAAACAGGAGATGAACCCAAGAAGGACAAAACTAACCCGAGAGCAAACTGGGTGGGCCTTGATCCACAAATCTCCCACCTCAGTAACTACCTTCAACAGTACCCAAATTTGCCAAGTGGGCCTTTCCCACTCAGTGCACCAGAATCTTACTCTTCAATTCCCAGATGGATTGGTACCCAGAATTCAGAAAAACGTACAAACACAAAACAGGAAAGAGAAACAGAGAGTTCCTTCTGGAAGACTTCTGATGAGTGACTCCAAAAATATTTAGTGGCATGTCTAGCTTCCATGATCCAGCTGTTGGAGTGGCAGAAAGACCACAGGGCCCTGGGACAGGGGGCACTTCCCTGTGGGGCTTTCTGTCCCTTGGCAGCCGGCTTGCCGAACCCATCCACCAGTGGCTTCAAGGAACCCAGATGCCCTCCTTGGTACTGGGATCTCCCGGGAGCCTCCAAATGTCATATGGTGAGAAAACATAGAAGCCACATTTTGAAAGATAAAATTGGGAGTCTTTTACTAAAAGGCCAGTGACTGCATGGTGGACTTCTGTCTCAAAGACCAGCAGCCAGGAACAGAGTTTACACCACCTTTTAAAGATGAAGACCACATGTTTGGGTGGTGACAAAATCCCAACATAAAAGGCACCAAGGGAGGCACCAGGAGCAGGGCCTCTCCGGGCTAAATAAGCTGATGCATTTACATATGCTCTTTGGGTCTACACAATTTGGTTTACCTGTAATTCAAAGGATGGCTTGTCTTACCTCTAGGCCTTGGAAGCTGGGTGGACAGCTCCCATCACATAGCTAGGCACCAGGATGGCTGTGAAAAGGTGACTTGCTTAGACCCAGTCTTTCCCTTACTTCAGAAGGAAGTGTCTACAGTAATCATAGCAGCTTGTATCTGGGTGGGGTCACCTGGGACTGGGTTTCTGTGACTGACATTCTGGATTATGGGATTCAGGAGGCTCTGTGACATCAGATCTGTATTGTCAGTTCCTCCCCTTCAGTATCTATGTGAAATCTGCATGGCCTGACACTAGTTCATAAAACAAATAATACTTGATATTATCTTATTAATGCAGTCGGGAAGTTTCTCACTACATCCTGCTCTTAGTTCTAGAATCCCAGAGTTCCCAGAAGAACATAGCTTTGCCTGTTGTCGTGATGCCCTTGGGTTGAGTCTTGTGAGCTCCTTTCAACCAGACACCCTTACCTGGACAGCACCAGAAAGATTCCTCCTTCCTGCCATTCTAGCTGTTTCTTCCAGATGGGAAGTCACCCACCCTCCAGTGCTGGCTGGCTTGGACCTCACCCAGTCTCTCCAGCTCAGCCCAGACATCATTCCCCTGCAGAGCACTCAGCTGCTCCTCCAGTGCTCCTCGTGCCTGGGCAAGCAGCTGGTGCGGTTCCACCACAGCTCAGCCTCTCTTATCCCCGCCTCCTCCTCTGGATGTGAGCTTGCTGGTCAGAGCCAGGTCGTCCTCAGAGCTTTAAACAAAACTGGGTTCCACTGAGCATTTTCACAGCTGTAAACTGGGGAAATTGATGAAGGCAGGATGTTGCTGTCCAGCAGGGTGAATGGCTGCTCTGGGCTCAGATCTCAGGACGGAGCAGGAGAGAAGTCCAGCTTAACTGTGTGGAAAAAAAGGGATGTATTATTAGTACTCATGTCATTATCATATTAGATTACTGGTACATTTTATTTACTGTGAATTATAGACTGTAAGTGAACAACAGGTTGAATTTCTTTTTTTTTTTTTTTTTGGTCTAGTCGTGGGGCCTGAACTCTGGGCCTGGGCGCTGTCCCTCAGCTCTTCAGCTCAAGGCTAGCGCTCTACCATTTGAGCCACAGCGCCACTTCTGGCTTTTTTCTTTTTGCTTATGTGGTGCTGAGGAATCGAACTCAGGGCCCCAGGCATGCAAGGCAAGCACTCTACCACTGAGCCACCTTCCCAGCCCCCAGGTTGAATTTCTTCATGTGCTTAGCCTGCAGCTCTAACCCAGAGGAGTTCTAGAAATCTTCAACCCCTACACATACCTCCCAGGACAACTCTACCATAGATGAGTTTTTCTCTTTTTTTACTTTGCATAAATTATTATTATTTTGTGGTGGTCCTGGGCCTTGAACTCAGGGCCTGTGAGTGCCCCTGGATACTGTCTTTTAGTTTTTTTCACTCAAGGCTAGAGCTCTACCATTTGAGCTAAACTCCACTTCTGGCTTTTCGGTAGTTAATTGGAGATAAGAGTCTCATGGACTTTCCTGGCCAAGCTGATTTCAAACCAAAATCCTCAGATCTCAGCCTCCTGAGTAACTAGGATTATAGGCATGATTTCTTTTACTCAACATTGTTTTTGTTTGTTTTATTTTCTTGTGTGAGTGTATGTGTGCCAGTCTTGAGGCTTGAACTCTGGGCCTAGGCACTGTCCCTGAGCTAATTTTGCTCAAGGCCAACACTTGATCACTTGAGCCACAGGTCTACTTCCATCTTTTCTGGTAGTTTAGTGAGATAATAGTTTCAGGGACTTTCCTGCCTGGGCTGGCTTTGAACCACAATCCTCAGATCTCAGCCAGGATCCTGAGTAGCTAGGATTATAGGCATGAGTCACTAGCGTCCAGCTTTATCTAAATCATGAACCAAGTACTAGGTATTCTTTCTGACCTAATTTCTTTTACTCAACATTGTTATTTTTATAGGGTGTTACATTATTAATCATACTTACTTCTTTGTCTTGGCTTCTGACAAGAAAGTAATCAGATGTGTTTATGTTACAGTGAGTCCTGAGTCTCATCCATTACGAAAAGACACGGAAGATGTAAATCAGGATGTAGATATGCTGGCCTTGCCTACAGGCCTTGCCTGATCCTTCCTTGTTTATGAATACCTGACAAGACCTCGAGGTCACCTCAGACCACCTGCCTGCCTCTGTACCTGAACCTTTCCACATCCTGTCCAGAGGTCTGAGGTGAGTTCGCAGCGGAAGATGCCCCTAGACTTAGTCTCCCAGGGTGAGTTTTGCTCCAAAGCTCCCAGGTAGAAATCTCCCTGCTCAGATCCCCACACCCGCTCCTCTCCCCTCAGGCTGCCTGCAGCAGGACTGGTGGAAGAGTGCAGGTCCCAGGGAGCTGGGTGAGAGAAATCCACTAACTATTAAATAATAGATACTTTGTATACTTCCAAGGATTCACACTTGTAAAACCCAAACAGGGCAGAAGCTTTAAAGTCAAAATCCTGTCCCACATGCTATCCCTACCACAAATAATCCTATCTCCAGCTGGAGAGCAATCTTTCCAGGTTTCAGTGAAATGGCTCACACACAGGTATGTTCAGACACAGGCACACATGTATACAATTTACAGTTGCATTCACACCCACAAGGGCACCCACACAGCTCCAAGGACACACCCTGATGATAGACAGACGTTGGTCAAGACAGCCGAGGCTGTGTGTTTGTGCAGATCAAACTTCAGCAATGAGTCTCTGTACACTTTGACAGGTTTGATGAGAAGCAGCTACATCTGTACACGCTGACTCTGGCCACCACTGAGGGGTGCTGTGCGTCTCCAGCTGTCCTCCACACGGCGAGGTGGTCCCACACAGGCTGCCAGGCCCAGGGGCGTGTGCCAAGGCTATTGGTGAAGTTAGGTGTGGTGTGCTGGGGTTGTGACTGTGGGGCGTAGCCACACCTCAGGGAAATGTTAAGGCACAGTTGGGAGAAGGCAAACATAGGTTTGAGGCTTTGGAACCCTCCAGGTCTTGTGATTGTTGACCATACTCTGAACATGAAGTCACCTGGGACATGCTAAGTTGAGGAGGGCAGGGGCAGTGGTGAGCAGGGTTAGATCTTCCTGTCACATCTCAGCATCCTCTGTCTGTGAACCAGCTCCAGCTTGGAAGGTATTTCAACTGGGTCAGGCCTCACAGAAATCTGAGCTTCAAAATACATCTCTGGGCCTAGGCTATTGCCTCATGAAGTCGAATTCTGACTGGACCAACATCTGCTGCATCACCTAGCTGAGTCTCTGGTGTGCTAATCTTAGGTTTAGTTCGCCATCTTTGGGCTTGATCTGGGCATCTGGTCCTAGAACCTAAGAACATGACAGATCCTTGATTTGGATAAGTTACCCTACAACTTATATTCCTTTATAATGAGACTAGAAAGGAGAGATGCAGGTAGAAACATAAACAGTCCTTGGTGGCTGGCCAAGTGTAAATTCTCACTTTATAGGGCTGCTCCAAAGAGAAAGTCTGAACTTTAAGGGTATTGAACAATTTCTTGGTAGAGATGTTGTGTGTGTGTTAAAGGCATATGCTCAAAATTGGATGCCTATAATCCTAGCTACTCAGGAGGCTGAGGTCCAAGGAATGAGGTTCAAAGCCAGCTTGGGCAGGAAAGGATGTGAGGATCATGGTTCAAAGCCAGCCTGGGCAGGAAATTGAAACTCTTATGTCCAATTAATCACCCTCCAAAAAAGCCAGAAGTGGAACTGAGACTCAATTGGTACAGCACTAGCCTCAAGAAGAAAAGCTCAGGGATAGCCTCCAGGCCATGATTTCAAGCCTAGGATCAGCAAAAACAAAGTCAGAAGTGGAGCACCAGCCTTGTGTGAGGCAGTTAAGCAGGAGCTCTCAAGACTCCAAGTTCAAGTCCCACTTAGTACTGGTGCATGCACGTGCATGTGTGCACACATGTGCTCTCTCTCTCTCTCTCTCTGTGTCTCTCTCTGTGTCTGTCTGTCTGTCTCTCTCTCTCTCTCTCTCTCTCTCTCACACACACACACACACAAGTATATGTCTCAGCTGTGTACATCTCCCACACAGATGCATACCCTGGTGTGTTGGTGTGCTGGTATCAAGGTGGCATGTGCCTCAGTTGTATCACTGGGGGCTGTGAACTAATATCCAGAGAGGTGACATGTGTAACCAAGGATAGTGGGGCCGGTTACGGGTTGAATCTGAAATATTCCTGAAGACTTTTAAGCATTAAAGGTCTGGCTGCCAGCCAATGGGGATTTTGGGAGGTCACTGAATCATGGGGACTCTGAACCCATCAGTGGGTAGAACGGGGCTAATTCCATTACGTGTGATAGAGGTGTAATTTGGTGGCATGACTGTGAGGTGGAGCCCTAACTGGAGAAGGTGGGTCCTAGGGAAGTAAGGTGGCTGAGCCTAAATAATTTATTGCAGCCATCAAGGTGCCTACGCAGGAAATGGGGGGTGGAGAGGGTTGGGAGGTTGGCCTGTCCACCCAGCTCCAAGGCCTAGATACCCTTTGAGAAATGCAGATGCCTGGCTCAATGGGGTGAGCTAGGAGAGTCTGCTTTAGAGAAATGCAGATGTCATAGCTTAGGAAAGCTTTGAGTATAGAAAATGCTCTGATTCGGCACTGATTAGCTCCCTAACTGGCTTGAATCACCAGCCTCAGAGTAGCCTCTATGCATGCCCTACCCAATATGGAAGACTAAAGCCTATATTTCTTAGATGGGAAAATTCTGCTGGTACCTGAGTGTGCCATTTAAGGTCTGACATCTTGTCTTCATGGTTGGGGAGGGTGATTACCCCCCCCACACACACACACACAGGTGATGGGCACACCTGGATCCCTGGAGACAGGGGTGGGCACTTGGCTGATAGGTTGCTGAACCTGTCAGTCCAGTGCCTGGGACTGGCAGTGTCCTGTGACCCTCCCCCTGCCCAGACTCTATTTAGGCATGCAACAGCACCGGCTTGGATGCCATCCAACCTGTGTCTCTGGCTCCTGGCTCTGGTCATCGTGGCGTTCCAGTTCAGCTCTCCGTCAGAGCTGAATTGGTTTGCTGGTGTTGTTTTTGTTTGTTCTTTCCTCTCTGGCCTGTTTCCTAACTGTGCTGTGTGTATTGGGGGGCTGCAGGCCTTTGAGGCAGCTGGCTGCCTGCAGCCTGCTAATTGCATAATAATGACTCCCAAGATTTCATCTTCCAAACTGTGGCTTCTCTGATAATTCACCTTACAACAGTAGGACCTTCGATCTCATCCCCCACCACTCTGATCTCTCTGCTTCCTGACCACCATGAGGTGAACAGCTCAACTCCATCAGGTCCTCTCCACCATTCTGTGCAGCAGGGGGCCAACACCTCTGCCGTCACGAGACTAAGTCCTTCCTCCCATACATTATTCCCTCAGGCATCTATCCCAGACAGAAAAATGGACCACCATAGTGGGTCCAGGGTTCGAGGTGGTGATGAAATTGAGCAGGAGGCAGCCAGAGGCGCTGGGGAGTGAGCAGGAATCTCCTGGGGTGGGAGTGAGGTGGAGAAGAGGAGATGGAGAAGAGGCAGAATGTTCTGGAGAAGGCAGGGAGCTCCATGAATTTCTTGACTCAGAACTGTACTTGAAGGCATGCCATTAGGGTATGGTTTAGTAGAGAGCAGGGATCATGGCATAGGCAGGCTGAGCACAAAACATCCCAGTCAGAAAAGCAGTCCTGTTTGCATCTCGTCAGTGACTGAGAGAGGTTGGGCCCTGTTCCCCAGGGGTGGGGTCCTAGATTGAGGCCATATGCTCTGAGGCAATATCATTTCCAGCACACAGCTCCAGGCCGGGGAGTGCACCTTTTCCAAGTGAACATTCCCTGTGGCTTAGTCATGGTCTGGTTGTGTGGGACCCTAAGGCTCTGCCCTCTAATTGGCTGTGCCCCCTTTGCCTGAGAGGTGATGGATGAACTAGCAGGGGCAGCCACTGCATCCTGTGGGTGTTTCCCCATTCTGTGGTCTCCATGGTCCCCAGGCCTTGGTATTTTTCAGGCCTGATCAAAACAATGGTTTCCTTAGAGGTTTGGGCCTGTGGATTTCAAGCCAAAGAAAACACTCAAGAGACCAACAGTGTGGACAATGTGCAGTATTTAACCAGCTTTTGTTCAGTGTGTGTGTGTGTGTGTGTGTGTGTGTGTGTGTGTGTGTGTGTGTGTGTGTGTGTATCCAAGGTTAGGCTCAAACAGGCTCCATTATCAGGTGAGCAGCTGCCTGCCTATCACTGTGGGATCCCAGAGGAGCATCTGCCTTCCAGCCCTTATGGGATTTATGAATTTAGGAACACATATAGTAAATGAGCCTTTCTGTGGAAAGGGCAATGAGGAAGATTTAAAATATTACTGAGAGGTATGACTTGGCAAAGGGGTTTTGAATTAAAAAGCAATGGAAGTGCTGGCCACCAGTGGCTCATGCTTGTCTTCCTAGCAAGGAACTCAAGAGGCTGAGATCTAAGGGTCTCAGTTCGAAGCCAGCCTATGCAAGAAAGGCCCTGAATGCTTATCTCCAATTAACCATCAAAAAGTCTAAACTGAAGCTGTAGTTCAACTAGTAGAGTGTCAGTCTTGAGTAAAAAAGCTAAGGGACAATGTCCAGGTCCTGACTTCAAGCCACAGCACCAGAACAAAAGCAAACAAAAGTGATAGAGCCCTAAGGACAGGATGTGTTAGGAAAAATCAAGGGGGTAAAAGGAAAAAAAGGAGAGAGACCTCAACAGAGCAGATCAGACTTTAATTTTTACTTTATCTTTGATGATGATGATGATCATCCTGATGATACTAGCGCTTGAACTCAGGACCTGGGTGATGTCCCTGAGCTTTTTCACTCAAAGCTAGCAGTCTACTCTACTTTGAGCCACAGTGTCACTTCCAGTTTAATTGGAGATAATTGGTTAATTGGAGATAAGAGTCTCACAGACTTTCTTGTCCCAGCTGGCTTCAAACCTGTGATCCTCAGAGCTCAGCCTCATGAGTAGCTAGGATTATAGGTGTAAGCTATT
Organism: Dipodomys spectabilis; assembly: GCF_019054845.1. Taxonomy (NCBI): domain Eukaryota; kingdom Metazoa; phylum Chordata; class Mammalia; order Rodentia; family Heteromyidae; genus Dipodomys; species Dipodomys spectabilis. The sequence continues at coordinate 734,263 of NW_024870834.1, forward strand.
TCCACCCAGCTATGTTCAACCTCCCTCCTTCCCTCCCTCCCTTCCTTCCTTCCTTCTTTCCTTCCTTCCAGTCCTAGTGAGGAACCTAAGCCCTGGGCTGGGAAGGTGGGTCAGTGGTAGAGTGCTTGCCTTGCATGCATGAGGCCCTGGGTTCGATTCCTCAGTACCACATAAGCAGAAAAAGCCAGAAGTGGCGCTGTGGCTCAAGTGGTAGAGTGCTAGCCTTGAGCTGAAGAGCTGAGGGACAGCGCCCAGGCCCAGAGCTCGGGCCCCATGACTGGCAAAAAAAAAAAAAAAAACCCACATTCCAGCCCCTTCTTTCCTTCCTTCCTTTGTTCCTTCGTTCGTTCCTTCGTCCGTTCATTTGTTCGTTTCTTCCTTCTTTCCATTTTTTTTGTTGTTGTTGTTGTTGCCTTGGTTATTTTTGAGACAGGATCTTATTTTATGCACAGGCTGGTCTGGACTGCGATCTACCTATTTAGACCTCCCATCCTAGCTGCGGGAGCCTGCAGCCACGCCCAGCATCTTTCTGTTGGAATAGTCTTCCCAGGCTTTCTTGGAATGCTATCCCCCTATTTTCAGCCTACCCCACTGCATAGGATGACAGGCACACACCAAAGGACCTAGGGTGAACCGTGCTGTCTAGGTTGCTTCAGCCATGATCCTCTTGTTCTCAGCCTCCTAAGTAGCTAGGCCTGTTTTCTCTTTCTGAGGACAATGTGCTTCTAGTCCCCATGGTGTGATGTCTCAGACCCCACTGCAACGGAAGCAACAGGCCCTGGCTAGGAGCCCTGGCCCTAACATCTAGGGAGTGAGGAGCCCTCTTCCCCAACAGCACAAGGCTAAAAACCGGAAGAAGACTGTTGGGCTACCATTGGCAGTGTTGCCTGGCCTCTGCTGGAGAGCCGGGCTCACAGTCTAAGCACATTGATCACCAAGGTGACAAAGGGCCCGTTCTTTAATTCCTATCAGTTTACCTTTTTTTTTTTTTTTCCCCACTTAGCCATTACAGTTTGTTATTTTCACTTCTTCAACACAAGCTTTATCTTCCTAACGTGGCTAGCTGTTGGCAAGCAGTACAGATAATAGTTACAATTGAAATCAATAAAGCGAATAATTCCAGGAAACATCAATGCACGATACCAAATACACGTTAGTTTGACAGAAAAGACTACTTTTACTCACAGGTCCGATCTCCTTTTCTTCCCAGGAGTCTTTGCAAGCTTAGTGACTAACACCAGAGCCTCAGCCAGTACCTGCTCGGAGGAAGAGCTCCTTAGTGTGTGAACAGCAAGTGCTCCACGCAGGCTGCCTTCCTGGAACCGGTCAGAAGCCAGGACTGTCAGACGGTGCGCATGCGATTGCATTCTCTGAGAATCATGACTCTCAGCTGGACCAAGTGGTTGGGAGAACAGTGTGGGTGCCAAAGTAGTTGTCCACTGTTCTCGGAGGAGGAGGCCATGGGAGGCAGAGGGCGCAGAGGGAAACTTGAGCACCAACATTTCTTGGGGCTTCTAGGACAGGGGTGTAAGTAAGGGCTACGGTAAGGTATGTAATATGTGGACATGTCATGAATAGAGCTGGCAGACATTGGCATTAAGAAGTGGGGGGTGTGGGCTCTGGATTCCTTAGTTTGCATATGCAAAGGCCCTGGCTAGCCCCAGAGAGCTCCGAGACAGGGAAGGGTCAACATGGATTCATACACCAGGCTGGCTGCATTTTGTGTTTTGTTTTGTTTTTAAAGATTATTTATTTATATTTGCCAGCCCTACGACTTGAACTCAGGGCCTGAGCACTGTCCCTGAGCTTCTTTTGCTCAAGGCTAGTACTTTACCACTTGAGCCACAGCGCCACTTCTGGCTTTTTCTGTGTATGTGGTGCTGAGGAATTGAACCCAGGGCTTTATGAATGCTAGGCAAGCACTCTACCACTGAGCCACATTCCCAGCCCTAAAGAATATTTTTTATTAGCATACACTAGTTATATAGGGAGGGATTTCACTGTGACATTTCCATACATGCACACAATACAATAGATTCCACTCAACTCATTCCCTGTTTTATTTTTCTCCATTCCCCGGCCCAGTTTTCAACAGGTTTCATTGTTCTATTTCTATGTATGCAAATTAACGACTTCATCCTAATTCATCACCCTCCTCCCATCTGTTCGCCCTCTTCTTCCTGCTGGTACCTGCCCCAGCAGAGCCTTTTTTACTTTCCTGGTATTCATTTTAGTTTTATTATGGTGTGTGTTAATTGAGGCGGGATTTTACTATGCTGTATGTTGCCCAGCTGGCTTAGAGTACTCGTTCATTTTTCACCAAGTAACAGTCCCAGTCAGAAAGATGTTGCTGAAGAGGTTGCCAGAATGATTGAGCTATGGTTTAATGTCTTGAAGCTCTTGAGCACCTCTGGTTGAAGACCTGTGTGTCTTCTGAGGATCCCTTCTTTCCTACTGGTCTAACGTGAGTCACTTTTAGGAGCCTCTCCTTTGCCAGAATTGTCTCAGGCAGTTGGCTGACGTTGGCTGGTAGAGAATGCAGTTCTGTCTGGGGGGCAGGGTGGCCTGTCCCAGGCACTGTCTTGCGCCACATGAGGATGTTTTATCCACAGGCAGACCACGTCTGTCACTAAAGCTTCTACGAGAAGATGAGGCAGAGGAACTCATGTCAGCAAGTGACACAGCATCATTATGTCACAATAAAACATAGTATCGGCGGTACTGCCCTGCACAGACCTACTTTGTGGCCAGTTGTAGAAACTGTGCAATACACTTGCCTACATGGTGCCAAACTTCGGTGATCATAAACTTTTTTTTTCCTGGTCCTGGGGCTTGACCTCGGGGCCTGGCTCTGGCCCTGAGCCACTCTGTGTTTAAGGCTAGTGTTCTACTACAGCGCCACTTCCAGCCATTTTCTGAGTTCAATGGAGATAAGACTCTTACAGACTTCTCCTGCCCGGGCTGGCTTTGAACGGTGACCCTCAGATCTCAGCCTCTCAAGTAGCTAGGGATGAGCTACTGGCATCTGGCTCAACATACAGCTTTTAAACTGAATATTTTATTTTATTTTTATTTTATTTTTTTTGGGGGGGGGTCTAGTCGTGAACTCTGGGCCTGAGTGCTGTCCCTCAGCTCTTCAGTTCAAGGCTAGTGCTCTACCACTTGAGCCACAGCGCCACTTTTGGCTTTTTTTTTTTTTGTCAGTCGTGGGGCTTGAACTCTGGGCCTGGGCGCTGTCCCTCAGCTCTTCAGCTGAAGGCGAGCGCTCTACCACTTGAGCTACAGCGCCACTTCCGGTTTTCTGGTGGTTTATTGGAGATAGGAGTCTCACGGTCTTTCCTGCCCAGGCTGGCTTTGAACCGAGATCCTCAGATCTCAGCCTTCTGAGTAGTTAGGATTACAGGCGTGAGCCACCAGCGCCCAGCCCGGCTTTTTTCTTTTTTGCTTATGTGGTGCTGAGGAATCAAACCCAGGGCCTCAGGCATGCAAGGCAAGCGCTCTACCACTGAGCCACCTTCCCAGCCCAAAACTGAATATTTTTTAAAGCTTTGTTTTTTAAGAATACTTTTAGGTTTACAGAAGAACTGTGAAAATAGTACAGTTTGAATACACTCCACACTCAATGTCCTTTATTTTCACATCTTATAATAGTATGATGCTTTTGTTACAATTTCTTAATTTAAATTGTATTGTTAAGGTGATGTACAGAGGGTTACAGTTACGTGAGTAAGGTAATGAATACATTTCGAACAGTGCTACCCCCTCCCATTTGTTACAATTTTTTGGTTTTTCCTTTTGATACCTATTATTGTAGCTGAGACTGACCTGGGACTTGCTATATAGTCCAGGCTGGTCTCAAACTTGTGATCCTGCTAGCTGCCAGTGGCTCACTTCTATCATCCTAGCTACTCAGGAGGCTCAGGTCTGAGGATAATAATTTGAAGCCAGCTGGGGCAGAAAAGTCCCCATGAGACTCTTATCTCTAATCAATCACCCAAAAACCAGAAGTGGTGCTGTGGCTCAAGTGTAGAACACTCGTCTTGAGCACAAAGAGGCTCAGGGACAGTGCCCAGGCCCTTAAACCCCACAAATGACAAAACAAAAACAAAACAAACAAAAAAAGAACCCAAAACCCAGCACCACCAACAACCAAAAAAGCCCTTGTCATCCTCTTGTATCAGTCTCTGGAGTGCTGGGATTACAGGTGTGCATTACCACCTGGCTGTATTTGTTGTATTTAGTGAATCAATATTGATACATTATTAAGAAACAAACTCCAGATTGCCTTACGCATTTTTTTTTTTTTTTTTTTTTTTGTGCTGGTATTAGGGCTTCAACTCAAAGCCTTGAGCTTCTGTTCAACTTTTTTCTTTCATGGCTGGTGCTCAACCACTTTGAGCCACGCTTCCTGTCCAGCTTGTTTTGCTGGTTAGATAGTACTCTCATGCACTTTTCTGCCCATGATCCTCAGTTCTCAGCCTCCTGAGTATCTTATTTGATTACAGATGTGAGCCATCAGTGCCTGGCTGCCTTTTTTTTTTTTTCTGGTTGTGGGGCCTGAACTCTGGGCCTGGGTGCTGTCCCTCAGCTCTTCAGCTCAGGGTGAGTGCTCTACCGCTTAAGCCACAGCGCCACTCCAGCTTTTTCTGTGTATGTGGTGCTGAGGAATTGAACCCAGGGTCTCATGCATGCGAAGCAAGCACTCTACCACCGAGCCACCTTCCCAGCCTCCTTTGTTTTTTTTTTTTTTTTTTGGTCCGGTTGTGGGGCCTGAACTCTGGGCCTAAGCACTATCCCTCAGCTCTTCAACTCAAGGCTAGTGCCCTACCACCTGAGCCACAGCGCCACTTCCGGCTTTTTTCTTTTTGCTTATGTGGTGCTGAGGAATCGAACCCAGGGCCTCAGGCATGCAAGGCAAGCGCTCTACCACTGGGCCAACTTCCCAGCCCTGTTTTTTGTTTTTTTTTGTCTGTCGTGAGGCTTGAACTCTGGGCATTATCCCTGCGCTCTTCAGCTCAAGGCAAGTGCTCTACTGCTTGAGCTACAGCGCCACTTCTAGTTCTCTAGTGGTTTATTGACGACATGAGTCTCATGGACTTTCCTGCCTGGGCTGGCTTTGAACCTGGATCCTCAGATCTCAGCCTCCTAAGTAGCTAGGATTACAGGCGTGAGCCACTGGTGCCCGGCCCTGCCTTTGTTTTTGTCCAGTGTCTTTTCCTTTCTTTTCTTCCTTTATTGATTTATTTTTTGGCAGTACTTATGTTTGAACTATGCTCCCAAGCTCCATTTTTTTCCTGTGGCTGTTTTTGAAGTTGCTTCTCAGTTCCCACTTGACCCAAAGGGCTCTAGGCTGCTCATCACTGCCGGGATCACAGGTGTATGCCACAGAGCCCAGCTGTGGGTTGAGAGGAGGGTCTGGAGAGCTTTTCTGCTGCTGATCCTCAAGTTCTCAGCCTCACAAGTGGCTGGGGTTACAGGTGTGAGCCACGGACACCAGTTCAGTGTTTTATCTGTTCCAGATTACTAAGGAGAATATCTTTTCTTTCACCATAGGACCTGGGTTAGGGAAGGCAAAGTCCTCATGGTGATACTGAGTTTCTGTGGTCCCAGCTGGCCTCAGGAACTTGTGGGTTGGGACAAGGATAGTGGTTGGGAGTTCTGCATCTGAATTTGGAATTGCTGGTACGTCCTGAAGGAACTGCCACTCCCCTTTGCTCCGATCATTTTATGAATCTAAAGAAGGAGTATGAAGGATTGACCCCACCCTATTGTCCCAGGCCATACAGATGCCACGCAAAATCCCAGGTATGAACGAGCTAGTCTGATGAGCAGGCAGGGCAATCCTCCTGAGCCCGGCTGTGCACATCCCATCGTGGGCCCAACTGAAAAGCCCCACCTCCCTTGACCTGGTGGCTTTTTCACTCACCTCTGCCTCCTTGCTCGGACCTCCTATAAAACCCAGCTCCTGTCCCAGCTCCCTGACACAACCTCCAAACCCGCGGGGGCGGGGGGGGGGGGCAGTCTGTGCCCCTTGCTGTTCCTCAGTAAACAGTCCCCAGTCCGGCCGGCCCGTTCCTTTCCCATTCTCCTCCATTTCCCCAACATATGGTGCCGACACTGGGAGAGGAAAAGCGCCAGGAGTAACGGGGTGCCCTCTGCTGAGGGGCCACCCACTGTAAAGCCGAATTCGGAAATCCTTACCCAAAAGACCACCAGAGACAGTCACCAATGTAAAAGCAAAGGAGTCTTTATTGCAAGCTCCAGCGTGGTCCCCCCACGCACATGGCAGCAGCCCATGACGCTGAGCGGCCCCGAGCCCAGGGTGACAGCACTTTTTATACATTTTTTAGGGAAGGCAGGGGCTTTGCGTACATCATAACTTCTTGTAACAAATGACTACAAACTGCGGGAAAATCATAAAACAACTCTATAATATGACTGGCGCACTACAAAGCGGGAAAGGACCAGGAACAAGTTGCTGGTTAGATCAAGGGGGCTGATGTACTTTGAACTGGTTGGCTTGCGCCACAGGGGAGTCTCAAGAGGATAGGCGCTAAACTGCAGGGTGTCTGGTTTAGATAATGGTCACCAGACCCCAGGAGGGGCTGTTCTGGAATTTCAGATATCGTAATTCCAGGCATTGGGGCTGAAGTGGGTCAAGGGTTAAGCTGCAGAACTGAGATGGGGGTCTTAGTGAAATGGAGTTGCTTAGGTTCCTCACCACCTCCTCGCTGCCTCTCATGGAGTCTTTCTGCGACCTTCCGCCTCCTTCCAAGGCCTTTCTCCATCGGGAGCGCAGAGCCCGCCCAGCTTACTTTGGGCTCAACAGCCACTGAAAGACCTCGTGGCCTTTGCCTACCTAAGCGGTACGTGCCTCGTGGACGGCCACCCTGTGTGGCTTGAGATATTACTGCCCCACAAAAGGCCTTAGCTCTCCCCTATTCTCTCCGTCACCCTATCCCCGGACTCTGATCTCCAGGCAGGAGGCTCTTCGACATTTGTCTGACTTCACCCACCACCTAAAAGCCTTCAGGACAAGGTAACCTGCCCTGGCCATGGCAGAAGCGCCCCGACCTGGACCCTGGGACTCCAGGGGTCCCTCCCTTCCTTCCTGTCTGTGGGGTCCCCAGAGACTCCAGAAGTTTCTCCCTTCCTGATACCCTGACACCCTTTAATTAGGACCTTTGGGGACGCCCTCCATCCGCCTTCCCAAAGCACCGGGGATGCCTGAAGCAGCAGGACAGGCCCGACCAAATTTTCCAAATTGTCTCCCAGAGACACCCCACTGGCATGCCTGCGGTCTACGCGTCAGACTCGTGGCTCACTGATTTACAGTCCAAAACACCTGACTTGTTTGTCCACCGAAATCCGGCCTCACTAAACCACAGCCACTGTTGGGCTGAATTCGGAATCATTGGATTTTGCTCTTACTGATTTAAACAATTCTCCATCAAAACGGCCAGGACTCTTAAGTCCCCTAAACCTAAGCCCTCCTCTACCTCTGCTCCAGAAACCGTCTCTCTGCTTGTCCAGTTCTGTCCACCAAGTCCTTCTCTGACCTCCACTCCGAGGCCCCCACCCCCCGCCCTGCCTTGCTCACCAAGCCCTTCTCTGCCTGTCTCCCAACCATCTCCTCTCGAAAAGTACCTCCTTCTCAGTAGCAGCTCAATCTGTCTCTCACCCCCTGCTTTCTCTCTCCCCCTCCCTTTTTCTCTCTCTTTTCTTTGATGACCTCCAGCACCAAAGATCCTTTTCTCCTTCCTTGCTCTTCTAACTACACACTTGCTGTTTGCAGTTGGTCCAGATTCTTTAAGCTAAAACTGGATGCTTCAAGCAAACTCCTTCTGCTGACCCCTGTCCCAGTGCCTGTCTGTCTGTCTGCCTGTGTCGCTGACACAAGGTGGGAGTGGGCATAGGCTTCCAAAGGTAAAACAAGTTAATGGCCCTTCTTAAACTCTAAACAAACCCCTCCAAACTTATACATTTCTCAACCGGCTTCTAAGGCTAATACACCTTCTTCCCTTCCAGACCCTAAATAAACGCGCCCCTGCGCTGGCTCTTTTGTTAACCTATCACAGTGTCTGCTTGACAAACACACTGAGGACAGCCTCTCTCTCTCTCACTGCTCTCTCCCTTTCCCACCAAAAATCCCCAAATAAAAACAAACCGGTCCTTGTTCTCTTTGGGACTCAGACAATAATCCAATCCTTTTCTCTCTCCTGAGTTGACTCACTTCAAAATCTGGATTCTATTCTTAATTTCTCCTTTAGGAGGCTGTAGAAGAGAAATCCCTCCCTCTCACCTCTTCCAATAACTCTCTTTTTTTTGGGGGGGGGTCCGGTCATGGGCCTGAACTCTGGGCCTGGGTGCTGTCCCTCAGCTCTACAGCTCAAGGCTAGCGCTCTACCACTTGAGACACAGCGCCACTTCCGGCTTTTTTTCTTTTTGCTTATGTGGTGCTGGGGAATCGAACCCAGGGCCTCATGCATGCAAGGCAAGCGCTCTACCACTGAGCCACCTTCCCAGCCCCCCAATAACTCTCTTTATCCAATTACTCAAGCACTCACTTTTCAGTACCTTCATGATGCCACATCCTCCCCTTATATGTCTTTGGGTTAAAAGTGCTGCCTCTTCCCTTTACAAATCTGTTTGGCCACCCCCTCCCCCAATTCTCTCTGCAGGCCCAGGAAGCTGATGTCTAGGAAGAGACAAAGGCCACATGATGGATCTTTCTACAGCCCCCACTTTCCCACCAAACTTGCTCCTTTGCACTCTTCTAGAGGTTAAAATAGTCAATTCATATACTAATGTGCCTCATTGCCAAAACTGATTTAAAGGTTTTCTGTTCTTGTTTTCAATGTTTGTTTAAGTATGGAAATTCTGTTGGATTGTTTGTCAAAATTTGCCTTGTATTTTGTTTGGAATTGCCTACTTTTCCAATACTGACCACATGGTTTTATCATATTGGGCAAAATTATATCACTTTGCGCTAGAATTTCAATTTTCATTTTCTTAAAAACCCAAGTACACCTTAAAACTTTTGTTTAAATATGTATGTGAATGTGTTCAACATAATCTCATTGTAATACATATAAACTGTGTAAAAAGGTATCTTCTATTTCTTTGTATGGATCCTAAAATTTATGTTCCTTGACTACAATTGTAAATTTTGTGTTAAAGAAGTGAATTACCAAGTGTGATGTTTGTTTTTGTTTATGTCAGTTGTGGGGTCTGGGCGCTGTCCCTCAGCTCTTCAGCTCAAGGCTAGCGCTCTACCACTTGAGCCACAGCACCACATCCAGTTTTCTGGTGGTTTATTGGAGATAAGAGTCTCTACAGACTTTTCTCCCCAGGCTAGCTTTGAGCCATGACCCTCAGATCTCAGCCTCCTAAGCAGCTAGGATTATAGGCGTGAGCCACCGACCCAGCTCAAGTGTGCTGTTTGTTTAAAGGAAACATCTTTATCAAGGGTAGTGGTAAAAGGAATGAGACCCATCTCAGCCCCTAGCCAGCTGTAATGAAAAATACCAGGAGGAGCTGGGAAGGGTGGCTCAGTGGTAGAGCACTTGCCTTGCATGCCTGAGGCCCTGGGTTCGATTCCTCAGCACCACATAAGCAAAAAGAAAAAGCCAGAAGTGGCGCTGTGGCTCAAGTGGTAGAGCGCTAGCTTTGAGCTGAAGAGCTGAGGGACAGCGCCCAGGCCCAGAGTTCAGGCCCCACGACCGGACCGCCCCCAAAAAAGAAGAATCTTACAAACTTTCCTGCCAGGGTTGGCTTTGAACTGCAATCCTCAGATCTCAGCCTCCTGAGTAGCTAGGATTACAGGTGAGAGCCAGTGGTGTCTGGCCAGCATGTCATTCTTTATGTCATCTAAAGTCAAGTGTCTTTTTTTTTTGCTATTTTTTTTTTTTTTTTATTGTGAGAATACCGTACAGAGGAGTTACAATTGCATGGGCAAGATAACGAGTACATTTTTTTATCAAGCATTGTTGCTTCCTCCTCTGTTTTCCCTTCCCATCCAACCCCCGCGCCCCCACCCAATCCTCCGCCCCCCTCACCAAAGTTGTAAAGTTCGTTTATGACATAACGACCTGTACATCTCATTGTTGCAATGGGTCCACCTGTATCCCTATCGGCTATGTTTATTGCAGCATTATTTACCATAGCTAAGATATGGAACCAACCCAGATGCCCCTAGATGAATGGATCAAGAAAATGTGGTATATATACACAATGGAATCCTATGCCTCCATCAGAAAGAATGGCATTGCCCCATTTGTTAGGAAATGGAAAGATTTGGAAAAAATTATATTAAGTGAAGTAAGCCAGGCCCAAGGAAACATAGGTCCCATGGTTTCCCTTATTTGCAATAACTAGTATATGTCTGAGTCAAGCAGAAAAGGTCAGATAAGTTGATGTTAGGGAAATGAACCCTAAGATATGTATTCAAATGTTTTTTTCTTTCATGCAATTGTTTCTAACACATTTATAAAATGATTTCTTTGTTGCTTTGTATGTCCCTCCCCCACGGTATAACCCCTGCTTTCACTGTATTTGATGTCGGTATAATTTGTGGAGGGGAAGGGGAAAAACAAATCCAGTCTGTGTGGAAATCTGTAAGCAGCCCAGCAGGAGATGAGACAATCCATCTGAGGGGCACCGTCCAGCCCAGGTCCTTCAGGAACCATTTTGCCTAGCAGACTAGACGCCTGCCCGACTCCAAGCTGATTCCTTCCTAAGGACTGCTTTAGGATTACAAAAACTAAGGCTCTTGTGAGACACTCTCTGTAAACTTTACCTAGCTTGACCTGAAACAGCTGGCCATGTTGTTGATATTGAAACAGGTGTAGACAAAAAAGCCTCTTGTGAAATTGGTTATCAGGTTTTCTAGCCAGCCAAGCTATCTATGCTAAAATTTCATCCTATCTTTTGAGTTTTGTCATTGCAGAGTTCTGGCAAGAATTTGTTGATCAATTCTCGACAGGATGCATGTAAGTTCTACTTGTTCTTATTGATCTCCTTTGTTCTAGTTGGAAATAATAAAGAGTTTTTTTGTTCAAACCCAGCCCAGGCAGAAAAAATCCCTCTGAGACTCCATCTCTCAACTAACCAGCAAAGAGCCAGGCTGGAAACATGGTTCAAAAATTAACCAGCCGAGGGGCTGGGAAGGTGGCTCAGTAGTAGAGTGCTTGCCTTGCATGCATGAGGCTCTGGGTTTGATTCCTCAGCACCACATAAACAGAAAAAGCCAGAAGTGGCGCTGTGGCTTAAGTGGTAGAGCACTGGTCTTGAGTTGAAGAGCTCAGTGACAGCACCCAGGCCCAGAGTTCAAAGCCCATAAATGCCAACTGGGAAAAGTTATCCCAGCAACAAGCGCCTAGACCCCCAGGATGAGGTGTAGAAGAGTAAGAGGAGACTGTCACATCTGCTACTTTGTGCCTGCCCTTTCAAAATTAACCAGAGCAGGGAGGCCAATAGAAATAAGTTGAGGAGCTTGCTCATCTACTGTCCATAGCTGTCTAACTTCTAACTAGACAGGAATTTACATTCTTGCCTTTGTTACCTGCTATTTATAGGAAATGATCGAGGTCTCTCACCAGGCCCTAAACCACTCGGATCCAGCCCTAGCTTCTGACTGGTTATGGGCTCATGATCCAAATGGAACTTTTCTGGCTTGTGCCCAGGGTGTTTTTTTTTTTGTTTTTTTGTTTTTTGTTTTTTAATTTTTTATTGTAAAGATACTATACAGAGGGTTACAGTTACATGAGTGAGGTAATGAGTACACTTCCTCTTGAGCATTGTTACCCCCTCCATTGTTTTCCCCCTACCCAGGGTGTGTTTCCCTGTGTCATTCATATCAACCAGTCCTGCCACCTTGTCAGCCTTTGCCTGATCTCAGTGTTTTCAAGTTTCTCTCTAACAGGATAACAGCCCTCACTCAGGACCTGGGAACAAGTCATCCTATTACTGCAGGCAACAAAGACCCCAGCCCTAGTGACTCCTCCATGCCCCCATTTCAGCAGGAAGTAGCCAAAAAGGACAACCGTGGACCCCTTTCCCAGTCTCCCTCACAGCCCGATTATTTTATGTATCCAAAGATGGAGTATGAAGGATTGACCCCACCCTATTGTCCCAAGCCATACAGAAGCCACGCAAAATCCCAGGTATGAGTGAACTTGTCGGTGTGCAGGCAGGGCAATCCTCCTGAGCCCGGCTGTGCACATCCCATCGTGGGCCCAACTGAAAAGCCCCACCTCCCTTGACCTGGTGGCTTTTTTCACTCACCTCTGCCTCCTTGCTCGGACCTCCTATAAAACCCAGCTCCTGTCCCAGCTCCCTGACACAACCTCCAAACCCGCGGGGGGGGGGGGGGGGGGGGGGGGAGGGAGGGGAGGAGGGGGAAGTGGGGGGGGCCCCCTTGCTGTTCCTCAGTAAACAGTCCTCACCTGCTGAGGATCGAGTCTGGCCTGTTCCAGCCTGTTCCTTTTCCGTTCTCCTCCATTTTCCCAACATGTCCCCTGGAATGTCAGTCCAGTTCGCCTCTCTATCTGGCCTGTTTCCTCATCTGTGAAAGCAGAGAACTGGGTTGGTTTCCTCAAGACAGATGAAATCCAGGTTAAGAGGATGGGTAGCTCTTGGACCCCTGACCTGGGGTAGAAGGACAAGCTTGTTGTGTCCTGGAGGTCAGATCCCTGTCACCCCGCCCCCCCCCCCATAGAAACCAGCACCACCCTGGCTCTTCATGTGGAAACTACCACCAAGGCTCTCCACCTCTTCCTCCTCTTCTCGTTTCCAGCCTTCTCATTCCTTCCCCCATCTTCCTATTTCCCTCCCTTACCCTACTCCTTGTTTTAGCAAGATTTGTTTTTATTTATTTTTTATGGGTCGTGGGGCCTGAACTCTGGGCCTGGGCGCTGTCCCTCAGCTCTTCTCAGAATCGAACCCAGGGCCTCATGCACGCAAGGCAAGCGCTCTACCACTGAGCACCTTCGCAGCCCAAGGTTAATAAAACAGGGTCAAAGTCAGGAGACAGGAGTTAAAGGCACGCCCTGCCCCTCCCCCTAGCTGGGAACTCCTAGGTATCCCTCAAGGCTCAATGCAAAAGTTCCTTCGAGCTGCAGGGTCCTGTCCTGGTCCGGCCGAGTCCCGCCCACCTCGCCCGGCCGGACGTGGGCTTCCGGGCGGGATCGGACTCAGTGCCGGGCGCGGAGCCAGGCGCGGCTCTCCCGCCAGGTGGGCGCTACGCCGCCGGGACGAGGGAGCGGAGGCCCCGGAGCCGCGGAGAAGCGAACGCCACGGGTCCCCCCAAGGCCGGGAGGGGGCCGCACCCCTGGTCCGGGTGGCAGAGCGGAGCGCCGCCGTGCGCGCCCGGGCGGTGCCAGTGCCCGGGGCCGTCCTGCCACTCATCACGCACGAGTCCCTTTTCCCAGCCGAGGCAGCGGAAGCGCCCAGGGCTACTGTGAGCTGCCCCATATCCAGATGGGTGGCCCTGCGCGCAGCAGCCTCGAGCGGGACAGGAGGCGGCCCGGCCCACGGACCCCAGCCCGCCCCGCGAGGGGCCCCTCCCTCGCCCCGCCCCGCCCAGAGCTGGCTCCGCCCCCAGACCCCAGCGCGGGCCCCGCCCCGCCCCTGGCTCCGCCCCGCCCATATCTGGCTCCGCCCTCAGGCCCCAGCCCCGCCCCCGAGCCCCAGCCCACCCCTTGCGGGCTCCGTCCCAGACCCCAGCCCCGCCCCAGACCCCAGCCCCGCCCCGGGCCCCGCCCCGGGCCCCGCCCCCGATCTGGCTCCGTCCCGGGCCCGCCCCGCGCGGGCCCCGCCCCGCCCCCGGCGCCGCCACGCCCCCACCACCCGAACTACCCCGGCCGGGCTACTGGGGCGCGGTGCGCTCCGGGCCACGGCATCCGCACCACGGCATCGCACCATGGGGAACAGCGCGGGGCGCAGCGACTTCGAGTGGGTCTACACCGACCAGCCGCACACGCAGCGGCGCAAGGAGATGCTCGGTGAGCGGGGCGGGCTCCGGCCGGGCAGCGCGCAGCCGGGACCGGTCCGGAGCCGGGCACGCCGAGCCCGGTGCCCGCGGGTCGCCCGTCCTCTCTGGGGCGGGCTGGAGCGCTCCCCTCCCCAGCCCCTGCGAGTCCCGACCCCGCGCGCGGAGCAGCACCGCACAGTCCCAGCCGGGCGCCGGGGGCCGCGCGGCGCCCCGACCCGCCGGCGGGGGGCCCCGGGCGCTGCGGGCGGAGCGCGGGGCGAGCGGCGGTTTCGATGGGGCCTTCGGTCTCCCGTCCCGGGACCGAGCAGCAGTCCGGAGCCGGCATCGCAGATTGTGCCGCTGCCCGCCTGTCCGGCGCTCCGTGCAATCGGCCACCTGCGGGGCCCCGGGGCTGCGGGGGGACCCGGGCTGCGGAGGGACCCGGGCTGCGGGGGCCCCCGGGCGGCGGGGAGACCCGGGCTGCGGGGGACCCGGGCTGCGGGGGGCCCCAGGCTGCGGGGACCCGGGCTGCGGGGGGACCCGGGCTGCGGGGACCCGGGCTGCGGGAGGCCCCGGGGCTGCGGGGGGAGCCGGGCTGCGGGGACCCGGGCTGCGGGGGACCCGGGCTGCGGGGGGCCCCAGGCTGCGGGGACCCGGGCTGCGGGGGGACCCGGGCTGCGGGGGGCCCCAGGCTGCGGGGAGCCGGGCTGCGGGGGGCCCCGGGCTGCGGGGACCCGGGCTGCGGGGGGACCCGGGCTGCGGGGGGCCCCGGGCTGCGGGGACCCGGGCTGCGGGGGGACCCGGGCTGCGGGGGGACCCGGGCTACGGGGGGCCCCGGGGCTGCGGGGGGAACCCGGGCTGCGGGGGGCCCCAGGCTGCGGGGGACCCGGGCTGCGGGGAACCCGGGCTGCGGGGACCCGGGCTGCGGGAGGCCCCGGGGCTGCGGGGGGGACCCGGGCTGCGGGGACCCGGGCTGCGGGGGACCCGGGCTGCGGGGGGACCCGGGCTGCGGGGAACCCGGGCTGCGGGGGACCCGGGCTGCGGGGGACCCGGGCTGCGGGGGGCCCCGGGCTGCGGGGACCCGGGCTGCGGGGGGACCCGGGCTGCGGGGGGCCCCAGGCTGCGGGGACCCGGGCTGCGGGGGACTCGGGCTGCGGGGACCCGGGCTGCGGGGGACCCGGGCTGCGGGGAACCCGGGCTGCGGGGACCCGGGCTGCGGGAGGCCCCGGGGCTGCGGGGGGACCCGGGCTGCGGGGACCCGGGCTGCGGGGGGACCCGGGCTGCGGGGGACCCGGGCTGCGGGGGAACCCGGGCTGCGGGAGGCCCCGGGGCTGCGGGGGGACCCGGGCTGCGGGGACCCGGGCTGCGGGGGACCCGGGCTGCGGGGGGACCCGGGCTGCGGGGGGAGCCGGGCTGCGGGGGGCCCCAGGCTGCGGGGAGCCGGGCTGCGGGGGGCCCCAGGCTGCGGGGACCCGGGCTGCGGGGGGACCCGGGCTGCGGGGGGAACCCGGGCTGCGGGGGGCCCCAGGCTGCGGGGGACCCGGGCTGCGGGGAACCCGGGCTGCGGGGACCCGGGCTGCGGGAGGCCCCGGGGCTGCGGGGGGGACCCGGGCTGCGGGGACCCGGGCTGCGGGGACCCGGGCTGCGGGGGGGACCCGGGCTGCGTGCGCCCCGTGCCGCCGGCTTCCCTGGAGCGTCCTCCATCACCTTCGCGGAACGAACTGCTTCCTGGTAGACTTACTTCCATTATCGGACGGCTGGTTGCAGATGGCATTGTGGTTGGCGGGGTTTTCTTGTTGCCAGAACCCTTTAAAGAAGAGGTCGCGCTTTGCCTGCTTGTGGCATCTTGACTTTTGCGTTTACAGAACTTTCTACGCTTTTCTAATTCCACTCCATTCGTTGGTCTTTCCCTCTGGGGTCTGTGGCAGCATCTATGGCATGGACTTTAATGTTTCAAACACAGGAGGCACCTGACTGGTCCCCCGTAGTTCGGGGTTCAGGGGCGGCGACCCTGTGTGTGCTCTCCCTGAGAAGGAATCGTACCTGTGGGGAAGGTCACCCGCTGGGCTCTGAGGGGCCGGGCCATCCGTCCCTCCCACCCACCACCCTGGCGGGGTTGAGGCTGGCACAGGGGCTGCCTCCCAGCTCCCCTCACCAGGCACCTGGCCCCGGTGGAGAAAGCTGGGGCAGTCCAGGCCAGGCAGCCTCTGCCCGTCGCTGACCACTGGGGCTCATGCTGCTGAGGAGGAGGTCAGGCCCCGAGGCGTCCAGACACTGACCTCCAGCCCAGCCTGCGCAGTCCTGCGGGGCAGGGTGGGTGTGAGGATGAGCGGGAGGCATGAGGGACTCCAGAACAAGCCTCAGGATCTCTTTTTTTTTTTCTTCTTCTTCTCATTTTCTCTTTCTTCTTGTCAGTTGTGGGGCTTGAACTCACGGCCTGGGTCTGTCCCTGACCTTCTTTGTGCTCAAGGCTAGCACTCCTACCACTTGAGCCACAGCACCACTTCTGGTTTTTCAGTGGTTTATTGGAGATAAGAGTCTCACAGGGACTTTTCTTCCCAGGCTGGCTTCGACCTACAATCCTCAGATCTCAGCCTCCTGACTATTATAGACATGAGCCACCAGGGCTTGACTCTTTTCTGTTTTCGAGACAGCAGTCATTACGTAGCTGAGGCTGACCTGGAACTCCAGGTAGCTCAGGCTGGCTTGGCTCGCCTTGACTCTGTTTCTTAGTGCTGAGATTAGGTTTGTGTGTGCCCAGGCCACGCAGGAAGATCTCTTTCAAAAAAGAAGCCACTGGTCTGGAATCCATCCAGGCTTCAGAAAATCAAGGAAGACTTGGAGGAGAGGGAGACATCCTCCCTGGGCCCGTGGGTCAGCCCATCCCTCTTCACAACACCCTTCACCGTCCTATGCGCCCTGTTTGAGTGCCAGACCTCCTTCCTAGGAATATGTCAGTCCTTGGCTAACTCCACCGGGCTCTGGGCTCAGCTTTCCCTGGCTAGGCTCAGGTCTCTCTCCTCTAGGAGCCCCTGGCTAGTCGGACACCTCTGGGTGTCCACTCCCAGGCTCTAGTGCCTGGGCTCTAGTCCCTGGGGTGGAGGTCTTGAGATTGTAGGTCTGATCTAGCCAGGAGTCCAACAGCCATTCACAAGCGACGGGTGAGTCAATCCACAGATACGGAAGGGGAAGTTTGGGCAAGGTAAAGGGTTAGTAATGGTCTTCCGATGGCGCTGGCCTGGACTCTGTGACAGAAACACATACAGCAGTGGTGTTACGAACATCTTACAGACCGGCCTGGCTTTCCTCTCTGCTGCTCCCAGCCCTGGGAGAAATGCTCTGTTCAACCGCACTAGGTCTTTTCAGAAGAGGTATAGAGTGGGGATCGGAGAGGAGAGCAACTTGCTCGGGTCCACACAGCACAGAGGACGCAGAAGGCCTATTGGACCCCCACCTTCTTGGGCTCCATCCAGCTAGCTGATGCAGCTTGTATCGGCTCCTGGGGCTAGCAGGTGTTTATTTAACATCCTAATCTCAGAGTCCAGTGCCCCGGTCCCCTACAAAAGGCTGCTTCCAGGCGTTCCATGAATGGGGCCAAAGTCCACGTCTAGCTCCTGTGCGGGCCGGGAAGGTGTTCTCCAGGATACAGCATCCTGAGAAAACTGGATGCCAAGGCAACCAAGAACCATGGTCCCCGGTGAGGTCCCCCAGCGAGGGCGGGTGGCCCTTGTCCCGGGTGGGCAGGGACGGAACTCAGGGGCGCCAGTCGGCCAGGCCTGGGGAGCCAGGCAGGGAGGGGACGGGCATGATGCACTTCTTTGAAAACAAATAGCTTTGTGGTTTTGTTTGCTTTAAAAAAAAAATGTGAAAGCAGGGCAAACACAGCTCACGAAAATTTGAATCAAACCAAGAAGACCAGGAAGCAGCCCTGCGGCATTGCTGGGCTGTTTGCCTCGGAAAGTACTGGCTGCAGCTGCTCTCTCGGTGGCCCGGAAAAATTCCAGAGCAGAGCTGGCCTGAGCCACGGGAGATGTGTAGATTTGTCATCCCGCCATGGAGATGCCCTGCTTCGGGTGGTGTGCGGGCCATGGAAAGCGGAGAGGAGTCTGCCTGCTTCCTGCCCATCCCCAGGGGGCCAGGGATTTAGTGGTTCCTGGACTGCAGTTGTGATGGGCAGCAGAGGTGGCAATGGTAGAGCAAGAAGAGCCCCTACCTAGAAGAGGGGAGGCCGGGGAACATGGGCGGGACAGGGCCCCTAGCAGCCCCTAGCTCTCAGTCTCAGAAGACTCCTTAGCTAAAATCTGGTCTCTACCAAGACACAGCCCCCTGTTTCTTCCTGTCCACCCTTCCCCATGGGGTGGTCTTCTAGCTACTTCCTTGCTTGTACCCTGGCGTCTACAAGCACCCCTCTGCTAGAATTTTGTGTGTGTGCAAGCTCTGGGACTTGAACTCAGGGCCTGTTTTGTTGTTGTTGTTGTTGTTTGCCCAAGGCTAGTACTCTACCACTTGTGCCACAGCTTCACTCTGGCTTTTTTGGTGCTTAATTATGGATAAGGGTTTCACAGACTTTCCTGCCTGGGCTGGCTTTGAACCATGATCTTCAGATCTCAGCCTCCTGGGTAGCTAGGATTACACGTGTAAACCATTGGTGCTTGGCTAGAATTCTTCCTCCCCCCCCCCGCCCCCCATCTACTGGAGATGGAAGCCTGGGCCCAACGGCCCCGTTCCCCTCATCCCTTCTTCTGCAATCCTTCTCTCCTTGTGCCTCCTCTGTCTACTTTTTGTGAATTCTTTAGGTCTCAGCCTACACAGTATTTCCGAAGACATGCTCTCCAGCAACACATGGCATATGTGCATGTATGCACACACTCACACACACACACAGGTTATGTTGGTAAAATCATTGGCTCTCTGTAAATACTTCCATAGGGCCAGTTCCCAGCTACCCATGTGTGGTGCAGCCTGAGGCGGGCCACGGTACATCCCTTCCGTCCCACGAGCTGGTCCTGCCTGCTGCCATCATCCCCCTTGAACTAGCCTTTCCCTCAGGGTGGAGACCTGTAGCCCTGGGCGTCATTCTGCAGTGGGTGGTGGGGTGGTGGGTAGGGGTCTGACTCCTGCTGGAGCACTCTCCGCTGTTCCTGTGTCAGCAGCATGCAGACAGCAGACCCTTCACAAAGGTCTTTGCCATCTCCTTGTTTGCAGAAGTTGTCTTCTTGCTGTGTCCTCATGTGGCAGAAGGGGTGAGGGAGCCCACAGAACTCGTCAGGCCTCTGCAGCTGCATGCCATGCAGGGATTCGGGTTCCACTGTGTGAACTTTGGAGGCACATTGACAATCAGAACCAAGCTATTTTGTCCTTTGTCAGCTTGGAGCCTTCTTCCTCCCTCCCTCTTCCTTCCTTCCTTCTTTCCTTCCGTCCTTCCTTCTTTCCTTCCTTCCTTCCTTCCTCCTCCTCTGCTTCCCCCTTCTTCTGCTTCTGCTATTTTGTCTTCACCTTTGTCATCTTCTTGTCTTGTGTCCCTTTTCTTTGGTTCACAGACATTTCATGGGCTGAGCTGTTTGGCGATGTGTGGTGGCCAGGGTTCTCAGCCAGCCGCAGCGGGGCTTGGCTGTGGCGGTGCTGGTACACACGGACCAGCATCCTGTGTCCCCCCACACAGCTTCCTCTTTTCTCCTGAGCCCTGGCCTCTGCACCCTGACTTTATGTTCCTTCTTTAATTTTTAATAGCTTTATTGCAGTGATTAGCGTGCCAGGCAGTCACTCAGGTGAGGGGCACAGTCCAGTGCTTTTCAGTAAGGCTCATTACTCAGTATTAGAATGTTTCCATGTCTTCAGGC
Organism: Dipodomys spectabilis; assembly: GCF_019054845.1. Lineage (NCBI taxonomy): Eukaryota > Metazoa > Chordata > Mammalia > Rodentia > Heteromyidae > Dipodomys > Dipodomys spectabilis. The sequence goes on from NW_024870834.1 coordinate 754,075, forward strand.
TGTTCCCTTCCCCAGATCCCCATATTCCACTTCCCCGGCCACTTCCAGCTGCCTGTGTGGCATGCCGTGTCTCTCCTGGCAGCCGTTGGCCAGGCCTGCACTCCTCCGGGCTGGCCTGCCCCACCACCTCTGCCATCAGTGGGGATCTGCAGGGACCTTCGGCACACATTTGTCACCAGGGTGAGGAGCAGGTTTAGCAAGTGGCCCAGAGGCGGTGTGGTTCTTGGAGGCACTTTGGACCACAGTGCGCATTTCCTGTGCCGAATGGTGTGCACAAGTGCCTCCCTTATGCATCAGGCAGGGCTAGGATGGCCTTTCAGTTCAGAACCAGGGTGTGGGAACAAGCTTGGGAGACAGCCCCACAGCAGTAGGACAGAGCTGAGCTGAGGAATCAGGTGAGTAGGCAGGGATAAGAGGCCCTTCGGGGCTGGGAAGGTGGCTTAGTGGTGGAGTGCTTGCCTAGCATGCATGCAGCCCTGGGCTTGACTCCTCAGTACCACATACATTCTGGAAGTAGTGCTGTGGCTCAAGTGGTAAGAGTGCTAGCCTTGAGCAAAAGAAGCTCAGGGACAGAGCCCAGGCCCTGAGTTCAAACCCTAGGAGTGGCAAAAAAAAAAAAAATGAGGACCTTGGGTGCCGTGGTGAAGTAGGCTGGTGAGAGGTCAGGCCACCCAGCTGGTGGGGGAAAAGGCAGAGAGCCGCAGGTAGGTGCCCAACTAAGTACTTCCTGCTGTGGCCACCAGGTGGCATCACCAGCACCCTGCAGCTTTGTGGAGGGAGCTGGGAAGCCTGTGCGCTGCAGAGGTGGCCCCGGGACATGGGGAGAAAGAGAAGGTCACTGCCCTAGTCCACAAACAGTGCTTGCACTTGGCCTCCTGGGGAAGTACGGTAGGGCCGAAGCCCAGGGCTCAGCAGAGTCCAGAGGAGAAGTGAGGAGAGGCCAGTGGCTCGCTGCTGGGAGTGACCTCCTATCTCCACTAGTCACTAGGGGTACTGGGGTTCTGGTGTGGAGTTTAGGTCACTCTCTGCTGCTGGTGTGGGGGGAAAGGGCAGTATCCCCATGCCCAGCACCTGATTCTGTCCCCCCCCCCATGGCAATTCTCCTGACTTTTCTGGAGGATTCTAGAAAAAACAAAACAAAAAACAAACAAGTATCCATCAGAGCTAGAGTGTGGTTGAGCTGATCTCCTTCCAAGCCCCCTGTGCTTGGCCCTCTGATGAGTCTGCTATGGTGTGACTGTGGACAGGTGGTGGAGCCCGCCCGCCTCACCCTTCAGCTGCTTCCTCCTCTGCCAACCTCCATGGCCAGGTGTCCCCAGCAGAGACCACCCCCCCCCCATGCTCCAGACTTGAGCCAATGCCTTAGAGGTAGAAAGGGGAAGGCGGGCCTGGTGAGGGCAGGGCTTTGCCTGGGGACACGCAGCGGTCATGGCGCCAGCTCTGGGGGAAGGCAGCAATGGCAGGGCAGCATCTTCTCTTCCTTTCTGGAGGACCGGGGGAAATCGGCGTGTGTTTCTCCATCTGCTGGGGGGCTCAGTTTCTTCATCTTGGCATCACTTCCTGAACAGGGAGGAAACCTGAAGGAGTGTCAGATATTGGGGGGGTGGGGGGGGCTGGGAGGTGTAAGGGCCTTGTGCAGGCCTGAACTTGGGACTAGGTTCAAATCTTGGTGCTATTGACTTTGCTGAGTATCTTCAGGTCCTCCTTGGGTCTTGGAACCATTGTGTCTTTCTGGACACTGGGACTTGTAGCTATGGCTGTATCCATGGACAGCTGCCTAGCCGCCTTGGGCCTCACCAGGGGTCTCTGTTGGGACATTATTTCCATGGGACATTATTTGCATGACATTTGGTTTTTGGTTTCACTTGGCTGCATTGGCTCCCCTCCCCCCACTCCTCAGGGCGAGCCCTGGCTGGAGGTGGGCAGGCCCCGCCGCAGGGCACAGGCGGCCGAGCTGGGTGTGTCCGGGGTCTGTGCGCAGTGGAACCCAGCCCCTTCACCTGTTTTCTGTTTTGTTTGTGCCTGTCTTGGGGCTTGAGCTTAGGACCGGGGTGCCATTCGCCTTTTGCTCAAGGCTGGTGCTCTACCACTTGAGCCACAGCTCCATTTGTGACTTTTTCTAGTTTATTGGAGATAAGAGCCTCAGGGACTTTCCCGCCTGTGTAGTGGGAAGACCCCTACTCAGGCAGGCAAGCCCACCTAGTCACCCGGAGTGCCAGAGCCCACCGCAACAAAGTTGTTAACGAAGAAGCAACTTTATTGAGAAGGTTCTCACACTGACCAGCCAGCGCCGCAGCACAGGCTCGGGAGCTGATACTGCGACCCCGAGCGGCCCCCATTCTTTGGTTTTTAAAGGAAAAATCCATGAGGTTGAGCCTGGTCACGCGCAGGTGACCAATGGGATTGTAACACACAAAGGATTGTACAGTTATACCAAACCACACACAGGTGGCCAACAGGCAGAGTTTACCGTAAGCATGTGCAAAAGGCAGGGTTTACTGTAACCTCATGGTGTCTCCAGTTGGAGCCAGATTACAACCTGTTTTATGGGGCAGTATTTAACTCAACAATCAAAGTGGGGTTAGGTTGTTCAGGGGAGGGGGACCAGATGCATTTTTTTTCATTTTGGGAACTAAGCCCATCAAGTCTAAAATCCTGAAAACAAAGGCAAAGCTCAAAATGGAATCATACCAGCTTGGACCCCATCTCAGGGTCTGGCTTAGAACTGTGATCCTCAGATCTCAGCCAGGCGTGGCTTCTGATGTCTATAGTAAGGGGGTTCGTCTCCTTCTCTTGGACTTCCCAACCCCTCCTATGCTAGAGGAGACGGAGCTCCAGGCCGTGGATCCCAGCGGCTCCCTTGCTGACTGTACCTGCTACCTGTCCCCTTCCTCGAGCCCTGCAAGAGGCCTCTGCCGTCAGACCAGGATCCCTTCCTTCTCTGTCCCGTGATTCTTCCCCGTTTTTCAAAAATTTCAAATTGTTGTAAAGGTGATGTTCAGTTGCATAAATCAGGTAACGAGCACGCTTCTTTGTGGACAGCCACCCCTTCCCGCGCTCTCTCCCAGATTTCCCTCCCGTCCCCACCACAAGTGGTAGAGTTCGTTTCCAGCATTTCAGTGCCACGCACTTGTTCGTGCTTGGTTCCTCTCCCCTTTCCTGTCAGAGCCCAGCAGGAGCCCACCGGGCCCCGGGGCTGCATGCGCTGATCCCCCCGCCCTTCCCGCCCTCCTGCTCTCAATGGCTCCCTTTGTCTGCCTGTGACCCGCTCACCCAGCTGCGCCCCCCTCCTGTCTTCCCGGTCTGAACTTTGGCGTCCTGCCTAGTGAGCGCTGACACTCTGGTCACCCTCGTGTGGCCTGTCCTATGGTCCGGTCTGCACGGCGTGGGCCCCCAGGAGACCCCAAGGCTGCCTGTTCCCACGAGACTTTCAGCCCTATAACTGGGGGGGGGGGGTGTCTGCAGTTCGATGAGCGAGGTTTGGGGAGCCCACAGTCCATTGACTGACAAGGCAACTTGACCTTATTCCTAGGTGTTGTTGGGGTGACTCCAGGATGGTTCAGGGCAGCTGGAGGGCCTTTCTAGGGACTCCCCTTGAAAGCTCAGTGTGGTCTCTGCCTGGGCTGCCTCCCGCCCATTGGGGTCAAAGCTCTGCGAGCGGTGGGGGGGGGGGGGGGAGGGGGAGGGATCCTCCTGGGAGCGCTGGAAGACCTCTGGCGCACACGCTGTGGGCAGGGCGCTCCCGGCCTGCTCAGCTCCAGGGCTGCTGTGAGTGCCACGGGCTTCCGGGACTCAGGCAGGTCAGAGGGCACGGGCTCTGTGTCTGTCCCTTCTTTGGGGGTCACACCACCTCGGCGGCTGGTGATGGTCAGCTGCCGCCAGTGCACCGGCTGGGTCCGTGTCTCCCTGTGGCTGTGAGCTCAGGCACAGGGTCTGGCCTGGCCCAGTGAGAAAGGCATGGTCCCCTCACACAGAGACCCCTCATGCGATGGAGAACCTGCTCCAGAGATTTGGACCCTTCCCTGGCTCTCCACAGCCTAGAGGGATTTGAACCCTTGGCCTGTTTCCCACAGGAGGCAGAAGGCTGGGAGGCCCCTGGGACAGGCAGCCGGTGTGGGACCAAGGGGCACGTGGGGGTGCTGCTGGATGAAAGGCCCCCGTGGCTGCTGAGATTCCAGGGGCTCAGTGCCCCCCGCCCCCGGGTGGTGGGAGAGACTGGGGGAAGGGTGAGGAGGGGCACTGTCCTTCACGTAGTGCGTCTGTCTCTGCGATGAAGGAGTGAGGAGGACAAAGGGGGCTGCGGGCATGGGAGCAGGAGGCGGGGCGGGGGAGGGACACCCACGTGTGTCTGGATTCGCTTCCCACCGCCCACCTTAGCGGTAGGACTTGCATCTGTGTTCAACAGACGGGGACAGCAAGAGCCACGGTGCAGGTCACAGCCATCCTTATTTCTACGGATTTGGGCTGCGAGCAGGCGCTAGCTTGGGGTTAAGATCAGGGCTTTTGGGGCTGGGAAGGTGGCTCAGTGGTGGAGCGCTTGCCTTGCATGCATGAGGCCCTGGGTTCCATTCCTCAGCACCACATAAGCAGAAAAAAGCTGGAAGTAGCGCTGTGGCTCAGTGGTAGAGCACTAGCCTTGAGCTGAAGAGCTGAGGGACAGCGCCCAGGCCCAGAGTTCAGGACCCATGACAAAAAAAAAAAAAAAGATCAAGGCTTTTCTGCCTGATCTTGCGCTCAGCAGCCTGATCTTGCGCTCAGCAGACGCAGGTGTGGCCGGCCCCACCCATGTCCCAAGGCTTGGCCTTCTTCCAAGGAGAAGTAGGGGCTGCCTATCTGTAAAATCCATTGGCCCACACCTGGGTCTGGGCAGGGGAGGAGCAGGCCATTGCCCTAGGAAGTCCACCACGTGATGGTGATCGCCATGTACACACAGGTACAGGGACTCTGCCTGTGACTTCACCACCACTGTCACGGGCCTTGTCTCCAGTGGCTGCAGTCTTTCCGGGTGACACGGAAGCTCTCAGGTCTTCCCATGGACTCTGGCCTCTGGTGGGGCGGGAACAAGCAGGGGTGAGGCCCGACCCTCACCCTTCCCTCCACATGCTGGGAGCAGCAGGAACGTCTGCCTCTCCGCAGCGACGGGGCTGGTGCCCGGCCTCCACCTGCCTGCAGTCACGGCCTGCTGAGCCTGGTGGGAGGATGCTGGGGTTCCCTGTGTTTCCCACCAGGAGTGGTGGGCAGTGGGGCTCTGGCCACGGGCGGGGAGGGGCCTCGGGGCTGCATTGCGTCCTGATTCTCCATGACCAAGTTCCACAGAGGTGGCTCAGATCCGTACTGAAATCCAGGGTGTCTGCAGGGCTTCCTCGTCTCTCCTGCTTCCGGAGGGGTCCGCATCCTCCCCATGGCCCCACGGAGCGGTGTATCTCGCGCCTGGGTCCTTCTTTCCAGCTCCCCTTTTCCAGCCATGGCCTTTGGTGCCTGTTCATCTCAGGTGCTCCGGTTAGCAGGCTCTATGCCACCTGTCCCTCATGTTTTCCTGCCTGTCACTGACAGCAGGCACAGGTCGAGTGGATGTAGCCCTGCCATTCTGCTCACCATGGGTGCCAGATTGTCTTCTTCCGTCGTGACAATGGGAACCCTACGCCTAGGGCCTGGGGGAAAGTCTGGAGCCCAGCCAGGTCTCCTCCCGCCAGATGTCTGGCTGTGGTTAAGCAATGTGAACAGAGCCCCAAGTTACATGGTCAGATACCACCATGTAACTCTAACACCTTTCCCAGAAGCACCTACTGGCCAGGAACTTCTGTGGGCGCCTTTGACAGCCTGACCTAAACTTTGTCTCAATAGTTTATTCCAGGATCGTGCTGAAGACCCCAAACACAGGGTTTGGGGTATCAGATGCCCTGAAGCTGGAAGGGGGCATGCACGTGTGCACTGTGTGTGTGTGTAAATGCTTTCTCTCTATATACTGTCTAGGCTTCCCTTAAAGCCCTGGGCTTGGCTGGATGCCAGTGGCTCATGCCTATAATCGTCCCTACTTGGAAGGCTGAGATTGGGAAGATCAAGGCCTGTCCAGGTGGAAAAGTTCATGAGATTATCATGAATTATCCATAAGCAGACATATATACATATGCCTGTCACTCTAGCTATTATGAAAAGCCTGAAATAGGTGGATCACAGTCCAGGTATATTCCTGGACAGAGTACAAGACCCTATTTAGAAATAAACCATCACCAAAAAGGGGCTAGAGGTTTGGCTCAGTGGCCGAGCACCTGATTATTAGCAAGCACGGGATCCTAAGTTCAAACCGCAGAACAACCAAAAATATAAAAATATAAAGAGTAAAATTCTAGTAATCCTAGCTGGCAAGAAGTGATTTTGATTTGATGCTGCTTGGATCTGATTCGTTGATGAGAAGACACTGAGCATCCATTTGTCTCTGTCAGTTCTATTTCTTTGGAGACATGGTTGATTTTTTTTCTTTCTTGGTGATGCTTGTGTTTGAATTCAGATCTTTGCATTTGCTAGGCAGCTGTTCTATTACTTGAGCAATGCCCCTGGCCCTTTGTGCTTTGGATATTTCTCATAATAGGGACTTAAGCTTCTGCCTAAGGTCAGCCTTGAACCTAAGTTCTACTATCTCCTCCTCCCAAGTAGCTGGGATTACAGTTATGAGCAACTTTTTGGCCATTTTTGATTGGGTTATCTTTTTTTTTTGTCAGTCGTGGGGCTTGAACTCTGGGCTTGGGCGCTGTCCTTGCACTGTTCAGCTCAAGGCGAGCTTTCTACCACTTGAGTCACAGCTCCACTTCCGGTTTTCTAGTGGTTTATTGGAGATAAGAGTCTCATGGATTTTCTTGCCTGGGCTGGCCTTGAGCAGCAATCCTCAGATCTCAGCCTCCTGAGAAGTTAGGATTACAGGCACGAGCCACCAGTGCCTGTCTTTGTCTTCTTGTTGGGCCTAGCATTGACACTGGGTGGTGGATGAAGCCCATTGAGCCTCTTGCTGCGTGTCCTCAGGCTGCTGCTCATCGGAGCTACAGGTGGCGGCAAAGGCTTGGCAGGAGTACCAGCGAGGAGACAGCTTCCTGGACAGATGGCCTGTGGTTGCAGATAAAGGAAGTGACTTCCTGCCCAGCGCCTCCCAGGGATGGGGCTGTCCTTCCATGGGGCTGCGTGGGTAGAAGCATTTCATCTCCCACTGTCAGCCCCTAGTTTCACTTACAGTTTGTCTTCAGTTGCTGGAGAGACCAGAGGATGCAGCTTGTTGTCTTCTTGGGGCCTGGAGGCCAAGGCCAAGCCCTAGGTGCATTGCCTGGCGCCAGCGTGTTTCTGTATCACTGAGCCACGCCCTGTCTTGTGAGCCTTAGCAGGGAGGACCCCGTTCGTGGGCCATCCTGAACACAAGCAGAGCCAGACCAGGGGCCAGTGGCTCACACTTGTAATCCTAACTACTCAGGAGGCTAAGATTGGAGGATCAAATTCAAAGCTAGCCTGGGCAGACAAATCTCTTGTCTCCAATTAACCAGTAAAAAACCAGAAGTAGAGGTGTGGCTCAAGTGGTAGAGCTCCAGCCTTGAGTGCTCAGTAAGATCTTAAGGCTCTGAGTTCAAATTGCTATACACACATACATGCACACACACATATGCACACATGGTGGGCAAGTCCACCTTAGCCTGGCTGGTTGGTTTGGGGCTGAGCTTGCAGCTCTAGGAGCCCTGGGGAGGGTGAGTTAAGACCCCCAGCTGCTTGTGGGGTCAGGTAGGGCATATGCCAGAGCTCTGGGGACCCCAAAGATCAGTGCTGGTTAACCCAAGGTGCTGTGCCACGAGCCCCTGCCCTGCTAGCCTTGGTTTCCCTATCTGCATGGGACAGCTGGCGCCACCTGCGCGGGAGTCGGGACAGGTGCCTGCCTCCCTGGGTACGGGAGGGACTCCTGCCCTTTCACCAACCTACCCGCTCCTCCTGGGCTCTGGAAGGCACAGCTGGCCCACCCTGCCCAGCCCCCAGTGCCAGCACTGCCTTCCCTGCAAGGTGGCTGTTCTGGCCAACCAGCGTAGCTTGGCTCCCTTCCACTAGCATTGTCTGTAAAACAAAATACAGCAAAGTACAAAAGATAGCATAACAAATACCTGCCTCTAGGAGCAGGGCGCTCCACCGCTTACCCGATTTCCTGCAGTTCTCCTTTCAAGAGCTGCAAACACTTGAGGTAAAGCCAGATCTCTTTATGTCCTCCTTCCCTGGCCACCCCCAGGTGCCTGAGGAGTTGGGGTCCCGCTTGGGTGGTGTCTAGGCCTCGGGCTGAGCTCCGCAGGGATGTGTGTGTGCCGCTGCGGTGGCTGCTGGGACCTGAGCTCACATAGGCTCTTGGCAAACTGATACCCCAGAAAGTCTCCCGGGGAGGGGGGGGCGGGGAGGTGGGCCTGGTCTGTCCTTTCTTTATTTCCTTGTGCCAGTACTAGGGAGGAGTTTAACTAAGGGCTTTTGGGTGGTTAATCAGAGAGAAGAGGCTGACTTGGAACTGATCCTCAACCCTCAGAGGCTTCCTGATTGGCCCAGTAGGGTGAGCCATCAGCGTCAGGTTATTAGAAGTCCTTGGGTGTTAGTGTGGCCCTGGGTCAGGCCTCTGCCTGGGCTGGGGGCTGAGCTCGGGGAAGGGGAGACGGCAGGATGGCAGATGAAAGGCTGAACGGGCGGAAGAGAGCCCGGCAGTGTGTGTGACCTCGCGTGGCTCCCTTGTCTCTCCCGCAGCCAAGTACCCGGCCATCAAGGCTCTGATGACGCCAGACCCGCAGATCAAGTGGAGGGTGCTGGTGCTGGTGCTGTCGCAGCTGCTGGCCTGCTGGCTGGTGCGCGGGCTCGCGTGGCGCTGGCTCTTGTTCTGGGCTTATGTGTTTGGTGGCTGTGTGAACCACTCTCTGACACTGGCCATCCATGACATCTCACACAACACCGCCTTCGGCACACGCTACCCTGCCTACAACCGCTGGTTTGCCATCTTTGCCAACCTGCCCATCGGCCTGCCCTATGCCACCTCCTTCAAGAAGTACCACGTGGACCACCACCGCTACCTGGGCGGGGACGGGCTGGACGTGGACGTGCCCACGCGGCTGGAGGGCTGGCTCTTCTGCACGCCGGCCCGCAAGCTGCTCTGGCTGCTGCTGCAGCCCTTTTTCTATTCACTGCGGCCACTCTACGTGAACCCCAAGGCCGTGACCCGCATGGAGATCCTCAACGCCCTGGTGCAGCTGGCGGCGGATGTCACCATCTTTGCCCTCTGGGGGATCAAACCTGTGGTCTACCTCCTGGCGAGCTCCCTCCTGGGCCTGGGCCTGCACCCCATCTCGGGCCACTTTGTGGCTGAGCATTACATGTTCCTGAAGGGCCATGAGACCTACTCCTACTACGGGCCCCTGAACTGGATCACCTTCAACGTGGGGTATCACATGGAGCACCATGACTTCCCCAGCATCCCGGGCTGCAACCTGCCCCTGGTACGTGTGCTGCGGGGCCGGGCAGGGATGAGGCGGCCCAGGGCTGTGTGGGAGCCCAGGGAAGGGCCCCGGGTTGTGCCCAGCCTGCCTCTTCCTTCTGGAACTGGCCAGGGGATGGTCATTGTCATTCCCAGTGGCAGGGCTCTCCCCTCCCTTCCCTCTCCTCCCTGTCAGAACCCGTGCCCCGGCCTGGCTGGAGGGTGAGGCAGACGCGGGGAGGCGGCTGTGGGCGCCTGGTCTGACGAGGGCTTGTGGAAGCACAGTGGCTGGCTGTGCGTCTCAGGCCGGCTGCTGCCCACTGTCCCCCAGCGTCCTCTTGTTCAAGGAGAGCTTTGCATCAGTGAAGACATCTCTCTCCCGACTCCTGACACCTGTGCATATCTTGTCACAGCCTGTGGCGCTGCAGGGGCCTCCTCAGCCCAGAACTGGCTGTGCTCGGGCAACCTGGGGCCTGACTTGAGTCTCAGGAGGCCGAGAGGGGTGCCCTCAGTCACCCCTGGTCAGGGCTGACACTCTGATGGCACAACTGAGGTGACCCAGTAAGGGGGCAGAGGCCATGGGAGAGGCTGGGGGGGGGGGGAGGTCTGTAGACCCTCTGTGCATGTGGGTGTGCTGCACGGCTCTCTAGCAATGGTGCCAAGGCTGTGCCGGCCCCACCTCAGCAAACCTCTCCCCTGGGCAGAGAACAAGGGGTGGCTGGGAGGAGGAGGGCACTTGTGGGATGCAGTGTCGAGACAGAGTCTGGACCCAGCAGCCATGGAGAGCGTCTGCTGAGCGCCAGTGCAGGGAGAGCTGGCTGCCTGCTGGTGCCTGAGTGCCGCCCCTCATCTGCCGTCTCCAGTGACGCAGGGCCCCCGGGCTGCAGGCAGAGGAAGGGCGTGTGGTGAGGGGCTGGCTGAGAAGCGCTGATGGGAGCCGAGGCTCAGGGGGTGTAGAGCTCTGCAGGTGATGGCAGGAGGCCCCACGGGCTCCGCCTTTGCCTTGGATGAGGAGGTTGCTGGGTTCTGGGGTGGGGTGAGTTTTGAACTCCACTTCCACTTGTGGGAGGGACTCAGGCACTCTGGCTGAGGCATGGCCCTGATCTTGCCCCTCTCCACAGGTGCGGAAGATTGCACCCGAGTACTACGACCACCTGCCGCAGCACCATTCATGGATGAAGGTACTCTGGGACTTTGTGTTTGAGGACTCTCTGGGGCCCTACGCCAGGGTGAAGCGGGTGTGCAAGGTGGCGGATGACCGCCTGTGAGCCGCTGCCCCTCTGCCGCAGCTCAGAGCTGTGCCCCCTGCCCGCTGCGCCCAGAACTGGTTTGGCTGTGCTGGTTCCCGTCCCTAGGCTATTGCTTTTGGTCCTGCCGAGCCCCAGGAGTTGCCATCACAGCTCTGCCCAGCAATGGCAGACACAGGCCCGGCGTGGTGCATCTGTGCAGACTCACCCGGGCTCTTCTGGGCCTCCCTGGGCAACGCCAGCCCTGCTTGGCTGTGGGCAGTGCTCTGTCCCCGTGGTGTCTGTGGCGCTGGCTTCTCTGGTGTTCTTGTGCCCCAGATTAAATTCAGCACTTGTCCTCAGCCTGTCCACTGTGCTTCTGAGGGATAGTATTGGCTGGAGCTTGGGCTGCCAGGGTGTGAGGTCTAGAACCCAGGAGGTGGCATCCAGCCATACCCCAGTCCCGCCATGCTCGCCTCACCCTTTGGAGGGCAGTCTGTGGCACAGGCATTTTCTGGGGGCTCTTCCTGGGTGGACACAGGTAGAAGGTCCCTCTGTGCCTGCAAGTTCCAGGAGCAGCTGGGAGCCCCTGACTCCAAGTTCCGCAGACGCCCTGCTCCTTGGGCCTGCCCCATGTCCCCGGGCCTTTCATTCTTTGGAAGTCCCCCGCCTGAGGCTTAGGTTCAGAGGAGCTTCAGAAGCTCCGCACAGAACCTAGGCCAGTGCCAGATGGGTGGCTGGACAGACAGGTGGCCACAAAGGTGGCACAGCTCGGGGAGCCAGGCTGGGCACTGGGCTTGGCATTTGTGAGGGGACCACGAGGCTCTGTCCTGTCTGCAGCGTAGCTGATGGTACAGCTGGCAGCACAGGGAGGCGGCCTCTGCTTAGCAGGATGGTCTTCAGGGTCCAGGCTGGGGTCGGTCTTCAGGGTCCAGGCTGGGGTTGGTTTTGGTGTCCAGCACAGGCAGGCAGCAGTGGGGTGTGGAGTGATCCCCTCCTTGTCAAAGGAACAGGTGTGGGGCAGCCATACAGAGCCCATGGCAGCCCTGGGCCAGGCTGAGGTGCAGAGCTGGCAACAGTGCCCGCCACAGGTGGAGGCAGCCGTGGGAAGGCTGGGGAGGATGCACAATAGCCTGGCCCTGGGCACAGGAGGCGCCTCTGGTGCCTGGCACCAGAGCCCTTCAACAGTGCAGATGCCTGGCCGGGTCTGAGACAGGACTTTGAACGGAGGTAGGCGGCCCCGCCCTGGTAGCGCAGGCCAGCCTAGCAACTGGGAAGAGCCCAGAACCCCCTGCCAAGCCTGCCCCTGGCCTTGGGAGCTCCTGGGAGTGCAGCGGTGCCCGCACAGGGCCAAGTCCAGGCTTTACCACAAGCCGGCCTAGGGCTCAAGGGTGGCTCTGAAGCGTGCCCTGGATTGTGCCCAGGAGGCCCAAGGCAGGGTCCTGGGGTGGGGAACAAAGTAGAGGCTATTAGGCTGTGGACTCGGCACCCTGGCCAGGCTGCTTAGGGCTGGGCCTCGGCTTCTCAACTCAACAGATAGCCTGGTCCTTCCTGTTAGGTTGATGGGAGTACCCAGCTAGACTGAAGTACAGGGGGCTGGGCCGGGGAATGCCAGGAGTCAGCCAGACCAGGCCTGCAGCAGCTGGACTATGGGTGGACCTCAGCTGTGACTGCAGGAGGTCACCTGGGACCATGGGGAATTCCCTGCGGATGCTCACAGGGCATCCAAGAACCAGCAAGACAAAGAGAGAGCCAGAGGCAGGACCCTCACGTGTGGACAGTAAACAGTTTATTACTGAGTGGACAGAACACGCACTGTGTGGACAGACTGTTAACACGACTGCCGGGGGCAGAGCTGCGTGGGAAGGCCACGCCGTGCCGGCGGCTCACTGCCAGCTAAGGGGCCAACAGTGTCACCTAGGAAAAAACTTGGAAACCATCTAATGAAGCAGGTGACGGGGTGTCCTCTCTATAAACCGAAAAAAATGTACACTTAAATAAGCAAATATAAAATACAAAAAAGAATAGACCTGGTGTTCTGTGTCAGGTAGAAGCTAAAAAAATCCAGGAGTTGAACTCTGTTCCTCATTTTGCTATTGTATCCCAGGCTGAGATTCTTAAACGAAGCACATCCCAGCTTGAGTGCCAGCTTCCGGTGTGTGCGGAGGCCTGTGGCCACAGGGAGCCTCGCTGTCCTCCATGGCTGGTGGCCGCCTTAGGTGGTGCTGATCCCACTCAGCTCCTGCCTGATGGCTGTGGGCAGGACGGAAGAGGGCACTCAGGTACAGCGGCGACCTGCCCCCCTCATCCTGAGCCTGCTGCCAACCTGCCTGACGACTGTCCTCCCCAGCTTAGGCTCCCAGAAGCCCCCAACCCAGACTGCAGTGTATGTGTGAGTGTGTGAGACTCAGGGCATAGGCTCAAGGCCCAGTGGAACAGCAGCCTGGGACATACCTCTGGGGAAGCGACAGTCCTTGTGGGTCGCATGGGCAGTTTGTGCTGGAGTCCCTGTCAGGGGAGGCGCTAGCCAGGGCTAGGGAGGCATCTAGGTCTGCCTGGAGTTCCTCGAGCCCTTCTCCCAGCGCTGGGCTCTGCCGTGCAGTGGCACAGAGCCTGTAGAAGGGCAGGGCTTTCTCTCCAACACTTTCCTGTTCTCTCCCAGCCTCTCCCTGAACAACTCCTTCTCCTGCCCACTTCCACCCCTATCCTCCCTCCCACCCCCTGCCAGGGCTCCCCCTTGTCCCCTTCCATGTTGGCTTGGCCTCCCGAGGACAGTCCTCCAGAGGCTGGAGCCAGCAGGAGGGCGGGGGGGGGGGGTGGCCGCTATTAGGAGGGGGTGTTTGGGGCACAGGCACAGCCAGCTCCCCCAGCACTCTGGGCTGTGGCAGGGAGGCTCCTAGGGCCCACAGGTGCTGACAGGTCAGGGATCTATGGCTCCCACTGCCTGCTTTCCTCCCTAGCTGGCTTCTGCTGAGCCATCTGGCCAGGCAGCCGTGCCTCTGGCCTGAACTGGGTTCTGACTTAGCCCCGGCCCAGAGGGCTGGAAGGGAACCACTCCTAGGCTGGGTTACTCCAAGTAAAGCCCCAGCATCCGCCCTTGTGGCTCCCACTGGCTCCCCCTCCTTCTTCATTAATGCCCCATCTCCTGCCCTGACTGCAGCCCAACTGATAGACAGGGACGTGGTGCTCTGGCTGGCAATGGTGTGGCCAAACTGGGGGGAGGAGCCTGGGGAGCTGGCTCCCAGCCCACCCCCTGGGGGCCCTCTCCCTCTGGAGTCCGCTATGGGTGAGGCTTCATCCTGTCCCCTGTGGGGGAGAGGCGACCGTGGCTGGTGCCTGCTGAGCCCAAACCTTCCCTTTCCTCTGGCTGCAGATCTGAGCTGCGACCTGAGGCTGCTGGGTCCGGAAGGACTGATAGGATGTGCGGGCCCCAGCCTGCTCTCTGGAGCCAGAGGCTCCTTTGTGGGGGAAGCACTGCGTCCCTCTCCAGCACAGGGCCACGTGGGCTGCGAGCCTGCTGCTCAGGGGAAGATGGGAGTCTTGCCAGAGCTCCGAGGCCACACTGGGTGTGGCCGATGAGAAAGGCAAGGGGACCCAACAGACAACAAAGGAGCAGAAACTCAGAAGACAGCCACTGACTCCCCTCCTGGGGGAAACGCAGCGGGCAGAACCTCAGGCCCAGAGCGCATCCCTAGGGAGCCACGTGTTCTTAGCCAAGTCATCTGGCTCTTGGGCACCTGTTTCCATAGTGACTAGGGAGGGTGGGGAGACACAGTCCTCTTGGGTGTTATGTGGCCTTGGATCGCACTGTGCGTGGCCTGGCAGGTGCCACTCTGGTGAGCCTCCCTGCCCTGAAGCCCTGCTGGTGGCATCCCAGGCCAGCGAGGCCCACTCACCATCAATGATCTCCTCCTTCACCTTGTGCAGCTCACGAACTACCTCCTCCAGGATCTCCTGCAGGGCAGAGGATCTGGCGATGAGGCAGGAGGACCATGGGGGATGACGAGAGGGGCCTCGGGAGATGGGCAGTGGGGGGTGGGGAACAGCGCCCACAGGAGAGATGTCTGGAGGAACCTCCCACCCAGCCCCCCGCCCCCCTGGAAACCCTGCTTTTGCTGTCACCCAAGTCCACTCTAAGACCAAGGCTGCCCATGGGGAGGGGCAAGGGCAAGCGTGGACACCTCAGAAAGGCAGAGTCACCTTTGTTCTGGCAATGGCAGTGGCTGGTGCAACGATGGACGTGTGTCCAGCCTTCCCACCACTGTCTGCCTGCCAAGCGTGTGCTGCCCAATTCGGCCCACCAGGTACACTGACCACAGATGCTCGTGACCAAGGGAGGGGCACTCACCTGTTTCATCCGGTCCAGGTCGAAGGCATCCAGGGCCACGTCATTCACACTCCCAGCAGGCTTCACCCTAGGAGAGGAAAGGCAGCGTGGGGAGGGCAGCAGGGCTGCGGGCTGCCTCTCCCTGGGCCTTCCTGGGCCACTGCAAGGTGCCTGATGGATGCAGGTGCCTTCTCTGTGGATACTGTGACCATATTTCCCAGCCCAAGAGTCAAGAAGTGGAGGCTGGCAAGGTGTTGTCTTCGGACTTGAGGGCAGAGAAGGCAGCCCCGAGCTCCTACTGCCTGTACCAGAAGCTTCCTCAGCATGGGGTTTGTGTTCCTGGCTGAAAACTGGCACTATGCACAGCATGAAGCTCAGCCGGCCTTGCAGCAGCTCCGCTGGGGTGGCTGCACAGGCCTGTAGCTCATTCCCCAGTACAGGTCCTGGGACTCGTGTTTGCTCATTTGAGGCAGGCTTTTTTTGGGGGGGAAGTAGAGCCTATAGGAGATGGGGGAACCTGGCCAAGTTCTGTCTTTTCTCATTATTGTTGTGATTATTATTTACTTTATTGTTATCATAAAGGTGATATACAGAGGGATCATAATTACACGAGTCAGGTAATGAGCGCATTTCCTTTTGTACAGTGTCTTCTGTTCCCTCATTCTCTCCCAGTCCCATTTCTGTAAAAGGTTGGGAACTAAGGTCAACTGACTTGAATTTCAACCTCCCTGGAAAATCTTAGCCCAATACTTGTCAAACTACTTGGTCTTTCTGAACACCATGAAGAGAACAGCTGCTGAACTCCATGGTGCCAGGAAACAAATACAGCCTGAGTCAGGAGGAGTGGCTGCTGAGGGTCAACACCCAGATTAGGACTGGCTGGTAAAGCAGTAGCTGAGGAGTGTGGATGAGAAACGAAGTGCCCTTGACCCTCCTGATGACTTAGGATGCCAGGTGCATCCTGAGCAGTTCTGGATCTGGTGAGGCCGAGGCCTCCTCTGCAGGTTGCAGGCTCTGGGTCAGCATACCCTCAGGGAAACCAGGCCAGCTCTCCTGTGAACCTGAGAGCCGCCTGGGATGAGCACTTGTCTGGCACAGGGGCTGGCCCCTGTGAGCCTGGCCCTCTGAGCTGGCGATCTTGGTGGTGTTGTTCCAAGTGGGAACAGTCGACAGTGTTCCCATGGAGGGAGGGGCTGGAGCACAGCAACCACGTGTGTGTAGTGTGTAGTAGCAGGCAAGGACAGCCGTCCTGGAGACTGTGGGCTGGCCTCTGGGTGACCCTGACACTTCCCTCTGAGAGCCATAGTGAGCTCTGAAGTACTCAAGCTTCCTGGGCAAACTCCAGCCATACTGGCTTCTCTCTGAGCATGCCAGATTGGTTATGGCTTGGCATAATCACTGCCATCCCTTAGGCTTGGAGGCTGTCCCCCAAGTCCCCACAGAGCAAGCTCCACCTGCATCCAGACCCTTCCTTCAAGCCCGCATGTATGGCTGCGACATCTAGCCCTCTGCCTTCTCCAGAGCCGCCGAGGAGCTCCTGCTGCCCCTGGCTGACCATGGACACTGCTCCCTGTCCACCTACTTCAACTATAGCCAGGCCTGCTAATCACCTGGCTTCACTCTGCGAGACTGTCCACACTACCTGCTCTGGGACAAGAGCTGTTTTTTTCTTTATCAGTCATGGAACTTGAACTCAGGGCCTGGGCGCTGTCCCTGAGCTATTTTGCTCAAGGCTAGTGCTCTACCACTTTGAGCCACAGCTCCACTTCTGGTTTTCAGGTGGTTAACTGGAGGTAAGAATATCATGGATTTTCCTGTCCAGTTTTCAAACCACGATCCTCAGATCTCAGCCTCCTGAGTAGCTATGATCACAGGCATGAGCCGCTAGCACCCGATTAGAGTTACTTTTTAACTAGGTGGGCTCTGGATCCCTTCAATTGTGGCAGACTTGTCTTAGGTTACTGTGGGGGCAGTTCAGCTCTGACTTTTGGGGCGAGCTTATTGAAATGTTCTATGCTGCTGTCCCGCAAGCTTTTGGTTTGGGAAGCATGGTCAAAGTACCGGTGGGGAGACCGGCTGGGTATGCTGCAGGCAGAGGAAGAGGACCAGGACCAGGCCGCAGGGGTGAGGGCTGAGGGCGGCAGCTGTGGCTAGTAAGTGCCTCAGTGCCAGCAGTCCACATAGCTGTCTACGGCCAGCTCAATCACTTCCCTTGTGACACCAATTCTGTGCCTCCTTGGAAGCCATCTCTCTCCTAGTCCTCAGCCTGCCCTTCACAGGGAGGAAGAAGCCCGCTCAACCACCAAGTCCCTCCAGCTCCACCATACCATCCCTGCTTTGAGAGCAGGCCTCCCTTCCCAAAGCAAGCTGTTAATGCCAGGGCGTGAGACTGGGCTGGGGTGGTGTTAGTCAAGGATGGGGAACAGAGGAGGATCCGGAGCCTGGGAATACGTGGGCAGGAGGGTTGTTCGGTACCTAGAGTAGGGCTGCGACTGAAGGGGACTCTTAGCTTCGGGGCTCTTTGCCACTGACGGGGTTCTAGGGCAATGGAACGAAACAGACATGTGAACCCGTGCACTGGTGCCCGCCTCTGCCCACCAGGTCATCTCTCTGCAGTGCAGCTCACCTGGACAGCAATGAGGACACAGGCTTCTCCACCGAGCTGCTCCGCTCCCAGGGTTTCCGGCCAGCCTCTGTTGATTCATTTCGTGCATGAAAAGCCACAGAGCTGAGGATGCAGGGCCATCCCAAACCCACCCCATGAAGGCGCCTGCCTATTTTGAGGGTGATGAGCTCAGAGTAGAGCTGCAATCTGGCTCCCCTGGCCCAAGGGCACATAGTGACCCCATCTTCAGTTCTAATTCACGCTGTCTGACAATTTGTACACGAGTAGGCATGCGCCATGACCCTGTGGTAGGCGGGCAGGAGCCTGACTGCCCATATGGGGTAAACTGACCCCTCCTCTGGCCTCTCTTACCATGCTCACCAACACCGGCCTGGTACGGCAGACACTGAACATGTGCTTGTCCAACAACCAGTTCCTAGGTCTTCTCCCACTACTAAACCTCATCACTGTCTAACCATATCCCCTCTGCTGCAGCTAACTGGAGTGACCAGGGCAGGGGCGGGGGCTGTGTCTATGTTGGAGCAAGACTGACTAACACCTGATTAAGCTGGCATTACATTGGAGATATGAATCCTGACATTAGACAGGGGTGTGCTTAGTGGGCGGGTGCTTGCCTATCATGCGGCTCTGGGTTTGAGCCCCAGTACTGCAGAAAAAAAAATACATCATAAGCTGGGTGCCGGAGGCTCATGTCTGTGATCTTGGCTACCCAGGAGGCGGTTCAAAGCCAGCCCAGTCAGGAAAAGTCCATGAGACTCCAGAAAACCACTGTGGCTCAAGTGGTAGAGCGCTGGCCTTGAGCTGAAGAGCTCAGGGACAGCAACCAAGCCCAGAGTTCAAGCCCCACAATGGACAAAACAAACAGACACATCATAGCAAACAGACCCACACAAACCCAAGCCTTAGTGGTAACCTCTACCATGGTTGGGTTCTGTGGGGCAGGTGGCTTCCTTTGGGTAGACCAAGGGTCCTGGGGACAGGGCTGGTCTGACAGCCAGTTGTTTGGACATTTCTTGGGCTTCTGCTCAGCTCTTGGCTGGCAGTTTGGGCTCCTGGGAGAGGCACAGGCACTTTCTGGAGCTGGGCTTCTGAGGCCTAGCCCTCTTAGTCACGTGTGTAAAGTGAGCTACTTGGATCTGATGAACTTCCCCTAAGAGTCCCTCTGTCCTGCTTCTCTGACCTCAGGTCTCAATGGGCCACGCACTTCTTACCTGAGGAGTTGGGTGGCTGGCTAGAGGCTCGGGTCCCCGGGGATGGGGAGGTGTTAGGCTCTTCCTAAAACAGGAAAAAGGGTTCTTGTATTAGTCTGCTCAGGAAGGCTGCTTGGGGTTGGAGCAGGAATCCTTTGTTCCAGAGTCACTTACAAACCTATTCCCCAAACCTCAACAAATACGTCTCACTTTCATAACTAGTAAGAGAATACTCATCATCAAAGAACAAAACCCCCAAATCTGGCTGAGTTCACTGCGCTGTGGAGAGCGCTTCCACAGGCAGAGGCTGCCGGAGGACAGCAGAGCTTCCTTGCGGCCTCAGCCCTAAGCCCAGACTCCTTACAGGGGAAGAGGCTTTGCACATCCTCCGATTAGCCACGCAACCTGGGAACCTGGGGAGCCCTGGGCTGGCCTTTTTTTTTCTTTCTTTTTTTCTTTCCAGTCCTGGGGCTTGAACTTAGGGCCTGGGCACTGTTCCTGAGACTCTTTTGCTCCAGGCTACCACTCTACCACTTGAGCCATGGCACCACTTCCAGCTTTTTCTGTTCACTAAGGAATCGAGCCCACAGTTTCATGTGTGCTAGGCAAGCAATCTACCACTAAGCCACCTTCCTACCCCCTGGGCTAGCATTTTCATTGGGGTAGAATTGGTCCTTGGAGTGGTTATGTAATTGGCCATCAGCCAGCAAGTGGCAGAGTACCTGTCTGTCACATGACTCTAATTTCAGGGCTCCTATCTTCTTTTATATAATACTTTTTTTCTCCATTAACTATAATCCACTGAAGAGAATTTGGAAAATACTTAAAGTGAAAAAAAAATAAGCTGGCCACCTATGTGTCTTTCTACTTTAACCTTGCGTGGAGCTTCTGCAGGAAACCTTGCATTTTAGAGGCAAGAAGGATTACAGGGATGCAGGCAGCTGGCTGTGGTGGCAGTATGCCTATAATGCCAGCTACTAGAGAGGCTGATGCATAAGGATCAGTCTTGAGAAGGGCAACCCTCGCTGCATACCAGACACTGCTTTAACAACAAACACCTGAACAAAACAAATAAGATGGGGGAGGGGGTGGGCAAAAGAAAAAAGAGAAGGAAACGATGGAATGTGAGGGAAAGAGCTCCATCTTAGGGTTGAAGGCTTCAGAATCCCTTGGTTGTGGCTTGAGAAGCTGGGGCCACAATGCACCAGCAGCGACGTATGAGAAGCCAGCACCAATCTAAGGGAGGCAATGTCTGAGGGAATGTGGCTGTCTGCTACTACCCGCAGCCCTGCCTCAGGGGATGTTGGCCTTCCATAAACAGGTGGCAAGTTATTGAGGGCCAAACTTCATAGTGGGTGCCAGGCATGGTGGCCCAGTGAGGAGGTCCAACGTGGCTCCCTGGCCTGTGGTCTGGCAGGAGATGGAGTCTGCCTGGCATCTTGCCCATGTGCAGGGCTCAGAAGCACCCTGGGAGAAGAGCCAGGCCGCATGAAGGGCTCTCCCCAGCTTTGGGATCGGGGAGGCTGTGTCTGGGATCAGGGTTCCTGTAGAAATGCAGGCCGAGCGAAGCTGGTTGGCAGAGGCAGGGGGAAGCGCAGTGGTCAGGCCCAGCACAGCTGCATGCGGCACAATGTGGGGAGCGCGTGGCTGGATGGAGAGGATGAGGCAGGAAGTATATACTCGTCCCTGGCGGCTGTGTTCTCTCTCATTCTGCCACTGAGGTGCGTTTGAAGCTGAGACTAGTGCTTACTACAAAGTTAACCCAGAGCAAAGAAAACTGACTGCCCTGAATGCAAGTGGATGTGGGCGCTGTGCTAGCATGCTAGCCTCCAAGATGCCCACCAATGACAAGAGCCTGGGGTTCCAGAATACTCCACCACAACTCACCATCAGCTCCTGTTGGGCTCAGTGGACTCACGAGGAGTCTTTAGGGTCAGAAATAATAGGGAAATAAACCCACTCCAGCTGCCACTATAATTCTTCTATAGCAGGTACTCTGACCCCCAAATCCCTTGCTGAGACACAGTGTGTCTGAGCACCCTGGGACACAGGGGAGGTAGACTCCTTTGTTCCTGAGGGTTCTGGGCTGCTCTCAGAACTTCTGGCTGGTTTTGGCCTTTCTACCTGGCCTCCATGTCCTCAGGGCTGCAGCTCCAAGGATGGGGCACCGTCTGGTATACAGAATGCTGTGTGTGTGTGTGTGTGTGTGTATGTGTGTGTGTGTGTGTGTGTGCCCCTCCTACAAAGCAGTGAAATGCCACCATGCGTGTCCAAACAAGATACACGCCAGTACCCCGAAGGCCTAGCTGGCAGCTTTGCTTACTCTGGGAGCAGCCCCAGGAGTGGGCAGTGAGGAAGTGCCTACCGTTTGGCTCTCATCTTCCTTTCTGTCAGCAGGCTTATCTGTCTGGGAGGCTGCTTTTCTCCTAAACACAGGGAGGAAAAAAGACATAAATCAGCTCCTGTCTGCCTCTGTGTGGGACCCACCCAGTCCCTCAGGGAAGGAGTTCACAGTGTGTATGTTTTGGTAGTACTGGAGTTGGAACTCAAGGCCTTATACTCGCTAGACAGGTACTGTGCCACTTGAATCACAGTCCCCACCCTCCTACCCTTCTATGAGGCCCTTGCAGCTTTAGCTCGGGTCCGCCTCTTCCCTGTCCCGTCCTCAGGACAGTGGCTTCTCTGCCTTCCCAGGGGCCTGAGCACGGCTCTCCGCCTCTGCTGTTCTGCCTGAAGGACTCTCCCTCGGCCTTAGCTTGCATTCTTCCAGGAGTAATGGAAGTAGCCCCACGTGGGTACAGCCACAGTAACCGCTCACAGGACTCAATGCACTGCCTTGTGAAGGTTATTGATGTCTTGGCAATTTCTGTCTGTCCAGACCCAGCGGGGGTTTTGGGAGGGGTGGGTGCTGGGGATTGCCTTACTGCCAGCAGGGGCCCAGGCTGCCCTGCACAAAGCCCCAGCCGAGCTATCTGTGCCCGTAGGCCTCCGTCTCCTCACTTCAGCCCCACAGACCCTCCCGTGTTTCACCAGATGGAACTCAAGGCACAGAGATGTCACTCAAACTGGCCAGCCTGGGAGGTGGCCGGAAATGCCAGGGACTGAGAAGGCAGCAGGGGCCGAGGACACAGGCCCCCGTCATCGCATCTGCCACGTGCTTATTCAGACAACAGTGCGTGATCTGGAGAAGGCCTGCTCCTGTCCCTCTGGTGCCTGGCTCGCCAACAGCCTTCGTCGCTCTGGGTTAGCACATTCCTGGTGTCGGCCACACGTAGAGCATAACACAAGCTTTGCATCCCCTCGAAGAGCTGCACTGTCTCGCCACCTGCTCAGGTTTCCTCCATGGAAACAAAAGAGCCATAGTATCAGGCTGATGGGCATGGGCAGGCTGGAGCCACACCTGGGGTGGCTGGAAGAGTGGATGACCCAGCAGGCTCAGAGCCAACCACAACACAAAGCAAAGTGTTCACGCCTCATGTCCTCAGAGTGGCGCCTGGGCTCTTGCCACTTTACTACTCCTCCCTGGCACCCTCCACAGTGAGCAGGAGGAGGTGAGCACCTTCGTCCACCAGCCGCAGAAAGCTGGGTGACACATCTGCATGGGGGATCCTAAATGCAGGCCTTTCCTTCTGCCACCTACCCCCCCCCCCCCCCCCCCCCCAGTGTATCTCTGGAATGATCTCCAGACCTAGCCCTACTCAGGACAGGCCTGGCACGCAGCAAAGGCTCCATGAAATCTTGGAACACTAAAAGGAAGAGAAGTTTAGAGTTTAGAAGTCTAGCTTTGGGTCTCAGATGAACTCCTTGAGTGGGAAAAACTGAAGATACTATTTGGCTTGCTTGGCTGAACCTGGTGACACAGGGTCACTGCACAGGACGCCGAGGGAGAGCAGCTGCCCGCGGCGGGTGAAGCCGCCTGCACTCCTCAGACTGCAGACACAGGACCCACCTCTTGGCCAGCAGTTTGTTCATCTCCTCCATGAGGCCTCCGCCGCCGCCCCCGCTGCTTGCCCTGTTGGCATCAGACTTTGAGGTCCCGCTAGGACTGGAGCCTCCAGATGCATCTTCTGGCTGAGGATAAAGGAAGCATGTCTCAGACGCTGGTGTGGTGGCAGGAGACATAGCAGCCCCTCGCCAGGAGAAACAAGATGTGTACCAATGACTCTCACAGCAATAATGCCACCTCAGGGTGAGGTATCTAGTTGACTTCCCCAACCCAGGACACAGGCAACATTCTTGGGGCTACAGGCTTGAGCCAGCGCCCTTGCCAGTACCAGCTGTAACATGAGGAGAGGGGGAAGGCACAGTTCTGTGGAAGGGGACTGAACTTTAGACCTATGATCCACATCGAGGCACTGCAAAGAGCACACACGTGGGGAAGGAAGGCCTGGAGGGGTGGGAGGGAGGCTGGGGTGGTTTCTAGGAGATAACTGAGTGATAAGGAGCAGTGGAAAGCCAAGAACTTGGAAGACATGGAGCTTGAGTCCAAATTGCAGTTCATAAACTGCATCACCGGAACAGGTCATTTAAACTCCCTGTGCCTCGGTTTCCTCACCGACAGAGGAAGATTCGTGCACTCCAGTTCTGAAGGCAAAGGAGAGGACAGGAACAGTTTAATGTAACTAAGGCTCCTTAGCGTTTACGAAGCCCTGCCCACAGACCTTTTAGTGCAAGTTGTAGAAGGTCAGCTAGAGCTGGGGCAGGCTGGTGCCTGGCATCTCAAAGATGGCATCTGATGGCCTGGCACAGATTCTGCAGGTGAGTCAGGGAGTGGTCTGTTCACGGAGCCCGGTCTCTTACCCGCTGTACCCTCCTCAGCTTGGCCCCGGCCAGGGCGGCAGCCAGTCCTGATGCAGAACCCTCGTCGTGGCTGGCCCCCTGGGCTCCTCCAGCTGGCAGGGGCGGCGGTGGGGGGGGAGTGGCCCCTGTGGGTGGAGGTGGGACTGGGGGTGGGGGTGGGGGTGGAGGCCCACTACAGGAGAGTGGGGCGCCGGCCGCAGATGAGGGATGTCCCGGTGGGAGAATGGGCCCTGAAACACAATTGGGGAAGGGGTTTTCAGCTGCCCAGCCTGCTGGTCTCCCTCTGGTCCCTGGGAACAGGGACAGAGGGCATCTTGGACTGCAAACAATGAGGTTCAGTCAAGGTCTGCTTTCTCCAGGAAGCCTCCATGGAATGAACTTGGCGCTGATACAATTATTCCCTGCTCTGGTCTGTTTAGCATCTGGGGCCCAGAAGAACTCAGCGTCACACAAGTGCTTAACATTCCTTGAGCTCAGTGAACTTATTCTTGCTCCAGCAAGGCTTCTCCAGTGGGAGAGAGAGTTACTTCTAAGTACTCTGTACTATGCTAGAGTCGACAGAAGTCACTTCCCAAGATGTGCTGGGGGGCAGGGGTCCGTGCTGAGCCCATTATGCTCTATGTATCCACCCTCCACCTTACACGGCAGGAGCCTCCATGCTGCCCGGCCTGTGCGCTAGGCACTGGAGGAACAGCCACAGCTTTGTGCTCATAGTGAGCAAAGATGAGCGAGGAAAGTCAGCAAGTTATACGGACTGATACAGAATGGGGGCTGTGGCAAACTGACAAGTGACAAGTGCCACCAGGAGCAGGCTCAGAGGCTGCAATGCCTGTGAAGCAGGGCTCCACTCGGCTGAAAGCTCTTCAGAGAACTTCCCCTCCTTGAAGTCAGGCATCAGGCTAGGAAGGAGAAGCAAGGGTGAGCAACCAGGCTTAGAAAAGAGAAGCTCCTCGCCACAGCGGAAGCAGAAGGGAATCCAGGGCAGGCAGCAGCTGCACTAGAGCAGTATTGAGGAGCAACGGAAAGGCCTGGATGGGGCATGACTTAGAAGTGCACCAGGAGTGCGCGGCAGAGACCAGCAAGGCTGTTTTCATATCAGTAAAACTACACACTGTTCACCTGCTTACTTCAGAGACTACATCTGAACAAATTAAACAAGACAGGGATGTAAAAGCACTTGGCAATAAGCAATTTCTATGCCTATCAATGAGTGGCCAATGCCATTGTCTGGTGTGTTTAGCTCCTCAGGCATTCAAGGTCGAAGCCTGGAGACCACTGTCCTGGGCAGTGGTCTTTGACCCAGCCCTCTGCACTTACCATGGCCACAGCCTTCCTTTTGTGTTAGGATGTATGTCTTCTTGGCTGGATAGTGGGCTCCCTGGGAGCAGGGACTCATGCCTGCCCTGCCTCTGGTGTGTCTCAGCCCTCTGCATGGTGCCTGACACACAGGAGATTAGGTGTGTCCTCTTGGGGAAGGAGTGATGGGAGGCCCAGATGGCTGAGCAGAAGCCCGTCTGTGCCTACGTCTTCCTCCCTGATCCATTCCTGAGAGATGGTCACTGGATGTGATCAGCTCAGAGGGCCTACTGTGCCTTGGGTCCCAACCGAGGGGCTGCTTGGAAATGGGTGGGGAGTGCGGCTCAGAAGAGCTCTCACCTGTGGCTGAGGTTCTTCTCTCCAGAGACTCTTGGCGGTGCTGCTGCTGCTCCATCACTTGTCTGAAAAGCAAGCACAGAGGATGGCCTAATCTGTCTGTGTCCAGCGTAACACGCTCTGGGCCATCTGGACTGGTGAACTCAACGTACAGAGTTGATTTCTCAGTCCTTCCCCACTGAGTGGCTGCCTCCACGTAAAAGAGGGGACACGCCGGGCTCAAGTGCCCAAATGGGGAAGGGCTAGCCATCTCCTGAGTTCTGGTACACTAGCAAAGGGCTGCACAGCGGGGGAGAACTTCTGACTGACTTGATTTCATTCATTGGACTGAGACTGATCAGGCTTTTCCTTTAGGCCACAGATCCCTAGCCATTTCTGGCCCCAGGAAGGTCTGTTCTTAGTGTACCTGGCTGACCTCTGTGAGACAATTCTTAGGGACTATTGCTTGTCAGGAGAAGGCCACACACCATATCATTTCTACTGCACACCCACTGCAGGACAGACCTCTTTGGTTCTGCTGTACAATGTCACATGCATCTCAATGGGACCAATATCCTAGTACTCTAATGGCCTTGGGTGCTCTCAGATGCTGAATGAGTAAGGACAGTGATCCCTACGGATATCCTCTGAGTGCAGTGGTGAATGGTAGAAAGGAGAGGCCTTCTGGTATCACCTAGGAATGATAGCAGGGCTGCACACTCCACCCGTGTGCTACTGAAACCCAGGGTTGAGTGTTCCCAGGCCGGCACTGTTGAAAGCAGGCTGTGTCTGTGTGTTGGCCATGGACCTAAAGCCTTGGACTGAAGTGAGTTCTGGGTCTCTGGTGTGCAATAGGTGCTCAGTCAGTGTTTTCTGAAGTAGAAATACATGAATCTCATCTAGGAAAGGAGCTTTTTAGTCACTTCTCTGAGATTCATGGCTTCATGATCAGAGACAAGTCATTTCCTGTTATAAGCCTCAGAGGCCTGGGTATAAAATGAGTACCATGGCCTGCAAGTAGTATGTGGGTATGTGAAGAGCTCCCACCAGCATCTGCATCAGCTTCTACATCCAAACTGCCTGAATTCCAACTTCCTCCACAGGATCACTCAGGAATCCACAGTAAAATGAAGACCTTGGAAAAATCAGGTCTTAGACTGGGGATGCAGTGTAGTGGTAGAGTGCTTGTCTAGCATGTATAGGGTGTTGGTTCTATCTGTAGAACTGCAAAAAACAAAAACAAAAACAAAAACCAACTCTTCTGAAGTTATGACTGTGCACTATGAGCTATACCTCTCTCCTGGAAAACGAACTGTGGCACTGAGGGCTTCCGTACTTCAAAGTATGACCACCAGGGGGCGCTCTGGTCTGGCGCATGTTCTTTGCAGCCCACCTTGGGTTCAAAATAGGGCAGTTTAATGGAAGGACCTATATAACAGCAGTAAGTCTCTGCATTTTTGCCTCTCCATGCCTTCTTCTGGGTAAAGGCTTCCTGGGACCTGGCAGGGGCTTGAAACTGAAGTCAGACTTAGCTGCTGGCCTTCTTGTGCTCAGGCTACATTATGCTTCGGCCTCCTATTGTCAGGAGGTGAGCCATTTCCATTCTGAGCCTCAGCTAGCTTATCTGGGAAAAGCTAACAGTAATAACAACCACTAATGGTTACTGTGAGGATTGAAATAATACAAAAGCACCCAAAGATCTTCCTAAGTTGCAAAGTGCTATAGTTCTGAGGGCAGATCAGTGAACACCTGTGAACTGACAGAAGCACATGCTCATCTAATACCTCAGGCAGAGCAAGGTTAACAACATCTTCAAAGGAGGTAACAGGGTAAGAGCAATGGCTTGCCCAGGATAATGACACAGCATGTCAGAGACAGAAGGCTTAGGGATCCTTCACCCGAAGGCATCTTGGAGAGGCCAAGGAAGAGAATGTGTTAAATCTCACACCAGTTGATGGGTGGCAGGCACCAACTCCCTGCTGTTCAGCGCTGCAATGGCACTTGCCTACACACCTGGAGTAGGGTGTCTCACCGCCTGGGCTGGGCCTCACTTCCCTCGACAAGCGCTCTAGATCTGAGGCACAGGCTGTTCGAAGCAGATCACCAGGCATAGAGATGGCAGACTGGGTCTGGGGGTATTTCCTTGGGGAGGATGCTACAGACCTCTGGTGTGATCTCTGGACATAGCACAGTGCTCCCTTCCCGGCAGGGGAAGGATCACAGCCCAGGGAGCTGTCTCCCGCAGGCTGTGCCCTCTAGGTCATAACTACCTCCTCTGGCACTTGGGAAGGTTAAATTAAATGGTGACTGACCAGCACATGCACATTGTCAGTCTCAGCATAAGGGCTATATTCCGGAGGTCAGGGTGCTCACTATAAAACACCGGGACCTCCACGGGCCTCTGGGACTCCATATCCAGGAAAGGCTGCCTGTAGTAGA
Organism: Dipodomys spectabilis; assembly: GCF_019054845.1. NCBI lineage: Eukaryota > Metazoa > Chordata > Mammalia > Rodentia > Heteromyidae > Dipodomys > Dipodomys spectabilis. The sequence continues at coordinate 781,784 of NW_024870834.1, forward strand.
GCTCTCCCTCGTTTCTGGTCTGGCCTGTTGCCCCTGCCTTGAGTGTGTCCTCCCCAGCACTATGGAGGAGGTATCGGGCTGGCAGCTGTGGGTTACCTTCTCTGCATGTCCATCTCCTCAGGAGAGGGGCCATTCTGCACCTGACGCTGAGTGGAGGGGCCTGCGGAGCAGAGAAGCAGAGTGGAGCAGTCAGTAGAGGGAAGGAAAGCCCTGCAGGTAACCATGACTACAACTCCCTCCCCACGTCCCTCCTGGCGTCTCTTTCCCAGTGGGCCCTCCCACCTGTGCACGACTTTGTCCCACCCAAGTCAATCACCACTTCTCCCTTTCCTGTGGCTCCATGCTGAGCCAAACTATTAGCTGTTGGCATCGCTTTCATTCCCTTCAAATGATATTTGATATTTCTGCCTCCTTACTCTCTATTGTCCCCACAACTCCTTAACCCTAGCTCTAGCCTAAAACCACCATGACAGTGGCCCAAACCAACACGTCTGTGTTATTGTGCATTGAGCACACAAGTGAGCTCGATGGTGGGTGAGAATTTAGGTCTGCCTATGTGCGGGTGGGGGGTCGTCTTTGCCTCATGCCCTGCTGCCTGCACTAGGTTCTGCAGCTGTGCGTGGGGAAGAGCGAAGTCTTGGCATCACTCTACTCTGGATTGCCAGGGAGCCCCTCAGATCACATTCAGCACCTTAGAGACAGGACCTCGCTGTCAAACCTTGCGCTCACAGAAGCGTTGGTGCTAAAAGCCTGTGTCAAGGTTCCCCATGCCTCGAACCTGAGAAAGAAAAGATGGTTCCATCTCTGACAGTTCAGGTGTCCTGTGGAAACCACAGAGTGCCACAGGGACTTGGAGAGGGACTGTAGGCAAACCTAAGATGTCAGCAACACCAAAGCTACACAACTTCAATACTGACATGCGGGAATCTCACCTCAGAAGCTCAGAGAGTTGAGGACCCTTGCCTCCTTGTTCTCAGGAAACAAGCAATTGATATACAAGCCCTATTACATCAGTGTCTGGGCACTTCCTTCCTTCAACTGAATTCTAGTTCTCACAACTAGTGCAGGGAACTTGGAATGGTAGAGAAAACTAACCCAGAAATGAAAATGACTAGTTCAAAGTCTTATTATAACAAGAGGCAGAGGAAGATATTTAGCTACAAAATACCACCTGCTTCTGCTCCGCTTTTTTTGCAGTACTGGGATTTGAACTCAGATCCTCATGTTCTCACTTGGCTTTTTCTCTCAAAGCTAATGCTGTACCACTTTGAGCCACACCTCCACTTCTGGATGCTTGTGCTAGTTAATTGGAGATGAGTCTTACCATCTTTTCTTCCGAGGCTGGTTTCAAATCGTGATCCTCAGATCTCAACCTCCTGAGTAGCTCCAACAGGAGCATCTGGCTCCTCTCTTCCCTCCTCCCCCTTATTTTTGTGCCAGTTCTGTGGCATAACTCAGAGTTTGGGTGCTATCCCTGAACTTCTTTTTGCTCAAGGCTAGTACTCTACCACATGAAGAACCACAGCTCTACTTCTGGCTTTTTGGTGGTTAATTAGAGACAAGAGTCACACAGACTTTCCTGCTCCAGTTAGCTTTAAACTGCAATCCTCATATCTCAGCCTCCTGAGTACCTAGGATTACAGGGGTAAGCTATAGTGCCTGGCTCCCTCCCCCACCCCCTGCCATTTTTGGGCAGGACTGGGGTTTGAACTCAGGGTCTTATGCTTGTTAGGTGCTTTACTTCCAGATATACAGACAGACACAGACATAGACACATGCACATACACGCATACAGCCTCATTTTTCAGACAATAATTTTGCCCAGGCTGACCTCAGACCTAAGTTTTCCTGCCATGGCTTCACAGATAGCTGGGATGACAAATATAAGCACCATATCTGTCTATTGATTTAAGATGGGGTCTTGAACTTTTTGCCTGGGCTGGCCTCAAACTGTGATCCTTCAGATCTCTGCTTCCTAACTAGGCGGAGCTCTAGACATGAGCCAGAATGTGCTTTCATGCTTGGTCAAAAACAATTCCTTTCTTTCTTAAATTCAGCCTCACTGTGGTATCAGATTGAGATTAGCTTGAAGAATAAAGCTGGTGACTCACATGCCACCAGCCAGTCACCTGTAATCCTAGCTACTCAGGAGGCTGAGATCTGAGGATTGTGGTGTTCAAGGTCCTGAGTTTAATTCCCAGAACAGAGAGAGGGGGTGGGAAGAAGCTAAGTCCCTTGGACGGAATAGCCTCTGGTCTATGGCCTGTCCCGTCCCAGGGCTGAAGCCTTGGGTGTCTGGGCTCCACAGGCTGCTCTAAGCTCCTTTGCATCTGCTGACCTGGTATGGTCAGGGTGACTACCTCTGCCCCCAGAGAGCAGCCAGCTGCCCACCCTGTGGTCTGATGGGGCGACTTGCTTTGGATTCCTCCTTCTGCTGGTTGGCCTGCACTTGTTCCCAACATCCTCAGCCAGAATGCTTCTCCAAAGGGCTAGGGAAGGCCAACAGGAGCTCCAGCTTCTCCCAGGCCTGGTTCTGACACTTGAGACACACTTCAAAGTTGGCTGGAGAGCAGAAAAGACAGCACTTGATTGCGTATGGCCCTCCACTATGCCTACTGTCTCTCAACTGGCCAAGCTGCCCCATGCAGAATCTCAGGAGGGACAAAGAGAAGGCCTATTCTTCCTCCCACCCCCTTCAGTCACAGGGCTTGAACTCTGAGTCTGGGCACTGTCCCTTAGCTCTTCAGCTCAAAGCAAGTGCTCTACTGCTTAAGCCATAGCACCACTTGCGGTTTTCTGAGTGGTTTACTGGAGATAAGAGTCTCACAGACTTTCCTGCCTGGGCTGGCTTTGAATCTCAATCCTCAGATCTCAGCCTCCTGAGTAGTTAGGAGTACAGGCATGAGCCTCAGCTGTATGGCCTGAAGGCCCATTCTTTCTTGGCAGTCTGGTCCCTTGGGAAGACCCCAGGCAACAGGGCACTGGTGGGTGCTCCTTCATCAAAGACTCTGTTTTTCAGGCAGGAGCAGCTGCACACAGGAAAGCTCTTGGGTTACTAGTAATCACATGCTTATCTGTTCAGTGCTGAACAATCTCGGGTGTCATCCCTGCAGTACGATTAGAGGCCAAAGTGGAGGACAAGTCACCTCTCACCCCGAGCTGAGATGGGATCCTGCAGAATCCCAGGCAGTGGACAGGAGGGGAACTTGATCCTCCCACTCCACCTTCCATAGCTCAGCAGTTACCGAGTCTTACTGGTTCTATGTGTGCTGCCCCCAGAAACCCTGGGTCTTTCCATCCACTCCTGGCTGCCTCCATATCTCTCTCGTGGACTCATGTCTGGGTTTACCCTTTGCCCCTACCCCTGTCCTTTCTCCATACCTGCCCTGTACATGGACACTACAGCCCATGTGGCCTCGGGGAAACAGAGCTGCCCATTGCAGGTTACCTGATAGGAGTCGAGGCTCCTCGGGCTTGGCTTTAGCCCTTCTGCTTCCTGTTCCCGCTCACCAAGCCTGACCCCAAAGTGCTCCCTACCTCCTCATGTTCTGGGGACTAAGCAATCCGCCTGGGACGCCTTCTTCTCCTGCCATGGTTTCTAGGCTGATCTCTCAGTCCCCTCTGTCACAAAGCCTGCCCAAGTCCCACTCTCCTCTCCATTTCCCCACATGGATGTGGGGAGACTCCCAGCCACCTCTCTCATCACTGCGATCTGAGAGCTAACTTCTCTTCCACACCAGACCCTGAGCTTGAGGGCACAGAGTATAACTCTCACTCATCAGCAACTCTGGAAGGGGTCAGGTTGTAAGCATTATGCCCACCTTTGGTCCTCAGCTCCACCCAGACCTGAGGGCCTCCTAGCTCTGGAGTTCCCGCCATAGAGCTGGCCCCTCCCTCTCTCCATCCAGACCCACCTGAGCTCCCACCTATCTCACTTCCGACCCCCAGACCCTGCTGCTACCTATATATAGTGGAGGGCGCCATGTGCTCCCTCTCCGGAGGAAATATGGCTCCGGTAATAAACCTTTTAACAATCTTTCTCCTGTGCCTGCAGGCCTCTGAGTGGTCCCCTGGGATGCATGTGATGGATCCTTTCACAGGTGAAGAGGCTAGGCCAAACCAGCCTTAAGTGAAAGTACAGACCATCTAATAGGTGAGGCTCAGCAATACAGGCTAAGAAGGGGCTTTGGTTTGAACATTGCCACTAAAAACTCTTGTTGAGAATTTAACTGCATTGTAATGGTATTAAAGGTTGAGACTGTTAAAAAAAAAAAAAAAAAAAAAAGACCAGCCAGTGCTGGTGGCTCACACCTGTAAGCCTAGCTACTCAGGAGGCTGAGATCTGAGGATCGCGGTTCAAAGCCAGTCCAGGCAGGAAACTCTGTGAGACTCTTATCTCCAATAAAACCACTAGAAAACCGGAGGTGGTGCTGTGGCTCAAGTGGTAGAGCACTCGCCTTGAGCTGAAGAGCTGAGGGACAGCGCCCAAGCCCAGAATTCAAGCCCCATGACTGACAAAAAAAGACCAGGCCATGAGTATTCCATTCATTAAGTGTATATATCTGTTTGTCTTTCCTTTTTTGGTACTGGGGATGGAACCCAGGATATTGCACTTGCTAGGAAAGTGTTTTGCCACTGAGCTACATCCCAATCCCATTCTTATATATAGAATTTGGTGATATTATAAAAGGCTGAGTTTAGTCCCCTCTGGCAATTCTCTTGCCTTCGCTGTTGCAGCAAGAAGATCTCACCAGATACCACATCTTTACTTTGGGAATTCCTAGATTGTGGAACAAAGCCAGTAAGTTCCTAATGATAAACTAATTCATCTTAAGTGTTCCATTACAACAGCATAAAGGAGACTAAGAAAGAAGGGACCCTTCACATTCATGCTTGTTCAGAAAAGAGGCCAATCAGAGGTGGGTTCTATTCTTGCTAGGTTGATGAGAAGCCCTGGGGCCCAGCTGAAGAGAAGGGGCTGCTAACCCAGCCTTTGTTTCCCATGTCTTTCTGCCAAGGGCCTCTCTAGCTCTTCACCAGCTGTGAGATGTCTGGAGACATCTGCTGTGGTCACGTGGTCATCCTTCTCTGAACAGCAAACACAGGAGGGCACTCATCTGAGGACCATCCCTTAACCAACTTGTTCCCAGGAGCAGCTTGGTGGCAGGAGTGAGATTACCTGCCTAAGGCTCTGCCCCACATTTGTGAGCTGGGCACCCCTGGGTAATCTCCCTGCATCGTCATCTATAAAGTGAGACGCTAACACCAACACGAATATGAATAATGGTACCTCACAAAGCTGGTGGGGAAAAAAATGAATTGCTTGATCCAAGAAGCACTTGGTAAAACCTGCAAAATGTTAGCTGTTGTGGCCACTTAAACTCTGCGAGGTCACATATGAACCTGCCTGTGCATAGCTCCTTGGTCCGGGTTGGTCTGTAGATGCTATTCAAAAGGCACTCCTATTCCCAGGAGGGGCAGTGGCTGAGAGGCTAGGGCCTGGCTTGCCTGAGGGAGTTTCCAACTAGGATAACACTCTTCACCTCTGGCAGGTCTTACTAAAGTCAATGAAGAGCATATCTGTACTATGGACACATAGAAAAATGCAAAAGAAAATAAGCCAGAATGCCACATACTAGAAAAAGCAGGGTAGCCAGGTGCGTTACTGGTCTAGCCCAGGGCATCAGGGCTCACCTGTTGGCAGCAAGCCAAGCCTCCTCTCTGAACATAAAGGGCTGGGAGAGAAAAGAGGCTGAGCCTCAGCTGAAACCTGAATCCATGTCTGTCTGTTCCAAGTCCCATAGGACCCAGATGGTTTTGGGGAAGTGGCTGACTTCTTGCTGTCTGAGGTCCAAATTCCACCAAACACCCACTCCTCCCATGGTAACTTGGGGGGAGGTATCCTTTTATCTCTGCAGGTGATGTAGTGGAGACTATAGGGGAAAATCAACAAGGGGAGAGGGTGAAGTGGGGCCAGCCTCCAGCTCTAAGCCTATTGGAAGGTCAGTGAGAGAAAGGAGAGGAAAGGAGGTTGGCTGGAGGGGTAGATGTAACGGACCCAAGGCAGACTGTGTGACTGGAGGAAGCGAAGCCCAGAAGATGGCACCCCATTAAGAGAGTACCTAAGACAGGCACTGGGAAGGGCAGTATCCCACCTGGGACTCACTGAGGGTGTCAGGCAGGTGACACCACTTGAGAAGGGCCGTAACTGGTTGCCATGTGCCTTTCACAGGCTGCTCCAAGATGGTGTGACCTTGTACTTGAAACAAGGGAAAAACCTGACTAGAGTGTCGTGGCATTTCCTTTGCCTTTTTAGTTCACCTCTGACGATGGTCATGATGACAACTGTTGCCTAGATTGCTTTTCAAGGAATTTTAAGGCTGCTTTTGTTGACGTTACCAACTCCTTCACTGGCCTGTGCAGGCATCCAACTGGTGACCTTTTGATGTCAGAGGGCTGAAAACTAGCCCATGATCATGTTATGCCACCATTGTCCCTCCTTCCCCCGCTCCCTTCAAGACATGCTCTCTTGCTACGAAGTCCAGACTGATCTTGGCTCATAATCTTCCTGACTCAGCCTCCTGACTGCTGGGGAAACAGATGTACACTACAAATGTCCAGCTGTGTCACCGTTTTCTTTCCTGCCTTTTTTCTTCCTTTTTTGGGTGATATTGGGGGTCTGAACTCAGGGCTTTATGCTTGTGTGATTGGCTGGCACTGTATATCCTGAGTCACACCTTTAGCCCTGCTTTTTGCTGGTGATTTTGGAGATAGAGTCTCAAGGACTTTTCTTCCCAAGTTGGCTTTGAATTACAGCCTTTCAGATCTTAGCCTTCTGAGCAGCTAGGATTATAGTGTGAGCCACCAGTGCCCGGCAATGTGCCACCATTTTCTGAACACATCCTATGACATTATTAAGATTAATGATGCATCTGCAGATCACCAATTATCCTACTTCTTATCACCTTCTCTCATGCCCTAAATTGCCCTGGTTCTTCATCCTGTGCATGTCCTAAAGCCCTATCTTTGGAGAGAACTATTAGAGTCTTGCTCTTCCATCTCTGCACGTGGCTATCCTGGGAATAAACTCTCTCGAGAAAAACTCATCACTGCAGTGATTATACAATATGGTGGGAGGAATGGTCTCTAGTAGCATACTTGGTATTTGTATTACACTTCTTCAGGCTTTTACAACATCAGTTTTTGACATAAGGACCTGACAAAGGATTCCAGTGCAGGATACCATCAACTGCAAGCATGCTGCCTATCTGTAACAGGAAGCAGTAGGGAGAGCGAAGGAGAGGGAAAGAACCGGATGCACATGATCAGCTTCAGGGAGAACGGACCAGAGGCAGATGACACATCTCTCCTCTCCCACACCCTCACCAAGTGGCTGAGATGCCTCAGCATGGACAATCACACACAATCACAGCACAGGGCACTCCCCACCCCCACACATGACTCTGTAACACCCAGCCTGTCTACAAACCCGTGAAGCGCAGGCACAGAACAAGTGGACAGAGTTGTTCATATTCCCAATATGTTACGCAGCTCTTGGTGTACAGTCAACATGCACTATTTAGTGCATAAAGGATACTGGGCTCTGGAAAACTGTCTGAAGATCTCCAGCCTCAGCATGGAGGACCATACAGCCAATGTACACTGATTTGCCTGATGGCAGCAGGACAGAGCAGATAGGAGGAGGGGGACAGGGGTGCAGAGGAGGCATCCCGACTGGCTCCTTCCTTGGACAGATGCGTGCCTATGCTGTGGTCTTGCTGGCTTCACTACCCATGTCCTCATCTGCAGGGTACCTAGGAGATGTGGCTCTGGAGAAAGGTGACACGTAGGGCTCTACACAGACTTAAGTGCTACCAGATCTGACCTTGGGGGCTGGGCTGATAGGCTTGAGGGCCTTAATTAGGTGGGCAGCTCTCGATGGCAGAACGTGTTCTTCCTGCTGACTGAAAGTAGTCTGGCCAGTTGCCTACAGAAATCTGTGAGGACCGGAGGGACTGTCTTATAGGCTGGGCAGTCCTGAGCATGGAGAACCGTACTCTGCTCCTCTCCGGCCCTCCCAGTAGCCTCCATACCCGCCTCTCATCCCATTCCCACCCCTGGCTGTGATCTTCTAGACTACTACATTTATAGAAATAACCTTCAGGGTGGGATTTTTTTTTTTTGGTCGGTTGTGGGGCTTGAACTCTGGGCCTGAGCGCTGTTCCTTAGCTCTTCAGCTCAAGGCCAGCACTCTACCACTTGATCCATAGCACCACTTCCAGTTTTCTGAATGGCTTATTGGAGATAAGACCTTTCTGCCCAGGCTGGCTTTGAACTGCAATCCTCAGATCACAACCTCCTGAGTAGCTAGGATTATAGGCATGAGCTACTGGTGCCCAGCTAGGGTGATATTTTTGTTTGTTTCTTTTTTTGAGATAGAGTATTGCTCAACAGCCTAGTCCTCAGACTTGCAATCCTCCAGTCTTAGCCTGCCAAGTGCTACCACATCTGGGCCTTCATGTGAGCTTTGCTGGAGTTTCACCACTAAGTAATTAAGTAATTAAGGAGAGACTCTTCCTTCTCTGGCCCCAGTTTCCTATAAAACAAGAAGGATGGAACCAACGATCATTTAGCAATCTAGATCAAAAGACAAAGAAGGAAACATGCAAAAATGTTAACAGTGGGATTTTCCAAATGATGCACCAGTGTCATGAACTAGCTTTGAAATAAATAAAGATCAAGAGTTCCTATGAAGGGCATTCCTCTGTGACTCCATCCCCTGTGAGGCTGTGGGGATCCTACCTGCATGGTAATTTAGACAGCCCAAAGTGAGCAGAGGAGGCAAAGCTGACACCTGCTTCTAAGAAAGGGCTTCTGCCAGCCTACCCCCACACATTATTGAGCCTCTGGGCCACCAGCCCCAGATTCTTCCGGGACAAGGGGACTGGGACTAAGTTTCCAGCTTATCTCTATAGGGAAGGCATCCCTTGGCCTCCTGAAAAGATGGAACCCGAGATCCCAGGAGTGCCAGAGTCAAAGGATCCAGAAGCTGCTCGGTGATACTTGATGGAATTTCTGGCCCGTGAACGGCAGCCACCTGGTTTGCACTGGGCAGAATCCCAAGCACTCCTGAGTCCCTCCCCTTCTTCTCCCCCCTCCACCACCTCCATGGCTGAGTCTCTCTCTTTCTTCTCCCTCCCCCCAACCTCTCTGGATGGCTCCTTCCAAGACATAGCCTTCATTATGCATTCCCCTCTGTGTCAAGGCCTTGTCTTCCTCATTAAGTACTATTCCGATTTCCAGGCAGGCAAGTGTCCATATGGGAATGGAGTCTGTGACCTGGGTCTAAACGCTGGTTTGGCCACTATTCTTAGAGTCACCTGGCCAAAGTCACACAGGAATTGGTGGCAGAGTTGGGGTGAGCGCCCAGGACAAATGTGTCCACATCAATGACTGATCACTGATGTGGGAACAAACATCCTATTTAAACAAATAGCAAAGGTAGGCAGTGTCTTTCTCTCCCATGCTCAGCTTAGGAGTTGACAAAATACATGACTGCCATCCCTCCACATTTTAATGTTGCTTTAGTTGCTTGCTTAAAGAAACGTTTTGGGAATCTTCCAGTCTTTTCAGCCTAGTCCTTATTGTATGAATTTAGGCAAACAGTGGGATGACAGTCTATACTAGCATTACCAGTACAAGCTGGCCTGTCAGTCCCTGAATTCCAGAAATAGACCCCATTCCTGTGCCCTACCCTTGGGCCAAGCATTTAGGACCTCATGGAGTAGAAATCCTCTTGTAAACGACAAGACTCCTTCAGAGAGGGGCGATGCCCAGGCATCATGGAGTGAAGACCCAATCAGCCCTCGAATTACGCTTCCAAAATGAGTCACCAAGGAATCTTCTTCAAGGAGGTCCTCTTCTCATTCTGACCATGACAGCTTGCAACCTGGGGTCACCCTGGATGCCAGTGAACAGCACCCCTTTCTTTCTTCCTTGCATGGAGAGGTCCTGAGGCCCAGAGAACAGGGCAGAAGTTTGCCCAAGATCACAGCCACCAGGAGCAACATGGAGGCACAACCAGGAGCAAAGCACCCGCCTCACCCCACCCCACCCACCCCACAGGTTTGTTTGTGCTTGGGACATCTCCTCAGGCAAGCTGTTTTTCTAGTAAGGTCTCCTTTTCCCTTCCTAATGAGCTCATTTAAGAACACAAAATAAAACTTGAACCTCAAACAGAACAAATCTCAAAAAACAATGTCATCTTTATGGTTCACAAAGCATTCCTGCAGAACGTTTGGTGATAGATTGCCTAATTATTCAGTGTAGGGCTTATTAGCTCCACTTTATAGATGGGGAAACTAAGGCTCAGCTCAGAAAAGATGAGGGACTTGCCTGAGATGGCTCGGGCATCCAGCAGGCAGCGTACCTGGAGCCCAGGCCTCCCGATGCCAGTTGACACTGCTGCTTCTAGGCCGCCACTTCTGCACATCCTGCCATCAGCAGTGAGACACTCTCAAAAGATCCAGCACCCCCACCCCAGCCCTGCCCCAACAGGTGGGAGGGAGAAGAGAAGCTAGGAGGAGCAGAAGGGAGAGGGAGGCGCTCCATCACCTACAGGTCACTCTGCAAAGCATGGTGCAGGCACAGTGGCAGAAGCAGAAGCAGTGGAAGGTCCACTCCCTGCTGACCATGACGGGCAGGGCTCCTCGGCACACTCCTTGAGGCACCTCTACATCCTGGCCACTTACCTCCTCTTCCTCAGCTGCCTGGCTGGCGCAGTGGTAACGGATATGCTGTCCCTCTGTCAGATGGGCTCCACCCGTCAATCTTTAATGAAGCTTCCCCAGGTAACCTATCAGCACACTCCTAGCTACCTGACTCCTTCAAGCTCTGGGGGACCTGGAGGATCATCCAGACCCCTTGTGGGGGCCCCGCCCACAAGCTCTGGATATACCAGGTGTTGCCAGAAGGACCTCCCACCGCAGCTCTCCTCTTACCTGTGGGGAAATGGGATGGAACCAGGGTAGATGTGTAGGCAGAGGAAGCAGGTTGGCCAGGAAAATGGATTCCTGGGCCCTGTGCAGCTTAGTGACCTGCTCTTCTCTGTATCCAAAGGCCTCCTGGCCTTCCATCTCCTTTTCTTCACCATCACATCTGTTCTCGCTCCTGACCTGTTTCTGCCACTTCTACTTTCTTCCCCAGGCAGATCAGCTCTGAGCTTTATGTAAGATCAACCCTGGCCCCACCAGCAGGCCTTCCTCTCTGACCCCTGCCACTGCCAGGCGGCCGTGGGTACAATGTCAGGCCTGTGGGTACAGTGACCGTGCCTTCTACGTGCAAGGCTGGTCTGTGCATCAATGATGGATAAAGTCGTGGTATCCAAAAACCTTGGGTACACAGCTCTCTGACCCATGGCACCTTCCGCCATCCTCAAGGAGCCATCGTAATTATTCTCTCTCCTCTCCTTCATCACCGTAGGATTCTGCACGTGACCTAAGTCACTGCTCCCAAGTTCCTACTTGTTTCTGGAGACTTCTCATCCCTCTCTGCACACTAGCACTTGGCACAGGACCTGGCACCAATTGTATGGGAGCACCTGTTCCCAAAGGCAGAATCCATTTCCCTATGCCATGTTTGTTTTCTCCTGTTCTTGTCCTCTACGAGTCTCTATAAAATGTTCTCCTGAAAATTGTCTTTCGTGTACCTCTCTGGTCTGTTTAGATTTGAGCCTCATACACTCTTACTTAGGGGATTTCCAACCTCTTTGCTTCAGGCTTGTCCTCTTGAGCCTGCTCTTCCATGTTAAACAGAGAGCATAGCTCTTCCTGCCATTCCTTGGCTAGGGATCAGCTGTGGTTTCCATGGCTTGCATGGGAAATCCTTACCTTGGGATGTGAGAACTAAATGCCAACTTCCTCACCTAGTCTCAGTACTTCTGGTTTCTCTCTCTCTCCCAAGTGACTGCACTTGGAAAAGGCAGCCAACGACACCAAACTTGCCTACAGTCTTCCCTTGTAGGGACACACTAGTCCCTCTGTACTTCTCTGGAATAGACTATAAGTACCCCAAATATGCATGCATTTGTAAAAACAAAACAAACCAAAAACCAAAAACCAACCCCCCTACAACCTGGACTTCAACGGAAACTCCAGCTCCAGCTCTTGGCCAGCTGCCTTCCTCCCCGCATGAAGCTCATACTGTCCGGCCCACTGCAATCTCCCTGTGGGAGCCACAGAGCTATGCTCCTGGGTTTGTACCCTTGGGACAGCTTTTCACTTGCTCCCCAAGGACTTAATCTTCCTACCCCAGGGGTTGCACGGGTGTGTGTGTGTGTGATGAAGTGTAGAGTAGCACCCACCATGTCTTCAGTGCTCACTACCTGCCAGGCGTTGCTGTGAGAATGAAGACTGTGGAAACTGCTGGGAGCTGAATTTGAGTCCTGCTCTATCAGGTGTTAGCATGTATCTGTAGCCCCCAGACCTGAACTCCAACCTGCCCTTCACAAAAGAGAACTCTCCCTGGGGCTCCCAGCAGTTTCTCCTGGATAGCTGTGCCCAGACCTTGCTGGGCACTCAGGGTAGGTCCCACCTCTAGCCCTGGCGTTACAAGGATGCCCCCCCTTCCCGTGGGGGAGATGGCCATGCTAGCTCCTCTGTTAAACCTCCTTATAAACTTGCTTCTGTATGTGATGGTTGCCGTGTGGTCTTCTGGGATGGATACTTTCATCAAGTACTCTTCCACCTCACATAAGCTGCAGGAGAAGTTCTGAGCTCTAGAGTATAATGACCGAGCCTGCCTTTCCAGGGCTGGCCCTGTCTACTCCTCCCACTTCCCCTCTCCCCTCCCACATGTGCCAGCACCAGCAGTGCTCCCGTGGGAAGCACGAAGCTCCAACATGTCACTGCGATTTTATAATTTGCTTCTTCTTTCTGCACTACTCTCTAATCTTCACAAACATGCAACCATCCTGAAGATTCAAATGAGCCATGCTGCTGTGGTGTGGATAAAGTTTCTCCCCAAAGGTTTATGTATTGAAACCTGGTCTTGGCGGTGCTATTGAGGTGTCTGGATCACAGGCTATAATTCATCAATGGATTTATCCACTGACCAGTTCACAGGGCAGTGGCTATTAGGAGGTAGAGATTAGTTAGAGGAAGGAGACAGCTGTTGAGGGGTATATGCCTTTGAGGGGTATATCTGTACACACAAGCGCGTGTGCAAGCGCACGTGCACACTCACACACACACTCTGCATCCCAGCTGCCCTGAAGTGAGTGACTTTCATCTGCTACAACCATGATACCTCACATGTACTGAGAAACAGAAGCCAAGTGACCATGCACCAAAACCTCTGACAAAGTGAGCCAAACAAACCTTTCTTCCTCCAAGCTGTTTTCATCAGGTATTTTGTCACAGCGACAGAAAAACTAGCACACATCTCCATCCCCAGAGCTCTCCCAGGAGACTGCTCTCTTACCACAGCTCAGGCATGCTGTGAGTCCCGTCATTCCCTCCACTATAGTATGCATCATCCTGTATCCACAGGTCTCTGTAACCAGCCGCAAGTTCCATGAATGCAGAGACCAAATCTTACTCATAATTGTGTGCAAAGTGCAGAATATATGCCCAGTAATTCACAGGTGCTGTTTGTTCATTCATTTGCCAAACACACAGAATTGTGATAAGCATTATGGATCCAGCCATGGATACAAACTTCTTACTTAGAACTTGCGATCTACAGAGGGTAGACAGACAAACAAGTAAGGACACAGCACAAAAACAGCAAATTATGGTAGGCTGAGTGTGGGTCCAACTTAAGACAGACAACTGATTAGATGACATTTAAGTAGAGGCCCCACCGAAGTGAGGGAAGGAGGGCAAGGACACCCTGGGCACAAGGGACAGCAGGGACCCAGGCCCGAGCCGGATGCGCCAGGCCTCTTTGGGGAATGGTAAGGAGGCCAGTATGACTAGAACCAAGTAGGAGAGAGAGAGTAGGAGAAAGCAAAGGCAGCAAGGTGGCCAGGCCAGAGCCCACAGGGGGCATACAAGCTTCAGAAAAGAACATGGACTTCTTTAAGAAGCTGAAGTCCTTGAGAGCTGAGCAAGGACTGACCTGACGTAGACCTAGAAAAATTGATTTGCTCGCTGCGTAGAGAAGAGACTCAAGAAGGTGAAGTGTGAAAGTAGGCAAATTGAGCTGGTGGCTGTTGTAAAACTTGTTTGCTGAATGGATGGCTAGATGGACGAATGCAGGCAGAAGACAAGCTGGTGGGGGACAGGGGCTCAGGTGCTCATTCCCTGTCCGTATTAGAAACTGAAAGTTGTATCTCTAATTCAACCCTTCACTCTCCAGATGCTATGGAAGGTTGTGTGAGTTAGCTCTTATCCTTTATGCACTGAAGATGTGAAATTATTGAAATGATGAACTGAACTGTACTGCATTTATCTTAAATGCAGCTTTCATTTTTTTAAAGGTATCAGGACTGAGGCTTGAACTCAAGAGCCTGGGTACCGTCCCTGAGCTTTTTTGCTCAAGGCCAGTTCTTTACCACTTGAGCCACAGCTCCACTTCTGTTTTATTTTGGTGATTAACTGGAGATGAGAGTTTCACAGGCTTTCCTGCCAGGGCTGGCTTTGAACTTCAATCTCAGGTCTCCGCCTCCTGAGTTGCTAGGATTACAGGCGTGAGCCACTGGTGCCCAGTGAAATTATTGTTCTTTAGGGAAGAGGTTATATGAGAAAAAAATATATGAACATTTATGAATTCTTCATTCACTTTCATTGGTATTTGCCTACAAAGATGGGATTATATTCATAATTTACTCTGATCAAGTTGGGTTAACAGCAGATAACTAGTCAAACAGGGTGTCTTTTGAGAGGGTTTAACTCAAGAATTCATACACTAGCTTGGCATTTTTGCTCATTGGTGGTGCTTTACTACTTGAGCCATACCCCCACTTCTGGTTTTTTGCTGGTAATTGGAGATAAAAGTCTCATGGACTTTTCTTCCTGGGCTGGTTTCAAATTGCAACCCTCAGATCTCAGTCTTCCAAGCAACTAGCAGTAAAGATGTGAGCCTCTAGCGCCTGACTGAAAGGCAGTCTTTTTTTTTTTTTCTGGTTGTCTGGCTGGAACTCTGGGCTTGGGCACTGTCCCTCAGCTCTTCAGCTCAAGTCAAGCACTCTACCACTTGAGCCATGGCACCACTTTCAGTTTTCTGCATGGTTTACTGGAGATAAGAGCCTCACAACTTTCCTGCTCAGGATGGCTTTGAACTGCGATCCTCAGCTCTCAGTTTCCAGGGTAGCTAGGATTACAGGCATGAACCACTGGTGCCCGGGTTGAGAGGCAGTCTAATTCATATAATATATGCAGTGTCTCCTGAAAGGGCCATGTTGTCAAGGCCCAGGGAGCTGAGCACCGCATACACTGGCATGTGGTGCTCCAGGAACAACACAATTTATTTATTTTTTTTTGGTAATTCTTTATTACTGAGGCTCGTCAGGGCCTTGTGCTTACCAGGCAAGCAGTCTGAGTTGAGCCATACCTCTAGTTCTACAAGTCACATCCACATCTATCGTACTTTCAAATCTCACAACAACTTTATGAGGTGGTTATTATATCCATCTTCAACATGAGGAAATTAAAGCTTAGCATGGGAAAACGGCTTGCTCCAGGTCTCACAGCTGCTACACATGGCAGAGTATGTGCCGAGCAGATACCTATAGCTAGGTTTGATCCCTCTCCAGTCTGTGCCGTTGTCCATCACCTGTGCTAATATAGGTGGCACTTGGGCTGGCTGCTTGTCCAGGCACATGAGGACAGTCCCCCACCAGGAATGCATTAGGCAGATGCTGGAGAGACTGTGCTCTATACTGTCTGTTCACTCTCTTGTGGCCTAATTGGGCAGGTGGGGTCCAGAGTGTACTGTGGAAGACAAAGCCCCCAAAGAATACTGCCATTAGTGTTAGGTAGATAGCCTTGGGCTGGTGCAGGAGGTGGCCTTCTTTCTTTTGGATGTAAACTATAAACCAGTCATCAGCCCCTTAAAGGAGGACAATGACAGCAGCAAGATACTGGTGAGATGTTCAGAAACTGGAGTCCCCACAAGCAGCACACAGTACCTGCAGAGGGACACCGTAAAGGCCAGGCAGAATCTCCCAAACCATGTAGCTCTCATGTTTCACCCTGGTCTACCATCAGCTTCTTACCACGGATTCCCTTCGCAGAATGCTCGCTACCATCCTGCCTCCTCCAGCACTGCGGCACTGGGCACTGCCACCGGGGCAGGAACTGATGTTACCTCTGCAGGTCATCTTTGGGATTTAAAGAGTAACTTGCTAAGGTAATTTTCAGTTGACAGTTGTACAAACATCATTTCAGGCTCTCCTTATAATACCCTGTGAGGTAGGTATGAAAACTCAGCTTACAGTTGGAAAGCTCAGTTTAACAGTCTTGGACAGGGTAAGTGACCCACTCCAGGTATACTCTTAGCACAACAGGTGCCCAAATCCATATCTGTCTGGGTCCACATCGGAAGCTGCTTCTGCAGCACCCACATCAACAGCTATGGCCCTTCACTAGGGCTGTTGGGGGACGGAGGCGTGTCCTTGGTCTGTGGTGGCGTCGATCAGCAGGCCAAGGTGACGGGTGCGATTTCTGTGTGAGACAATTCCATTAACCATGTCCCTCAATCACAGATAGCACCCCTCACCTTGAGCCCAATGTCACAGGCAGGCTGGCGAGCGGTGGTGCTGGGTCAGCAACTCCATCTTGCTCTGTTCAGGAGGATGTAAGAGCAGGGGGCACCAGGTATGCTGAGACACAGACTGAATGAGTGAGCAAATTCGTGCTCCTACATGCTTACACAGCAGTCTCTCCTAAAGATGTAAAACACAGATGTGAAAAGACACCTTTCTCTGAGGAGCTCAGATTCAAGACTAGACAAACAAGAGTCCGGGCTAGAGGATATCCCCTGTACACCTGCAATGATCCCACAGAACAGTCATGAAAAGGACGAGCCACTAACAGGCCAGGAGACAGGCCCAGGAACTGCTGGGGCAGCCTGGCTGAGAGGTGAGAGCTAGTTAGTGGCCCTAAGAAGCAAACCTAAGTGAAGGCAGGTCCAGGCAGAGGGCGCTCGGTGCTCGTACACGGTCTGCTTCAATAACACTGGCAGGGAGGTCTGACAGAAGGGAAGCGGAAGCTGGCTAGTTAAGACTGTGCTGACACCTCAGAGGAGACAGTGAGCAGATGGGTCTGTAACAGACAATAACATGGCAGAGGTGTCCCAGGACAACTCAGCATACATGCGTGACACAGAGATGCTTGACACTGAGTTGGGGCCTGAGCAGAGAGTCAGAAGACAAGTTCTAGGACTCACATGCCCTCAGGTGTTGGTTTGTTTCCCTAGCTGACCAGATGACAAGGTTCTAGAGATAAAGAGGATACTTCCTGACTGAATTCAGGCACTGAGCGTGATGAGTCGAGTGGTGCTCACTGTTAGGATACAGGCAAAAAGAAAACACTACGACGTGCTGAAAGGATGGCTAGACTTTTCAAGGCATGGGGGAGGTCAGGTATTGGTGGCTCACCCCTGTAATCCTGGCTACTCAGGAGGCTGAGATCTGGAGGACTGTGGTCTGAAACCAGCCTGGCAATGAAATTCCATCTCCAAAATAACCAGCACAAATCTGGGCTGGCTGTGTGGCTTAAGTAGTAGAGCCTCAGCCAAGCCAGCAGGCTAAGCAAGCATGAGCACTCCGTAGAAAGCCCCAGTACATAGCAGGGTAGGGAAGAATGCATTAGGAAAAATGTAGAGCCAAGGGCATTCAAGGTACAAACAGCCTGAACAGAATCTGGTGACCTGTGTAACTACTGGCACTTGGGAATCCAAAGACCCTGTTAGAATCAGCAGTCTGTGAGTCTGCGCATCATATTCCTTCAAGAACAGAGGTTAGTCGAAGACAGATGTGTCCTTGAGTTTAGAAGATGGCTGCCAGAGGGTAGCGGGAGGCAGGGGCCAGGAAAGGAAACCTGGGCCGCCTGGACCTTCCCTACCGCAAGCCCACAGACACACCCAGGGTGTCAGCAGCTTCACAACCAGGGTGATGATGACAGCTTAGTATCTTTTTTCTCAGAAGGTTAAAGGGTAATTCCCCACAAAAAGATGTTATGAGTAAAATTCAGCCCAACTCCAAGGAACAGAGGCTTAGCAATGCTTCCACCTTCTTCAATGAGGAAACAGAAGTGAGCCCATGTTTCACTTCATCTCTGTCTAGAAGTCCCTTGCTGGGTTCTTTCTCAGGTTGTAGCCAGTGGGTCACTGGCATGGACTAAGGACATGGGTGGGTTTGGATAAATTCAGTGAACATTTGTCATCTACCACTAACTAGTAGAGTCACACCTTAAAACTTCCAATGACATTATCACCAGCAGGACAAGTAAGAGACAGACATAACCACTGTGTTCTAAGAGGCCAGGAGAACCAACACTTCACTTCATTTCTAATTCACCTACATTGCCTGGGAGAGTGGGAGAAACCTTGGGTGTGACCTAGCTCTGCCTGGACTCTTGTGGCCCTGTGAGGCCCTCCCCTTGCCACGTTTTAGTTTTCCCTTTATGCCAGGAGAGTATTTTGGATCTGGGGACAAAGTGAAGCAATGTGCCATTAAGGACATCTACCAGGTTACTCATGCTGTCTGACTCATCTACAAACCGTGTTCCCACGTCTCCTCCTTCATCCTAATGATTTGCTATGATAACTGACATTACCTAGGGAGACACTATGCTAATTAGAAAGGACACAAATGAACAGTAAGATGGAAAGTACACAGAAGGTGTACCTTCCAGAAGGTAAATTCCCTGGAATTTACCTTGTGTGGGCTGCATCACCCCCTCAGCTCATGGTCAGAAGCTCCTGACCCCCACTTGGTTTACATTTTATGAAGGTTCCATCAGAGAGGCACAACTATTTACGTACAGAGGACCTTGGTGACTGACTTCCCTGACTCTTCTCACTAGGCTGGGGCTCTGGAAGCCTCACATCTATTAGGCAGGGGCTCTACTGCTGAGCTAAACTCCAGGCCTCAAAAGGCACGCATCGTGCTAGCAATTCCAAGGATCTTAGAGGCTTTTGTATTAGGAACTGGGTATTAAAATATTATAATAGTGCTGGGAAGGTGGTTCAGTGGTAGAGCGCTTGCCTTGTATGCTCGTGGCCCTGGGTTCAATTCCTCAGCACCACATAAGCAAAAAGAAAAAAACCGGAAGTGGCGCTATGGCTCAAGTGGTAGAGCGCTAGCCTTGAGCTGAAGAGCTGAGGGACAGCACCTAGGCCCAGAGTTCAGGCCCCACGACCAGACCAAAAAAAAAAAAAAAAAAAAAAAAATATATATATATATATATATATATATATATATATATAATAAAAGATGTAGCCAGAAGCCGGTGGCTCACGCCTGTAATCCTAGCTACTCAGGAGGCTGAGATCTGAGGAGCATGGTTTAAAGCCAGCCGGGGCACGAAAGTCTGTGAGACTCGTATCTCCAATAAACCACCAGAAAACCAGAAGTGGCGCTGTGGCTCAAGCGGTAGAGCACTCACCTTGAGCTGAAGAGCTGAGGGATAGTGCCCAACCCAGAGTTCAAGCCCCACAACTAACGAACAAAAATAAAAAATTAAAAAAATTAAAAGATGCAGTAACAATAATAACAGCAATAATATGAATAAAAACTAACTTGTACTGATGATTAGGTACTAGACTAAACATTTCACCTTCTAGCTCATTTAAACCAACCCTATACATCCCCATTTATAGATACAGACACTGAGGCACAGAAAACTTAAATAAGTTGCCCATGGTTCCTCAGCTGGAATGTGACAGGACCAGAATTTGAACTAAGCAAGCAGTCAAGACCCCAAGCCTAGTACTTAATCGCCATGCTCCACCAATGTCAAACCCTCACCGACAGCTACAGGATATGTCTGAGGTGGTCAGGACACTCCAGAGGAGAAAGCCTTAGTCCTCTCAATAGCTGAGGTAAAGGTCTAATAAGAGCCACAGGGGGCTTCTTTAACTTCCCTGGTCAGAAATGTGTGCTGGCTTTACTCATCCTGTCTACACCAAGTGTCAAATTCACCCACGTCTTGAAGGTATGTGGGGTCTTTCAATGGACAAGCCCCACCCGCCCTCCCAGTTTCATTTCTGCCCTCCTTCCCACCTGCACTCTGCAAGACGTGCTGCGTTATCCTCTTTACCGGCATGCAGCTCTTCTGCCTGGCACCCCTACTCACACTCTGCTTTATGAACTCCTCGCCCCTCAGAGCTCCAGCTCAAATGCTACCACTGGTGATACCACTGACAGGCAGTTACCTGTTTCCCTTCCTTTGTTCTCCAAGCACCTTACATAGTCCTTTATGAGAGACTTACTACAATGCTGTATAGTCAGTTGCTTATGAATCCAAACTAGTAACGTGTGGGGGACGCTACTTATCTATTCTATCCTAGTCCCTTACACTCAGTAGATATTTACCATCTGTTAAACATATGAGGAAGTACATTTTTCAGACATGGAAGGATATACAACATCAAACAGAACTGGACATAACGGCTTTAAGAGCATATTGGGGCTGGGACTGTGGCTTAGTGGTAGAGTATTTGCTTAGCATCCTTGAAGCCCTGGGCTCAATTCCTCAGTACCACATAAACAGAAAAAGCTGGCAGTGGCGCTGTGGCTCAAGTGGTAGGGTGCTAGACTTGAGCAAAAGAAGCTCAGAGGCAGTGCCCAGGCCCTGAACTCAAGTCCCAGGACTGGCAAAAAATAAATAAAAAAGAGCATGTTGGTATGAACCACTATCACAGCTGGCAAAAAGATACAGAGTCATTGTTTCTCCCTCTAAACTAAGAGTTAGGCAGCAGGTTTCCCGAGGACCTGTGTAATGTCACTCAATGGAATGACAGTGCTAGGATGCCAGACAACCAGAGCTGTGGGGCGTAGGTAGAACAGGAGAGGGTCTCGGCATCAAGCCAAGACAAAGCCCAGCTTACCTCCTTCTTGGGAATTCATGATGTTCAGGGCAAACAGCATTGCATTGGAGAAAGTGGTCGCCTCTTCCTTACTTGCAAAGTTTAAGCCATATACCTGGCGGGCATCTCGCCACTGGTGGAAGGTTGGTGTTGCCTGATTGTACTTCAGCCCTTTCACGATCGAATAATTGATCACAACCTAGAGGAGAAAAGACCGAGAAATGAGTATAAAGAAAATGTAAGTGAA
Organism: Dipodomys spectabilis; assembly: GCF_019054845.1. Lineage (NCBI taxonomy): Eukaryota > Metazoa > Chordata > Mammalia > Rodentia > Heteromyidae > Dipodomys > Dipodomys spectabilis. The sequence continues at coordinate 803,064 of NW_024870834.1, forward strand.
ATGGAGGGAGCCCTGATGGGGCGAGGATATTGTATCCCCCGGTTTATGGTGCATTGGGATGGGGTTCAAAGAAAAGGAAAGCACGATTGGGGACATTTTTCCAGAACATATTCTATAGAGCAGCGAAAATGTGAAAAACTCATGATTTCATTTAACTAATAATATTGTGTAGGCACAAATCTCCACATGAATATATCAGGACTCAGCAGTTACGTTCTTGTGTTTTTTTTGTGCCAGTCCTGGGGCTTGAACTCAGGGCTTGGGCACTGCCCCTGAGCTTCTTCTGCTCAAGGCTAGCCCTCTACCACTTGAGCCATTTCCAGCCTTTTCTGTTTACATGGTACTGAGGAATTGAACCCAGGGCTTCATGCATGCTAGGCAAGCATGCTACCACTATGCCACATTCCCAGCTCTTTTTCTAGCCTCTAAAAGAGTTTGTATAAGATTAGAATTGTTGCTTTCTTAAATGTTTATTTAGCCCACTGGGTCTGCAGTTTCCTTGTGGGATGGTTAGATTTATAATTACATATTAAGTTTCTTTAGTAGACATAGAAAAATTTAGTAGAAAATTAAGATTTTTCTATTTTTTCTTTCTTTTTTTTTTTCTTTTTCGGTTGTGGGGCCTGAACTCTGGGCCTGGGCACTGTCCCTCAGCTCTTCAGCTCAAGGCTAGCACTCTACCACTTGAGCCACAGAGCCACTTCTGGCTTTTTTTTTCTGCTTATGTGGTGTTGAGGAATCGAACCCAGGGCCTCATACATGCAAGGCAAGCACTGTACCACTAAGCCAACTTCCCAGTCCTGTCCCTTAGTTCTTTAGCTCAAGGCTAGTGCTCTACCACTTGAGCCATAGCACCACTTCCTGTTTTCTTGTGGTTAATTGGAGATAAGAATCTCCAAAATTTCCTGCCTGGGCTGGCTTTTGAACCTTGATCATCAGATCTCAGCCTCCTGAGTAGCTAGGATTACAGGCATGAGCCATCAGCACCTGGCTTCTATTTATTCTTGTGTCAGTCTTGGGGCTTGAACTCAGAGCTGAAAGTTGTCCTTAAGTTTTTTTGCCCAAAGCTAGCACTCTAACACTGAGTCACAGCACTAATTCTGGCTTTTTGGTGGTTAACTGGAGATGAGAGTCTCAGGCTTTTCTGCCCAGGATGGCTTTCAACTGTGATATTCATATCACAGCCTCCTGAGTAACTAGGATCATAGGCGTGGGCCCTTAGTGCTTCGCTTTTGTATTTTGGCAAGTTCTTTTACAATGAATATGTCTATCTCTTCTAAATTGACCAATTTCGGGTATGTTATTTTATGTTTTTATTGTTATAAGATAGTAGTGCTATCACCCTTTTTATTCCTGGTATTGGCAATATGTTGTTTTCTTACAATAGATGCATAATTCTATTTTCTTTACTTTTCTTTCATGTGTGTGTGTGTGTGTGTGTGAGCACACGCGCGCACACGTGCGCCCGCACGCACACGCACAGGTCCTGCGACTTATATCAGGGCCTGGGAGCTATCTTGGGGCTTTTGTGCTCTACCACTTAAACTACAGCTCTACCTCTGGCTTTTTAGTAGTTAACTGGTGATAAGAATCTCACAGACTTTTCTGCCTAGGCTGGCTTTAATCCAAGATTCTCAGATCTCACCCTCCTGAAGTATAGGATTCTAGGCTTAAGCCATCAGTGCCCAGCATTAATTCTCTTTCCAAAGAATTGACACTTGGCTTCAAAGAATCAAGATATTTTATTTTATTGTATCTTTCTATTATTAGCTTTTGATTTTCTTTTTTCTTCCCTCCTACTTTGGCTTGGTTTAATCTACTTTTTGATTTTTCTAAGTTCCTGAGATAAAAGTATATAGATAGATTACTGATTTTTAGTTGTTCTTTTCTTAACATGTGTATTTAGAGCATAAAATTTCATTCAGGCACTGTTTTAGCTGCAATCCATAAATTTTGTTGTTATATTTTCATTATCATTTAGAACAAAGCATTTTCTAAGTTACATTGTAATTTCCCATAGCTTACTTAATAATGTACTGCTTAATTTATAAACATTTGGAAACTTTTTGTAGTTATATTTGATACTGATTTCTGGTTTGATTATTCTGTTGTCCAAGAACATACTTTGTAAGGTTTTAATCTTTTAAAATTTGAGACTTGCTTATTTTATGGCCTAGTATATGATTTATATTCTAAAAGTTGTATGTTCACTTGAAAAGACTTTGTATTGTAGAATTATTGGTTGCAATTTCTACAAATATAAATTAAGTTAAATTGGCCAATAATGTTATTCCTATTTTTTGTCTTTATTCATTACTGTCTACTTGTTCAGTCTATTACAGGGCATGATCAGAATTTCTAAATACGCTTTGAACTTGTCTATTTCTCAGAATCTTTAGATTGGTCCATTTTGCTTTATGTAGTTAGAACACATTGAATGCATTAAGTTGTTTTGGTTTATTTTTCAATAGACCTTTTTATAATAAAAAGGTCAACTTTTCCTTAGTAATCTTTGTTGCCGTAGGTCTTTTATCTGATATTATATAATACAGCAATATGAGCATCTTTTGGCTACAGCTTCTTTTAGTTAGTGTTTATAAGATTTATTTTCTTCTAGTCTTTCACTTTTAGCCTCTTCTAACTAGGGTTTATTTAAAAAAATAGTTCTCTGATATTTGGCAGGACTGATCTGGATATTTTTGAAGTCAAAGGCTTGGGCATGAGGTCCTAATCTGGATACTTTGGAAGGATAAACTTTCAAAATTCTGTACTTCCTGAAGAGGACCTCAGAATCACAATGTTTGCATGTTTTATTTTAGGGAGTGTACATTGTATGAGTAAATGGGAATGCCTTTCCTTTTTCTTTGTTCAGTATGGGGGTTCAAACTCAGGGTCTTGTAGAAGCTGGGCAGGTGCCAAGCTACTGCCAAGCCATGTCTCCATCCCTTTTTATGCATTGGTTACTTTTGAGACAGGGTCCTCCTCCCCCCACCCCCCTTCCGCCCCCGCCCCATCCATTAAACTCAGGGTCTGGGCACTGTCCTTGAGTACTTCTTCTTTTTTTTCTCTCAAGGCTAGTGCTCTTCCACTTGGAGCCACAGCTCTACTTCCTGTTTTTTGGTGGTTAATTGGTTGTAAGAATCTAGTGGATGTTCTCTCTGGGCTGGCTTTAAACCTCGATCCTCAGGTCTCAGTCTCCTGGTTAGCTAAGATTACAGGCATGAGCCACCAATGCCCAGAATGAGACAGAGTCTTGATTCCTACCCAGGTATGTACATAGGTCAAGTTCACCTCCTTTTGGCTTCCTCTCATAGCTAGGGAAACAGGCATATGGCCACTGAGTCCAACTTTCCAGGAGTTTCATGAACTTTTCTGCCTGAGCTAGCCTCTGTCTTCCAAATTGAGCCACTGGGTGCCAATGATTCACACCAGTAATCATAGCAAGCTACTAGCTAGGTTAAGATCTGAGGACTGAAGTTTGAAGCCAGCCCAGGCAAGAGTCCATGAGCTTCTTATCTCTAATTAACCACCAGAAAACTGGAAGTGGTACAGTGGCTCAAAGTGTGAAAGCTCAGGGACAGCACCAAGGCTCTGAGTTCAAACCTCACCACCACCACCACCAACAAAAATGAAGTCTTTGCAACTCCAAATACTATCCAACATGTTTTGAGGCCTTTAGGAAAAAAAAAATACTTACCAGTCTTTTATCAGGAAAATTTAACGATGGAGAACTATCTTTTTACACTTATATATTTATTTGGATCTAAAAACCATGAAATCTATAGACTGATAAATTGAGGCATCATCTCATCCAAATGAATACCTAATGATAGAACGTGTTTCCCATTAGCTAGTACTCTTATAGGTCATGCTAAATCTTTCAACAGTATACTTGTGCATTGTCATTTTTTGTTATTGTTATGCAATAACAGGCTAAATTTATAAAGAGGGTTCTTCAAACTGTGATGCTCAGATCTTAAGTCTCCTGAGTAGCCAGGATTACAGGCGTGAGCTACTAGTGATCAGATAAGTAGACTTTTTCATAAATAGTCAACCATATATCTGTTAAGTTCACTGCTTGAAGTGTCCTGGTCAATCTCTATGGAGAGGGCTAAAGGGAGCACAGAGGCTCTCACCAAGGTCATTGTCTAAGCAGATAGATAGCTGGTCTATTTCTCTACATACTGATTTTAACCTATATCACATCAGACCACTGTGCCTTAGTTATGTGCATCAGTCATTTGTGATATAATATCTTGTACTAACATAGGTATTTACCAGCTACCCTCACAATCTACCCCATGTGATCTGCCCAGGATGTGTTATTACAAGACTGTCTCAAGTGCTAGGATTGTAAGCCTGTGCCATTGCACCTAGCTTATCAAAAATCTTTTTTTTTTTTTCTTTTTGGGGGTCCAGTCGTGGGGCCTGAACTCTGGGTCTGAGCACTGTCCCTCAGCTCTTCAGCTCAAGGCTAGCGCTCTACCACTTGAGCCACAGCGCCACTTCCGGCTTTTTTCTTTTTGCTTATGTGGTGCTGAGGAATCGAACCCAGGGCCTCAGGTATGCAAGGCTAGCGCTCTACCACTGAGCCACCTTCCCAGCCCCTGCTTATCAAAAATCTTAACAGCAATTGTACATACAGACATATAAATACAGATCAAGACTAAATACTTGTGTATTGTATTTTTTCAAAGCCTTTTTGTGTCTATTATTATTATTTTTAAATCCGACAATAACAGTTTACTAGGTAGGATTAGATTTCCATCTCCACATGAAAGATGTGAAAACTGAAGTTTGGAATAGAAGTTTACTTAAAGTCTCGTATCTTTTTTTTTTTTGTTGTTGGTAGTAGGGCTTGAACTCTGGGCCTGGTTGGTGTCCGTCTTCTCTTCAACAAGGCAAGCACTCTACCACTTGAGACACACGCATCATTTCTGGTTTTCTGGTGGTTAATTGAAGATAGTCTCATGAACTTTCCTGGCGGGGCTAGCTTTGAACCGCAATCCTCAGATCTCAGCCTCCTGAGTAGCTAGGATTATAGGTGTGAGGCACCGGCACCTGGCTGAAGTCTCATATGATAGAGTATAAGGCTACAGAGTCAGAATTGGAATCAATGGAGGGAATATCGATCAAAATGCATTGCACTTATAAACTGATTTGTTGAATGCTAACTTCTTTGTACAACTGCTTAAAGATAATAAAAGTATAATTTTACAAAAAAGAATTGGAATCCAGATCTCCAATTCTAAATATTGACCTTTTCTTCAGACCTCTTTTCCTTATGCACATGTGGAAAGGGTTAGAGCCCAAGGGTGTGATCTGTGACTCCAGAACTAACCTGCTGATCTTGTAGCTTGACTCCGACGACTCTGAAGGTGTTGCTGGCAGTGTTGTGGTAGATGTTGATCCGGCTGAATCCCTGTTGGCCAGGCTTTATTGGTACCCATTTCTTACTGGTGTCATCATAGACCATCACGGAAGCCCGGGCTTGGCAGATACTCTGTTCACTGCAGAGTAAGAAAAAAAAAAACCAGTGTGAGCCTCAGCCATGTGAGATGAGAGCTAACGTGACGCTTCTGAATCATAGGCCAAAGTCTACTTGACATAAATTCTAGCTGACACAACTTCCAACTGTATACAGTAGGGCTACACTAAAAGGTGATGATTTTATTCTCAAAAGATAGGGTAAAAAGGAGGTTCTGTGTTAAAAGGTGTGAATAGACTGGAAACCTCCCATTTTTGCTTGGAAAGGGGATGTGAATGTGCGAGGAGTTACACAATTTGCCAAGTAGCTACAATGTTTGAGGCATTGACTTATTTTGGGGGGGGGGGGTACGGTGAATTCAGAGTCTTGTACTAGGAGATGTTCTACCATTTGAGTCATGCCCCAGCTCCTTTTTATTTAAGTTATTTTTTAGATAGAGTCTTGTACTCTTTTTCCCAAGACTGGCCTCAGACTGCAATCCTCTTACTTATGCTTCCTGCATAGCTAGGGTCACAGACACGTGTTACGACACCACATCTGTTTATTGAGAACAGAGTCTTGCTAACTTTTTGCTCAAATTAGCCTCAAACCATAGTCCTCCTGATCTCTACCTCCTCAATAGCTGTAATTATAGAAGTGAGCCACTGTGCCAGCACTATGCTAAATAAGCCAATGCTCATAGCACCGATCTGTCACAACTTACCACTCTCATTCTACAGATAAGAAAAGAGTAATTTAAGAGACTGAAAAGATTGTTGCAAGTTCACACCATCCACTTCTGTCCAACTCTAGAGCATATCACATGAAGAATCTTCTTTGCAGTACCCAATAAAATGCTAAATATAAGCTATCAGGATAGGGTAGCATCAGATAAGCTATCTACATCATAGAATGGTTAGGCCATCTAAGAACGAAACAGCATACACTAAAATAAACAGATGGCTGCATCTCACTTTGCTAAAGATATTTACATAGTAAAGCAACCTCTTTCTGCTTAGAATATGATAGAAAACCAGGGGACAAACAGAAGTCCCAGTAAGGTCAAATGCCATCGCTAAAATTAATACATAATAAAGGAGGCTTCTGTATTTGGAGGTGGTCTTTCAGAGCTTGCTGGCTCTTTGTTTTACACAGGCGCCCAGTAATCTTGAATAGTCTCATCCTCTAGTATGTGAAGATTGCTGAATTTACAAAGGTACAAAGTGCTGTTGAAGGCAGACACACTGCCAAGAGTGGAGAGCAGCATTAGTCAGAAAAGGAGGCAGCATAAAGACAATGATGAACTGCAAACAAACTTCACAGTTCAAGCATTGGGGGGAATCAATAAAAGGCATATGTGAATGGTAATGGACAGTCGTCATAATGGGTCCAAGCAGGTGGGACAGTCACAGTATGCTCACGCTGCCACAAGATTTGGGAGAGACCCCTATCTCCAGCTTTGCAGCTCCACCTGGGTGACACATCTGGTGGTGTTCGTAAGCTTTGTCCTCAGTGACTTGGCCCAGACCTAAATGTGACCAATGTAGGCAGTTCTGAAACACTGCAGAGGGCTAAGCTTCCTCACCCCTCCTCGCTGCTCACGTACTGTGGATTGTGCAGTGCACACAACCACACTCCTCATAAAAATATCCTGGAAAGGTCTTTCTCTCAATTGACTTTAGAGGAATGCCTCTATCTAGTCCCCACTTGGTCACATTCTCTCCCTGTGTCTGGGTCCTAAAACAGCACACATTTTGGCCTGAGTCTGACAAACACTGAAACCAGTAAGTGAAGAAACATCTAAGGAAGAAGCCAAGGCAAGGCAGCCCGGCCAGTCCCTGTGCACAGGGAGCTCACAGCTAAGACAAACAGTTAACCAACCTTACCTCCCCAGGAGGGGCTAGGGAAGCCAGGGGAAACTTTCTGAAGAAAAGGTGCTGGGTCTCAAAGATGAAGTTCAACCACTAGACAAGTCAGGAAGCGGATGTGGGTTTCTCAGCAGAGGAGCCAAGCAGCCCAGACAGAGGGAGGGCAAGAACCACATGGTAAGCAGAGGGCTGCAGACCCTTAAGGATGGTGCAGGATACCTGGGGGCACTTCACACCATGCTGGGGTGTTAGGAACAGAGAGGATATAAATAGAGCACCTCCTTCTGGGCTGCCACCTACTAGACACTTCAACACCAATGGCTATTTTGGGCATAGCAATTATAACCATCAGATTCCTTTTTTTATTGTTGTTGTTTTTAAACACTTCAGATTCAAATTAAACTTGTGGTTAACCAAAACTCCTGGATCCTCACACTCAAGCCTGACACTACTACCATTTGAATAGTGCTTGTCTGTTCCTTTGTACTGTATTTCCATTTACAAAACCCAAATGTAAAAAAAATACACATTTATTCTATTTAAGATCACTCTTGCTAATTTAGGATTATCCCTTTGGAAGTTTTGTTTTAATAAAACCTTGATTGCTATCCAATTATCATTGTCTGTCGGGGCTGGATATGTTCTACTGTCTTCTTAGCATCTTCACTCAAACTGTATGTGCGACACACAATCAGAAACCCACTGTGCTCGTCAGCTATCTTTTGAGGAAATCTGAACATGTCTTCTTATTTATTTATTTTGCCAGTACTGGGGCTTGAACTCAGGGCCTGGGTGCTGTCCCTTAGCTTTTCTGTTCATGGCTGGAGCTCTAGCTGAGACTTTCTAAAAAGTCTTGTTACCAAATAAATGGATGCCTGGGCTATTTTTAAAAGCATATAAATACAAAACTGTCTTTACTAAATATAAAACGACGATTTCTACTTCCTTCCTAAGAGGTCTTGTATAAGTGAGGACTGTGTGGACATGGCCTCCGAGCTCCCCACCCTCTGTGGCTTTGATGAAAACCAACCGGACAGGATGAGGATGTAGCTCAGTGGTAGAGCACTTGCCCAGCATGTAACAAGACCTTAGGTCCTATCCCAGTACTGCAACAAAACAAAACTTTTTGTCTGAAAATTAATCATTTGAAGCTGGAGAGGAAAGAAGGTTGATTATAACAATCACTTGATGTGTGTGTGTGTGTGTTGGGGGAAGGAGTTCAGTCAAAATATACAGTTTAGCTTAGTCTGTAAAGTGCTAAACTACCATCTCAATGAGCTTTTTTCTCCTAGGAACTTATAGGGTGATCTGAGAAAAATGTCCAACTCTAGCTTCTCTCTTTTAGAACAAGCACCCAATTCCACTGTCATCTTTGTCATTCTGGCCTTATATACAGGTATTTGTGGTTCTGTAAAATTTTTGACTCTGTCCTTTGTTGGGTGGGTATCAGTTGGAGGGGAAAGAGGAATGAGGGTAACTATGGTTGAAGGTCTTCAAATGTTACCCAGACTAGCTTATCATAAATAAATCCTAGTTGGAAAAGGAGAGGACGGGAAGGGAAGAACCTGTAATTTCTTCTTAGTGACATTGCATCACAAAACCCAAACAAGTCTTTAGATTGTACATTTGTCAGCTTAGTGGAGAAGTACTGAGTGGCTGGGCCTTGGTGTCATTATTTGTATTTCAGGGACTCCTTTGACCTCAGAAGTCTTCTAAACAGATGGTGAGTATTCACCAAGCTCTGCCCATTGCCCAGATAGGGCAAAGGTATGGTAGAGAGAAGAGAAGGGAGTCTCTGTCTATTGCTGTTTGGTCAGTCAACTTTTTTAGATCATACTCTACTAGATACTACTCTATCTACTGAAATTGTTCTCTAAGAAGGAATAAAGACAAAACATACCTCATACTGCACACAATTGAAACCTGAGCATGGGTTGTTCTGCTCCCAATGTTAAGAATTCACTAATGCATTTAGGGATAAAACTAAAAGACAGAAAAGAACTCCCTATGACATATGCCCCAGGGTGATGACAGCTGATAGCCAGCTGTGGTATCTCTAATCTTCCTGGAAAAGTACAGCTAGCTGTCCAGAGCTTGTTCTACCATTCTTTCTTGTGTGGCCAGGAATTAGCTTTTCAGATCCATCCTGGCCCTGTTCTTTCCTGTGCACAGCTACCTGGCACCTCTTTAAACTTAGGGACATCTTTCAGGCTTTTCTGGACTTTGCATAAAGTGGAGGAGAGCTGACTACAGAGACTCACTGAACAATGAGAGTCCAGGGCTGAGCTGAAGAAATGTGGAGAGCTTAGACCTATCAGAGAAGAGCCTAGCTCTGTTATACACACTCACTCCTACCTCTACCACAGTCTAGCTCTGTCACACATGCTCATTCTGCCTCTACCACAGTAGTTCTCAGTTTGTCCTGCTTCTGTGCATCTGTCCCACCAGACTGTGGTGGGACAGGCAGGGCCTGTTTTTCCCTTTGTAAATCCTGTAAGCGTATCATTAGGGACTGAAGCCAGGTCCAGAGGGGACTTATACCTCCACATGGATGTTCCAGGAGCCATCTCAGACACTCTTTCTGAAGGGCACTGACAAACTGTCCCTCTGTTGTATGCCACATGCCTCCAGGTCATGAATATTATATCCAGACAGGCTTCCTGAGGTATAACTAGGAAATTCTGGCTATAATTCCTTCCCATGGGGTTTATCTTTGGAGGTCTAAGACAACAGGGCACACACCCTTATGCTGATCTCAGGAAACATCTGTTCTGGAATTCTGCTGCTCTGGAACTGATGCTGTCTATACCCTGTCCAGTACATTTCAGTGAGTGCAGTGGTGAAGACATTCCAGGCACATATATCCTGAGTGTTAAATCGCTATAGAAAATACTGATAATCTAGTTTGGGGATTTAGCTCAATGGAAGTGCACTTGCCTAGCAGGTGTAAGGCAGCTAGTGGTAAAGCTTAGTCTGATAGAAAAATCATCCCTCCTGACATCTGGACTAATTAAAATGACTGGTGGCTCCAGCTATAATCCTACCTACTCAAGAGGATGAGATCTGGAGGGAGGTTTGAAGCCAACCTACTAGGCAGGAAAGTCTGTAAGACTCTCATTTTCAATTAACCACCAAAAAGTGGGAAGTGGAGGTGTGGCTCAAGTGGTAGAACACCAGCCTTAAGTGAAAAAGGTAAAGGTGTAATTCAAGTGGCAGAACACCAGCCTTGAGTGAAAAAGCCAAGAGAGTTCAAATATGGCCCTGAGTTTAAACCCCAATATTATTAGAAAAGAACAAGTCTTTGCTGGTATTACTCCAGCCATTTAAAAGTATATTGTCATCTCCTTTTTCCTTTTTTTTTTTTTTTTGGGTCCGGTCGTGGGGCCTGAACTCTGGGCCTGGGCGCTGTGCCTCAGCTCTTCAGCTCAAGGCTAGCGCTCTACCACTTGAGCCACAGCCCCACTTCTGGCTTTTTCTTTTTGCTTATGTGGTGCTGAGGAATCGAACCCAGGGCCTCATGCATGCAAGGCAAGCGCTCTACCTCGGAGCCACCTTCCCAGCCCCTCCTTTTTCCTTCTTACACCCAGAGGTTTGAATCTTATCTTTTCTCAAGGCTCAGGTGAAGGGTCAGGCACATGCGGCTTGAATTTGGGGCCTAGGAGCTGTTTCTGTTTGTGTTTTTTGCTCAAGGTTACCACACTACCATTTGAGCCACAGCTACACTTCTGTTTTTTTATGGTTAACTGGATGAGTCTCACAAACTTTCCTGTCCAGGTTGTCTTTGAACAGCAACCCTCAGATCTCAGCCTCCTGAGCAGTAGGATTATGGGTGTGAGCCACTGATGCCTGCTTAGGCACACTGCTTTGAATGTGGCATATATCTGCCTCAAAGGTAATAAAAGAGTAGGAAAAAAGAGAATGTCAAAATGGTTATCAGAGCATGCTAGAGGAAAGAAGATACAAGGTTTTGTGGGAGGGGTTGTCATCTATGGATCACAGTTAATTAGAATAACAGTATTTTTTCCCCTTGATGCTGAGGAATGAACTCAGGGCCTTACACTTGCTAGGCAAGTGCACTTCCACTGAGCTAAATCCCCAAACTAGATTATTAGTATTTTCTATAGCGATTTAACACTCAGGATATATGTGCCTGGAATGTCTTCACCACTGCATTCAGAGCAGTCCCTGGGATCAGTAGGTTTGTCTCTGCTCCCGGCCCTGTAAGGTCTTGAGTGCTTCTGATCACTTTGGATCTTTCCTGAAAGCTACTTAGAGTTTATTCCTCCTAAGCTTGTGAGCAACCTGAGGGCAGGCGTCACCTGAGCCATCCCCCTCACCCTTTGTATCCACCTGATGCAGCCTAGAACTTGGACTCAGCAGTCTAGGCACAGTGGTCAACAAAGAAATTAGCAAGTGGGGAACAGGGAAGGTGTTTAGAGACAAGTGTTCTCAAGCCAAGAAGAAACAGTTTTAAAAAAATGAAAAGAGGGCTGGAAGGTGGCTCAGTGGTAGAGCATTTGCCTTGCATGCTCGAGGCCCTGGGACAGCGCCCAGGCCCAGAGTTCAGGCCCCATGACTGGACCAAAAAAAAAAAAAGAAAAGAAAAGAAAAACAGAACCAGACTCCTGAGGCCCTGACTTGTTTACTTTCAACACATAAGCAACTTTAGTGGACTCTGAAAATGGCTGAGACCATCAGTGAAGAGGCAGCCTCAGATAACACAGATGTTCATCAGAGCCTGTCTGGGCAGAGCCTGTCTGGGCAGCTTCAGATTGGAGCTGAGTGGCTGAGTGGCTATTTCACATTATAAACCAGGATAAGGAGCTACTGGGAAAGTAAACAGTAGTCTCTCTCTCTCTCTCTCTCTCTCTCTCTCTCTCACACACACACACACACACACACATCAAGGTCAAAGCCTGAGTGATTTCATGGATGGTCAAAACAGTTGCCATGAGGTCGCTGTTTCATTTCTTCCCATTCTGACTTGTGGGAGAAAACGAGCACTGTTTGGAACCCTGCTACGAGGCCCCATTCACATGATCCCTTCGCTACTCCCACCATTCCACTCAAGCTGCCTCCTTCAAGGTCATACTTGTCCTTGTTCCCTTCTTCTTGGTCTACCATTTGCAAGTTTCCCACAGGCTCCTGCAACACATACTAGCCTGGCTCCTCTCTAGACTGAATCTTTTCTGACCACTGTCTTCCCCAAGAAGGCAGAGAAAACATTAGAAGCTTGGCTGGTACCAGAAAGCAAGGTCTAGGCACAAGTAATTTACAACTCTGTCATGTAGACAGAGGAAGGAGGGGAAGAGAACATATAACCTTGGGTCCTGGGAGGTAAGTCAAGGCTTTATAAACAAACTATCTTTTAAATGAACTTGAGATCATCAAGATACCGGATTTCAAGCTCTACTTCCGAGCCATAATAACAAAGACAGCTTGGTATTGGTAGCAAAACAGACCCAAAGACCAATGGAATAGATTAGAAGATCTAGAAATAAAACCACACACTTACAGTCAGCTAATATTTGACAAAGTAGCCAAAGACATACAGTGGAAGAAGCGTAGCCTCTTCAACTACTGGTGCTGGGAAAACTGGGCAGTCACATACAGAAAACTCAAAGTGGACCCCAGCCTGTCACCATGTACTAACATCAACTCAAAATGGATTAAAGGCCTTAACATCAAACATGAAACTCTGAAACCATAGCAACCAAACTAGAAAGACAGCCAGATAATTGGGAAACAATATTTACCAGCAATAAATCAGACAAGGGCCTAATATCCATTAGATACAAGAACTCAAGAAACTAATTCTTCCCAAATCTAACAAAACAATTACTAAATGGGTAAGGGAACTAAAGAGAGAATTCTCAGAAGAGATAAAAATGGCAAAGAAGGGCTGGCAAGGTGGCTCAGTGGTAGAGCGCTTGCCTTGCATGCATGAGGCCCTGGGTTCGATTCCTCAGCACCACATAAGCAAAAAGAAAAAAAGCCAGAAGTGGCGCTGTGGCTCAAGTGGTAGAGTGCTAGCCTTGAGCTGAAGAGTTGAGGCACAGCGCCCAGGCCCAGAGTTCAGGTCCCAGGACCGGACCCCCCCCCCCCAAAAAAAATGGCAAAGAAACACATGAGGAAATGTTCACCATCTCTGGCTATAAAGGAAATGCAAATAAAAACCACCCTGAGATACCACCTTACCCCAGTCAGAATGGCTCACATCCTAAATTCAGCCAATGACAATTGCTGGAGGGGATGCGGAGAAAGAGGAACCCTACTGCATTGCTGGTGGGAATGTACACGTATACAACCACTTTGGAAAGCAGTCTGGAGGGGCCTCAGAAAGCTAAATATAGACCTCCCCTATGACCCAGCCATACCACTCCCAGGCATCTACCCTGAGCAACAGGAACCAGGATACAAGGACACATGCACCTCCATGTTTATTGCAGAACTGTTCACAATAGCCAAGACATGGAAACAACCCAGATGCCCTACTACAGATGAATGGATCCAAAAATTGTGGCTCCTATATACAATGGAATATTATGCAGCCATTAGAAAGGACAAAATAATGGTATTCGCAGGGAAATGGAAATGAGCAAGGTAAGCCAAGAGCAAAGAGACAAACAGCACATGCTCTCCCTAATATGTGGATGTTAAATCCAAAATGCAAGGAGATACGACAAAGCAAACAGGACTGGAGAAACAAAGGACCTCCACTCATCTTGTCTTATCATTACTAAATGACCCCATGTTCTTGACCACATATATGGTATATATATGCCGCACATCTGAGGGAAGCTAGGAGGAGGACACAGAAACAGAGGGAAACAGGGGGAAACATACAACAGAGGGGCCCATCAGTTGCACTGGACATTATGAAAACAAACTAAGCAACTCAAGGGCAGTGATGGGAGGGAGAAAACGAGAGGGAAAGAGGGAACAGCTCACACTAAACAAAAGGAAAGAAATGTACAGATCACCCAATATGAAAGAAATAGTTGTATTGTCAAAGCTCATAGAATTCACAAACTTTATAGACCATGATAATGACAATTTGTCTCATGAAGGTTAGAATGTGTTTGTGACTTTAACTAAGTATCACTATATCACATCACTGAAATTTGTGATATTTATATAATTACTTAATCACAATAAAAATTATAAAAAATATACTAAAGATCAAATCCGTCTGGATACACAAGACAGTGGTTTACTAAATGCAAATAGCACCAACTTGAACAAGGAAAAGGCTGATGAGAATAAACAGCACATCTGTGTACAGCCAGCCTCCGCGTGGAGTCAGTGAGAGGCTGACTTTTGGGTGCACTTGTGGGGCTGTCTTTACCTCTTGTTCTTTCAACTCCAAGAAGAAAAAAGAACTCAGCTGGGTGTGTCATGAAGGTCCACTCACTACAGGGAAAGTAGACCACTTCAGGCCTTAATGTGGGGAATCTCTACATTAGGTCGTTTAGCCTATGAGAAGATGGTTCCTGCGATCCTGACACATAGTCTGGGAAATGTGAAGTCTGATCATAAGGCTGCTCAGTTCAAGCAAAGCCCCACAGCGCTTCCTAGGCCCCACTGCCCCTTCTTCCGGCCAGCGGAAACCACCATCCTGAATGTGGTACTCATTGATTCCATGCATGCTATATATAGTACGGCTATAGAGCTATTTTCAGATGAGGTTCTCAGGGCCTCTTTGCAACTCATAAAAATGATTGAGGATGCCCCAGAGTTTCTGTTTACGTAGGTGACGTCCATCTATGTTTACCACTGCTCTGATGGGGTTGAGTGTCCCTCAAAGGCAGGTGTTAAGGCTGGGTTCCTGGGGGATGGCAGGACCTAGAGGGACATGTCCTCTAAAGCAGCTGTGGGACCCCAGGCTCTTCCTTGTCTGTCTTTTTCTTGGCTTGTAGTGAGGAAAGGTTTGTTCCAGGGACTGGGAAGGTGGCTCAGTGGTAGAGCGCTTATCTTGCATGCATGAGGCCCTGGGTTTGATTCCTTAGCACCACATAAGCAGAAAAAGCCGGAAGTGGGGTTGAGGCTCAAGTGGTAGAGTGCTCGTCTACAGTTGAAGAGCTGAGGAACAGCGCCCAGGCCCAGAGTTCAGGCCTCACGACCAATAGGAAAAAAAAAAAAATTTGTTTCATCTCCTCTGCCACCCTGATGTACTTTCCTTGCCAGATACCCAGAGGACTGGGGCTGCCCAGTCTTGGGCTGGAATTTTCACAACTGTCAAACTTTTTCTCTTAAAGTTAGGTGCTTCTATAAGTATATTCTGTTACAGTAATATGAAGCTTGGTTGTAAACCATATTTGAAAAAGCCATTTTAAAGCATAAAAATATACAAGTGTACATTTCATTGGTTATTACAGTGATTATGTTGATATATGCCATGTAGCCCCACTGTGTACTTATAAGAAAAGACTGAAGGGCCAGAAAAATCTTAGTATCATCAAATCCTAACAGAGTCCATCTCCTGACCATATTTAGAGAATTGCCACATTATAGCAATGAAAACAGTAAATTAGAGCTATACATAGTAATGAATAGAAACTCAAATTCTGACTATTTAAGTTTCATTTTTGTGAGTGTTTATGCTATAAAGGCAGGCTTTAGGTAAACGAAGGCTAAATTCTGTGTGTGGCCAGGCATCTTTGCTTCCATCCACACTGGCTGGAGGACCAGACCGCCATGCCTTAGTCAACCAACGAGAGGTGTGCAGTCATAGAGGCCTGCACAGCTAGGCTCCGTTTCTTCATAAAGTCTAGCAGAAGTGGGCCAAACACTCCAATCAACTGTTGAGAAAATCTGGTATCTACAGACTGAACCAATCTCACAAGCATTTCCCATGCTCTGTCAAGGCCACCAACACAGCTCTTTCCTTGGACAGTCATCTGACAGGCCACATGGACATCAAGGTGATTATAAAAGCATTCATAAGTTCTGATGTGTGCTTGTGTCACTGAGGCCTGTGACTAATCGCTTGTGGAAGTGGAACAGGTCTTGGCACAGCCTTAGGACAGCTGTGGAGAGCCAGCTTGGGCCAAGGACTGAGGCAGTATGTTCAGTTCCATAGGTAAATTAATAGCCTGGGAATGCCAGACTGGCCCTGCTAGTGTCTCATTCTCAGCATGGTCACTGGGCTCATACTGATGACTCCAATTACATGGGAGCAATTGCATATCTTTTATTAGGACAGAGACAGAAATAAGTAACACAAGTGTCCTGCCCTTAAAAAGCTCTATAGGCTGATACAGGAATAAACATACCATTGATAGAGATATGTGAAAGGAGGGCAGAGGAAATCTCTTGTCTCTGAAAAGTATTTACAGAGTGAAATGACAGATTATTAAAACTGAGATTAGGAGGCCCCGATTCTCTTTTCTTTTTTTCTGCCAGTCCTGAGGCTTGAACTCAGGGCCTGAGCATTGTCCCTGAGCTTCTTTTATTCAAGTCTAGCATTCTACCACTTGAGCCACAGTACTAATTCTGACCTTTCCTGTTTATGTGGTACTGAGAAATCGAACCCAGGGCTTCATGTATGCTAGGCAAGCACTCTACCACTAAGCCACATTTCTCTATGAGTCTACTCTTGACTGAAATTCTGGGCAAATTCATTTGAGAAGCTATAGCTAAGAGGACAGACTCTGGACAGAGACCTGGCTTCACATCCCAGGTTTACCAAGCGACACGAGCATGACCTAGAACAAGCCCCTTAACTTTACTGCCCCAAGTATGCTTAAATACAGGAAGAACTTAGTACTTCTGAGGATGAGAACTACATCCATCATATACCATGGAGCTAGCATAATGCTGGACACCAAACACAAAATAGTAGCTGTTGTATCTCCTCTGTGGATCCAGTTGCCAAAGTGAGTCATGAGGCTTAGCCACTTCTCAACTGTTTTGTGCCTGGCACCTGAGGATCCTAACAGAGTCTCCTGAGAGTGATCCAGATCTTTACATCAGGGTTTCTTGACTAGAAGCCCATTGGATCATTTGGGATTGAGGAAGGGAGAAGGAAGAAGGTACTGACATTTTCCTCTAAGGAAGTGTGCTCTAAGAGTAACATAGTATCCCAGGGTTTGTTCAGTCACAAGCTTCTGGGACAGACAACACTTGAAGAGAAACACCAGGAGCTCTTTGAGACAGTGGTCATCGAGGCTGTATGGCACTCCTTATGTCTCCACATCTGCACTGTGTGCAGGCCCATAGAAGCAGTGGAAACCACTGTGGGGGTTTTTTGTTGTTGTTGTTTTGTTTTGTTTTTTGTCAGTTGTGGGGCCTGACTCTGGGCCTGGGCACTGTCCCTCAGCTCTTCAGCTCAATGCTAGCGCTCTACCACTTGAGCCACAGTTCCACTTCCGGCTTTTTCTGCTTATGTGGTGCAGAGGGATCCAACCCAGGGCGCCTCATGGATACGAGGCAAGCGCTCTACCACCGAGCCACCTTCCCAGTCCCCCATTGTGTTCTTGAGCCCAGGAGCTATACTTCTGTCACCACCCAAGAGCAAGCGACATCAAAAGCTCCACTAAAGCAATTGATTCCATCCAGCAAGTTCTAGATATTTTCAGGTAATGTTTTAGCCTTTAAGGAAACACCAGTGAACTAAACAGACGAGTTCATTTCCTGGAACTTATTTCTAGAGAAGTAGAGACAGACAACAAATAACTTATAAAAATGTATGTAATACACCAATTACTCAATGGGCAAAGAAGTTAAGAAGATACTTCTCAGAAGAAGAGGTAAGAAAGGCAAAGAAACACATGAGGAAATGCTCATTATCCCTGACCATAAAGGAAATGCAAATCAAAACAACCCTGAGATTCCACCTTAGATTGGCCAACATTTTGAATTCTGACAACAACAAGTGCTGAAGGGATGTGGGGGGAAGGAATCCTACTGCACTGCTGGTGGGAATGTAAACTAATACAACCGCTCTGGAAAGCAGTGTGGAGGTTCCTCAGAAAAGTAAACACAGACCCAGCTATACTCCTCCTTGGCATCTATCCTGAGCAGCATGAGCCAGGATATGGTAAAGACACCTGCACATCCATGTTCACTTCTGCACTATTCACATTAGCCAAAATATGGAAACAGCCCAGATGCCCCACAGTAGATGAATGGGTCCAAAAACAAAACAAAACAAAACATGGTACCTATATACAATAGAATTTTACATTGCCATTACAACGGTGAAATATCCAAGCATCTCTTTGTATGTATATAAAATAACAAGCATACTAAAATGAACTCCAAAGATAGGAAAACAAAGGATTTTTCCCTTTTTCTGATGACTCTTCTTTACCTTATATTCATGTGCACACCTGTGGGAGGGTGGAGGGAGGACCCAGAATCAGAGGAAAAAGGGTGAAAAGGTGCAGCAGTGGAGGGCACTGGCTGCACTGGACATTGATGGAAGTGAGCTATGCAACTGGTGGGTGGAGATGGGAGGGAGGCTTGGGACAGAATGAGGGAAGAGCTGACATTATGGGAAAAGAAATGTACTTACCACCTGACATATGTAAAGGTAACCCTGCTGTAAATCACCTCTAAAACCATAAAGTAAGGTAGAAAAAAATGTATGTAATAAAAAAATAAGTTACATGTTAGAAAATGATGAGTGTTTTAGGAAACAATTCAAAGATGATAAAGACAATGGGGAGAGATTACAGATAGGACTCACATTAAGGTAGGAAAATGAGTTATCTATCCATATTGTGTTTCTGTGGCTGCACCGTGTATGACCTAGGTCCTACTTAAGTCAGACTGAAGTCAACTGCCATTCACTGGAAAGCTGTTCTACACAGGACAATCTGCCTCCCCCAGTTCTTCCAGCCAGCTTCCCACAGGCCTGTATCAAGTTCTGTTCCTGTGGCAAAAGGAACTCCCCCCTTCCACGGACACTTCCCCCAGTCCTTCCTGTGTCTAGGGCCCCTTTCCATCTTACCACTGCTTCACTGCGGGTCTGGTCTGAACCAGCACCACCTCTGACCTGGGTGGCCCAGGCAAGAGATCTTCCTGTCACACTTATCAACCCTTACCCACCCAGCAGCCAGGGATTCTTTTCATGCTGCTCTCGAATGTCTTTCCCACCAAAGGCTTCCCATAATTCTATGAGTAAGACCTCAATTACTTTATGCGATAAGGGTAAATCATTCCGCCCTTCTCTCCCTCTGCTCTTCCAGTATTCAGGTTGCAGGTCCTCCCTATTCGTTCTCTGACCTCTTCTCAGGACACTTGTCCCTCTCTTCTTCCCCAATGACTTCATGCCAACATTGGTCTCAAAGGGGCATAACATGAAGAAAAATAGGCACCCAATACAACTCTGGTTTTGACAGACAGAGAGCACTCCCTCTTACACATCTGCTTCCCTGCACTTAGAAGTCGTCCACAAACCAGTGTGGCATGTGGAGGATGATACTTATGAACAAGTATTTACGAAGAACTATGTCATCCTCCAACTTGTCAAAACCTCCTCCAACATGTCAAAACCAGAGTTGTCTTGGCCAACCCTGATGGATTTCCATCAGGGACATTCAACATGCCACAGGAGGAAGATGCTGGTTTCACAAGTGGCCCAAGCAGGCTGATACTTATTCATCTTCCTTCTGGAATTACTTATTCTCCCTAGGTGGCCTACATATCCCTTTCTTCTTTCCTTCGAGATGATATAGATAACCCTGTGGGGTTTACTGGTATTGGGTGCTTACTTTTCTTCACGTTATGCCCCTGGGCATGATAGCTAATCTTTCTGTCATCATCTTCTGCTCATCTGCCCACTGTCCCTTTATTTCAGAGGCTCAATTTCCAACCTGTAGAGACTGAAGGGAACGCACTTCCAGGGCTACTATGAGAACAAAATGAAATGAAACAATGCCAATGACAGTGTTCTGCATACTACCATGTACTCAAGAGAACTCCAGCTCTGTCCTTGTTTGGGTGCCCAGAAAAGACTTTTTTTTTGTCAGTCCTGGGACTTGAACCTTTGAGCCTGGGCCCTGTCCTTACCTCCTTTTGCTCAAGGCTAGTACTTGAGCCACAGCACCACGTCCAGCTTTTTCTGAGTAGTTTATTGGAGATAAGAGTCTCACGGACTTTCCTGTCTGGGCTGGCTTTGAACCACGATCCTCAGATCTTGGCCTGAGTAGCTGGGATCACAGGCATGAGCCACTGGTGCTCAGCAAAAAAGACTTCTTGGTTGGCCAGTGGCCTGAGTTATTTCAATGATAAGACACTCTCAGGAGCCATACCATGGGCCCTTTGGTAACTTGGGACTGCAGACATTACTACCCCATGCTGAAGGCAAACTGCCCTGGAGCCTGCTGTGGCACAGCTCCATGGACACTGCTTCCCCCTCCTCCCCATGCTCACCACAGTATCAGTGCACGGGCCTGTGTCATGGACAGTAAAAACAGCCTTGGTGTAGGAGGAATACACCAAGAATTCAGGACTTTTGTCTCGCTCTCCAGGGACATGTTCTGCCCTAATGCTTAGCTTGTAGAGCTGCACTGGAGAAAGTCTTCAGAATTCAGTCTTCGTCTTCCTCAACAATACAAAAGGCCCTTTCCCCAATAAAATACAGGGAAATACATAAAGAGAGAAAGCAGAATTGTTCTAGCTGAAATGGTGGATAAGAAGCTCTGTTAGCCCAGATGACTTATGTAGCTGGTCTGCGAGGTTCTTTACAGATGGGGACTACTCAGACATCTACATTTTAAGGCCTTTGAAAATAATACTTGCTTCCTCCTTGTTTACTTTTGGTATTATTTTCCATCCAGTAACTGACAGTAGCTGCTTAAACGTATGTATGAATGGATGTACTGGAGACTTTGCATGACAGGCAAGTACTCTACCACTGAGCTACATCCCTAGCCCCAACTTTTCCCAGTGTAATTCACAGCCTAAAATAACATGCCTTTGAAACAGCACTCTGTTTTCCACAGTTCCACCAAATCCCTTAGATCTAAAGGGAAATTACTGAAATAGCAGAAAACTGGCTACAGACAGGAATAGATCATGAAACACCAAATCAACATAATTTGTATTGTTTTTCTGGCCTGGTTAGACTATAGGTCTAGAGGCAATAAATCTAGCATTTGGCAGAGACTGCATTCACTAGGAAATGAGATCTGTGCCCAACAGGTTCTACTTGCTGTTATCTCTATTCCAGTAACTCATTGCAAAATGGGTCTAAAGAGCCCTGTGGTGTCCCAGAAAAATCTCCGGCCAAGGCACTCTGGGCTCCAGTTCCAGTCCTTTCTCAATCAGGGACAGCCGTGATCAAGCCCATGTTTCTCAGAGCCTAAATCACCCTCCCAGTCCTAAGGTAGGCACAGAACACCCTCCAGTCCAGCCAGGAGACCTTGGAGTGGAAGACCAGCAGATAAGAGTGAGATCACTATCTTGCCTTGCGTAGGTCCCTGGCCCTCTGATCCTTCATTTTCTAATCCTGGTATAATAAAGGGACCTAGGGTAGTTTTTGTTTGTTTCTTTTTTTTTTTTTTTTTTTGGTGCCAGTTCTGGGACTTGAATTCAGGGACTAGGCATTGTCCCTGAGCTTTTTATTGCTCAAGGCTAGTGTTCTATCACTTGAGCCCCAGCTCCACTTCTGGCTTTTTGGTGGTTAATTAGAGATAAGAGTCTCCTGGACTTTTCCAACTGGGCTAGCTTTGAACTGTGATCCTCAGATCTAAGCCTCCTGAGTAGTGAGGATTACACGTGAACTACCAGTTCCCAGCCTGGGATGGTCCCTTTACCATTAAGACTTTAGGTTTCCTCTTGGCATCCCTCTGTCCCCTAAGGGTCCCAGTACTTACCCTGGGGCCATGACAGAGGCTGCAGCACAGGAACTCTGAGTCTGGGTACTTACACACTATCTAGATCAGAGGACCACAGACTCTCTGAAGGCAGTGACTTGAATTTTAGATTCTACTTAAAACCAAACAGGAAAAGGAAGCTGAACCAGAGACAAAGGGGAAACAAACTCAAGTTAAAAACTGAAACCTAGGTAGAAAATAGAGAAGCAAACAAGCTAACCAGATCAGGGCCCCAGTGTGGGTGGTTAAGAGCAGAGCACTGCACAGGCCTGAAACTCCCAGAGTGCAAAACCTAAAGCTCTAAGAGTTTCCTATAAGGGCAACAAAGCATGAAGCCTGGGCTGGAGGTGGGGTCAAGGCTGTGGTGATGGTTCTACCAGAGACTAGTAGCCAGCTAAGGGTCTGTCCAGCTAAGGTTTCCATTTGTTTTAGAAAGTGCAGGGCCAGCACAGATGACTTCCAACAGCACCCCCCACCCCCCACCCCGGTCGTGAGAAGGCTGCAAGCACACAAGAAGACTACTGGCTGATCCTCCTAGAACAGAACATAGCATGATGTGCTTGGGTTGCTGGTAAAGGTTGTATATTTGACTGAAGTAAAATCTGTGTTTCTATAAAGAAGGTATTTCTTTCTAATGGATACTTTAGCCAGTAATTTAGAGCCTGAAGGAAACATCTGAGATTATAGGAAACCTGGCTCTATCCCTATTCATTAAGTGAGCATATAGCCTCAATTTTCTCAGCTATAAAATGAGGTGATTAATTCTTTTTCCCCTGCTTTTTAAACCAGCATTAATCGTACGGAAGGTTTCTCTATAACATTTCTACACAGGTATGCAATGTATCCCAATCAATCTCACTGTTAGTCCAGTAGGCTCCTTTTCCAGGACCTGGCAGGCACCTTCCCAGAGAGTCCATCACTAGGCCCATTTGGTACAGGCAGCAAATAATCAGCCTCCCCGCCCCTCCTTTACCTTGAGATGGTACTCCACTGGGGCAGTTACAATCATATAAGGTATCAAGATCCCTTTAAAGTGAGCTTCAGACCCCCTGCCAGGCACGATGAAGTTCCTGGACCACATGTCTCCACCAATGTCTCCATTTCCTAGTCCCCTAAATTCTATAGGTCACCTCAGACAAAGGCCGGTGCTTCTTCTCATTTGTGAGAAGGGGCCTTGCCAGTCCCTGTGTTGGCAAATAAACCTTTCTTTGCTCCATGTGCCTAGACATCTGCATGGTTTTCTGGTAGAGCCTAACACTAACCTCGCTATTACTCTATCCCACTCCCTGCTTCTTAAAACAAGCTCAACACATTCCATCATTCTAATTTAAAACATGCAAACAAACTACTTCAACCATATTGATCTTCATTCACCTCTTTATTAACACTTTCCTTTCCTGATGTTGCTCTTTCCATTCAAACTTGTTTTACTTTACTGTCATTTTCTTTTCCTTTATTGTTTTGAATGTGTATTAATTACACCAAGCGAATTTTGCCATGGTATACCTGACATATTGTTTTCTCCTTCGTCGCTGGGGGTAATTATTTTCCCCAGCTTGACAAAACTCTCACAAAGATTAGTATCATTCCTAATCTTCCCTTCAAATCTGCTGCAAACTGACCAAGAGTTGTATATTGTGTTAGAATAAGAAACAAAACATTAAGGAATGGCATGAATTGTCCTTCCAGTGCTCTTGCAGTTTAGAAATGAAGACTGCCTGGACATGTGATACACCAACCCTGCAGTCTGGATGCAGAAGCAGGAGGATTCCAAGTCTGAGGTCAGCCTGGGCCATAGCGTGAGACTCTGTATTTAAAAATAAAAAGGACTGGGCATGGTGGCTCATGCCTATAATCCTAGCTACTCAGGAGGCTGAGATCTGAGGATCATGGTTCAAAGCCAGCCCAGGCAGTAAAGTCTCTGAGGCTCGTATCTCCAATAAATGACCAGAAAACCAGAAGTGGCACTGTGGCTCAAATGGTAGAGCACTCGCCTTGAGCTGAAGAGCTGAAGGACAGCGCCCAGGCCCAGAGTTCAAGCCCCCTGACTGACAAAAAAAGGAAAAAAGAATGGTAAAAGATTTTTGCCAGCTACACAACAGACAATGGCCTAATGTCTAGAATATACAGAGAATTAAAAAAATTAAACCCTCACAAAACCAACAGCCCAGTTAATAAATGTAGATTACTGAGCTAAAGAGAGTCTTCTCAGAAGAAGTAAAAATGGCCAATAGACACATAGAGAGATGCTCAACATTTCTGACCATGAAGTAGAGTGGCCATTACCAAGAAAATAAACAGTAAGCCAGGCGCCGGTGGTGAAGCCTGTAATCCCAGCTACTCAGGAGGTGAGATCTGAGGATCATGGTTCAAAGCCAGCCTGGGCAAGGAAAGTCCGTGAGACTCAAAGCCAGCCTGGGCAAGGAAAGTCCGTGAGACTCTTATCTCCAATAAACCACTAGAAAACCAGAAGTGGCGCTGTGGCTCAAGCGGTAGAGCACTCGCCTTGAGCTGAAGAGCTGAGGGACAGCGCCCAAGCCCAGAGTTCAAGCCCCATGACTGACCAAAAAAAAAAAAAAAAAAAAAAGAAAAAAGAAAAAGAAAATAAACAATAACAGATGCTGTCAGAGATGCAGCCAAAAAAGGAACTCAATACATTGTTGGTGGGAATGTAGTTTGTTCAACCACTCTGGAAAGAAGTATGAAGGCTCCTCCAAAAATGAAACACAGAACTACTGTAACATCCAGTAGTTCTACTCCTAGGTATTTATTCAAAAGATTACAAACCAGGATACAGAAAAGCCACCAGCACAACCATGTTTACTGCAGCACTATTTGCTAGCCAAGGTCCAATGGAATCAGCGATGCCCCTCAATGGACAAATGGATCAAGAAACTGTTACTTAATGCTGATTGCAAAATATCTGATGTTTTCCTAATCTGTTGAGATTTGTTTCTCACTTAATTTTTCTGTGGTCAGTGAAGCTCCTTGTATGTTTCCTGGTGAGAAGGCAATCCAACTATTGTTATTAAAATGAGGAGTTTTTTGTTCCCTTTTTCGTTTCCTGAAGATGTCAGCCTAAGTGTAAATACCTTCACTCTAGAGAGTGTCTTTCAGTTTCACCCCTCACTTTTTCTGTTTTTCAGACTACTTCTTGTTTCATTAAATAAGTAGTAAGAGTGAACCCTTTGGAAGCAGTTATTTGAAAGGGGTGGGATCTGGGGGAAAAGGGTAGGTGAACAAAGAGAAGAGAGGGAGGATTCAGTCAAGAATCCTTGGAAATTAAGAGTCCGGGAAGGGGTGGGTAGAGGAGGGATAGGTAACATTGATCAAAGTGTACCGTATTCATAAACTGCTTTGTTAAGTGGCAACTCCTTTGTACAACTACTTAAAGATAATTTTAAAAATAAATAAAACATCAAAAACAAATGAAGAGGAAGCGGCGCCATTGGCTCACGTGGTAGAGCACTCGCCTTGAGCTGAAGAGCGTGGAGACAGCATCCAAGCCCAGAGTTCAAGCCCCACAACCAAAACAAAACAAAACAAAACAATAGAGATCTAGCTGAAAGAACAGTTTGTAACTTGGGGCAGTTGTCTTAACTTTGTGGATCTTCATATCTTTTTCTGTAAGCAGATCTAGCTCTCTTTCACCTTTTTCTTTTTTTGTTGTTGGTTGTGGAGCCTGAACTCTGGGCCTGGGCGCTGTCCCTCAGCTCTTCAGCTCAAGGCTAGCACTCTTCTACTTGAACCACAGCGCCACTTCCGGCTTTTTCTGCTTATGTGGTGCTGAGGAATCGAACCCAGGGCCTCATGCATGCAAGGCAAGCACTCTACCACTGAGCCACCTTCCCAGCCCTCTTTCATCTTTTTCATTGGGGTGTTTAAATACTGTATTAGTCACTATAAACATCTATTAAAGAGATTTAGCTCATGATTCTGGAGGTCCAGTGTAAGATTGGGCAGCTCCATGCTTTGGGCCTCTGGTGAGGGTGACACAGTATGGCAGAAGCATACAGCAGAGCAAAATGCTGCCAGAAACAGGCAGAGACAGAGAGACTGGGATTGCACAATATTTTTTGTTGCTGTTGTTGGTCATGGGGCTTGATCTGGGCCTGGGCACTGTCCCTGGGCAATTCAGCTCCAGGCTAGCACTCTACCTCTCCAGCCACAGCACCACTTCTGGCTTTCTGAGCGGTTTATTGGAGATAAGTCTTGAGGGCTTTCCTGCCCAGGCTGGCTCCTGAGTAGCTAGGATCACAGGCACGTGAGCCACCGGCACCCGGCTTAGGCTTTCTTACTATAGTATCTTATTTGTGCTGTCATTGGTTGTGTCTCAGATCCTCCACTATAGCTTCACAAATCAAAAGGGAAACTGAATCTACAGTAGATTCCCGTATTTTCAACAATTCTGCCTTAGAGGCATTTTGTACGAGGGTTATAATAAGACAGCATAGCACATTGCCCTTCTGCTCACTGGCGCAGCTCAGTTCCTGCACTTGCTGCTCTATCCTGCCTAACTCTGCCTGCTTTGTGAGATCCGACTGTATTACTAATCCCAGAGGCAACACATGGGGGGTAACAAATTCAGCTAAAGATAGAAACTTCAAACATCTGTTTGTTGGCTGGGCCTTTTCCTCATGATATGCTTTCTTCCTTGAGTTGCAGAGCTTGAAAATAAAGTACAAATGGCCACGTAAAGATACCCTGGTGTCATCTGAGCAATCTTTTAGAGGAAATGCAATATGACTCTTAAATGACAACTGACCAAAGACTTCATTGACTGGGGGTTCATGTGGATATTGTGCTATACTCTTTCTTCATATGCACATTTCATCATCATATAAGAAAGGAAAATACAAAAGAAAGGAAAAAAAATCTAGCCATTGGACTCCAGTTACTTTTTCTTTCCTGTTTTCTTCTTTTTGCCAGGCTTAAGCTCTGTCCTTGAACTTCTTTTGCTCAGGGCTAGTGCTTTACCACTTGAGCTATAGGGCCACTTCCAGCTTTTTTTGAGTAGTTTATTGGAGGAGGTAAGAGTCTCAAGGACTTTTTTGTCCAGGACAGCTTCGAGCTACAATCCTCAGATCTCCTCCTGGAGTAACTAGGATTACAGGTGAGAGCCAGTGGTGCCTGGCTTGTTTTTTTCGTTTCCCTCTCCCTCTCCCCTCCCCTTCCTTCCTTCCTCATCCCCCTCTTTCTTTCTTTTGACAGTACTGGGGTTTGAACCTGGAACCTTGTGCTCTACTATTTGAGCTCCAGCCCCAGCCCCAGCCCCAAATTCCATTTATTCATCTCTTATAAGAAGTTGCTCTAGTATAATTCTGAATATCTAACGTGTGTTTGGGATGTTTGTTAAGCTATTCTGTTGAGATGACTGGGATTCAAGCAGTACACAAATCACCAGCTGTACAGAAAGGGTATAGATATGGTTCTGCTTTCATATCCCCCTCTCCCCACAAACCTCAGAGTGTGCAAAGGGAATAGCCAAACAGAGCCTGAAATACCAGGGCAGCCTGCCTCAGTATCTCCCTCCTAACCAGGCTTTTGTCCAAACCCATCTGCAGCATGAGCAAGTGATACTAGCCAAGGCAGCTGAGTGGTCCAAGGGATGAGGGGAAAGGTCCAACATCTCTTAGGAATACAAGCACCAAAAAAGACAGACTAAAAAGACAAAAAACAACCTCTATGATGGAAACAAAAATTTAAATTCTAATACGGAAAATAAATGCCTTTGGACAAATAAGGAAATATACTTAAAAGGTTATGTGAGAATAAGTAATGAGGAAGAAAAACTAAACAAAAGACTTATTTTGTGCCAAAAATTTGGGGGCTTGAACTCAGGGCCTGCATTCGTTTCTTCACTCAAGGATGGCACTCCACCCAGTTCTACCAGTAGAGCCACACTTCCACTTCCTACTTTTTGCTGGTTAATTGAGAATAAAGAGTCTTACGGAACTTTTTTTTTTTTTTTTTTGTCAGTCGTGGGGCTTGAACTCTGGGCCTGGGCGCTGTCCCTCAGCTCTTCAGCTCAAGGCGAGCGCTCTACCACTTGAGCTACAGCGCCACTTCCGGTTTTCTGGTGGTTTATTGGAGATAGGAGTCTCACAGTCTTTCCTGCCCGGGCTGGCTTTGAACCGCGATCCTCAGATCTCAGCCTCCTGAGTAGCTAGGATTACAGGCGTGAGCCACCAGCGCCCGGCTCTTACGGAACTTTTCTACCTCAAAAAAGCTAAGGGCAACATCTAGGCTGAGTTCAAGCTCCAGTACTGGCACAAAAATAAAAATAAAAAAAAAACTCTTCACCCTGCCCCAAACTACCTACTGTGAACACTAGGCAAAATGTTTTGTGGCGTGAGAGTGGGGAGATTTAATATTTACAGCACAGTCCAATGTGTTGGCTTTTTAGCATCACATTGCTCTGGTTCCTCCTGTCTCTCCTAGAGGGCACAGACTAAAAGTTAAGTGCTTTACAAAGAGGGCCAAAATTTTGTATAATATCTCAAAAAAGGATGGAAAATGTTACATAACATGAGTAAATCTTAAAACATTAGACTAAAGGAAAGAAGTCAGTCATGAAGATTCCGTTTATATGACATATGCCGAACAGGAAGATCCAGAGAGACAAAAGTAGATTGTGCTTGCCTAGGGCTGGTGAGACAGAGTGCTAATGAGTAGTTTCCTTTTAGGGTGTTGAAAATGTTCTAAAATTGATTGTGATGAACTTACTGAATTGTAACTCTAAATGGGTGAAGCTTATGACATGTAAATTACATCTCAATAAAACTAGTGTTTAAAAAAAAGTCCCAAATGCAGATTGAAAATATAAATACTTTCAAATGGTCTTTGAAGTTACCATTCCATCATTCTGGCTCATATCAGAAACAATCCTCAGGGGCTGGGAAGGTGGCTCAGTAGTAGAGTGCTTGCCTCGCATGCATGAGGCCCTGGGTTCGATTCCTCAGCACCACATAAGCAGAAAAGGCCGGAAGTGGCGCTGTGGCTCCAGTGGGTAGAGCACTAGACTTGAGCTGAAGAGCTGAAGGACAGCGCCTAGGCCCAGAGTTCAGGCCTCACAAGTGACTAAATAAATAAATAAATATATAAATAAATATATAAATAAATATATAAATAAATATATAAATAAATGTAATGAACTGTTTGTTTTTCCAAACTTTGTTTAGTTTTGATTGGCTTGTTTGTGTATGTGTGTATGTGTAAGTGTGCACGTACACACTCAGGAGTGCATGTGCATACGCACATGTGCAGGTTCTGGAGCTTAAACTCAGGGCCTGGGAGCTGTCCCTGAGCTTTTTTGATCAAGGCTAGCATTCTACCACTTGAGTCACAGTTCTACTTCTGACTTTTTGGTGATTAACTAGAGATAAGAGTTGCATGGACTTTAATACTTGGACCAGTTTCAATCTGTAATACTTAGGTCTCAGCCTCCTGAGTAGTGGAATTACAGGCATGAGCCACTGGTGCATTAGTAAACTTTAATTAATTAACTTATTTTTTGCCAGTCCTGGGGCTTGAACTTAGGGCCTACGCACTGTCCCTGAGCTGCTTTTGCTCAAGACTAGCATTCTACCACTTGAGCCACAGCACCAGTCCTGACTTTTTCTGTTTATGTGGTACTAAGGAATCAAACCAGGGTTTCATATATGCTAGGCAAGCACTCTACCACTAAGGCACATTCCCAGCCAAATTGCTTTATTTTAATAAATCCCAATTTATCTTGTTTTCTTTTTTGGACCAATTTCATTTATCTCATTAATTTTTTTCTCTGACTGGCTTCGAGCTGCAATCATCCCAATCTTCAGCTCCTGAATAGTTGTGATTATGATAGGTGTGAATTATCACGGCCAGAGAGATATCAGTTTGTGTGTGTGTGTGTGTGTGTGTTGTGTGTTGCATGTGAGTGTATGTGTGTGTGTGCGCGGCCGTGCGCTTGTGTGCAAGTCAGTCCTGGGATCTGAACCCAGGGCCTGAGCACTGTCTGGGCTTTTTTGCTCAAGGCTAGTACTTTACCATTTGAGCCACTGTTCTACTTCTTGCTTTGCTGGTTAATTGGAGATGAGAGTCTCACAGACTTTCCTGCCTGAGCTGGTTTTAAACCGTGATCCTCATTCCTAAACCTCCTGAGCAGCTAAGGATTACCATGTGTGAACCATGGGCACCCAGCTAGAGATCAGTTTTTCATCGTTTTAGAGGATACTGGCAATCTGGAAGCTTTTTTGGGAGAGTGACTAAAATGATGAGGCAGATGGATTTGGTAACTGATGAAGACAGGCTGGAGAAAGGAGGACTGTCCAGACTGGAGTGATGAAAGGAGCACAATGTGAACACTAATTAGCCCTGGACCTATCAAATAGAGTTCATCGGAAAAGAAGTCGAGACTCTGAGGGAGAGAACAGGGGCAATGGTTAGGGCCAGTCGCTTTGCGAGGCACTGGAAGCTCTGAGATGTATAGGATACACTTTTTGAGTAACAATTTATTTTTGAGTAACAATTTTGAGTAACAATTTATATGACTTCAAAAGACTGAAGTCATATGAAAGAAGTTCTGTCTAAGGTCTCAAAATGTTGGCTAAAAGACTGAGTTTGGAGCCAGGTGCTGATAGCTCATACCTGTAACTGTAGCTACTTAGGAGGCTGAAATCTTGAGCACTGAAGTTCAAAGCCAGCCTGGGAGTTCTCTAACGAACTCCCAATAAGTTGAAAGTGGAGCAGTGGCTCAAGTGGTAGAGGTAGCCTTGAACAAAAAAGCTCAGGCACGCAGTGCCTAGGCCCTGAATTCAATCCTAGGACTGCAACATACGTACACTACAAATACACACACACACCAAACAAACAAACAAACAAACGAGTTTGGAGCCTGTAATCCCAGCTACCCGGGAGGCTGAGATCTGTGATTCTAAACCATCCTGGGCAGAAAAGTCTGTGAGATTCTTATCTCCAATTAACCACCAAAATGCCAGAAGTGGAGCTGTGACTCAAGTGGTAGAATACCAATCTTAAGTGAAAAGAGCCCAAGCCTTGAGTTCAAGCACCAGGACCATCACAAAAAAACAAAAGCAAACAAAACAAAAACAAAATTCCCTGAATTTGGAAACTAAGCTTTGTGATGCTAACTTAATCGAAGACTTTCAATTGTTTGTCAAAATTCTTAATCAGCACTATATTTGCTGAGGAATAAATAACTCAGTGATTCCTCCTTAGATGTACTGATTCCTAGTTTTTCTTATTCTTCCAGGTCCATTATCTGAGAGGCCTTTACAGAACAAAGGAATCAATCTTACAACTCAAAAGTTTTAGCACATCTTTAGATGGATGAGGCAGCAGGAAATTAAACATAATAAATATTAAAAGGATCAGACTCAGAAATGAAAAGAGAACCAGGAAGTAAAAACTGAAAAGTCAGTGCAATTTTAAGTTCAAAATGGGGAGAAACAGGGCAAAGAGCAAGTCCATGGGCAAGAATAGGGAACCTCTTTTCTCTAAGGGCCATTTATAACATTATTTGAGGCCATACAGAATTATAAAACTGGCAGGAAGGGTAGTGGGTAGCAGATAGAAGCATTATGTGGTGTCAACTAGATACCACATGATTTCTAGGGCTTATCTGGCCCAGGGTCAGATGTTCCCACCACTGTTGCATATAAGAAACAGGCAGGGACAGAAAACTGGAAGACAAATGGAGTGGTGAAACTCACACCTCTGTTCCTATGTTTTAGGTAAATCTAGAATAGATACTTTGAATAAAAATAAGATCTAAGATCTACCTTGGCCATGTTTTGGATGATAGATCCAAACCAATACACAATTTCTAATGATCAGGGGTTGCTAGGAAATAGTACTACTGTATTCCCTCCACTCTCTGAAAATATAAAACTCGTGCAAACCAGCAGTTTGAGCTTTTCTGTTCCCACCCCTGAGTTCTCAAGAGGAGCTTTCCTCTCCCTCCCTTTTTCTCTATTTCCTTAATACAAGTTAGCTCAAAAGCAGCCAATCAGGGAATTGTGGCCTACAGATCTGCAGATCGCAGGATAAGCTCCTGGTAAACCAAAACCTGTCTGACAACAAAATGAGGGCAGGGGGCTACAAAAGAATGAGAAAATATGGACAAAAGAATGAGGAAATAGGGCTGAGAAGGCACCTCAGTGGTAGAGTGCTTGCCTTGCATGCATGAGGCCCTGGGTTCGATTCCTCAGCACCACATAAGCAAAAAGAAAAAAGCCGGAAGTGGTGCTGTGGCTTAAGTGGTAGAGCTCTAGCCTTGAGCTGAAGAGCTGAGGGACAGCGCCCAGGCCCAGAGTTTAGGCCCCACAATCGGACCTTCCACCCCCCCCCCCCAAAAAAAAAGAATGAGGAAATAAGGACCAGAACAGTAAACCTTTGTCATCACAACCTTAAAGGAAACAGAAAGGAGGCCCACCAATCAGAAAGATATCCAATTCACACTAACCTAATACCAGGCTCTTATGGGAAGATGATAGAAGACAGCCAGAATGGTAAGATATGGCTTGAACTACTGCCTTCCCATGGCATATATATGCTTTCTTCCGCTGTCATATTTCTCTGCTCACAAACTTTCCTAACAAACTTTACTATGTGTCTTGCCTGCCAGAATTCTTCTCTTGCCAAATACAAGTTGTTTAGCTGCTCTAAACTTTCTGATAAGGTGTTTGGCACATTGGCCAGTAAATTAGGGATTAAATATGTCTTTTTTTCTGACTCAAGACTCATTGAATGGTTATGTATTACATATTTTGGTGCTGCATCACAATTGGCTGTACAGGTATATCCATACTTTATTCTACACTACAAACGCTTGTTAACCCCTTGAAATGCTTTTTCACTGTGGATCTCAAATTCTTGGGAAGCTGAGGAGCCATTATCGCTCCCTCCTTCAGTCAGTCATAGTCCTCTGGGCTTTTCTATCTTTTGGGGTTTTGTTCTTTCAGACTCTAGTTCAGTGGTCTTTAAAAAGAAAGGAATCCTATAATGGAAACTGTCAAAACTTTTCCAAAGACAAAATGGAAATAAAATAAAACAAAACAGTTATCTTCTGAAGGTTTTGTTTTTGTTCGGAGATGTTTGGGGTGACCTACTACTCTAATTATGCTGGAAATGTCTGGCTTCATGAGATCTAGGATATGGCTGGAGGAAACAGTTGTCAAGACTACTTAGGATCATCAGAGCCCATGGAAGCCTCAGAGCATTCCAAGAATTCATTGATTCATTCCATAATTCATTCCACTTATTAACCACAAACACAGACACCCCTAGAGGAGATATCACCAATCCATCCAGGGCAGGACAGAAATCAGAGAAACAAAAACACTGCAGCTTACTGATAGATCCTCCTACAGGCAGTATACTACAACAGATCCTGTCTATGATCCCAGCTCTCCCTTTCTGAACGTGCTGTTATCCGAGAAGGGATGGAATGTGGCCTCTCACATTCCCAGTTTCTACACAATTTATAAGAGCTTGTAATTTCACTTATCTTTAGTGGTGAGGTGGAATTCTACTCCACACAGGCCTGTGTGTGCAACTCATAATCAACTACCACCAGTTGTTTGTTTTTATCAGTTATTTCCTCATTTGGGAACTCCTTTCAATTTCCAGTGACTGCTACTTCAATTTCATCAGTCTGGATCTAGCTAATAATATAGTACTTTTTTTTAAGTTTTAAAATACTCTCTTATCTTGGAATCTATGAATCTTTTGTTTTTGACACGTCACTCACAAGCTTTCTACAGTAAAAAACGTATCAGTCCACTAAGCTTTGCCTCCTCTGGACGGCCATGTATCCAGCACTTCAATAAATCCTTGAAGCCACTGGCTCTGGAGTCATCTTATAGGCAAAAACTAGATCTAGCTTCTCCAAATGTTTACTAGATTCTCAGTTTCTCACTCAACCTTAGTTTTTCTCCATTATAAAAAGACTTGATTTTGTTAGAACAATTTTAGGTTCACAGCAAAATTGAAAGGCAGGTAGAGATTTCCCATGTATCCTTTCCCTTACCACATGCACAGATTATCTGATACTGTAATGAGGAATACATCACGGAGGAAGCAAACCAAACCCACAGAGGCATACAACTTCAAGAGTAAATGATGGAACGTGAATGATTAGAAGTTTCCATGTAGGTTCATTGATTATAACAAGAACTGTACATTCCAGAAATGGGTGGGGGGATGTGAACATATGTGGGCTAAGATTATGTGGAAAATCTTCCCCTCAACCCTCAATTTTGTCATGAAACTTATATTGTTCTAAGGACAATGAGGCAATTAAAAAAAAGTCTATGTTCTGTCTTATGTATCTTTCCTTCCCCCAACCCCTGGCAATAAGGACTTTTTATGGTCTCTTTTGTAGAATGTCAGTTTTAAGCAGTTTGCAGCCTCTTCAGGTTGGCTTCTTTCCCTTAGTAATATGCATTTGAGGTTCCTTCATGTCTTTTCATCTCAGTTTTTTTTTTTTTTTGGGGGGGGGGGTCCAGTCGTGGGGCCTGAACTCTGGGCCTGGGTGCTGTCCCTCAGCTCTTCAGCTCAAGGCTAGCGCTCTACCACCTGAGCCACAGCGCCACTTCCAGCTTTTTTCTTTTTGCTTATATGGTGCTGAGGAATCGAACCCAGGCCCTCATGCATGCAAGGCAAGTGCTCTACCACTGAGCACCTTCCCAGCC
Organism: Dipodomys spectabilis; assembly: GCF_019054845.1. NCBI lineage: Eukaryota > Metazoa > Chordata > Mammalia > Rodentia > Heteromyidae > Dipodomys > Dipodomys spectabilis. Next base: position 837,919 of record NW_024870834.1, read on the forward strand.
CCTCATCTCAGTCTTTTTTTAACTTTGAGTGCATTACCAGAAATTCTGTCCTCAATCACATTTCTGCTCAGGATATACAGTTCCATACCTTTCTGACACATGTGAGCACAGAGTAGTTGAAACGTAGTCACTTAACAGGTACCAAACACTGCTTTTGTCAAAAAACACTGACTCATCTCTTGGGCCTGCAAATGTTCAAAGTTTAACAGGAGGAAAGCTTGGCATCCCTGAATGCATTCTGCCTCAGTCGTTCCTGGCTTCCAGAAAGGACAGGACTGATCTATAACCTCTTTTTATGACAAGGAACCCAAACTATCCCCAAGTTACAGCAGAGCCTCACAGGACACACCCCCATCCCTACCCCATCTCAGTATTGTTACCTATAATGATGAAGCTGTACCCTAGAGCCAGAGTAACCATCACAGGAAACCACACTGTTCCCCACAAGTGATGACAGTGACACCATCTTTGGATCCCTTGCAGAACTACAGCCAAGAGAATGATCAGCCAAGGCAGCACACATTAGCGTTCAGTTATGCTTATACTTTCCTTCCATTATAGAACAAGGGAAGAAAAGACAGAATGGGAACAAGCAGACTAGAGATCTAGTCCTGGCTCTGCTGCTTGCCTGGTGACCATGACCAGGTTCTAATTCTTTCAAGGTTTATTTCCTCAGTTGTAATTAACTTCTAACTTGCTGCGAATGGTACTAATTAAATAGTATTCTGTAAGTACAGATATTGGCAAATAAACAGAAGTGATTCCCATCTGTATCTCTCATGTCTAGCTCCAAATAAAGGAATATATATTCATAGGCTATATACCTTGCCGAAGACACAGTAAACTTTATTTCTTATCACTACGTATTGGAAGTAGGGGATCTGACATATCTGCTTCAAGGAAGTGGAAAGTTAAGACTGTGCCACAAAATTCATGGAGATCCAAGCTAACGGAAACCTGAAGGAGCAGGTTTTGCTGCTGTTATTATTCGAATGTCCTATATTCTGTTTGTGCTTTTATTTCAAAAACATCACTCAAAGAATAAATAAAACAAGCTCCTTCTGAAACATGTTATCTAGAAGTGGTGGTTGACAGGCAGTAGCCAAAGGGTGTGTGGTAAGAAGAGAAGTTGAGGTAGATGTGGGTATTTCTATAGTGTGATAGAAGGAAGACGCCCTACAAAGGTGTGCCTTCAACACTGAGTAGAGGCTGCTGTTGAAAGTTTCCCTTGAACTAGGTAGAAATCTGTGTCCTGTAGCTTTCTTTTCTTTTCCCTCTCTTGCTCGCTCCTTTGTTCCCTACCTCGGTCCTTCCCTCGCTGGCTCTCTCCCTCCTCCTCTTTTGTGCTTGGGCTGGGACTTGAACTTAGAGCCTCACTCGTCCACTCAGCTTTTTTATTCACAGCTTGCATTCTACACTGGAGCCATTCCTCCACTTCCAGCTTTTCACTAATTAATTGGCAATAAGAGTCTTGGATTTCTCTGCCCCCGTTGGCTTTGGACTGTGATTCTCAGTTCTTAGCTTCCTGAGTAGCCAGGATTATAGTTGTGAGCCACCAGAGCCTGGCTCCATTCCTTCTATATTGGCGATACATCTTGCAGACATGACAGGAGGCATGATGACATGACAACATGACAACTTTCCCCAGATGCCTTTCTTCCTGGCATGCACATGGCTGCCTTCTATGTCCTCACACAGCCATTTCTCTGTGCACAAGCATCCCAGGGTCTTTTTCTGTTCTCATGTAGACACAGTGCTGTTTGACCAGGGTCCTTCCCTCGAGACCTTGCTTAACATCATTTATTTCCTTAAAGACCCTGGGGATCTGAAGGGGGAAGAGGGCATTATTCAGTCTGTACCAGTACCCCAGAATGCCACAGTCTTTTGTGAACATCTAGAGAGAATGATGATTATAAAGGTGAGATAGTTACTTCCTTTGGAGATAAAAATAATTCAAGTTTTAGTCTGTTTTTTATTTCTTTCCCAGTTTTTCACTATTTAGGATTTTCTACAGTGTATGTGATGACACTGAAAAGGGAAAAGAATGGAGTTTAGTGGTTGATACAATGAAAAAGGAAAGTTCATGGGTAGGTTGGCTTACACAGGGTTAACTGTCGAGTACACACTGTCAAAGCTTCCACAAGAACTCTGCAGCCTGATAGCTTCCGAGCCATCAGCATCTTTCCTAATAGTTGCAGTCCAAGTTCCATAAGGCATTCTTAGATGACAAAGCTGCTCCTTAACAGCCGCCACAGTTAGGGAACTGAATCTTGGCCTGGCCAGACCTGGCCATGTACCACCCTGAAGTAGGATGAGATTACCATGAAAGAGGATGAGACTAGATTACTGTGGAATGAAAAAACCAGTTCCCGTTTATCCAGCTCTTCTCTTTAAAGCATTACTGGCAAAGCACAGTATCTTTCTAGAAATAACAATGCTATTCTAGCAGACAAATGGGTATGTTGAAATATGATTTGAATATCTATTTATAAAATATCTTTGTGCAATACTTTATCTACTGTCTGTTTGGCATGTGCTAAAAAAAAAAAAAAATGAATCAACAAGAGTTAATAATGCAATTGCACATCTTCCCACTCTATCAGCAAAAATTGCCCCGGTATGCAAATCAAAAGTGAGTTTCCCTTCCAGATAGTCCTTAATAAGAGCTAGTCTTTATCATGGATACAACTAGAGTAATTGTGTAAATAAAGCAATACATAAGAAATTCCTTTTAAAAAAGCAGGAAACAGAATAAAACAAAAAACAGAGGGGCACATCTAATGGAATGAGAATAAACAGAAGAAAAAATTCAAGAACTCACATTATTGAAATTAATTTACATTTTGGAACTATGAAAAAAAATCTCTCTTCCAGGACAGTCAAAAAATACACAATAATCTAGCCAAGCCACCCAAAGTGGAGTGAATGAGAAAAACATGCTTTTCTAACTGAGGTGACTTCATTACATTCTAAAACTGCAAACCCAACAAAACAAAAACCTAGAAAGAAAATTTAACCAACAAAGTCTGATTTAATTTTTTTTTCATTTCTACATACCAGTAACAGAACCTTGAGATATAGAAGGCAAAATTCATTCATTCATCCATCTCCTAAACTGTCCTATTTTCATCTATTTTTTTTTCAAAAATTCTGGAGATTAAATCTACTGCATTACACATGCTAAGCAAGTATTTCTATGACTGAGTTGTATCCTAAGCTCCAAATTATTCATTTATTAATACTCCTTAATAGCTGGTAGATGCTATGCCAGATAATAGAAATGACCTTGGTAAATAACTTCAAAAGGCAACTTTGAGCTTTTCTGTTTACAAAGCAGTCTTCACACACACACACACACACACACACACACACACACACACACAACTCACACAACTCACACACACACATACACACACACATACTTTGCCTCAAATAGCCCTATATATATAACAGATAAGGCAAGAATAAAGTAATTTATACTGCCTCAATAAGAGAATACGGAGTTCCCTCCACATTATATAACATATTAGAGGAGCCTGAACTCACATCCAAATGAGATTTCTATCTTCTATCATCTCTATTTAGACACTTGGACCTAAAGATTTTTTTCTTGCTTTTCTGATTCCCAGGACCAAATTTTTCTTTCAAGGACCAAATCTTCCTTTCACTTCAGCAGTGTTCTCCAGAATGTAAAAAGTGTTAGGCAATAAAAGGTTAATTCATGAAATATATGTGAAAAATCCAGGAAGCAAAATTCCACCTCCTGTAAGACTTCTAGGATCCCTCATGCTAGTCTTATGCACTGTCCTTTTTTTTTTTTTTAAACAGGATTGGGATTTCGCAATTTTTCTCAAACTGACCACCTAACACCTAGCTTTATCCCCCTGAAGCTTCCTAGAAAAGGCTAAGAGACCAGTCAAAAGCACAAGTTCAAATCAACATGGTCTTGACTTCAAACTCCAGCTTTGACTGAGGTTGGATAAGTTATTCAACCAGCACACTTTTCTCATCTGGACAAAAGTACTTGTGTTTATATAGACAAAGGGCCTACCTAGTAGGTTACACTGCACACAAAGGTCACCAAGGATGAGAAATTCATCTATTCAGTAAGACATTATATAAAACAAAAATAGTTAAAATACCTACCTGATTTTCCTTTTATAAAATTAGAGTGGGAGGCAGACATGAAATGATAAAGAATTGACTTTTTTCTAAGTTAGAAGGCAGATTCAAATCCAGATTGCCATTTAAGCAGTGTGACTCTGATAAAAAAAGACTCCAGTTCTCTGAATTTTAGGTATCTGATAGATAAAATGGTAACAATCTAACCAGCAAACTCTCTGCCTTTAAGCGCTGCTCCTGGGGATTATAAAAATTAGCTGTGATAACACATATGTCTGGAACACAGTGGGTACACCCACACAAAAGAATCAGAGGCTACATTTAAACACGTAAGGACTTTTCATGTCACGTGTATTTTTACAACTCAAACCTTTTTGTGAATTCCTATAGCGTTGAAAATCTACCATACAGTTTATGTAGGCTCTTCTGCTCACTTATAATTTGGACAGATTCTGCCCATCCACAAACAGGTCTTACTCACTAAATTCAACATCTCAATCAAAATCCCCCAAAGACATCCATGCCTAGAAATGATCAGACATCAAAAAGGCAACAACTGTTTCCTTTCCTGTCATTTCTCTTTCTAGGACCTACTATAGCTGGCACATGGCAGGAGAGTTTTAAAAAAGCACACAAATGAGTAAACAAAAACCACTGTGAAGTCTGAATGTATCCAGCTCTGTTTAAATGACTTGAAATAGAAATGTATCAAATGTTATAACCTTCAAAAACCCTCAATCAAGTTAAGAAGACTGAGAAAAATTAAATATTAGACTTTATGTTACATACCTCCTGTTGAAATCAGAAAAGGGAGAAACAGATGTGATTACAGAGCCTGGAAAAGGCTTCCTTAAGAAAACATGTGTGCACAGGACTGGGTTTGGAGGAATTCACCAAGGAAAACAAGGGGTTAGAGGTAGGGAGCAGATCCATAGCTAATGTAGGATTTCTGTTTGTGAGACAAGGTCTCAACTCTAGCTCAGGATGGCCTTGAGTTCGGAACTCTCACCTCAGACTTCTGAGATAGGAGAATTGTTCTATATTATAACTTGCCGAAGGAGAGTCCCCAAAGTACCAGGATCCATTCTTCTCATTCTCACCTTTCTATGCAGCAAGATGTATTTAAATTTCATTCATGGACTGATTCACACTTGGCTCTTTCCAGGGATCTAATAACCATAAATGTCTCAATCAAACCCAGAATAACCAATAAGAATTTCTATCAACTGCAGTAAATGTGTCTGCCTCTTCTGTAGGAATCTCTATTCTCTTTACTTTCCAATAAGCTGAAGAATATAACTATACAGTCTTCATTCTGTGGCTGTGAAAGTGCTTCAAGGAACCTTTCCAAGAATCTCATCACTGAAGATAATTCTTCTTTAAATCATTGGATTTTTGTCCTGCTCATAAATATTCATCCTTATCACATTCTTTTACCTACCTCCTCATCTCCCTTAAGAGGAGACTAGACTTTATACATAGCTGTCTGATCTACTGAATACAGAACCACATCATCTAAAAAATTAGCCACAATTGTGAACGTTAAAATGTGTTTGTGACTTTAACTAAGTATCCCTATCCTACAATACTGTGAAATTTATGTAATCACTTAATCTCAATAAAAAATTATTTTAACAAAATTAGGCAAGAAAGTCCTGCAAAGGACATCTACCTAGTCCTGCTCCTGGTAATCTATTTCTGGCATGCCTGGTCTGAAACCTGTGCACCATAGCCAAGGAGTCCTTTAAGATGAAAGAGTTTTAAGTTTTCATGCTTTTCCCCAGGGCTTCAGCAACAAATAAAGTAGTGCTCTTTTCTCTCTTTCAACACTTGGACTGATACAGATGGAGGGTAGGCTAGTCTTCAAGAAAGCATAGAGATCTGTCCTGGCATTTGGCAAGTTCTTAACAGGCTGATTAGAATGAAAACTATTCCTTTTATTTGTAAGTAAGTATCAAATAAACTCCTGAGATCCAAATAACAGTCCACAGAGAGGCCAAGTTTAAGACGGTGGACTGCCATGAGTTTTAGACCAATGCAATAGTAGGCCACACATTTAACACACCAGGGTTCAATGTGCCTTGGGAGATGCTGGCTGAATTTAAAACCCAAGTAATAGCAGCCCTTCATTTTCTACCATTCTCACTACATAAAGCTTGTACGTGGCAACCTTTATTCTCTCTGGAACCAGAGCTCTGCAGTAAAACTTTCCAGGTGAAAAAACTAAAGTTCCAGCAAAGGGATGCACAGCAGCATGAGAAACTAGGGTTTCTAGGTCCCTAAATTCAGTTTCTGCTCACATTTTTGTTGTCGTTGCTGCTGCTGCTGCTGGTAGTTATGGGGCTTGAACTCAGGGCCTGGGCACTTCCCCTGAGTTTTTTTTTTCCTCAAGACTAGTGCTCTATCACTTTAAGCCATAGCTCCACTTCCAGTTTTCTGGTGATTAATTGGGGGTAAAATGAATTTTCCTGCCCAGGTTGACTGTGAACCACGATCCTCAAATCTCAGCCTCCTGTTTAGCTAGGATGACAGGCATAAGCCACCAGTGCCTGGCTTCTTTTCACAACTTTTAACTAAGGGAATTAAAAGCAGTGGAGGCTCGGAAAGTATGGGGTGGGGAACCTGTGTTTAGATGAACATGGCTCTCCCAGTTAAGAACAACTACCAAGGATCCTCAAGTTGAAGGTTACTCTGGAAAGTTATTCAGTAGCTCCTCCTGTTGTCTGCAAAAACCACCATATAGTATATGATAGTTCCTTCTCATTGGAAGGGTTCACACACAGAAAATATCTCATACATCATACCTGTCCAGTGCAGCCCAAATTAGTTGACATTTACTCATGACACCAGGCTCTGGAGATAAAGATGGACTAAGTGTGGGTCTCTAGGGTGGGTCTGCAATGCTTAATGCAGACTTAGATCCTTTGAGGGTGTGCTGCAGTAAATATGAACTCTTAGTGGTAGGCTGGATGTATTATGAGCCAAAAGTGCTATATAATCCACTTATTTTAACTTCAAGGAACTTAATTAATCTCTCAGACCAATGAATGCCAACCAAGCCAAGATCCAAGCTCTCTGCTGATTAGTCACCCTATGTTTGGTTTGCTGTATCATAAACACTTCAGTAGCAAACAGGATTATCTCTAAGAACTCATTTCTGATATTCTGAGTCTGAACACTCAGGAAGAGGGTGAGATTACAAGTACTTTATCCTTATAATTTGTCAGTCTATTTCCTAGCTCTTCTAAAATTTCTAATACAGGATATTTCTAAGAAAATGCTCTACTGCTTTAAGTAAATTACATGTGTTAATTTATTATCTGCTAAATTCCAGGTATTTATTAGTAACTTAAATAAGTAATCTTGTTTAAGCACACCCTAGAGGTAGGTAGAGTCCCATCTATGGATAGGGAAACTAATGCACAAGGAATTTCAATAACTAAGCTCAAGGTAACAAGACAGAGTTGTTAGCACTTCAAAACATATAGCAGGGTTTCTGGTGACTACTTTCTAAAGATGAAAATATTTTCCTCTTCAAGGCAGTGAACTTCAGGACAGACAGAAGTCACTTGTCAGCAGGGTGCCGGTGGCTCACGTCTGTAATCCTAGCTACTCAGGAGGCTGCAATCTGAGGATTATGGTTCAAAGCCAGCTGGGCAGGAAAGTCTGTGAGACTCTAATCTCCAATAAACCACTAGAAAACTGGAAGTGGCATTGTGGCTCCAGCAGTAGAGCGCTTGCCTTGAGCTGAAGAGCTCAGGGACAGTGCCCAAGCTCAGAGTTCAAGCCACATGACCAACAACAACAACAACAAAGTCACTTGTCATAGGAAAAGACAACACAAACCTGGGTCACACCTTGAGAAGGATATGAAAATCTGTCCTCAGATTTCATCAGGACACACCCCTCTTGATCACTCCTGGTAAATCTCTAACCCAGCACTTTTACATTCTGCCCCCTCCCTTTGGCTTTTTCCCACCTTAGCTTTTGGCCAGATTATTTAGCAATTCTTAAGGTAGTAATTTTCTGAAGGTAGAGTTGCATATGCATTTTCAATTGTTGATTTTTAGAAAATATTAGTAGCTTGGAAAATATTTTTTAATGAATGCTATCTTAATAGCAAAAAGGCCTTCTCACTTCCCAAAATTCATATCCAGGGCAGGCACTGGTGGCTCAAACCTGTAATCCTAGCTACTCAAGAGGCTTAGATTTGAGGACGTTTCAAAGCCAGCCTGGATGGTAAAGTCCATGAGACTCATCTCCAATTAACCACCAAAAAGCCAGAAAAGGAGTTGTAGTTGAGCAAAAAAGCTAAGGGACAGTCCCTAGAATCTGATTTCAAGCCCCAGGAAACACCCCCCCTACCACCACACAAAAGTTATAGCCAGTTTTCAGAACCCACACAGTTGAAGATAATTCTAGAATTATCCCTTAAGTCATGAGCGAGAGTCATATGGACCCAAAGTGAAATTCTCTTTGCATGCGTGTGTGTGTGTGTGTGTGTGTGTGTGTGTGTGTGTGTGTATGAGAGAGAGAGAGAAAGAGAGAGAGAGAGAGAGAGAGACTGGGGTTTGTACTTAGGACTCCCCTACCCCCAACCTGTCTAAGCAGGTATTCAACAGCAAAACCCTGCCTCCAGCCCTAAAGTGATATTCTAGAATGCTCTGGGACTCATCTCATTCCTCTAAGCAATGAGTCCAGTTATGTTCTTTCTCTTTCCTCTTAGTTTTACTCTGTTTTTAATGTAAGAGATTACTATTACACTAAGCAAAGAAGAGTGGGCATGGTGCCTGCCATGGACTATTTTAAAAAGTAACACTTGAACTCAACTAAACATTCACTGATTAAGTTTGCTTTGATCCTTTTAACTATAAAATGCAAGCACAGAAATATTTTTTCACTTATACTTCTTCCCTATATATTTCCTCACAACAGTCTTTTTTTCCATAAGAGAGGTAACCAAGACCAAGAGAAATGAAGTGACTTATCCATGGTCATAACATGGGTAAGTTTCACAACATGATAAGATTCACAACACTGCCTCTTGAGTAAAACTCACCAAGCATTGTAACACGTTTTTGTTGCTGTTGTTGTTTTTTTTTTGTTGTTGTTTTTTGGTCATTTCCAGGGGCCTGAACTCTGGGCCTGGGCGCTGTCCCTCAGCTCTTCAGCTCAAGGCTAGTGTTCTACCACTTGAGCCCCAGCGCCACTTCCAGCTTTTTCTGCTTACGTGGTGCTGAGGAATTGAACCCAGGACCTCATGCATGTAAGGCATGCACTCCACCACTAAACCACTGTCCAAGCCCCTGTAACATGGTTTTCATAATGGAGGATATATTGGTATTTTCTGCTTTGCCAACATGCCAGCTGATTTGTATATTTCGAAAATGGCAATCAGTAGTAAGACAGACATGAACAAACCTGACCAGTCAATGGATTTCATAGACCCTTCTCTGTTCCTTGTTTTTTCTGTCTAATCTCCCCATACTCTGCCTAAGTCCTCCAACCAGGTGTTCCTACTGTCACCTCTTAGAGATCCCTGAAGTGGGTTCTAGGGGATCAAAGAGAGTAAACATAATAAGCTCCTCACAGTTAGGGGCCCACCCCCTTACCAAATCTAGATGATCTGAGACTGACTCATTCAGCACAGTGTGAAAGTCTATGAACCTAAATATCCATTTATTTAAAGGCTATCAGGAAAAGGGATCTCTAGAAAATGAGGGAGCTAAGCTGACTTGTGTTCTTGATGCTCAGTCCATACCTCTAGGCTTGAAATGTTTAGATCTTCTCTGATGCTGCTCATTTCAACTTGTTTCAATAGTCCAGTGAAAGAACAAGAAAAATAACAGGGCTGGGAATGTTGCTTAATGCTTGCCTAGCATGCATGAGGCCCTGGGTTCAATTCTATAAAACAAATAAAATATTCTTTTAAAAAAGAAAAATAAATAGCATTCCCCAAGACCAGATGTAAATGTGAATTACTAAAGAGAACCAATGTTGAATCCAACCCTTCTATTACAACATTTTTGTTTAACTGATAACTTCCCATTTAATGTGACTATAATCCAATTGGAGATTTTAGATCCAGGAATTGGTATACTACATTCTGGAAATAAATCAAGTAACATTATATCTGAGGATCATATCCAATTTGGGTTCCACCCTACTTAAAAGATTAAAAGGAAAAGTCCCATTTAAAATTGTTTTAGTGCAGTAAAGGAAAGCAGAGTTTTGAGTTTTGGTAGAAGGAAAATATTTTACAAATACTACACTATGGTATACAGTAACAAGTAAATGTTTATTTAAAAGTATTAGTGTAATACACATCTTGTCATTAAAATAAGGCAAAGATACTCCATTACTACAACAAATAAACAAATAAATCCAAAATACAAGTAACTCCAAAATGCAAGGGTAAGGCAGAGCAAACAGCCTGCCTGGTGCTGAACAGTGTACTCATATAGCCAGAAGCAGGCAAAAATTCCTTAACCAGCTGGAAAATGCTAGTCCAACCTCCCAGTGCTAAGAATCTCTAGACCTGGACCCCAGGTTGAAGCAAAGTTTTATAACCAAAAGCAGGTTCTAAACTAAAATTATCAGCAGAGACTTCTTATGAAATGGGACCCTAACTCCAGAAATGGGATTGTTGTACTGAAACACTTTACATGTTTCTCAGGTCAGCAATTTACTTGCCTGCAATTTCTTCTGTAACCACATATCAAAGCACCAATTTCAGAATGGCACTGAACTAGAGAGGTAACTTGCTTGATGTTCATTCCTTGTAAATCCTGATTCAAATGAATTGCATCAATGGCTTATTAGGGCCTTACTGCCTGTCAAACAGTATTAAGCATTACAGAAACAAAGTTAAAAATAGACAGGATTTTCTGGGTGTCTGTGGCTCAAACTTGTAATCCCAGTTACTCAAGAGGCTGAGATTTGAGGATCAAGGTTCAAAACTAACCCAGGCAGGAAAGTTTGTGAAACTTTTTTATCTTCAATTAACCACCAAGAATCTGGAAGTGGAGCTGTAGCTGAAGTGGTAGAGTACCATCCTTGAACAAAAAAGCTCAGGGAGAGTGCCCAGACTCCAAGTTCAAGCCCTTGGACTGGCGCACACTCACAAGTACTCCACCCCCCCTCCCGCCCCCACACACAGGAGTCATGAAAGTTCTCAAGGAATTAATAGTCCAAAATGGAGTAATAGCATGTTAACTTTGGGTGTCCATATCAGACTTTCCTTTTAAATGAATATGGCTCTTGGTAGGCATGAAGGAGTGTCCACACATGAGGCTGAAGAACATGTTGCCCCAGAATCCTCTTCTCCCTTTACATACTTGTAAAAAGACTGCCAGAATTTGTAAAACGTGTTATCCCATTCAATCCTAACAACATTATAGATTTCCTTGGCAACAATCAATATTCCTAGTTTTCAGTTGAGAAAACTGACACTAGGAACAGGAGATGTGATGAACCCACGAAGATAATAATAAGGCAGTCCCAGAATTATAAACCAAGTTTTCTGGTTCTCATTACAATATTTCTCTGTGCGACCTCCTCGGGAAGGAGGCCTGTGTGTCTAACTGAAACACGGCCACAGGCCACAGTTTCATCAACTCCTCTTCCTCATGCTTGGCTCTAGTACATCTGTTTACATAGCTGGTTATCCGTGGGTCAACCAATCTCAGAGTGAAAGGTATGGAGGAAAAACTACATCTGCATTGGACATGTACATGCTTTTTCCCTTCTTATTATTTCCTAAATACAGTGCAACAACTACTTGTGTAGCATTTATACCGTGTTAGGTATGATAAGTCATGCAAAGTATACAGGAGGTGGGCAAGGTTATCTGCAAATATGACAAAATTTCACATGGGGACCTGTAGATTTTGGTATCTCAGCATGTTTCCTGCACCAGCCACCTGCGGGTAAGGAAGTACACTGCACTTGAACTACTTCTTTTCGCTTTGGGCTTCCTTTGTACCTGTATCTCCAATCAGTTTTTGCCTCGAAATTCTTCTCCTTGTAATCGTCCCTTTTGCCTGCTTTTCCTAATCCAACGGTTCTGAAAGCCTTGCCTCTAGACCTCAGCATCAAAATTACCTGGGAACATGTAAAAAATGTAGATTCTCAGGCTCCATCCTAGATCTACCACATAAAAAATTCTGGGAGTCAGGCCCAGCAATCTGAGTTTAATAAACTCCACAGTTTCTGATGTAATGCTCAAACTTCAGAACTATCTTGAACTAAGCTGAAAAGCAATGCTCCTCTAGTCTTCTAGTTTGTGTCATGATTAGCTAGCTCCCCCACACACAAACCCTGGGACTAAACAAGTCATTTGTCTTGTATCTGCAGCAGCAAAAAATGTAATGCAGAAAGGTTCTTCAGGGCCAGTTTGGGGACAACAGACTTCTTGTCTTTTCCATAATGATGTCCCCATTTTCTCAGTTAATCAACGTAGAGGCCTCTAACTTCCACCTCAGGAGCCCACCATAAGGGAAAAAGGTTTGTTAGCATATCCTACCTCCCTAACTATGATACACAGTAAAAGGCTCCAGGCTCTGTCCACTGGGGAAGCTAAGATTTTACTCTATCTAGAACACATGCTAACAATAAAATACAAGCTTCAAATTGTACTCTATTCTACAATTCACAGGCCCATACTCTCACAGGATACAAAAAGCTACTTTTGAAACCAAGACTAAAATCCAGGACTCTTGATTAATTCACTAAGGGCATATGTACTGTAACAGGCCAGGCATTAAATTAATTCCTGTTCCTTAGTTAATGAAGCTACCCTAAGACTGTAAGTTTGGTTACTCTGCAAAGACACAGGCCCCACATTACTAATGTTGCCACAAGGGAAGAACTTTTCACAGGGCACTCCATTAGAAACAGTGATGTGCTCTGAAACAAAGGATAACTTCCTGAATCCAAAGTATCAAGTTTACAGAAAAGGGCGGGGACTAGCCTGACTTGTCTTTGTGGAAATGATCTCCTCATCTACTCTCTTGATTGGTCCAAAGGTTTCCAGTTTATCTCTGGTAAATAATGAAGGGTGGTACTACTCTTATCACTATCTACTTTAGTAACAACATTTGGAGGGAACAAAAAGGCTTGTAAAGCTAGAGTTGAGGTCCTGCACAATCACTGCCTGCTCATCAACACAACACTAATGCTCAGTTCTAAAAACACACAGAAATTCCATCTGAAAACTGAGAAGCTGTCAGAGGTCAAAAATACTCTCTCTCTGCCTCTGTCTCTCTCTTGTCCATATGCTCCAAAAAGGTGGAAATAGGCACAAGATTGATCTGATTACATTCCCAAGCCACCTCTTTTATTTTTATTTCTTAGAAACTATCTTCTGTTGGAATGTCCCTTCCCACATGGGTACTCAGAGACAGCTTCCTGGATAAGAGATGGAGGAAGCAGAAGAAATAAGATTCACAAAAGACCTAATTTGGAGCATTATTAATTACACCAGCTGAAAATCTTACGAAAGCAAAGAAGGACCATGTTAACAAAATACTATCAAGGCAACTTCCCTGAAAGCAGCCCAGCTACCAATTGCTATTAACAATGAGAAAAACCGGAGCCCAAATCAAATCTCAACTATGCAGACAGACCTGCAGAATTTTGCAACTTCATTGCTATAATTCATATTTTTGTTTGTTTTTTGTAAAAGAGCAGTAGATTGCATGAGTTTGACAAAGGAATAAAAACACAAAAGATAGCAAGAGACTCATTCTAGAAAAACAGTTGCTATTCTGTATTCATAACTCTATACCAGCAAGAGCAGCTCAAATGAGGCACAAGGTGGGGTCCTCGACAAATTCATACATGATCAAACCAATTATCCACACTGCACTTTCAAATGCACTAAATACCCCTGACCCGCACCCCTCTGCACTCACAGCCCCCTTGATTGGGATAAACCCCACCAAATGCAGCCAAAGAACCATTTTTTTGTGTGTGAAAAACAGCCAGAGCCTAAGCTGTCATTACACAGCAAAAACCTAACGAGAACAAAAACCCAGCAGCAGACTGATACAGAAAACCCGAACATACCTGAATTCTTCAAATGCAAACATGACCTAGTCAGAGACAATTTCCTTAGATTGTATGGTAGCCTTTTTGGTCCGAAAGACAATCATTTAGTTAGTCAGATGGTGCAAAGTACAGATAACAAGAGGCGGGGTTTTCACACCCCCCAATATTCTGAAGTAAAAGGCTTTCTGCAGACAGGGGCCTGCAGCCTCCAGCTCCGCCAGCTGCTGACAAGCGGCAGCTAACAGGGGAGGCAGCTAGAAAACCATGTGATCATTCCAGCAAGTCTGATTAATGCAGTGTATGCTTAGGCTCCAGGCTGGATGCTGGATTAGTCTAGAGAAATAAGTCGAACCTAGGGCACGCCTACCCACGATCCTGGGTAAATCACGTAACACATCCCACCCTCTGCTAGAATAGCATAGGTTGGAGCAAATGGGAGAACGCTTAAAGGAATGAGAATGTAACCAGAACTATTGTGATCTGCTAATGACCTCATCTTCCTCTAGTCCTTGCTGTTTCAACATTCCAATCCAACATGACCCATGCTGTAAATGAGCACAGTGTATAGAGATAGCTCAGCTAATTTCACAGCCATCCAGAATACTGAAAAATTCTTCCAAATCCAACAATTTACTATCCACTACCAACCACTATTTAAGCACAGCTCTGTATAAGCTGCATGAGAATCACAAAAGTCACAGCACATGCTCACCACTTTGACATAGCTAAGAATGACCTTGTAGGTGTCCGTTGTGATCAAGGACTATTTCATTATTCATTTACTGACTTCAAAATACGCACTAGGCTTTCATCAGTTTCTTGAGCTACCAAAAACAAACAAAAAATAATGCTATCCATTTCAGAACAGAAAAAAAAAAAAGAAATGAGATGCCAGCCAAAAAAAGAGATGTTTCCCAGTTTATAAAGCCCAGGCTGGCAAGATTTGGCAAGTAAACTGAGGCTGTCTACAGCAGCTTGCCATGAAAGAAAATCTTCCACATGGATTACAACACTTTATAAAATAAGGGAGAAAGAGCTCAAATAAAAATATGTGTCATTCGACTTTTCCTACAAATATAATCAGTCATTAATTGTGACTCTACTTCAGAAATGTCTCTTGAGGCCAGCGTTCCCTCAGTCACACCTACTCCTCAGTTCCTGCCTTCAGCATTGTTTCAGTTTTTACCAGTAACTGGACTTCTTTCTTCCATTCGCCCCTAAAAATCTGCCAGAGCAAAATTTGCAAAACTGATTTCGATGTCTCCCTCTTTTAACTCTTCACTTGTTCCTCAGTGTCCTCGAGATTGTAAAAACATCTTAGACTGGCATACAAAGTCTTACTCCTCCAATTCCTACCCTCATTAAAACTCTTCACAAACTCCAATATTCAGCCAGACATTTAGATATCACTCCCCACGCATCACAGGGTCTCCTTCCTGTACCTGTGGACCACACAGGCCAGGTTGTTTGTTGTTGCTTCCTGTGACCTGCTGCTACTCCAGGAGCCTGATCTACTCATGCTAGGACAGTTAGTGACTTTCCTCGGTTGTGGACTTGGTGGCATTACAGCATTCTGCAAGTCTCTTCCATATATCCGGGTGCTCCCTGAGGGCAGCAGGGTATTCACATGAAGTGTATTTCTGCAGTCCCCATGCCTGAACAGTACTTGATAAAAAGGATTTATTCAAATGTGTTTGCTTAAAGAATCTCCCTCTTATACATGTGTTCATGAAGGTCCTCTGGGATGAAAGCACCCCTCTTCTTGTGACTATCTCTCTCAAAAAGAAGAGAAATGCAGGGGCTGGAAAGGTGGCTCAGTGGTAGAGCGCTTGCCTTGCATGCCTGAGGCCCTAGGTTCGATTCCTCAGCACCACATAAGAAAAAAGCTGGAAGTGGCACTGTGGCTCAAGTGATAGAGCGCTAGCCTTGAGCTGAAGAGCTGAGGGACAGCGCCCAGGCCCAGAGTTCAGGCCCCCACAACCGGACCCCCACCCCACCCCTCCAAAAAAAGAAGAGAAATGCAGTGATAAAGGTCAATGGGGGAAGATCAGCAAGTGAAGACTTGGGGGGGGGGGGAAGGTGTCCTCTGGTACCTCAAACATATAGCCATCAACTAAGCTTATCTGGAATGCATTACAAATATTCTACACAAGCCACTGGCTGAGACCTTCTGGGAATGGTGGCTTCTTGGTAGACTCATGCCATCACAAAAAAAAAAACAGACTATTCTGAGTTATTTAAGATCCTGGTTTCAAATCCCAGATCTGCTGCTTACTGTGATTACCGGCAAGCTACTAAAACTCAGTTTTAGATGCCCCATAGGTAGAACTTGAGTAACATGAATACTGCCTATACTTCTCAGGGCATAATGAGGTAACAAGGCAAAATTAAATAAACATTCTTTCCAATCCTTATCATTTCACAGGACAGCCTTTCATTAGACAACTTGGTTACTGTATGGCTCTTCTTCTAGGGAAACCAAGTCTCCTCATAAGTCATATGTCTGTTCAATAGTAGCTCATTTAACTTGAGGGAAGGGACAAGGGACAAGGTATTTCTGTCCTATGTTTTTTTTTCAGGTATATATGTATGTGTATAAGTGTGTATATGTGTGTATATACATATGTGTATATATGTATACATGTACATATGTATTCATTTGTTCCTTGATATTTCGAGGAGATTGCATGTATCCTTCCATCACAAATACCAAATCTTCAGATGCTCAAGTTACTTATATAAAATGGCAAAATATGTGTACATATCTATATCTACCCTCCCATATACTTTAAATAACCTCTGGATAACTATCATCTCTAATACTATGCAACAGCAATGAAAATACTATGCAAATAGTTGTTATATCTTTTAGGAAACAATGACAAGAAAAAAAGCTTTTTACATGCAGCAGAGGCCTGGATTCTGTGCGCATTTCTGCCAGTATGCACCATTCTTCTCTCAAGAGGATGCCTGATCCTTTCAGGGTTATTTATAAGGTCTTGGTAAAAAGTAGAGTTGGTACAAATGATCATTCCCAACACCAACTACATTCTAGGCATGCATTCTTAAAGATATTCCCTAATTAATAAGGAAATAAGGCCAATGGGTTTAAGGATCATGTCCAACATCGTACAGCTTTAAGTATTTACATCTTAACACCAATGTCCAACAAGTTCATGCTGCCTCTAGTACAGGATTATTTACTGGACTTTCAGGAAGTTCTTGGTTCTGAGACAGGACTGGCAAACTATGATCTGTTGGGATATTTTATCCACCTAGTTTAGTTAATTACTAAATTTATGGTCAGGCAAGAGATCTACAAAAGCTGAAAATGGTCTCAAATGCCCTGGAAGTTAGGGGTGGAAATGCAGATTGATACAGCATTGGGACCTGCAGGGGCAGAAGAGTCTGCTTCAAGACCAATAGATCTTTGGTTATTGATAACGCCAAGGTGTCAAGAATAGAAACCTAAATGGATGTCCAAGATTTCTAAGAGCTTCACTCTTCTGCCATAATAAAGCTTAAAAGTGCACGTCAGTGACAATATATTAACAAAAACAAAAGTCATCTACCAGGTCATCTACCAAAGGCTTTAGGCTCAATTATTCTGAGACTTAATTTCCCTTTGTACCACAAAGCAATCAGCAAGGCTGAAGGTACTTGACAAGCAAGCACAAGGCCTAGAGTTTTAAACTCTGGTATCACAAGAAAAACAAAAACAACCAAAACCCCCAAAACCCATGAAGGGTTTTTTTTTTTTTTTTGGTAGCTTCTTATTTTTTGAAAATTACATTTATACTACAATGCTAACATTAAAAAAAAAAAAAAAAAGATAAAAGCAGGAAGGTTCTGGCTGACAAAAGTAGAGGAGCCCTTCGAGAGCCTGCTGTAGAATTTTCTCTCTCTCCACCAGGGACAGGGACCAGGGTCAGCCTTGAAAACCTGGCCTACATGACTCTGGCAATTTCTGTCAGTGCTGATGTCTGGGAGGCTCCCCATACCACAATCATCACCTCTCCCTAGCCCCTGTTTAATCTGAATTCCCTTCCTCTGCCAACAGATAATTATTCTGTAGCCACTGGACACCAAGCTTCCCAGGCTTTTCCAGAGAAGAAATGTAAAATGCTGAATACAAACACACACTTTCACAGAAAATGTCCCTGACAATTTACAAAAGCACAAGGAGATAAGTGTGCTTAGTATAACATGAATCTTCTCTTATTTTTTATTTATGTATTTATGTGTTTATTTTGTATTTGTTTATGTATTTATGTATTTTTTCTGGTCCTGGGGCTTGAACTCTGGGCCTGGCACAACGGCTAGGTGCATGGTATGAATCTGCCATCCCCAGAAACATGGGAAGCACAATGAGGAGAATCAATATCCAGGCCAGTTCAGGCATAAAGTGAGGCCCTAACCTGAAAACACTCAATGTACAGAGGAGCTTGGAGGCATGGCTCAAGTAGTAGAACACCTGCTTAGCAAGTATAAGAACCTGAGTTCAAACCCCCAATGCCTCCAAAACTCAACAGTTCCTTTCCATCGTCTGCAGAACGAAGTCTCAGTTCCACAGCTGGGAATTCTACTGCTCTATGCTTCAGTCCATCCACGTCCCACCTGCCAAGCTGAATCCTCCAGTGTTGCAAGCCCCTGATTTATGTATGTACCTCTACTTGGATGGTCCTGTCCACAATGCTTTCTGTCTTCCTTCTACAGAGGTTATAAAGAGGAGGGCTTCTGAATCTAGGTCTATTGCTATCTATCCACTTGAAAAGTTTTGGCAAACTCTTACCAAGCCAAGCCACATTTCCTTCATACTGAGAAGGAGATTAAACATTTTGTGGGGATGCTGCAGAGGTGAAAGGCCTGGCACACAGCAACCACAGTTAATGGCAGTTAATCCCACACATGATTCAAAACCCCACTGAAGTCTCCTCTTGACCAAAGCCAGCCTATGATTGTTTTCTAACACCATAGAATTGATAGGAAAATCCACAGCCATCTTTAAAAATCCTGCATACTGAATGTATTGAGTTACTTAGTGCAGTACAGATCTCAGGCCTCAAACTGAAAAGGTATTCATGGGTATGGAACTAAAGGGGATGGATGGGGAGTCCTGAACAGTTCAGCTTTGTATAACTCATATCACATTGGTCCTTATCCATAGGAATATATATATAGGCAGATAGCAAACTTGCTGTGCAAATACAACTTCAAGAGAAATCCATTTTAATTTGGGATCATCTCCAAATTCTATTTTGAAATAGCTACTAATTGTGACCCTTGGTTTTTTTTTTTTAATTTTATAATTTTATTGTGAAGGTAATGTATAGAGGGGTGACAGTTACCCTTGTTTTTTTAATCCTGGCTGAACTCTCAGAGGCACACAACATTTCTATGGGAGATCTCTGGCTTCACATGTTTTTAATTCATTGACTGTCCTTGAACTCCAGTTGAATGGACCTTTCTAAAAGCTTAAAAACAAACCTTGAATAGATCAGAAATGTGTGAATCCTATACTCTGAACTAATTCTCTTCCCAATTTACATAGTTCCAACTTCTACAGCAATATTTAACCTTAAAATACAAGTTTAAAATAAAACTGTGTTCTACCTCTACTTTGAAATCTATTTAAACTAAGCTACTAAGAAACATTTGATTATAAAGCAAACATAATTAGAATATATTTTTAAATCTGTCATTGTTCAAAAGGAGTTTATTGGTAATAGTTTCTACATTTCAGTCTATAATTTCTTCCATCAAATTAGCACTCCATAAACATCTTACAGACTTACTGAAACTTATAATTGATTCCACAATACCTATTCTAGGTGTTACTGAGACCAGTAAATGAGCTTACACCTTCAGTTTCAGTGGTCACCTTTTTTTCCTTTCTTTTAATTTTTTGAAGTAAGGATTCACTATATAGCCCAGGCTGACCTGAAACTCCCTGTCTGGCCTAATTGAGCCTCAAACTCACTCTTCTCCTGTCTCAGCCTCCCTGGTTCTGGGATCCTATGTAAACCCCACCATGCCTGCTTCCATGATTATTCCAATGAAGAAAGTAAGATGATAAATAAATAAGATTATAAAATAGGCTACATATTAAACAGTAATTGGGGGATAGTAAATGTAGAATAGGTGATAGAAAAGGACTGTGTAAGGTAGTGACATGTTAGCTGAGATTTCAATGGCAAGGAACCAGTTGTGCAAATATCAGACAAATATCACTAGAGGCAGAAGAAACAGCTAATCCCACAGCCCCAAACAAGAGGGAAAAGGTGGAATAAACGAGGTGAAGAGAGCAGAGGAGATGAAGATAGAAAGTAAGTAAGGCTTTACTAGCCAGAGAAGCCACTGGGGATATCAGGTAGGGGACTAGTGTAATCTGATCTTCATTTTTAAAAGGAGAACAAAAGTGAGCAACCAGTTTATAAACTAGTGTAGAAATCCAGGGAACTGATGATCCAGTCTGGACTCAAGGACCCAGATAAGGCAATAGCTGAATTGCAGACGTGTTGGGGAGAATCTTTCCCACATTCAATGGTTTCATGAGGTCTTCAATTTACTAATGGAGCAGAACAAGACTGGAAATATTTCTAAATATTCTTAGAAAAACTAAGAATAGCACTAGCACCAGAAGCCAAAGGAAGTGTAGGGACATGAATAATAAAGATAATATCTCATCTTGCCACAGCGTGTCAAGGCCAGCATACACCAGATGAAAAAATCTGGTGAGTTAATCAATCAGTTGTGTGGACTTAAGAGATTTCATACACCAGATGAAAAAATCTGGTGAGTTAATCAATCAGTTGTGTGGACTTAAGAGATTTCATAAGGAATTAGATTAAGTCAGCAGTCCTGTTTCCAGTGGAAGTATCAAAAAATGGGGCAGATTATCTTTTCCTTTTGAATGAACGAGTATGGCTGTTCCACTGTTACCCTGACACAATGAAAACTGCCAAGAAAATGGTTTCAGGTACAGAGTAGGGAATCAAGAAGATGAAAGCATATAAAACATATATAACATCATCGACTGCTAAGGCTAGTAGTGCCCTATGCCTGAGTGGGGAGGGAAGAGACATGCTCCTTTCCAACAGTTAGCAACAGATACCATGCTATGGTGGTAGGTGTTAAATGTCTCCTGAAGGCTCATATGCTCAAGGTTTGTCATGACATTAGGAAGTAGTGGTACCTTTAGGAGGTAGCGCTAAGTGGATTTGTCCTTGTCATTGTGGATTTGTTCTTGAAAGGGATATTAGGAACCTGGCCCTTTTTTTGGTTCCTAGTCTCCTCTCTTCTACTATGTATGTGTTTACTGATGTACTGTGTTGCCTCTGGACCAAAGTAATGGAACCAAGTGACCTTACACTGAAACCTCTAAAACCATCAGTCAAAACAAATCTTTCAGCAGAGTGCCTGTGGCTCACGCCTGTAACTCTAGCTACTCAGAAGGCTGAGATCTGAGGATTGCAGTTCAAAGCCAGCCCGGACAGGAAAGTCTGTGAGACTCTTACCTCCAATTAACCACCAGAAAACTGGAAGTGGAGCTGTGGCTAAAGTGGTAGAGAACTTGCCTTGAGCTGAAGAGCTTAGGGACAGCACCCAGGCCCACAGTTCAAGCTCCATGGCTAACCAAAAACAAAACAAAACAACAACAACAACAAAACAATAAAACAACCCCCACTTTCTTCTTGGTTATCTCACATATTTTTTTGACAGTAATGGAAAACTGACAAGGCAAACTGGATCCAGAAGAGAAATCCTTGTTGCAACTTATACCTGATCTTTTAGTTCCGAAACTTCTGAAATTGGTTTGCAGGAGGATGTAAACTTTTGGAGAAGTAGGTTAGATAAAGCGTAAGATGCTATAATCAGAGCTTAATTGTCAATCCTGGTGGGGGTTCAGAAGACAAGACGGGGATAAGAATGCAGAAAGCAAATGGTATGCAAATACGGTTTCAGATGGAAATGAAGACTCTAGAAAATTGGACTAGGGGCCATTCTTGTTACAGCACGATAAAGAGCTAGTCCACTTTTTGTCCTTGACTCTCTGTGGGAGGCTATGTGTAAAGATGGGCAAAGTCTCAGGGAACCGGTGGCTCACGCCTGTAATCCTAGCTACTCAGGAGGCTGAGATCTGAGGATCGAGGTTCAAAGCCAGCCCAGGCAGGAGGGCAGGAATGTCTGTGAGACTCTTATCTCCAATGAGCCACCAGAAAACCAGAAGTGGCACTGTGGCTCAAGTGGTACAGCTCTCACTTTGAATTGAAGAGCTCAGGGACAGTGCCCAGGCACAGAGTTCAAGCTTCAGGACCCAAAAAAAACAAAAACAAAAATGAAGATGGGAGAAGCCTCTTAAGATTTTTTGCTCAAGACGGTGCTCTACCACTTCCAGCTTTTAGTGGTTAATTGGAGATGAGAATCTCATGGACTTTCTTACCCGGACTGGCTTTGAACTGTATTCCTCAGATCTCAGCCTCCTAAGTAGCTAGAATTACAGGTGTGAGCCACCAGTACCCAGCCACTTTTTTTTTTTAATCATGTTAGAAACAGAACCCAGTGGGAATGTATCCTAGTTGACTACTATACCACTGAGCTGTACCCCCTCAATTCTCCGTATCTCTATGCTCCTGGCTCTATTATATGGTTGTTGGAAGAGCTTGGAGTTAGAAGAGCTGTTCTATTCCTGCTCCATTCTTTACCAACTGAATACCTTCTGATAGCCACTTTTCCCTCCAGCTCAGTGGATTCTTGCTACACATAGAGATCAGGAAGTTTGAATACAATAATGGGTATCACAGTCTCTGTAAACTTTAAGTGCAGTACAAGAAAATTATAGTCTTGTTACTAATAGCAAAATAAAGTACTCTTTCCCATTTTGCATCCTCTGCATCTTGAGGAGGCAGTAATTTTAAGTCTTCATCCAAGCCACACATAACTAGATGATCCACAAATGCAGCCTACTAATAAAGTGATCAAGAGAATTCAGAAGACTGATAATAAACACACATAACCACAGGAAATGTGAGGCTGAAGGGACTTAAAGGTAATTTAGCTGTCCCTGTCCCTGGCTCCTGACAATAGTCTACTTCATGTAAGATGTTTATATGCTCAGTATGTACAAATTTTCATCAGTTGAATAACTGTTGAAAACTAATAACAAAGGAGCCAGCAAGAAGGTAAGTAAGGCTGGTTCAAGGGTAATACAAGAAATATATATAGATACTGCAAAAAATAAGCGGGCACTGGTGGCTTATGCCTGTAATCCTAGCTACTCAGGAGGCTGAGATCTGAGGATTGTGGTTCAAAAACAGCCCAGGCTCTTACCTCCAATATACTACTCAAAGTTAGAAGTCATACTGTAGCTCAATGTGGCAGAACAATGTGGCTAGCCTTGAGCACAAACAGGTTCAGGGACAGTGCCCAGGTCCTGAGTTCAAGCCCCAGGACCAGCAAGAAAAAAAAAAAGCTATAATAATCTTGTAAATTGAATACAAAACTGGTTACTATCTTACCAAAGAATAAAACCATCACACACACACACACACACACACACACACACACACACACACACACACACACACATCTAATTTTCTACTAAACAAAAATTAATTAGATCAACACCAGACAAAAATCACTTGTACCTTATCAAGGCTCATGCTCTACCACTTGAGCCACAGAGCCACTTCCCATTTTCTGGTTGTTAATTGGAGATAAGAGTCTCAGGAACTTTCCTGCCCAGGCTGGCTTTGAACCTGAGTATCTAGGATTACAGGTATGAGACACCAGCTCCTGGCTATCTTATCCATTTTTTACACCCCAACATCTAACTTTGTAGAGTTGATAGCTCACCAAAAGTGAGTCAAATACTTATTACTTTTCTAAGAATGTTTCTGTCTTTTCAGTGGGTTTGCTAAACCAATGCTTGAAAGGCACAAAATAAAATTTTTGCCTTTCTCCAGCTTTTAGAGAACCTTTCTAAAATATTCTTAAAATTGCTAACCATAGTTTATTGTTCATTCCAGCGAATTCCTCACTAAGTTCTTTCCTCTCTGGCTCATTTTTGCTTCTGTCTTATTTGCAGTCTTTATTTGTGAAAATCCTTCAAATAACTGAAGTCAATTATAAAGAACTGTTTAGCCTTCTTAGATCAACTTGAAATCTGGGATTGAATGGTATCTTTCAACAGTTTCAATCCTTAGAGCTTCTCTGAATTGTCTCACTTCTGGGTCCCTAAAGATGAACAATGCAACATATGGACAGAGATCTCCTACACTTCTTGAGGCTCTGATTACTCTGAGCCATTTACCACAACTGATTCTAATTTCCTAGTCTTCACAAACTCAACATTATCCCTTCCTAATATAACGGTTATTAGAAGTCACACACAAAAACCCTCTTCAGAAACACAAATAGATCTAAGACTACATTAACCAGAAGAATATAAAGCCAACAAATTAGTCAGAGAACATCTTGAGTATATTTGTACTTTCCATGGAGGCCAAGGAATTGGAATAACTTAATAAACAATTAAACATAACAAGTTAAAAACCTGAGTAGATTTCAAAGGCTTTTTAAAAAGAAATCAACTAGAGAAGGGAATTTCAGGGGACTAGCCCAGTGGGAGCCTTTAGAAGTAATTAAAGATCAAATGAAAGAATATGGTAGGAATTTCAGGTATCTATTGGCAAGATCAGGATGAAGGTATTTTGATTTGTCTGCAGTGAGAGGAAGGCTCACTAACAATGCTGCCTAGGATGGTCTCAGATTTGTGAGGCTCACTGGAGTCTCCCACCTGAGACTCTCTAGTAGCTCTCTAGGCATATACCTCTGTACTGGAAAAGACAGTTTCATTTTGAAGGTAGGGAAGTCAAAGAGTCCAAAAAAAAAAAAAAAGATCATCTGAAATCAGACCACACAGTTTTGAGGCATCTATATTGCCCTTGAAGAGAGTACTAGTTCCTTGGTTTGAATGCCTCAGGTCTTCCTGGTGTGTACTCAGGAGGCTGAGACAGAAGGATCACCAGTTTTAGGCCAGCCTGGGCTACACAATGATACCCTGTCTGTATCCACAAACACTAAAAGGACAACTTTCACTTAAAACATGCTGTGACTGCATAAGTTTAATGCGGAAAGATAGATAAAAATGATAAATCACAAATGGGGGAAGGGTGAGCAAAATGCAGTCATTATATTCAATGTACATTATGTAAAAACTGAACTATGTAACTTGAGGGTAAAGATGGGAGGAAGAAAATGAGGAGAATGATGGAAGGGGTGATATAGATCAAGATGCACTGTGCTTATAGCCTGACTTATGGAAACTGTAACCTCTTTGTACAACTACTCAATAATAAAAAAATTTTAAACTGCCAAAAAAAATCCTGCACAAATACAGGCTTGAGAGAGTTGTGATTTGAGAAGTTCTACATTAGATAAATGTTTTATTCCCTCAAAATGCAGTTTTTCTTTCTCACATTCCATTTCTGATCATCAGGCCTTCTCTATTTCTGCTTTCCTACTAAAATGTAGAAGGTGGTGTTTTTCCTCATCTAAAATAGCACTGCTTCTTGGTTCCCAAAGAGCTTTTCTGCATATCATCTCCTGCAGTCTAATAGTGTTGTTTATATTCCTTCTTACAAAAGTCCCAATACAAGCTGGGCATCAGTGGTTCAAGCCTGTAATCTTACCTACTCAGGCGGCTAATATCTGAGGATCATGGTTCAAAGCCAGCCGGGGCAGGAAAGTAGTCCATGAGACTCCTATTTCCAATTAACCACCAGAAAACCGGATGTAATGCTGTCGCTCAAATGGTAGAGCACTAGCCTTGAGCTGAAGAGCTACAGTGCCCAGGACAGCCTGGACAGTGCCCAGGACAGCCTGGACAGTGCCCAGGCTGAGAGTTCAAGCCCCATGACCAACAAAAGTCCCAACAATCAACCTACTACCATGACATTTAAATTAACAAGGATAAAGAGGAAGATAAACTGATTAAGATCTTCTAGTGGATTACTAATGTCACTGGCTATTTGGATTGTGATTCTTTTTCAAAAGATATATTCTCACTAATATGGAAAAAAATAGAACACTTAACTATTTTCAATGTCTCATTCTTAAAGATTTCAAACAAGCTAAGCAAGCACAAAGTCCTGAGTTCAAATATCAGTACCACCAAAAACAAAACAAAAAAAAAAAAAACCACAGTAATCTTAAAAAATAGTAACTTCTCATTTCCAACAATGGTAGACTAGATTTTTCTAAATAAATTCCTGTAGCGAAATTAGTAGAAGATAAACAAGAAGATTAAATAGTGAAAAATAAGCAAGCAAAAGTCCCTTTTAAAGCCTTCAGATTGCTGTCAAGACAGTGAGAAACGAGTATGCCAAAACTAAAGAGAAAAACAAGGACTGAAAAAGGAAAATGTGCACAGAAGCCTCCTTTTCCCTGACAGCATCTGTGGATCCTAGAAAGTGTAAATTTCACACTGATGGCCTCTGAGGAAAGGGAGGAACCAGCACAGCGTACTGCACACAGCAAGCTCCAGTGTTCCCAGACTTCCTTTCATCGGAAGATGCGAAGTGGGAGCTAAAAACAAGAACTTATCTTTAAAACAAACAACAACAAAACAAACAAACAAAAAAAACAGTGCAAAAATAGGGCTGGAGGTGAGCCTCAGCAGTATAGTGCCTGCCTAGCAAGTACAAGGCCCTGAGTTCAAACCTACTACCACAAAACAACGTTGATGATGATAAAACATTAAAAAAAAAAAACCTCCACAAAAAAACAGGAAAACATGTTATAGTCAAAGGAACAGATTAAATTTCCAGAAATCAAGCCTAAAGAAGCAGAGATATATAAATTACCAAAGGATTGCTCAATCAACTGAAAAGAGCATAGATATATAACATAAAGAAATCAGGAAAACAGCATGAACAGAATGAGAATATTAACAAAGAGAAACTATGAAGAACTAATTAAATTCATGAAGGGCTGGGAGCAAGGGAGAAAAACTCACAAGAAGGATTAAAAAGCAGACTTAATCAGGCAGAAGAACGAACCCACAAAAGTGATTTCAAAATATTTAAAATTATTGAATCAGAAGGGCAAAAAGAAGCTGGACATGGCAGTGTATCTATACTCAGGAGGCTAACAAGAGGATCAAGAGACTCAAGTCAGCCTGGGCTATGAAGTAAGACCCTGTTTCCAAAGGAAAAGTGGTGGGGTGAGTGATGGGCAAAAAGAAAAAAGAATGGAGACCAGAGAATTTTATTGGACTCTATCAGGTGGAACAACATATGCATTATAGGCATTCTAAAACAGAAAAAACAGGGGAGGGGCTAAAATGAACAAATTGAAGGGAGATAACAACAAATTCAAGAAGCTCAACACACTTCAACTGGTATAAATCCAAATGGAGCTACATTAATACACATAAAAACTAAGCTGTCAAAAGTCCCAAAGAATTTTTTAAGAATAAAAAGAAAAGAGACTCATCATATACAAAGAAACTTCTATAAAAATATCAAAGGATTTCCCAACAGACCAAAAAAAAAAAACCCTGTGAACCAAAAATACTACATGCAAGGAAACTGGTCTTTTAAAATGTTAAGGCTTTCCAGCTAAAACAAAAGATGATACTTAACCTGCTCTAAGAAATGCAAAAACTCCTTCAAGTTAAAACAAAAGAAACAGCAACATAAAACTATATGAAGACACAATATTCCTGATTAAAAGTAAAATATACACACACACTGTAGTGCTATAATGTAAATGTGTATGTATTAACTTCCTCTCAATATAAATTCATGATATCCACGTGACCACAGGAAATGAAGGAAATACCACAAAGAATTAACAAAGACTATCTCTAGATGGTGAAATGATCAGTACTTCTTCTGTTTCTTGCTGATCTATATTCTTACTAAATTTTCTTAAATGATCAAACATTTTTGTGATGGAAATGGGAGAAAAAGATATATAGGCCTGATGTGGTAATTCAAAAACTTCCTCATAACTCACAAAACACTTTGTCCTTGGAAGCCTAGCATATATAATAGCTACAACTATATTCAGTGAAAAAATATTTACTGAGTGTTTACTACGCCAAGTATTAGCTTAGACCAGTATGTCTAAAAAATACTGACTTCAATGATGGAAATGTTCTATAACCTAAGCCGTCCCATATGGTACCCACCAGCCACATGTGACTGTTCATCACTTGAAATGCAGCACTAAGAGTAGGAGAAAATATATACAAAATAAGAGGTTTAAACAACATATGAGAGTAAATTCCTAATTATAAGTAAAAAAAGGAGTATCTCCAGTTCAGACAAGAGTTTACATCTCATGCTACAGAGGTGAAACCATCAAGAAAAAGACATAGAAACATTCTAAAAATCTTAGGAAGAGATTGGAAACTGAATTGGAGTGATAAAAACTTAACAATGCATAAAGGAGACAGTTTAAGAAGAAAAGCTGAGTTATATTTATAGACTACTAATAATGATAAAGACCTGACTTGAGTGAGTTTCATGGCACTAAAAGGACAGAAACAGGTGTTAGAGTCTTTAAGGAGGAAGAAATAAGAGTGATACATCCACCAGGTATAGTGAGAAGAAACTCAGTAATTTCTAGTTTGAATCACAAAGTGCATTTCTCCAAGAAGGGGATTCTGGAAGAGAAAAGACTAGAGAAGAAAGACAGTTCAAAATAAACAAACAACAAAACCTCATTAAAAAAAAACACAAAGCAACAAAAGCACACTTAAAATTCACCCATTTAAAGTATGCATATGCAGTAATGCAATCAATATAACTTAATCTTAAAATACTTCGATTATCCTCAAGAGCAACTCCATACTCATTAGCAGTCACTCCCAACACCCTGACTCCCAGCTCTAAAAAAACCACTCATCTTCTTTCCATCCCCAGGGATCTGCCCACTCTGTAGATAGAATCACACAATATGTGGTCTTTTGTGACTGGCCATTTTCATGTAGCATGATGTTTCACTCCTTTTTATCCCACTAGCTAGGTATACCATATTTTGTTCATCCATTCATCAGTTTATGGACCTGACCTTTGGGTTGTCTCCATGTTGATACTATTATGAATAATGCTATGAACATTCAAGTGTAAGTTGTGTGAGGACATGTTTTACTTTGTCTTGGGTAAATGCCCAGGAGTAGAACTGCTAGGTCATGTGATAATTCTATGTCTAACATTTTGAAGAATTGCTAAACTATTTTCCAAAGCCACATATGCTACTTTATACTATCCCAGATACATATGGGGATTTGAGTGATGCCACATGATGTTTATCCACCTAAGCACTTACCTACATCCATGCAAATTATTTGCCAAGTTCCAAAGTGGATTATCTGCCTTTTTATTACTGAGCTATGTCTTAGTCCATTTGTGTTGCCATAATGAAAATACCATAATGATGGCTGGTAGACAACCTTTATTTCTCACAGCTCGGGAGGCACTGGCAGATGCAAAGTCTTGTGAGGACTTAGCAGGAGCCTCCTTGCTGCAGCCTCACAAGGTAGAAGGGGCACACTCTCAGACCTTTTTGTAGAGGTTATGACCTCATCACACCCAAAGACCCTACTCCTTAATAACACCACTTTGGGGTTAGGGTTTCCTAACAGACTTTCAGATCACAGCAAATACTGTGAGTTCTTTATGTGTTCTAGCTATAAATCCCTTATTAGATAATAAAATTTGCAAATATTTATTCCTATTAAAAGGGTTGTCTTATCACTTTCTTGACTTACAACATAAACTTTGTAGCACTAAAATTCAATTTATCTTTTTCCTTTCAGTACTATAGGCCAAATCCAAGGCCCCACACATGCTATGCAAGTGCTCTACCATTGAGCTATATCCTCCAGTCCTACTCCTTTTTGTCTTTTTCTTTTGATGCTATCTCTAATAAACTACTAACTAATAAACTACTAATAAACTACCTAACCTAAAGTTACAAAATTTACCCTTATATTTTCTCCTACAAGAGCACTTAAGTTTTAGCTATTGTACTTAGGTTTATCATTCACTTTTGCATATGCATGGTTGAAGTAAGGGATTTATCTTCATCATTTTATATATAGATATTCTGTTGTCCTACTAAATTGTCTGGGCTCCCTAGCTGAAAATTAATTGCTTTCTAGATGTTGGCATAATGCACCTAGTTTTAGACACAATGAACTTGAGGTACCTTTGCTCTACCTCCTTGGACTGAGCTACATGGGAAGAGAAGCATCAATGCATAGGTGAGGAACCAGCTCAGTGAAGTCAATAAATAACTGGTGAGTCATGGCCCATCTGTGTGATTCAAATCATGCTGCCTCATCACCCATAGACTTGATACACAGAGGCACATCACTCTTGCTCTTGGGAAGGGACCAGCTGGTCTCTTTTTAGTGCTGCTCCTCTATTTGTTTCTCTATCTGATCAGTCTGTTGCTTACAGTTCTATCTTGTTTAGTGACACAAATCTAGGAAGCAATTTCCTTCTTTCCAGGAAAGGAAATGTTTATAATCAGGCCCCTGAGGCTGCTCAGTTAGCCATCTCAGCTGGTACAAGAAACAGTGCCAGTGGACAATTTGATTTTGATCTATGGGCAAACAGACTCCAAAGTGTGGCATGTTTCTGCTTTGTACACAGGGTTTCATTTGTTTGCCAGGTCCAACACCTTCCTGTGTTCAAGACAAAGTCTTAGGGTAGTTGGGGTGTGTGTGTGGGCGGGGGGGGGGGGGGGGGGTTGTCTGATTTTTTTTTTTTTTTAACAGTCTCACTATTTAGCACAAGCTAGACTCAAAATCTATGTAGTCAAGCCTGGCTTCAAATTCACAATCCTCCTGTCTGAGCATCTGGGAATACAAATATTAGTGACCAGTCCTAGTGAGAATCTCAATTGCTAATAGACTTCAGCAGATCTGAGCTTACTAGAAGGAAAGTCTTTAAAATTTTGGTTAAGTCATGAGTGGCCAGAAGAACCAAAGCCATTACCCATGAAAAGGTAAGACTTCTGCAGACCACTGTCTTCAATAACCTCACTTATGAAATGGTAACCCCTCTGTACATCCTCATAATAACAATAAAATTATTTTTTTAAGGTAAAAAGAATTTTGAGACAAGGTCTCAGTATGTGACTCACACTGGCCTGAAACTATATTGCCCAGGCTGGCCCAAAGATCCGGATCCTTCTGCTTCTGCTTCCTGATTAGGATTACAAGAGTGTGTAACTATGCCTGGCTAGGTAGTAAATGTCCTTCCTTACTTTTGCCTATAAGTAAATAGAGAAATATGAGTAAAGGAGAGCAGGAGAAAACAGAATGGAGAGACAAGAAACCTGGGCTTCATTTCGCTGTTAATGTGAGATCTTGGCAAGTGACCTCTGGAGTCTCGGGGATCTATCTGAGAAATGAGGGGTCTTATGAATCATCCACCAAGTATTTATTGAGCCCTTGCTACATCTTAGGTATAATGGCAGGTGTGGAACTACAGCGGTAAATTAATCAATCAAGGTATTAAGCTCAGATCTAGGTCAGTAGTCATAAACTCTGGCTGTGCACTTAAAGTATCTGGAAACAAACTAACACATGACCCAAGAATATTAAGATACCTGAGGTAGGGCCTTGGCCTTAGGGGATGGGGTTTAATTCATATTTGTGTGTGCACATGCATAGGCAAAGGAGGGTAGAGGTTGCCTTGACTGTAATAATCACATGAGAAAGAATAAAATGGAAAAACTGAATCCATTTCTCAAACCATATATTAAATTCCAAATGGACCATAAATTTAAATGCTTGAAGAAACATACCACAAACAAGTAAGTGCCAACTTCAACCCAGAAGTGGAAAAGCTTCCTTGCTACATTGGGAAATTGAGAAGCAACAAATGAAAGGACTGAACTGAACATAAGAAAATATTTTTCCATTTATTTATTTATTTATTTTGGTGCTGGCACTAGGGCTTGAACTTGGGGTCTCAAGCTCTTTCTTGGCATTTTCATTTCAGGCTGGTGCTCTACCACTTGAGCTACATTGCTACTTCTGGGTTTTTCTTCCCTGGGCTGGCTTCAAACCTTGATCCTCAGATCTTAGCCTCCAGAGTAGCTAGGATTACAGGTGTGAGCTATGGGTGCCGACTACTTATTTAGTAACAATAATAAGCAACTACTTCGAAGACCCTGCTGTGTGTTCTCCTGCCCTGACAAGCCTGCCCTCCTGGTATCTTCAGCTGGTCAATGCCCTCCCTTTGACGAATACAGACAGGAGCTGAGGCATTCTTGCTTCTTTTCTTCATGATGTCAGTGCCTGCGGGCCAGGTTTGGTTTCTAGGCTCCTCCTAATTCAACGAGGACCAGCTCTTCTCTTTCTGATTCCCTACTCTTCCCTCATTTCTGCTTTCCAAGGTATTCCTCCCATCCAAAATCCTTTCACTTAAGCCCTGGTCTCAGGTACAGCTTTCTAGAAAAAAAAAACTAAAACACCGTGGGCCTGATGAACTGTTTTTCTCTAATATACATAAATACAAATTATTAAATACATAATTACTAACATTTTAAAAATATTCGTCATCACAACTTGTTTCAAAAGAGTACAGTATGAGGTAGAAGAGTAACCTACCAGTGAAGAAACCTAACAGGCACTGCTTCAGCCATGAGATCAAGGTCAATATCACAGGTCACAAGTCACACATAGCGTGCCCTCAATATAATGGATGAACACTGTGCTTTACCTCTGTGATCTTCTTCCCTCCTATTTATAACCCCGTCTAATCATGAGAAAAATCAAGTGCTAGTAAAAGGAGGTCCTGGAATATACCTGATTTATATTCCTCCACAGAGAAATTGTCACTGTCAAGAGGAGCCCAAGGGGATATGACACGAAAATAATTTGGTATTTGTGAGCATAGTGGAACAGAGAAAGTATATTAACTAAAAACAAAGGAAACTTGAATAAACTATATACCTGAATTAATGATAATGTATCATAAATATAAGATGTCAGCAATAGAGAAGGTATAGGTGTCCGCATGAATATTTATTAAGCGTCTACCAAGTGCCAGGCACAGTGCTAGCCAGCAGAGATCAAAAAGGCATAATCCTTCCCTTTATGAATTGACAGTGTGGCAGGGAATACTTAAGAGTCATAAACAGTTCCAGAAAAGGAAATGAGAGAGCACAGAGGGAATTTACAGGGTTGAGCTTTTAGCTAAGCCATGGAGCAAGGACCTGAGGAAGAATGTTTAATCTCAGATTTGAAGGTTAAGAAGCAAGCAAAGTGGGAAAGAAAAGGAAGTTGTGAGATGTTGATCAACTGTGTGATTTAGCTCATCAGAACTTTTCTCGCTTACAGATTCTGAGAACAAAAGAGAGAAGAAAAGATTAAAGCAATGAACACAGATCCACAGAAGCTGCAGTGTGGTGGGTAGACCTAGTTTTAAAAGTGTCAAGACTTTTAAAGACAAGGCCCAGGGAAGGAAACCACACCATGAGACAAGGAGTGGAGAAGGTGTGTAGGAGACTCCCATATCAACTCTTGCAAGGCCAGCATTCACTGTCCTTAAAGACCCACTGAAAATGTGTTTAGAGCCACACAAAAATACGTCTCTTTTTCATACAACTGACTCATGCCTTCCTTTTGGCTGTGGCTTCTATGAATTTCACAGCCAAATATGTTAGATTATAGTAACTATTTTGGTGTTTTGTTTTGTTTTGGGGGGGTGCAGTAGTAGGGTTGAACTCGGGGCCTAACAAGTGCTCTACTAATTGAACCATATCCCTAGCCCTTTTCAGCTTGTTTTTCAGATAGGGTCTTGTATCTGTGCTTTTGCTTCTTAAACCATGTTCCTCCTATTTATACTTCCCATGGATAGCTGGAATGAAAAGTACATGCCACTACACCAGCTTTTTATTGGCTGAAATGAAAGTCTCATAAACTTTTTTGTTTGGGCTGGCCTTAAAACTCCAAATGCCTTCTAATCCCTAGCTCCCAAGTAACTAGGATTATGGGTATGAACCACTGCTCCCAGCTAGCCAGTAACTATTTCACAATCTAAGCTTCTGGTTCAGTTCTGAAATAATATCTCCTGTTTTATCATTATTTCAATAGTCTTGTTTTGTGACTTTGGTAGAAAATGTCCTGAAATCATTTTTAGAAGTTGAAGCATTAGTAGCAACTATGATCAAAACCTAAAATACTTGTCATGTATGAAAATGTTATATAGTGACCTGATAAAAGGGCAGAGAATTTGAAATCAGAATTACCCTAGATTTTCTAGGGTTTATCTTCCTCACAGATAGAACAAGTTGGGACCAAGTAGGAGAAATAAATACCTTTATTAAACATCATATGTAAGCTAATAACTTTTCATATATTCTCATTGATCTCATTTGATCAAAACCCTGGGAAGGAAGTGAGATTGTCCTCATTTCAGAAAAACAGAGAATCATCAAAACTAATAACTTTGCTGAAAGTGGAGCTATGGTTCAAGTTTTAGTGCGCCAGGTCAGGAGCAAAAAAAGCCAAGTGAGAGTGTAAGACTATGAGTTCAAGACCCTATACTAACACAACAAAACAACCTGATATTTAAGTCAGGGTGCCAGTGGCTCATGCCTGTAATCTTAGCTACTCAATGAGCTGACATCTGAGGATTGTAGGAAAGTCTGAGAGATTCTTTCCTTTTTTTTTTTTTTGGTCTATCGTGGGGCTTGAACTCTGGGCTTGGGCTCTGTCCCTGCGCTCTTCAGCTCAAGGCAAGCACTCTTCAGCTCAAGGCAAGCACTCTTCAGCTCAAGGCAAGAACTCTACCGCTTGAGCCACAGCTCCACTTCCGGTGTTCTAGTGGTTTATTGGAGATAAGAGTCTCACAGATTTTTCTGCCCGGGCTGGCTTTGAACAGTGATCCTCAGATCTCAGCCTCCTGAGTAGCTAGGATTACAGGTGTGAGCCACCGGTGCCCGGCTTCTGGGAGATTCTTAACTTCAAACATTCTTAACTTCAATTAACCACCACAAAGCCAGCAGTGGAGCTGTGGCTCAAGCAGAGCTTTGAATAAACAAGCTAAAGGATAGGGCCTAGGACCTGAGTTCAAACCCTTGTATACACACACACACACACACACACACACACACACACACACACACACACACACACACACACACACACACACACACACACACACACACACAAAATTTGCTAACAAAAGCCTAGGACCTGAGTTCAACCCTAGTGTACACACACACACACACACACACAAAATTTGCTAACAAAATCGGTGAACTAGTTGCTAATAGTCTTAAAGGTAGAATCCAGGTTTGTCTGACTTTACAATTCAGGTTACTTAGACTACAGGGGGTAAATAAAGCTCAAAAGTTACAAGTCTAAACAAACAAACAAAATAAGTTCACTCACATACCTATGGAACTGCAAGTTAGAGTAGATGTCTATCACTTAAAGACAAAGACAGTCTTAAAGACAAAGACAGTCCATCAACATAGACAACAGCTATGGGGAACTGGGTTCCTCCCACAGTGAACAGAAACGACTACACCATTCAAAGCAGAGGACTGAGCCTTTTTTTCTTTCCCTTTCTCCTCCATTCACTCTAACTTCTGATTTCTTTCATAGCTCTTTGTATGCTTTTGAGGGAATAGCCTCCAAGTTTAACCTCCAGACTTAACTACCTTTTACTAGTTTTATCTCTTTCTCTCTTCTTTAAAATTAACATTCTAATAATATGTATACATACCCTTTGGTCCCAGTAAAACCATTTGCTAATTTACCTT
Organism: Dipodomys spectabilis; assembly: GCF_019054845.1. Taxonomy (NCBI): domain Eukaryota; kingdom Metazoa; phylum Chordata; class Mammalia; order Rodentia; family Heteromyidae; genus Dipodomys; species Dipodomys spectabilis. The sequence goes on from NW_024870834.1 coordinate 873,892, forward strand.
AAGGAAATGATCAGAGTCACACACAGATGTCATTGCCACTCAAAATAAAAAACACAAATAAACAAGATGACTTAAAATTGAGGTACTGAGGGGCTGGGAAGGTGGCTCAGTGGTAGAGTGCTTGCCTTGCATGCATGAGGCCCTGGGTTCGGTTCCTCAGTACCACATAAGCAAAAAGAAAAAGGCCGGAAGTGGCGCTGTGGCTCAAGTGGTAGAGCGCTAGCCTTGAGCTGAAGAGCTGAGGGACAGCGCCCAGGCCCAGAGTTCAGGCCCCACAACCGGCCCCAAAAACAAAATTAAAAAAAAAAAATTGAGGTATTGGTAAATAAATATATTTTTTGCAGGTCATATGATTTCAAATGTTTCTAAAGATTATTCAAAGAGGAAATACACATAGTACTTTATCATTTTTGTGAAAATGTTATACTTAAAGGTGAAAAAGATAAAGGAATTCCATCATATTTCATATGGCGATCTGCCAATAACAGGATGGATGTGGGTTTTTATTATTTTTTTTCATACCTTTCTGTTTTCAAATTATGAATATTCAACATGTACTACATTTAAATCAAGAAATAATTTTTTTTTTTGGGTCAGTCGTGGGGCTTGAACTCTGGGCCTGGGCGCTGTCCCTCAGCTCTTCAGCTCAAGGCGAGCGCTCTACCACTTGAGCTACAGCGCCACTTCCGGTTTTCTGGTGGTTTATTGGAGATAGGAGTCTCAAGGTCTCTCCTGCCCGGGCTGGCTTTGAACCACGATCCTCAGATCTCAGCCTCCTGAGTAGCTAGGATTACAGGCGTGAGCCACCAGCGCCCGGCTTAAGAAATAATTGTTTTAAGGCAGGAAAAGATTTCTACCAGAAAATTATTTCCATGGAAAGCTTCTACTTATATATTATGAAGGAGTAAACTCTACTTCAAGTTGTTTGAGGAGCACCTCAGTACCTCAGATGTTGTTAACTAGAAGGGCTCAGTTCGAATTTACCTATGCTCTTATTACAACACTTACAGTATGTTCATTTAACAATTCAAGAATCTCTTCATTAAGCTCATGGGTTACTGCAAAGGTTCTCAAACTTGGGGGATGGACAGATTCCCTTTAAAGGAAAAAAAAATCCTTAACAAAACAATATTATGTAATTTATTTCATGAGCATATATATGTATACATATATTATCTAAAACTAAATTTAAATGTTGTTAGTTATATAACTAGATAAACAAAGCAAATCTGTGGATTAAATTCAAACAAAACCAGCAAACCAGCAAACTTTAAAGTGAGATTACTTATAACCCTTGTTTTATTTACTTACTTTACAGTGTTGGGGATGGAACCCAGAGCCCTTCTACATGCTACGCCAGTACTATACCACTGGGCTACATGTGCAGACAGTGATGTTAGCTTAAAAAAGAATGATGTTGCTCAAATGAAAATCATTGTTCACAAGATAATATAAATAACACCAGTCCCCAAACAGATATAGAGCTGTGAGGAATTCACACACATACCCAGAAGCCCTATCTATGGCTTTCACGCTGGTCTTCTTAACACAGCTTCCAAAGACATCTCAAGAAATGTTCCCCTACTCCCCAATCTACAAAAACAGGTTCAGAAACATATTTAGAGCCAACTGTGGCGGGAGGGGGTGGGGAGGAGGACGGCAGAGGTAGGGAGGGGAGAACAAGGGTGATAAGCAAGGACTGTTTGACTGTTTGTGCCCATGTATCTTACATTGTACTCTACAATCACACTGCATTCTGTATGACTCTGAGACTGATAAAGTATCCTTGGTCCAGATAAAGTAGCTTCCTGGCATATAACCAGGCCTGCTAGATGCCAGGCTGTACATACAGGCTGTCCCTGGCAGGGGTAGGCTAGCTGTATGATCAGAAGTGATCTTCACTAACTCTTGACATCTTCTGTTGCACCTCTGGATTTTGGTAGATGTTCGTATTACCATCCAACTGAGGAAACACTGTTGGTTATTTCTGATGTACAATTACAGACATAATCAAGTAATTGACCATTAATTCTAAGGAAAAGCTTAATTTCATTCTTTACCCCATAGGGCAGAAAGTTTGACAAATAAATCTTCAAAGGTTTTTATATAGAGAACAGGGGGAAAAACAAATTTAATAGGCAAATTTCTAGAATAATGCTATCCTAAATGACTTAATCACATAAAAATGTAAACTGTATGCTAACTTTTTTAAAGAGAAAAGGCAGATTGGAAAACTGTTCCCAGAAGAAAATGTTCCCAACAGATAAATCAGTAAAATAAGTAAGCAGAAATATATTGCATGTTGGATATGAGTAGGTGATTTTTTTTTAAGTAGGTACAGAAAGGGTCCATATAGATTGCTTTTTGTTGTTGGTGGTGGTAGTCGTGGGGCTTGAACTCTACGGTCTGGGTGCTGTCCCTCGGCTCTTCATCTCTACTACATGAACCATGGCACCACTTCTGGTTTTCTGGTGGTTAACTGGAGATAAGAGTCTCATGGATTTTCCTGCCCGGGCTGGCTTTGAACGAGATCCTCAGATCTCAGCCTCCTTAGTAGCTAGGATTACAGGCGTGAGCCACCGGCACCTGGCACCATATAGATTTCTATACATCTTTTAAGTATGAGACTGTGTGTATGGGGGAAGTAGGGTAGAAGAACCCTGGCAACTGAGCCCTCAGCCTCTGGGATTAGAGCACACTTCTGCAGAACTGATTGCTTGCTGGTAGGGAGAAATTCCTATACCTTTTGAGGTCACAGACGTCTTCTGTGTTTGTTTCTTTTGCTTTGTCAGTACCTGGATGGAACTCTCCACCTTGTACTTGCTATGATGCAAGCACTCTCCCATTTGAGTGCTATTCTGTTTTGTTTTTGAGATGGTGTCTTGCTATGTTGCCCAGGCTAAACTCAGACATCTAGGCTCAGGCAATCTTCAGACTTTCCAATAGCTAAGACTATAGTTGGCTACCACCGTAGCCAGTTCTTTTATGTTAATTGCTGTGGCAAGAACAGAGAAAAAAAAATTTGTTTTCCCACACTTGGAAGTAACCAAATCAAATCAGTAGTTGACAACAGAGACAACAAATACATTTACTGGACTCATTTACCATCTGCCAAAGTCAAACACTTCAGATGGAAAGTAAATATACATGGATAGGTGTCTAACTATGAGCAGTCTCAACAAAGAACCAAGTTAAACAGCAGTGTTTTAAAAAATCTGTATAAAAAAAATCTGTGTAAAAAAATGACTCAAGGGAAAAATATGTGAATAACTTATTTGAGAAAAATCATTTAAGAACTTTCATTTCTATAATCATGCTTCTGTTGGTCAAAAAAATTAAAATTTCTATTGAAAAGAATAGGTTAAAGGATCATTTTTAAATCAAATAAATGATTAAGGAAATCAAAACAGAAGAAATAAATGAGCACAGGAAAGAGAGAGAATAAAGGGCACCTGGCCACTAAATCCTCAGTTTTAATAATTATTTAAATAAACTGGCAATCTAATGTAGTTACAACACACCAAAAAACATGTCACAATTCTCCACAAATCTCCAGATTGAATAATGATTCAAATTGCCCCTGAAAATGCACAACTCAGGGACTTTTCTTTCCAGTACCTATGGACTAAGTAAATCAGAAGAATCCTTTAGCTAAAGAGAACTAGAAAAACTGGAGCCAAAAAAATAACAAATACCTCCTTTTTTTGGTTCACTGTTAGAAAGTAGAGAGGGAGGAATCTGGAAGTATTGGGGAGCATGTGAAGCCAGAAAGGTAATTTCCCTAGGAGTATTTGGTAACTCTGAAGTGACTCAATATCTATCTATCTATCGATCTATCTACCAACCTACCTACCTACCTACTTACCTACCTATCTATCTAATTACTACCTATCATCATATGCTAAGGCTTGAACTCAGGACCTCAAGTTTTCACTTATAGCTGATGCTTTTCCACTTGGGCCATGCTTTCATTTCCAGCTTTCTGCTAGTTAACTGAAGACAAAAGACTCACAGATGTTTCTGCCTGGGCCTGAGATGCTAAGATCTCAGCCTCCAGAGCAGCTAGGATTACAGGCCTAAATCACCAGCACCCATCTTGAAATGCTACCTCTTAATGGGGAGTGCTGGTGACCAAGTTAACGCTAGGAAAAAGAATGAAAAGAACAGTCATGGTCTCATAAAAACTGAAGCTCATATTACAAAGAACTCAATCTGTGAAACTGGACTGATGTGACCCTATAAGTGATCACCCCCGATTTGCAACTCAAACGTCTACCAACAATAGAATGAATTAATGATGTTCTAGTAATTCTATGGAGTACAGTAGGTCACTGAAAATGAACGGACAAGGGTTACAACAGAATGGAGAAATTTCAAAACAAATGTGATTTCTGGGAGACAAAACAAACATCTTAGGCCTCAAATTGTTTCTACAATTTTGTAGCAAATACAATAGCCAGCCCATAATTTTAAAGAGGGGGGAGGGGCAGAGAAAAGACACTGCAAAGAAACAGATTGTGGGAATGATGTGTGTGTGCCAGGTTTGGGACTTGACTCAATCGGATGCTGTCCTTGAGCTTCTTTTGTTCAAGGGTATTCCTCTATCACTTGAGCCACAGTTCTGCTTCTGGCTTTTTGTGGGTTAGTTTATTGGAGATAAGAGTCTCCTGGGACTTTCCTGCCTGGACTGCTTTGAAGAGCAATCCTCAGATCTCAGCCTCCTGAGTTGCTAGGATTACAGACATGAGCCATTATGACTTGGCAACTCAGATTTTGCCAAAATTAGAAGCAGACTTTAAAATAGCTGTGCATATTCAAGGTGATAAAAGATCAATAATCTTGGTAGATAACTAGGAACGATAAAAATCAGCCAAATAGAAATTAAAAGCAAAATAACTGAAAGTAAAAATACAATGGGTGCTGGGAATGTAGCTTAGTGGATAGAGTGCTTGCCTAGCATGCATTTCTTTAACCCTGGGTTCAATTCGTCAGTACCACATAAACAAAAAAAGCTGGAAGTGGTGCTGTGGCTCAAGTGGCAGTGTGCTATCCTTTGAACAAGAGAAGCTCAGGGACAGTGCTCAGGCCCTGACTGAGCTCCAGGACTGCCCCCCCCCCCCAAAAAAAAATCAATGGATAGTTTTAATAAGAGATTATATACTGCAGAAGAGAAAGAAATGGTATCTTTAGAATGAAGGATAGAGATAAACCCAACTAGCACTAGAGGAAGATTTTAGAAACATATGCTTCTGTCTCTAAATGTTTCATATAATTGTAGTCCCCAGAAGGAAAAGTAAAGAAAAATGGAAAAGCAATAATTGACAATAATTGGCTAGTAGCAAAGATCTTCTAAAACAAATTAAAGATATGAAGCCATAGATTCAAAAAACCCTAAGAACTCTAATCACAAATAGAAACTCCATACAAGATGCATAAGAAAAATATTGAAAATCAAGAATAAGATTTAAAAATCGACTAGAGAGATTATTTTCCAAGGAACAACAGAGTCCCAAAGCGACTTCTCAACAGAAATGATCAAAGTTATAAATCACAAGAGAGCAAACGAAAACAGTAGCAAACCATAAATCCTGTAACTAATGGGAAAAAAAGTTCTAAAATTAAGATTGTCATAATGATTGCATAACTACCTGAATATCCTAAAATAAATAATAAATCTGGCTTTTTGGCAAGCATTCTACTGCTTGAGCTATGCTTGAAGCCCAAAGTGTATATTTAAGTGGATACATTTTATGGAGAAAATTACATTTCAATAAGACTGTTTACAAAACAGAAAAAGCTGAAGGCTACCTGACTGTTTTTAAACAATCACTAGGAATATGTCACCAGTAGAACCTCCACTAAAAGAATGCAAAAAGACATTTTCCCAACATAAAGAATCTGACCTCCAATGGAAAAATGAAAGGTGGTACTGAGAACTGTGGGGGAAAGATTTATCTGACATAGTGCTGGATAAATAATGTTAGGTAGAAATGAACCTTAATCACGCTACACTTAAATCAATTCCAAGTGGACTATCTCTTCATGAGACACTCAAAGCAGTGAGGTTTCTAGAAGGTATTACAGGAAACTATTTTCTTTTAATTTTAGAATAGAAAAAAATACACATTAGGAAGACATGAAAAGACATGGGCAGGATAATTTAACAGGTACTTCATAAAAGAGGGTGCCAAATAAGCATGAAAAAAAAATCAGCCTCGTTAGCTAACAGGAAACCACAAGTTAAAATCCACAGTGATATACAACTTCACAATCACTAGAATGACTAAAATGTAAAGCAGACAATCCCAAGTGCTGTCAAGGATGTAAAGAACGCTCATAACTTACTAGCAGTTGTGCAAATCGCTTTGGATTACACTCACTAAATTTAGTGTCTAAAATGGTACTGTCGCCGGGCGCCGGTGGCTCACGCCTGTAATCCTAGCTACTCTGGAGGCTGAGATCTGAGAATCACGGTTCAAAGCCAGCCCGGGCAGGAAAGTCCGTGAGACTCTTATCTCCAATTAACCACAAGAAAACGGGAAGTGGTGCTGTGGCTCAAGCGGTAAAGCGCTCACCTTGAGCTGAAGAGTGCAGGGACAGCACCCAGGCCCAGAGTTCAAGCCCCACGACCGACAAAAAAGAAAAAAAAAAAGGTTCTGTCACTTAAACTCACTATTATCCGCTAGAGCTGAAAATATGCATATAGTTTGACCTAGAATTTCTGGTAAGTATATACCCCAGAGAAATGGATGCACTAGAAAACAGCACATTCACAACAGCTTTAATACCAAAAGCTAGAAGAAACTCAAATGTCCACCAACAGTAGAATGGACTCAGGATAGTTTCTTTATTCTGTGGATCAATGCAAACGAACGCCCAAGGGCTACTACAGAATAGAGAATTCTCGAAATACTTGAAGTGAAAGACGCCATTGGCCAGAGAGGATATGCTGTATTCTCGTTTACCTAAAGTTCACCCAACGGGCCAAATCAACCCATGGACACTACGGTTTATGCGGAAAGTGGCTCTAGAAGGTCAAGGTGCGGAGCAGGGGCAAGAGGTGGCCCCCACGAGCAGTCAGGACCAGGGATGTGGCCACGGGGCGCGGGGACCGGGCCTGGCGCGCGGCGAGGTGTCACTGCCGGACCTGGGCCGGTTCTGGGTGCGGAGGGAGGGTCGGGCGTGCGGGAAGAAAGGAGCGGGGACGAGAGGGGAAGAAAGGGAGAGACTAGCTCCGAGCCGAGGGATCCCAATGGCTCCGGGCACCCGGGGGGTTTTGCGGGGACCGGGGGGGGGGGGGTCGAGGCGGCGCCGCCCCTGGGCTCCGGACCCCCGGCGGCCCCGAGCGCCCCCCGGAGCGGCCGCCGCGGCCTTGGAGCCCCTCCCGGGCTCCGCGGAGCCGCCACCTCGCCGCCCGGCCCCGCAGGCCCGGCCCTGCCTCCCGGGCCCGCGCGCGCGGACGCCGACTCACCTCATTGTCGCGGCCGGGGCGGGCGCGGGGCTGGGGACGACCCGGCGCGGGCGCGGGGCGCAGGCGCTAGCGGGGGAGCCGGCCCCGGGCGCGACGGCTCCGCGTCTGGATGGGCTGCGGGAGGCAGCGGGGGCTCATCTTCTCGGGCGGGCGTCGGGGCCGCTAGCTGCGGGGAAGGGCTTCGGCGGCGGCGACTGACAGCTGGGCCCCGGCCCCTGCCATCTTGGCGGGCGCGCGTGCCCGGGCCGGCGCGTGCGCGTGCCCGGCGGCCGGCTGACGGAGCCGGGGAGGGGGCGTGCTGGAGGGGTCGGCCGTCGGGGGCGCGCCCGCGCGCGCACCTGCCTGCGATTCGGGCGGCGGCCCCGGAGAAGCGCGCGCTGATGGATCTGAGCCTGCGTGTGTAGAGGGGCGGGGTGCGCTCGCCTATACGCCCCTCCGCCCGCTGAGGGGCTGCGCGTACCCGCGCGCCCGCCCGCTCGCAGCCGCTGAGGGGAAGGAGCGCGCGCGGCGCCGGCGTTGAAAGTTCCACACAAAAGGCGCGGGGTTTACAGTCCGCGCCTCTAGGAGGGCTGAGCCCCAGGCTGCGAGGGGCGGGGCCGAGCCGGGGAAGCGCGGGAAGGAACGGAGGCAGTGGGCGTGGCCCGGAGAAAGGGGCGGGGTCTGGAGGGAAGGGCTAGTGCTGAGTGGCTGGACCAGGACCTAGAGGAAAGCTGCGGGGTGGAGCTATAAGGGGGCGTCACAGAGGCGGAGTCAAGAGGGAGGATTGGAGCTTGGAAAGGCTAGGGCCAAACACGTGACCCGCTGGGGCGGGGCCAGGTGGGCGGGACCCCAGGCGACACGTGGAGTCCCGCACACCCGTCAAGGCCTCTGCTCTAGCTTTCGCCGGGGACCCTGAGGGTGCGGGTTGGCTTGCTGTGTTCGGAGACACTGCACCTGGCCAGTGTCAAAGGAGCCCAGGCAGGGAGAAGGCCGTAGCCTCGGGGCTACACGGCCATCGGAAGGAAAGTCCCCAGCTCACCGGGAGCCCCCACCTGGCCCACCCCGAAACCACAGCCTGGGTCGCCTGGGCTCTTCAGGGTTTCTTTGGTTTTTCCCTATCCTTTTTTTTTTTTTTGGGGGGGGGGGGTCCGGTTGTGGGCCTGAACTCTGGGCCTGGGCGCTGTCCCTCAGCTCTTCAGCTCATAGCACTCCACCACTTGAGCCACAGCGCCACTTCCGGCTTTTTTTTTTCCTGCTTATGTGGTGCTGAGGAATCGAACCCAGGGCCTCATGCATGCAAGGCAAGCGCTCTACCACTGAGCACCTTCCCAGCCCTTCACTCCCTATCCTTTTGAAAGACGAGTGATCAGCCGGGCGCTGGTGGCTCACGCCTGTCATCCTAGCTACTCAGGAGGCTGAGACCTGAGGATCGCGGTTCGAAGCCAGCCCGGGCAGGAAAGTCCGTGAGACTTTTATTTCCAATAATAAAAAATTACTCAGAAAAAGCCGGAAGTGGTGCTGTGGCTCAAAGGGTAGAGCGTTAGCCTTGACCACGAAGAGAACTCCGTGCTCGGGCCCTGAGTTTAAGCCCCAGGACCGGCAAAAAGTAAAATAGAAAGTGATCTTCACTGCTTCTGGAAATTCCACCTCTTCTCCCGGGTCTCACTCCCGACCTGTAAGTAGACAGAGTTGGTAATGTTTTCTCAATATTGCCACTAATACCTCCCTTACTTCTATCTTCGTAACACTGAAATAGGAGCTACCTATTTAAAATAAGGTTAACCTGAGCATATACCCTGACTGGCAAGTACTAGGAGAGCAAAAACAGGTTGTCATGTGAGTCCTAGTCCAGAGGGAAAAGAAATGGTGTGATTTTTACGTGGTTTTGCCGAAGTTGAGCGTCATTCTTAGGGGCCTGATCTCCGTGAGGATCTACCCCCCTGCCTTCTGGCTTAGAAATCCAGTCCGGTTTTCCCACATTCCAGTCTGAGCTGCAACTCCTCAAAGTTGACAAGGTATCTTAATCTCCTATTGTCCTGGTAACTGCCCTAACCTCATTTGTTCCTCTCTTCTCAGGATCAAGATTAGTCTTTTTGCATCCCAGAAGTTAACTCTGATCATGGGGGGGGAATCCCCGATGATCAGAGGCAGGGTTGGTGCACAGCAAAGTCCTGTGTAAAGACCCCTGAATGTAGACCTTTATTATGCTTAATGATAACCTTTCAACGAATCACCTACTCTGATCTCCAGATAAGGCATTTCCTCACTCCACCGTCTAACAAGTTATCACCCTGTTGCTGGAAGAGGATAATAAGAAAATGTTGACGACAGATTTGCTGTGAAGCACTAACACCAAAACTGAGGGGCAAACCACCTCTTTTCCTTCCCTTCCCCTCCTCTCCCCTCCCTCCCTCCCTCGCTCCCTCGCTCCCTTCCTTCCTTCCTTCCTTCCTTCCTTCCTTCCTTCCTTCCTTCCTTCCTTCCTTCCTTCCTTATTTCTTGGCAATGTTGGATCTTGACCTCAGGGTTCCTGCTAACTTAGCCAGAGATCCACTGCTGTCTCCAGCCCTTTTTCTTTTTTTTTTTTTTTTTTTAGTCCGGTCGTGGAGCCTGAACTCTGGGCCTAGGCGCTGTCCCTCAGCTCTTCAGCTCAAGGCTAGCGCTCTACCACTTGAGCCACAGCGCCACTTCCGGCTTTTTTCTTATGTGGTGCTGAGGAATCGAACCCAGGGCCTCGAGCATGCAAGGCAAGTGCTCTCCCACTGAGCCACCTTCCCAGCCCCTCCAGCCCTTTTTCTTTGCTTTCTTTTTTTCTTTTTTTTAAAGATAGGGTCCACTGTTCTTGCCCATACCAGTACCTGGACCTCAGTCTTCTTATTTACTCTTCCTGCTATTACTGAGGCACACACCGCTGTGCAGCTTCTCCTTTTGAGTGTAAGGGGAGGCACAGAAATGGAGGGACAAAGAATAAATAAATGCAGCAAGGGAACTCACAGACTCTATACTGAAAATATACTATACAAATTGTGGGTGGGGATGGGAGGGAAAACCGGAGAGAGGGAGGGAAGGGATTACATTGTCCAAAAAGAAATGTACTCTTTACCTGACTTTTATAACTATAACCCCTCTGTAGATCACCTTTATAATAATAATCAGAAAATTAAAGGTTAAAGCCAGTAACCATTATCCTGATCTCAGCTTCCTGCTAGATGGGGTGACAAGGATATGCCATCATGCCCAGCTATTAAATCAAGGGACTCTCAGGAATCTTTTGCCTGGGCTAGCCTTAAACTCTAATCCTCCCCATTTTAGCTTCCCAAGTAGCTAGATGTGTGCCACCAAGCCTGGTCACACTCCTCTTTCTATATGTTCCATGAATTACTGTAAATCTTCAGTCTCTTCCTGTATCTGATGTTCGCTCTTCAGAAGGTTCCATGAGCTGCAGTCAGAGCTTAGAAAGTTTCTGGACAGAACTGCTCTGCCTCTCCTGTGCCCCGTGTCCCCATGAATGGATACTAATCTTGGTCTAACAGTCCCAGGATAGCTGGAGAGGCAGAGGCGCCATGTCTCTGCACTCCCATTTGTCATGGGACAGGTGAGAAGACCATTTTGTAGTTGGTGCCCATATCAGCACTCAGACTCCTGAGAAGGGTCTTTTCCACTCTTCTCTAGCACCTGCATTCTTGACTTTCCTTTCCCTTTCCCTAATAGTCCATTATTTCCAAACACAACCTTTTTAGCACTCACTTAATGAATAAAGGTATTGCTTCTTGGAAATAGATTAGTTCGTGTTTGTCTTCTTCTGATAAAAAGAAAATACGTATGAAAGTTAACATTTTTGAAACAAGTGTCTTCAGAATGATTTATGCATTTTTTGTTTTTGTTTTTTGTTCTGCCAATCCTGGGACTTGAACTCAGGACCTGGGCACTGTCCCTGAGCTTCTTTTACTCAAGGCTAGCGCTCTACCACTTGAGCTACAGTGCCATTTGTAGCTTTTTCTGTTTATGTGGTGCTGAGTAATCTAGGCAAGCACTCGACTGCTAAGCCACATTCCCAGCCAGATTTATGTATTTCTGAAGGCTACCAGTCCTTGTATTCAACAATGATTCCTCACCACTCACTAGATTTCCCTTAAGTAGCAAAAGCAGAGGTGATAGCGCCTGTTAACTATCACCCTGCAACAGTCACAGGATCAGATCGAGAGCAGGCCTGAAGATGCCTTAAAGAGCGTCATATCCAACAGGGTCCCAAGAAGCCACACTGGCAAATATTTTTTTTTCTTTTAATGCCAATACTAGGGCTTGAACTCAGGGCCTCACTCTTTAGCTCCCAGAATTTTTCCGCTCAAGGCTGGCACTCTGCAATTCAAGACACACCTCTACTTCTGGAGTTTTGATGGTTAGTTGGGGTTGAGTCTCTGAGTTAGCCAGGCAATGTGTCTGCCATGCCTCCCCTATTCCCCTGCCCAAAGCTGAGTCACAGGAAGTGTCAGACACTGAGATCAGAAGTACTGTGCACAGGTCTGGGCACCACAGAGGAGGGAGGTTCTTGTGGACCCCAGGCTACAGTTGGCTCTGCTGCAGGAAGGTACAAGGGCAGGGGCAGGGGAGGTGGCTCTCTGGGTGAGGGGCACCCCATTGGACCTTGCAGGGTAGTTGGGAGCCAGTGCATAAAATCAGCACTTTAAGCTCAAACTCTGCCTGCCCAGCCCTCTGTGATGTGGCTGGGTGCTGGCTGGTGATTTCCTCACCTCTGTCACACAGCAAGAAGCAGCCTCTCCCACCAGGTGCTGGTGGTAATTACTGGCTCCACCAGGAGCTAAGTAATCCTAGCTACTCAGGAGGCTGAGATCCGAGGATCACCGTTCAAAGTCAGCCAGGACAGGAAAATCCATGAGACTCTTATCTCCAATTAACTGTCAGGAAATGGGAAGTGGCACTGTGGCTCAATGTGGTAGAGCACTAGCCTTGAGTAAAAGATCTCACAGACAGTACTCAGGCCCCAAATTAAAGCCCCATGGCCAACAACAAAAACAGAAGTCTCAGAGGGGCTGGGAAAGTGGCTCAGTGGTAAAGCGCTTGCCTTGCATGCCTGAGGCCCTGGGTTCGATTTCTCAGCACCACATAAGCAAAACAGAAAAAAGCCGGAAGTGGCGCTGTGGCTCAAGTGGTAGAGTGCTAGCCTTGAGCTGAAGAGCTGAGGGTCAGTGTCCAGGCCCAGAGTTCAGGCCTCACGCCCGGACCCAAAAAAAAAAACAAAAAAAAAACAGAAGTCTCAGATTTGTTTGCTACTTGTGCTGACTTAAAACCAAGATGCTCAGTCAGATCTCAGTCTCCTGGGTAGTTAGTATTATGCTTGAGCTACCAGTGCAGGCCCCAGCTCAGTTTCTTTGAGTAGCTAGTTAGCCTTTGTAGCCCTTTGAGTGCAGGTCAGGAAAGTTGACTCATCTTACAAAGGTATCAGTATACACCAAAGATATTTATATTCCTGACAAGGAGGGACCTGAATAAGTATAGTTGTCAGTTTTCTCCTGGAAAAGATCCTTTTCTCTAAATACTAAAGTAGAATACAAATGTACAGGATTGACCCTGCTTGTAAGTTGGACACAGAGAGCAGACATGAGTCACTTATTTGATAGTGCCCAGATGAGAATCCCTTGGTCATGTGAAAGAATGTCTCTAGATGACAGGAATCATGTAACCTTATTAGTAACTCTCCATCGAGGGGCCTGCAAAGGCTTATCAGACATATCCTCAGCCACTCAGGGATCCTGAGATGGGGATAGTTGGAGAAGAGGTTGCAGAGGGTCTTTGGCAGCTTCAGTCAAACATGACCTTCAAGTGCCCTTCAAGCTTGATACTAACATTCAAATCTGGGGCAATACATTTTTCAGTACCTCTTTCATTTACAGGTGGGGTACAGTGCCTTAAGCTGTTATCCTCAAGGACATTTTGGTCTAATTTCTTGGTTGTTGGCAATTGTAGTTAAAAAAATTTTTTTTGTGCCAGTACTGAGGCTTGAACTCAGGGTCTGAGTGCTGTCCCGCAGCTTTTTCACTCAAGGATGGTGTTCTACTATTTAAGCCACAGCTCCATTTCTGATTTTCTGGTTAATTGGAGGTAAGACTTTCTTGCCCTGGCTGGCCTTGAACTCTGATCTTCAGCTCTTAACCTCCTAAGAAGATAGAATTATAAGCATAAGCCATTGGCACCCAGCTTTAGTAGGAGTCTTTGTCTACTGTATTCTGTAGAGCTAGCCTGGTGACCTGGAGGCGTCAAATTGTCTTTGAGGCCAGCTAAAAATAGTGCTTTTCCTTGATTTTTGTTTCCTGACTGAGGAATGAAATGGGTCCCCAGGATATTACATTAGAACACTTTCTAAGAGCTTCAAAAAGTCTCTCCCTTAAGAGGACCAAGTTTTTGTTTAGCTCTGAGGTACTCTTTTTATCTTGTCAAAGTTAACCTCATGCTCTCTCCTGGGAGCACTGGGTCATTGCTAACAGCTGGACCCCTTGGTTTATAACTGTCATGGTCACCCTGATTTAATTGGCAATTCGAGAGAGGCTCGGTGTGGGATACTGCAGCTGCTCCAACGGGAAACCTGCCACTAATAGCTTGCTGAACTGCAAACTGTTGGGCAGTTTCCCAAATATAACACTCCTCATCAGAAGAACAACAGTGTGAGAAGTGCAGATAAATCTTTCCAGATGCAATCAGTGGTGACAACCATGTCCCTGAAGTTCTGCATGAATAGATCTGTGTCCTCAAAAAATGTGCCCGTCTCTCACTGCATCGCCTGTGAAGAGTCTGCTGATCCAGGGTCTCCTTCATGCTTATCATTTAAGGGAGGAATCCCTGACTCTGCTGAGGACAGCGTTCTGGAGTCCAATATGCATGCTGGGGCCCTTCTGGAGATCCCAGGGTGGAGTCCCCGACACTGAGCATTCTTCCTAATCCTCATCAAGTCGCTTTGCAAACAGTTCCACAAACCTGAAAACATATGTCTGTCACTAGAGAAGGAATTCAGCCCCCAGAGGCGCTCTTCTTCTTGGTCTTTTGGTAAATTTGGATCTCTTAGGAGAGTTTACAGTAAGTCCAAGTTAGATTAACCAGATTACTAGATGAAATCCAGCCAAAACCTTCTTTTCGTAAATAAAGTTTCTCTGGGTCACACCACATACATTTACTTACATAGTTCCTGTGACAACCTTCAAGCTACAAGGTCAAGAGGAGATGTTGCAACAGAGCCTAAAAGGCCCTCAAAACCCTCAAAATACTCTCTGTTCTTTATGGAAAAGTATGTCCATCTTATTTTAGATGGATGTTCCCCGCTCTCCTTTTCACTACTTTCCATTAATTTAAATCTCTTGGATAGAATGTATGAAAGTACAATGCCCTCTGGACCCTCCTAACTTTTGAATCATTGCTTCCTCTTGTGATGGCCCCTCTAGAATCACTCAGCTAGAAGACTGTGTCTCATTGTAAGGCAATTGCACACTCTAAACTCTTGAAGTCCTCTAACCTGTGCTGACAAAGCTCTGGCCTCCCAGTCCCACTGGGGTCTGAGTTCCCTTGGCTGTCAATCTCCAAGGCGGTTGTGAACCAGCAGGCATGGAGTAGTAACTGGGAGGCTTTCCCCAGGGACTCCTGGTAAGCATATCCCCCAACTGGGGCGTCACAATTGACTGGGAGCATTGGAAACACTTCCAAAGGTGGAGTACTTTGCCTTTCTAGGCATGAGCCCAGTGGGGCCACCCTCTGAGCCCACTGGAAAGGACATAGGCTCCTGGGAGTCTATGGGATCTGTTGGGATCAGCTGTCTTAATTCATTTTGTGGTGGTATTAACAGGAAGCTATAGATTGTATAAATTGAAAAAGAACTATTTCTTATGGTTCTGGAGGCTGGAATGTCTAAGGTTTGAAAGGCTAGAGCTTCGTTCCATGGCAAAGGCAAAAGGCCAAGATAGCACATATACACGAGAGCAAAGGATTCAGCTTATAACCTTCAGCAGCGCTGTGTGTGTGTGTGTGTGTGTGTGTGTGTGTGTGTGTGTGTGTGTGTGTGTGTGTGTGTGTGTGTGTGTGTGTGTGTGTGTCTTGAACTCAGGGCCTTAAGCTCTCACTTGGCTTTTTCACTTAAGGCCGATGCTCTACCATGTCCAGCTTTTTTCTTGTTTATTGGTGGTAAGAGTCTCACGGACTTTCCTACCAGGGCTGGCTTCAAACTGCAATTCTTAGACCTCAGACTCCTGAGTAGCTAGGATTACAGGCATAGCCACCAGTGCCCCACAGCCTTTGGCCCATTTAAAATCATCATTAAACTATTTGTGAAGGTGGAGCTCTGTGGCCTAAGCGCCTCTCAAAAGTCCCACATTGTTGCACTGGACATTAGGCTTCCCAACCATACTTTTGGGGGGACATAGTCAAACTACAGCAAAGCCTCTCCTATAGCAAGCAAGGTGCCCAACGGCTGCACCTGGAGGCGGGCAGGGTCTCAGGAAGGATGGCGAAGAACCAGAGCGCAGAGCGAGTGGCTCTGGGTCACCTCTCCCTTCAGATGGCTTAGCAAAGCCATAGTATGGGGTGGATTTTCCTGTAGGATTTTTATCTAAAAAAAGGCTTTATAGGGGGGCTGGGAAGGTGGCTCAGTGGTAGAGCGCTTGCCTTGCATGCCTGAGGCTCTGGGTTCAATTCCTCAGCACCACTTAAAGCAAAAAACAAAAAGCTAGAAGTGGTGCTGTGGCTCAAGTGGTAGAGCGCTAGCCCTGAGCTGGAGAGCTGAGGGACAGCGCCCAGGCCCAGAGTTCAGGCCCCACGACTGGACCCCCCCCACAAAAAAAAGGCTTTATAGCTTATATTAGTCAGTCCTTCAGAGGACTGGCTAATAAATAAATATATAAATATATATCTTATATGTAAACCTTATATAAATATATATCTCTTCTATATAAATCTTATATATTTATATATAAATATATCTCTTATATATAAATCTTATATATAAATATATATTATACATAAATCTTATATATTTATATATAAATATATCTCATATAAATCTTATATATAAATATATATTATATATAAATCTTATAGATAAATATATAAATCATATAGAGAGAGAGAGAGAGAGAGAGAGCTGCTCAGGAAGCTGAGATCTGAAGGATCTTGGTTTGAAGCCAGCTTGAGCAGAAAAGTTGGTGAAACTCCATTTCTAAAATAACCAGGGCCAAGATATGTCTCCAGTAGTAGAGTGCCAGCCTAGCAAGCAAACCAAGTGAGTGTGAGGTCCTGAGTTCAAATCACAGTAATGCCACAAAGCACATGTCAAGAGATTTGTGAGGAATTGGCACATGTGATCATAGAGGCTGAGAAGTTTCATGGTCTGGTCTTTGCACGTTGGAAGTTGAGGCTAGCAGGTGGCAAAGCTCCCCAGCAGGAAGTGGGGAGCTGACGGTACAGGTCCTACGAGCACCAGAAGCCTTGGTGTTGGTGGGGTGTAGGGAACAAATGGCCCTGCACCTCTGTGGTTCTTCTTTTGAGGCACTGGGGTTTTAACATAGGGGCTTGTACTTGCTAGACTGGCACTCTACCACTTGGGCTGAGCTGCCAGCCCTGCTTTTTAGTCTAGTGAACTTTCCTGCTCAGGCTGGCCTTGAACTGTGACCCTCCAGAGCTCAGCCTCCAGAGCGGCTAGGATCACAGGTGAGTGCCACTAAGAACTAGTGTTGGCTGCCTCTGTTCTGTTCAGGTGTTGGATGGTGCCCCCTACACTGGTGAGGCAGATCCTTTTTATTCATCACACCAATCCAAATGTTAATCTCTTCTAGAAACATCCTTATAGGCACACACAGGAGTCAGAGTTCACCAGCAGTCTGGGCATCCCTGAGACTAGTCAGTTTGGTGCAGGAAGCCAAGCAGCACAAGGTATGGACAGTTTGAAAGTCTAATAAGCCCCAACTCCCAAGCCACCCTTGGTCCTGACCTTTTCATGACATTCTCCAGCCAGAGGTCTTTGGCTTTGCTTTGGTAACGTTCTAGTTTATTAGAATTGGAAAGATGTTCAAGTTCTAATTTAGCCCTCAAATATAGATAGAAATGTATGTGAGCGGGTATATGCATTTCCTCCTTTTACAAAACCACCGCTTAATTTGGAACATAATTTAAACTTGCTTTTTCCGAATGACCTAGAACTAGGCGAGGCCGCAGGGGCTGATGGGGCTGTGAAGCTAAGGCTGGCAGACAGCTTCCTCGCACACGCCCAGCTTTCCCCTTCCAGAATGATGAGGCTTATAGCCTTTGGGTAAAAATAGCTTCATATGCCTTCCATCAGGAAGACACTTAAAAAGGAAGAGAGTCATTTGCTAAAAAAGAAAAAGCCTACCAAATCACTACCATAATTTTGGATTTTTTTTTTTTTTTGGTGTCAGTCCTGAAGTGTGAACTCAGAGCCTGGGAGATGTCTGTGAGCTTCTTTGCTCAAAGCTAGCTATCTACCACTTGAACCACAGCCCCACTTTTTGAGGGGAGGGTGTTAATTGTTGGTAAGAGTCTCATAGACTTTTCTACCTGGCCTGGCCTTAAACCATGATCCTCAGAACTCAGCCTCCTGACTAGCTAGGATTACAAGCATGATCCACCACTGATATTTATTCAAAGCGATGAAGGGAGTTCATTGGCAGTGGGGACACATAGGAGGGTCAGAACCAAACCTTGGCACCCAGAGAAGGCTTCCTGGAGGAAGTGACTTTGAAGCTGTGTTGTGAAAGTGATGGGGGTTGGCCAAGGGGATGGCAGAGCGCACGTGGAGAGTGATGGTGACAGTATGCGACAGTGACAGGGTGATGCTCAGGAGAGGAAGCGGAGAGTGCCCGAGCCCACCGAACAGGCCTTGGGCACATGAAGGAGTTCTTTTTATAGGAGTTATTAATTTGTACAAACAGGAGCGTGACGGTTGGGATGACACCAAGAGAAAGGCTAGCGTGGCTGTAGCCAGGTCAGCAGGGATGGCAGCTGGGCAGGGCAGAGGCAGTACATATGGAAATCAGGCATCATGTCTCCCGTGGGCAGACCCCTCTCATCCTGGAAAGTCAGAGTGTTACAGGGGTTGAGTTTAATGTCTGGCTTCAAATCTCACTCCTTAGATCCCAGAATCCTAAGTGGCTAGGATCACATGCATACGCCACTAGTGCGTGGTCTCAAGCTGTAATTTAGACAGAAGCAGAGCCAAGTACCCACAAGCTTTGAAGTATGTGCTGTGTCTATCCTGGGCTTTGCTGGGGAAGCTGAGTTCCCTTGGTCCTTGGTCTTAACAAACAGGCCAAAGTCATCTCATAAACACAAAGGTTAACAAGGTAAATTAAAAAAATATCCAGAGGGCTGGATGCAGTAGTACACCCCAGCTGCAACCCCAGCTACTTAGGATGTGAAGATCAAGAGGATCCTGGTTTGAGGCCAGCCCTGGTAAAAAGTTAGTGGGACCCTATCTCAACCAATTAGCAGATTATGGGGATGGACGGATGGCTCAGTGGTTAAACACCTGCCCAGCAAGTGTGAAGCCCTAAGTTCAAACCCCAGTATTACAAAAAAAAAATGAAGTGAGGGTATGCTCAAGTGGTAGCAAATGTGAAGCCTTGAGTTCAAACCCCAGTACATGTTTTTAAAAAATTCCATGAGGATCTTTTTGCACTGAGAAATTTTCTTATGCTAATAAACATATCTAATATAGGTAGAAAGAAACAGTAGGCCTTAATTTTCCTCATCTCAGGTGTGGCTGAGATGGCAGGTTAGGATCTGATGTGGCTACAGGCCGCTGGGAGGAAAAGGACCAGCCATAGAAGCCAGCAGCTACCTCTTGTTCCAGAAGAATCTCAAAGTTTCTAGGCTTTGGAGGGAATGAGTGATAGTTCCTGGTTATTGCTTGCCATGCTATTGAGTAATTAAGCAAACAAAAGCTTTGTGTAAGGTTAACTGTGGACCATTTCAAAAACAGTACTGTTACCAGGTGCCAGTGGCTTATGCCTATAATCCTAGCTATTCAGGAGGCTGAGATCTGAGGATCACAGTTCAAAGCCAGTCCAAGCACGAAAGTCTGAGACTCATCTCCAATTAACCAGGAAAAAGCCAGAAGTGGAGTGTAGCTCAAATGGTAGTGATAGCCTTGAGCAAAAAAGCTGAAGGACAGCACCCAGGCCATGAGTTGGCCCCAGGACCAACTACCCCCCTCAATAAAAAAAAGTCTGTTTTCACAGACATCTAGGAGGTACAAACTGCTATTTCCATCTTCATAGTAATAAAAACTATATATAATAGCATATTATACATGTGTATATTAGTGTGTGAACATCTATTATCTTTCTTTTTGACATACAAGTCAACAGTAGATCCATTTCCCTTCTCACTATCAAACTGTTCCTTCAGTTATTAATTTACAGATGATTATTTTTGCAATCCCAGACCTCAGGAGGGGAGGCAGGAGGATAGAGAGTTCCAGGTCAGCCTGTAGTAAGACTGTCTCAAAAAACAAACACAAACAAAATGATTATTTGGTAGTATTTACATACTAACAACTAGGTGTGGGAATTAAGGCAAATTCTTTACAGTTGTTCATACCATATCAAAATACATGGTTTCACTGCAAAGGACCCAGGTAAGAAAACAATCTGGATATAGAACAATATAGTGTGAATCATATCTAATTCCAAAGCTTTTAATTTATATACTTTCAAGGATACAGGTCAGTAAGAAATCCACCTTTGAGAGTTTATTTCATTATAGAATATATTTGATAAGGATACATACAAACAGGTTCCTCTTTAGTTCAGTTGTTTCCTGGTGCCCTGCGCTTTGGTGAGGTGTTTCCGGATGTCACACTCAACCAGTGCTGGAGTATTCAGGTAATTCAATCATTTACTTACCTAGGAGTCAAAAATCTTAATATTTGTTCTCAAGTCTGATAATTACTCTTCTATTTAAAAATCCAAGATACATTCCCCAATGTAAACAATATTCAACCTGTCACACATGGGTAAGGCCTTGTTGATGAATTTATACCACTTATGTCCTAGTTATCAGAATAGTCTTCTTCCATACTGCTGAGAGCCATCTATGCACTGTTCCCGGGGAGACTCTCTGTTCCCGGAGCCTCCTGAGACGTCTCCCTCTGCAGGCTGCTCGGACACTGGACAGATTGCTTCTCCACTTGGTCTACTTGGTCGTCAAGTACAAACGTACAATGTCCATAGCCTAAACAGTGACGCCTAGCCATAGGTATGTACTGAGTTGCTAACATCCTATACAGAGAACAATAACCATATCATGCCATTAATATACACAGGAAGGTGGCTAATGATCCAGACAGGAATCGGGGCATGTGACCAGGGACAGAGGGGTTACAATTCATGGAGGTGCAGGACAGTCTGCTGGGAACATAGAAGGGCCTGCACACCCTCTGTGAGAGTTCTTAACCTGGAGTCTGCTAACACCAGAAGTATACAACCCATTTCTCGCCAGCCTCCCAAAGGGAGAATTTCATATGAAAACTTAGAAAATATAACCAAAGAAAGTCTCATCCTTTGAGTTCCTGATTCAGCTGTGCAAATCAGTTATTCGCTGTCTTCTCAAGGGATTTATCCTTTTGGGACCAATTAGTCAACAGCAATCAGGGTCTAGTACCTTATTGTTATCATAAATATATGATTTAACCAGCTTGGTGGTGGACAGTGAAGACTATATACAATATTGGAAAAGGCATTCTGTGACCAGTTTTGAAGAGTTCATAGAAAAGTTGCTAAGGATACACCAGTCCCTTCTGTCGATTCCACTGCATGGACACCTTGGGACCCTTCCTATATCTATGCATACACCTACTATACAACCAAAGTGGAAACGGAACGACTTCTCCGGCGTGACACTCGCTCGCCCCCTAAGCTAAGGTAACTGGCAGAGGGATAATTTTCCTGAGGTTTGTAAGAATTTTTAGACAAAACAGAAATCACAGTGACCAAGCGGAACGTGAGTCTGTGTCTTCTCAGGCAGGTTCTGCTCCCAGGGCTCTGGTAGGGACTAAATGACCCGCCACTGCATGATGCTTGTGTCTTTCCCGCCCGTGGAGATGAGGTGGCTGTCTTCACAGAGGAAGTCAACGTTGGTGACGTGGCTACTGTGTCCTCCATAGACGTGGCTTGGAGCCTGGAAGAATATGATGCAGAGGACAGCTTATATAAAGCACACTCAAAGTAGAATGTGATCAGATTCTAGATCAGCATCCTTCCTGTCACTTAGCAGCTGGCACCTGTTCACTTGCTCTGTGTGCAGGACACAGGAAGAACCAACACAAGCAAAGCACAGCTCTTGGCCAGGGTATATTCAATACCAGAGGGCTGTGCTAGGCCCAGGGTCGGCCCAAGGGCACGACTGGCCAGCTGCTGGGGCTGAGGTGAGGGTCTGCTGGCTGAAGGAGGGTCAGATCAGGGCGGTCCAGGAAGGATGGGGTAAGTATCAGGGTGGGCTCAGCTCAGCAGGGCTAGAGCAGAGGGAGCCAGGGTTGGGGGTGAAGATAGGGGAGAAGGCTTTGAAGCTGCCAAGGCAGGGGTGCCAGATGCCAAGGGTTTCAAAGGTCCCATCAGGGCCAGGGTTTTCCCAGGGCAGCGGGCAGCCTGGGAAGCGTCAGAGCAGTGGGTTGGTAGGGTCATTTGGGCATTTACGCATGGCAGCTCTCATGCTCAGCCCATTCCATTTTAGTTTGCAAGCAGGTCAGACCATAAGTGTGTGCTAGGTGAGGGATGGGATTAGTGAGAAGATGGGGTCTTTACCCGGAACTGTGAACAGGGGTAAGAGAAGAGGTGTACTTTGCCAAAGTCATCTCCTGTCGACAGCAGTTTTTTCTCATGGGCCCGACAGACAGCATTGATGTCAGTTCCATCAGAGCCTTCGGGCCAAACTCCTAAAACAGAGCACAGCCAGGGCGGGAAATCTCAGGCACACAGAGCCGCAGAGCATGGGGGCAGAAAAAGAAAGCTTCCTGCTGTTCAGGCTTCAGAATCAAGGCCAGGAGAGCCCTGGGCTGCAGCAACCAAACTCTCATGGCTCCCCGTCCAGCTCATACTGGCTGCCCTCCAGAAGCCCCGACTTGGATATGAGAAACACGGCAGTACACGAGTTTCTTGCCTGACGGGTCTGAAAAGAGCCTAGGCGGTCTTAGCATTTGATACCAGACAGTGGTAAAAAGCCAGCACGGAGACTGGTGAATTTGTCCCAACCCACTCACTTGTGGTAGGTCATAAAGTGATTACAAATTAAATTCTGCCTTTTCCTTTTCTCCTAGACTGTGGCAATTTGTCTCAGGCTGCTTATGAATCTATTCCCAAGCCAAATTTAAAGAAATATTATTAGCATTAATCAGTTGTACAAGGGGATTTTATTTTAACATGTCAATTAATTTATAAAGTACATTTCAATCAGTTGCCCCTGCCATTTTCCCTTTTCCCTCCCCTACTTCCCCAAACAGTCTCTGCAAGTTTCTTTGTGCCATTTTCACACATATATGTCGTCAAGGATTATGACTATATTTGCCCTCTTCCCCCTTTCATTCATCTATTCCCGTTGGCACATACACCAGACAAGACATATTTCACCTTGCTAATATGCATTCTTTGTTAAAGTGCGTATTAATTGTTCAAAGGGGTTTCACAACAGTAATTTATACGTGCAATGGTAACTTACATAATTTAGTCAAATTGTTCATATATATATATATATATATATATATATCATATGTGTGTTTCTGTATAGATTTACGTCTTAGATCTAGCATCCACATATAACAAAATGTGTGATATTTGTCCTTCTGAACCTGGCTTACTTCACCTATATGGTTTTTCCAGGTCTATCCATTTTCCTGAAGGTGACATGCTTTTAGTTTTCCTTATGGCTGAATTATATTCCATTGTATGCCTATCTATCTACCTACCTACCTACCTATCTATACTACACTGTCTGGATCCATTCATCAGTGGTAGGGCATCTGAGCTGTGGCAATGGTGAATAGTAATTCAGTGGACGTGGGTGTACAAGTGCCTCTTGATCCTGACTTACATTCCATCAGATACATGCCCAGGAGTGGTATTGCTAGAACACAGGGTGATTGTGAATTTTAAAGGGAATGAAATATTTTAAGAATTTCAAAGTAAAACAACCCTGACAAGTCATAAATTAATGGAATGCCTATCGTCCAGCCAGAAATGTCTGGCACAACCTGATGTAGAAAGTTCTAGAAAATTAGAAAGGTTAAGGCCACTTCTCCAGTTCTCAACTGGCCACGGCTCAACTGGGCCACCTACCTGGCCCTAGCTCAGGAATACATCTTTGAATATAGGCAGGGCAGAGTGGTTTGAGGAGTGGTGATGATAATGCTCTCTAAGTAGGTAATTCTGTTCTAACCTGTGAGACCTACAGAAGACATACCAAACACGTGGAATCCCAAAGTACAGGTGTAGGTGGCCCACTCGATGTCTCTCGTGGTCTCCACGCTCACGACTTGCTTACAAGCAGAGGGAACCCCTGGAAAGAGCAGATAGCCTGGTGACATCTCAGCCAAGACCCCAGCTCTCTCCTGGGCCAGGCTGGGTCCCAAGCCATGACCAATGTGGGGAGGGACCCCCTGACCCTCCATGGGTTTAGCTGCTAGTATCCCCCAGAATGAAGTCCAAGTCCTGGTCTCAGCAGAGGCCTCTTGCTTGTTTTCTTCCCTTCTCTTCTCTTGGGTCTGTTCCCCACAGTCTGGCTTTTCTCGTCTGTGACAGATCTGGTTCCTAGGCCTGGCCGGTACTGTTTGGTATGCTTACCCAGGGCCTGAACCCTGCCCTGCCTCCGGGTGCAGGCTGTTCTGCCTGAAGAGCCCTCAGCTCCTTCAGCTCAGTCAGGAATGGAAACATGTGGAAACCAGTGGCACAACTGCCCAGGCCTCCTGGGGGACCTGCTCATTTCCCTCATACAGGATGAGGCCCAACACCAAATCTGAAAACCATCAGCCTGCTTCTGTGCTGCGTCAGGCAGGACCTGGAGAGGGAGGAGAGGGAGACCAGGGAGTCCCTCCTCCCCCAAGACTCTGTCCTGGTACATGCTGCTTCCTCATGCCTAGGCAAGAGTAGCTCTCAGCCCCTGCCCTATCTCACCCCAATTGCCTTATTTGTAAAAGGGGACTGGAACTGGAAACTGCACTCTAGTAACTTCCAGCGGGTGGAAAGCAGGACTTTCTTGTGCCCCGTGATTTCCCTCTGTTTCACACAGAGGGTGTCAAGGCCCCACTGGGGCAGAGAGACTGGCCCAGGAGAAGGAAGGGGTCCCTTCAGAGAGGGAGTACTTCATGGGTTCTGCCTTCTCCAGGTGGTTCCTTCATGGGGCTATTCTTGCTAGGCCAGGGCCAGATATCACCCTTGTCTCATACCTGACCTCCCCCTCCCCCCCACCCAGGTTCTCTCCCAGGGCTTCCTTCTCCAGGTAGATCCCCAACCTTCTCTCTGGAGCCCATAGTCAGCTGGAACCTGGTGTCTTGGCCCCAGGAAGTAAGAGGAAGAAACAGAGGCCAGAGCTGACCCCCGTGCTCGAGCCCTCCAGAGGTCCATCCGAGTCTCAGAGTGCACGTCCCGTGCAATCTGGGCTGATGTGGGTGGGCTGTTACTCACAGTAAAGGATTTCATAGTCCCCGGAATTCGATACAAGGAACTGGGAGTTCACAGACCAGTCCAGGTGGGTGATGAAGCTGGAATGACCCTGAGAAAGAAAAACCTTGTGTGACTTTCGCTTGCCTCCTAAATTCCCAATGTCACTTCTCTGACATAATGAAACATGGAAAACGTACAGAGCATTTGCCAACCCGAGTGTATTTCCTCCCGTTGTCGCCAACACCATAGATATAGATGCAGTTGTCGTGGGAGCCTATGGCTAAGAAATTCCCATCTGTAGAAACAGGGCAGATATTCAAATGTTAAAAAATAGGCATTTCGTTTATCACAAGGCTAAATGCAAGCTGCTACCACAGATTTAGACAAAATAGGTTGATGAAGGAATTCTTTCAAAGACCAAAAACTGCTTTCAAATGAGTTTTATACCATTCCTGAAGCTCTCTTGAACAAGGGAGGATGATAGAAGGGGTAGCATAGATCAGGATGTGTTGTACTCATAAACTGACCTATTAAATTGAAACCCTTTTATACAACTACTTAAAGCTAATTTAAAAATTAAAAAAACTCACAAAATGTTGACACATCACAGCCAAAGAAAGAAACAAAGATCTGCGTGCCATAGCTCATACCTATAATCCTAACTACTCAGGAGGCTGAGATCTGAAGATGGTGATTCAAAGCCAGCCTGGGCAGGAAAGTCCATGAAACTCTGATCACCAATTAACCACTAAAAAACCAGAAGCTTTGCCTTAAGAACCAGTATAAAATAACAACAACAAAACAAAAAACAGGTTTCAGGATGTGGCTGATGAAATGGGGGATGCAGAGCTCATGAGAAAAGCATAGTCTGCCTACGACTGGCCAATTACAACCAAGCTCATCTCTAGGGAAGGGAACAGGACCTGGAGACCAGTCCAGGATGCCAGCATGATGGGAGGAAGGGCGCAGAAGGAAGGACAAAGGAGAAAACACCAGGAGTGACAACTGACAGCCGAAGCCGTGTGGAGGCAGGAACATGGCAGGAGTAGCGGTCTCTGCACCTCACCTGGGGCTGTGGGTGAGTCCCCACTCTCACTGAGTGCCAGTCCCATGGAGAGGATCCACTGCACCCCTACCTGTAAACTCCCTCGCACAAACACTACTGGCACACTCAGTAGGTTGTTTTTCCCCCACAGGTGGAATCCTACAGGAGATGCGTGCCTGGAGCCGGCAGGAAATGTTGGCCTAGGCCAGGTCACCTGGGGGTGTTGGCCCAAATGAGGAGCCAAATCAGGAGTTCTGAAGAAAATGTAAACAGAAGGATGCAAAGCTCCAGAGGCCAGTGACAGATGATGGGGGCAGTATTCCAGTATCCCCCACCCCACCCCGGGAAGCCCTCCTGTTAATCATCACACCTAAACGACAGCACTTAGTTTCCACATTGTCACCAGGCACTCAGTACTGCTCCAGCTCCTCCTGTGTTAGCTTCTTTAGTACTCCTGTCAACCTTCTGAGGTAGAGGTTACTAACCCCATCCTTTAGGAGCCCAGGGCCACCCAGGTTGCCAGCCTTGGCACTGGAATTGGGGTCTGAGCAGTTTGTCACTCAGTTCCATGACCCTAACACAGCCCGGGGAGCAAAACTGCTGAAAGCCTGTCTGGTGGGGTGTTAGGGTGGTGGGCTGTGCTCTCCCTGGCACAGTGGTCTCAGAGAACCTCTCCACCTTAAAGTAATAAGGCCTTTTCATAAAGGAGCCATTCAGTATTTTTGAGGCAAAAGGTTATATAAGAAAAAAATCCACGTCATAGCATAATCCCTCACCTTAAAAATCTATTTTTAGTGAATGCCACTGGCTCCCACCTGTCACCTTAGCTACTCAGGAGGTAGAGACTGTGAAGGCACAGTTTAAGGCTAGCCTGGGCAAGACATTTTCAAGACCCCATCTCAACTACTAAGTGGGTGAGGAATGCACCTGTCATTACAGCTAGATGGGAGACTGAGATTGAGAGGATCACAGTTCCAGACTGGCCTGGAAAAAAGCAAGACCCTCTTCACAACAAGCAAGCTGGCTGTGGTGGCATACGTCTGCTACCAGATACATGGGAGATGTGGACAGGAGGATCACAGTCTGAGGCTGACTCTTGGGAAGAAAAATCAAAAGACCCTGCCAGAAAAATAGTAAAAGTCCCCCTCCCCCCAAAAGTTGGGGCTATAGCTCAAGTAGTAGATCATCTGCTTAGGAAGCACAAGGCCCTGATTTCAAACCCCAGTACCACCGTTAAAAAAAGTGTGAGTAGCTGGGCCTGGTGGCTCATACCTGTCATCCTAGCTACTCAGGAAGCTGAGATCTGAGGATTGCAGTTCAAAGCCAGCCTGGGCAGGAAAGTCCATGAGACTCTTATCTCCAATAAACTACCAGAAAACCAGAAGTGGCGCTGTGGCTCAAGTGGTAGAGCACTCGCCTTGAGCTGAAGAGCTGAGGGACAGTGCCCAGGCCCAGAGTTCAAGCCCCATGACCGACAAAAAAAAAAGTGTGAGGGCTGGGAAGTTGGCTCAGTGGTAGAGCGCTTGCCTTGCATGCTCGAGGCCCTGGGTTCGATTCCTCAGCACCACATAAGCAAAAAGAAAAAAGCCGGAAGTGGCGCTGTGGCTCAAGTGGTAGAGTGCTAGCCTTGAGCTGAAGAGCTGAGGGACAGTGCCCAGGCCCAGAGTTCAGGCCCCACAACCGGACCCAAAAAAAAAAAAGTGTGAGTATCACTGTGACTGCATTTCTATATGTAAGGAACCTATGAGGGGCTCACATAGCTAATGATCAGGAGTTGACTATGGGTTCAGAAATACTCACATGATAGTAATTATTAATTAGCTACTATAAGACCATCTTCTACAAAATACTTCATGAATAAGAACAGTTGGTACGATGTGACCGAGACAGATATATAGTTCATAGAAATCCTCTTGGCTGTGGCTCTTGATTGTGCCAAGGGGTCCCTACCCACTCGGGGCAATTGTCACGTAGCCCTGGGGACTGAGCCTGCTGCCTGCTTCCCAGCATGCTCCAATAATTCAGCTACCTGCTCCTTCAGTCACAGGCTAGATGCAGGTCACTGAAACCTGACCTCTCTAGCCCTCACAGAAAGGAGAAAGAATGGGAAAGTTAGTTCCTGCTTCTGTAACTCAAGATTTTTGTGAGTGTGTGTGTGTGTGTGTGTGTGTGTGTGTGTGTGTGTTTTCAATGGAAGGTACTGGGGATTGAACTCAGGGCCTCAAGTTTGCTAGGCAAGCATTTTATCACTTGTACCATGAGCCATGCCCCTTGTTCTTTGTGCTTTTAGTTATTTTTCATCCAAGACCTTTTCTTTCCTTGGGTCTAAAGTGTGATTCTGAAAAGTCAGGAATCTATGATGACATAGCCTATGTTCTAGATGAAGCTGGGTGCCCCCTGAAGCTCATACTGCCACTACTTTCCATCAGAGCGATGTGCTATAGTCCCTACGTCTACTGTTAGCATGAGTGCAGTACTGAGGACTGGGCCACTCCCAAGGGTCTGAGGCAGGTGTTGTTTCTGGGCCTCTGCTGCTGAGCTTGCTGATGACACTAAATCTCCCATGCACCTCCATTTTCAGTGGAGCCTCCCAATAACTTGTGTGTGGTTTGACAAAGTCAGCTGACGAAGGCAGAGAGTACTGAATCCAAAGGTGGGGCCTGGCCCAGCCCAAAGCTCCCACTTTTACCCCACCCAGCCAGGTTTATGGCTCAGAAGCAAAGGAAGCAGGGCTCTGGGTAGAAAGAGCCCTTTCATCTCCAGGGGTACTCATTAGTGTAACAGAAGAAATGGAAACACAGTCCCTAAGGGCCCTGCTCACATGAGCAGGAGCTGAAACATGCCTTTTAGGAAGTGGAGGTTATGGCTCAAGTGGTAGTGTCCCAGCCTTGGGGGGGAAAAAATAAAGCTAAGGGATAGCACCCAGGCTCTGGGGTCAAGCTCTGACAAAAACAAAAATCAAAGCCCCCAAACCACAGCAGAACCATAATGACCCAAAAGAATAAAAAGAGTCCCTAGGCATCACAATTACGTGCACATAAAATTTAAGTTACACTAGAAGGAGGGCTGTGAAACTGTTTCTTTAAAGGTATCCACAGGGAACTGTACCATTCCTTGGAACTGCAGTAGGGACTAGCCTGTATTCTAACCTGGTGAGTAGCGCATTACAGAGAGCTGCTCATTCCCATCCGTGTGGACAGTGACCAAGTCTTTTGTTTCTGTATCAAACACAAACCACCTATTATAAACACAAGATAAAAAGAAAAGCAAGTAAGCTGTTTTGTGGGGAAATGAAAGGCTATTACAATAATGTAAGACTTAAAAACAGTCATAAGAGCTAGATAAATACTCTGGATTTGCTAAGGAGAAAGCTCATTCTCAGCTTTTACTCAAAGAAAAGTCCCCATACATCAGCATGTCCTAAAGAAAGGAACAGCATATTGACTGTGGTACGGGGCTCTCCTGCTCTCACCACTGTGATGTGGTTTTTGCCTCGTGTTGGGAGCCTGTAGCCAAGGGAACCACCTATGTTCTAGGAATGAGCCCCTCCCCAACTGTCCCTGAATTCTGGCCCAGGGAGGGGGCAGGTCCAGAGGAGGGGCTGGGGCATTTCAAGGGCAGTAAGGGTCCTCCTGTGTGAAGGGTCCAGACCCTCTGTGAATGCTAAGTGAGCAACCAGCAGGGGGCGGGATTTGAGACTGGGCACTTGACTTAATTCCTATAAGGCATTAGAAGCTGGGAAGATGGAGCGCAGCACTGATCCCTGTCCCTGGGGAAACGACCAGCAAGCTCCTCTCCATATCTGTGAAAGCACAGGCTGTGCTCTGGGACTTACCTCCCAGTCAGTGTCCCAACCGCAACCACAGACCCTGAAGGATGAAAACCAGAAGACTGAGCTGGATCCTAAAATATTTTAAAGGAAGTGTAAATTGAGGGCCAGATACAATACTACAGCATAATACCCACCCACACGGCTGTTCCATCTCAGGCAACATGGCTCTGTTTTTCAGTCTCTCCTTTTTCCCCAGATAGGAACATATTTTCCTGCATGGATGTATGTTACCCTCTAATAATACTAAAATTTTCAGAATTTTTTGTCTTTGTCTTCTCTCCATTCCTATCTCATCTCACTGGATGAGAGGTAAATGGGTAAAGGCTCTTCCCACTAAGCCCTGGTTGGGTGCCCAGTGCCCTTGCTGGCCTCTGGTGGTAAGCCTGTCAAATGGCATGCTGGATCTGGCTGGAAGCGTGGCCACTAGCCATCACCACGAGCCCAGGGATGGAAATAGAAGGCCTCAAGATGAATGAGTAAATGAGAACCACAAGACCGGGCAGGAACTTCAGCCCCTGACTCATCGTCCAATGTGCAGCTATAAGTAAGCTCAGGGCCACTGCTGATGGCAGAGAGTTCACTTTCACTTAAAGTGCTACAGTTTACAAAGCACTTTTATGTACAGTTCACCTAGGTGAGGTGAAGACGCTGAAGTCTAGAGAGGTGAAGTGTTCCTTCCTGTCCTAGGTTCCATGGCCAGTGGACAGAGGAACTGGGAGCCAGGGGGCTTCCTGGCTGGAGCTCTAGCTTCTAATCCTGGCTCTACTCTTATGTCAACCAGAGTTGTTAGCGGCCTACTGAGGGGCAGGGAGCTGGAAGAAGTGTCATAACTTTCAAAGGACCCATGGGGTGACACTGCAGAAGGCCGCCCTCCTCTACCATCACTGCAGTGTACCCCCCCTCTCCCCGGTCCCCTCAGCCTCTCCATCTCACTGCTGGCATCTCTTCTGAGAGCTGACCTTGGACCCAGCACTTGGGATGTGTTGGCAACTCTGCAGGGGATGAGGGATGGCGTGGGCTCTGCACCACCCCCAGTGGAGTGTGCCTGTCATCAGTATGGGCCATAGAGGATGCACTTCTGGCTCCCTGCAGCAGGATGCTTGTTCACTGGCTGGGTTTGAGACTCAACCTGACCTGTCCATAAGCACTGGCTCTGCTGCTCTCTAACTTCTGGTAATGAATACAATCAGAACAACAACAACAACAAAAACCCTTCAATCTGCCAGGGGGCCAATAAGGACAATACACATTCTGTGTTTGGCGTGTGACAAGCCATCAACCTCAAAATATTGAGATAAATTGCTGTGTATGTTTTCAGTACAGCTTGTAAATTCTGGTTAAGGTACACTGTAAATGGAATGCAGGCTCTTAACATGCATTCCTTAGTACTTGAGCCATTTATGACTGCACTCAGGAACCTGGACCATTGATTTGGAAAGGCTAACTTGCTCTTGAAAAACTGAACAGTCAAAACATCACATGGATGAGAACACTTGAGGCAATGTTCAGAATAATGTGATTCTAAACATAAATTGAACAACATGTTGCTTTGGGATAGTTTCACATCACTATTAACTTCATGCAAAAAAAATGAACATGTTCCAGCAGAATTTTTGCAAGAGAAATGGAAATGTAACATGCATGTTCACCTCTATGATTTTATCCCAGACAGGCCGGTGACCCACAGCATCCCAAAGAGTGGCGTGCTTGTCGTGTCCGCAAGTCAAGAACTGAGGTTTGGAGGCATGGATTGCCAGTCCCCAGAGCTCATCAGTGTGACCCTACAAAGAACCAAGACATGGGGGCTCCCTGAGATCTCGCAGTCATGTCAAGCACCACGGACGCATGGCCATTGCTCTGCACCTTCCCCATGGCCCTCATTCTCCCCAGCCTAGTCACAGCAGCAACTATGACTCAGAAGTGGAGGAAGGGTCACCTGAACGTGATAATTCAGAGTGATCCCTCCTAGTGCTTGCTTATAACCTCATTTAATACTAAGTGAAGGTGCCTGGTACCTGCTAAGCTGGACCTACCTGAGTGATGGGTGCAAAGTCTCCTGACAGAGTCCCCTGTAGGACAAAGTTTCTAGTTGTGCCTATCAAGATGATGTCACCTTTCCCCTCAGCCACTGTCCGTATTGGGCCAAACTGCTCAGGAATCTGCATTGGAAAGAGTCATAAAGAAAGAGTTAAGGTTTCATTAAGCAAGCATTTAAAGTACTTGTATATGTGTCATTGATAGCTCTTATAACAGTTTTATATGTACATATGAGGAGATGAAGATAGAACTATGATACCAGAGCTAGCTGTTGAGCCAATGATCAAACACCCAAACCTTACTTTTTTGTGCCCGTGTGTGTGTGTGTGTGTGTGTGTGTGTGTGTGTGTGTGTGTCTGTGTATCTGTGTGTGTGTATGCATGTATGCTGAGGATTGAACAGGGGCCCCTTGCACATTAGACAAACACTGCTCTATTTTTCAAACTACAAATGTCTTATATATCTTTAAAAAAATCAGCAAAAGTGGAATCCTTTTTTTTTTATCTCCTTTCTTCTTCTTTTTTTAAAAAAAGAACTCCGCTAAATGAGATATAAGGAATATGACTGGTTGGTTCACTAGGAGGACTTCTGATACTGTAGCAGATAAAAATCTGGATAAGAATAATAAGAATTTAGTAGAGCCCTAGCCTTGAGCTGAAGAGCTGAGGGACAGCGCCCAGGCCCAGAGTACAAGCCCCACGATGGACAAAAAAAGAAGAAGAAGAAGAAGAATTTCTAAAAATCTCCTCCAACTTTAGACTGTAAGACATTGGCAACATCATTCTGTTTGTTTTTGAAATCCATTGTTCATGTCGATAAACATGAATAATCTGTTAAGAAAGAGAAATTCAAAATGCACTTGTCGAGAACAATTTGCTGAGGAGATTATGTCCTCTCAGTACAAGAACCACTGGAGGCTGGCATTGGTCTGAGCTCCTACACGGTCTCTATCACTTTGTGTGTATTTTAGCACTGAGTAAAGGTGATCACTGAGCTGGACATGGTGGGACGTGACTATAATCCCAGCATTTAGTAGGCTGAGGTGGCGGGGGGGGGGGGGGGGGTGGATGGTGAATTTGAGGCCAGCTTAGGGTACGTAGTGAGATCTTGACTTAAAAAGAAAGAAAAGAAGGAAAGGAAAGAAGGAAGGAAGGAAGGAAAAAAGGAAGGAAAGAAGGAGGGAACAAAGGAGAGAGGGAAAGAGGGAAGAAGAACGAGAGAAAGAAAGAAAGGAGGGAGGAGGAGAAAGGGAAGAAGGAAAGGAAAGAAGATGGAAAGAAAAGAAAAATGATGGCTATCATGTAGGAAAGATGAGTCACATGGTGAGTGACATCCTCTGAGAAATCACGAGGCCTTGATACTTCCTTTGCAGTTACAATGTCACACAGAAATATCTGTGACTAGCAGTTCACAACACATTTGCTAAAATGTCAAAGTTATCACAATTAAAATCTCCATGGAAGGGGAAATGATTGCAATCTGTGATGAAAGCCTTCCTTTACCAAAGGGGATAATCAATACCACTGCCACATTGCCCTGTGGTGCAAATAGGTTGGTTGGATCTAATTTAGAAGCTGAAAAAAAATCACATAATGTGTCCATTCTAAGCTAGGGATGAAGAATATCACTCTTCAGATGGATAATTTGTAATCTGTTCACAATTTTCTGGAATGGGGAGAAAAAGCCCAGAGATTGGGGGGAGGGGGGGAAGAAATAGAAAGTTTCTTGCTGCTGGCTCCAACACAAGGAGGGCTGCTCACTAGGAAGCCAGGAGGTGAAATGCATCTCCAAGTAGCCAGAGTGTGGAGAACTTGTTGGCCCTCAGCTGAACCATACACTAAGCAGAGAGCTAGGAACAACAGTTCAACAAGTAATACTGTATCTGCAAAGTAACCTGCTGGCAATTAGCAAAAAGAAAGAAAAAAGTTTAATGCTGAATCTAAATATGGCTAAAATTAAAATTGATTCTAGTATAAAAACATTCTTCTTTTTTTTTTTTTGGTTGTGGGGCTTGAACTCTGGGCCTGGATGCTGTCCCTTAGCTCTTCAGCTCAAGGCGAGCGCTCTACCACTTGAGCCACAGCGCCACTTCTGGTTTTCTAGTGGTTTATTAGAGATAAGAGTTTCACAGAGTTTCCTGTCTGGACTGGCTTTGAACCGCGATCCTCAGATCTCAGCCTCCTGAGTAGCTAGGATGACAGGTATGAGCCACCGGCGCCTGGCTCTCTAGTATAAAATCATTCTAAGATGGCTGCTGGTGGTTCACATCTGCAATCTTAGCTACTCAGGGGGCTGAGAGCTGGAGGACTGTGTTTCAGGGCCAGCCTCAGCAGAAATGTCTCAAGATCCATTCTCCAATAAACTAGTAAAATACCAGACTGGAGGTGCAACTCAAGTGATAAAATGCCAGCTATAAGCAAGCTCCAGTTCAAGTCCTGGTACTGGCTCAAAAAAATCTATAATGAATATATGCAGCTTAGAAATATAAATATCATAATTCATTTATGCAAAAGAATGTTTAATTCTGTCAACCATTCAGGTCTATAGCATCTTTTCTTAATAATACCATGTAAGACTGAATAAATAAACATGACAGTTAATTTAAAAAATACCAAAATTGCTACTTTACTTACAAAAACAAGCCTTTGGTCCTTAACAATATAACAAGCCAGTAGTTTAAAATGATGTAAATCATGGTACAGCAAAACAATGGGGTATGTATTTATGAAGTGTAATCACTAAGATACAGGAAGTAAATAAAGCAAAATGGACTTGTTAAGACAAAAAAATTCTCTATGTAAAGGATTTTATATCCTCAAAGCTTCATAATTTCATTTTAGCTAGAACTTAAATTATTTCTATGATTTTAATAAAGATTTTAAGGCAGTCCTCACATGATTCCATGTGAACAATTTTCAAAACTATAAACTAGCCGGGTGCCAGTGGCTCATGCCTGTAATTCTAGCTACTCATGAGGTTGAGACCTGAGGATCGCGGTTCAAAGCCAGCCCAGGCAGGAAAGTCCATGAGACTTTGATCTTCCTTCAATAAATCACTAGAAAACCAGAAATGGCACTGTGGCTCAAGCGATAGAGCGCTCGCCTTGAGCTAAAGAGTGCAGGGAGAGTGCCCAAGCCCAGAGTTCAAGCCCCATGACTAACCACCCCGCCCCCCCCCCCCCCGCCCCCCCAAAAAAACCCTATAAACTAAAGATTCCAAACCCATAAGGAGACTGCTTAGGATAAGAGTGGAAGGTTCAAAAAGAAATTCTGTAGCAGTGTGTCTGCAACTTACCTCGGTTTTATGAAGTTTTTGATAGTTTCCATTCCAAGAAATGAGCTTCCGGTCCTTCCCTCCTCCCGACACCAGTGTGCCATCCCTTAACATACAAAGTGCAAAGATGCCCCCATCGTGGGCCCCTTGGACAGCGTAGCTTATTCGATTTGTACCTGAACACAGTGAGAAAACCATGATTGGCACATCAAAAGGTTCCCCTCTGTCCTCTTTTAAATCTCTTTGCATTTTTGTTTTAAAGGTGACATGGTCAGTTAGAATGTCATCTTAATAGGAGCCTATGAAGGACTCAGGTTTGATTACTGTCTCACTGAGGAGACCAACACAAAGCAAGGTATGCTGGGAGCCCAACATAGCTGAGAACATGGACTCAGTTTTCACAGGGGCTCCCTACACCCCACAAGCTGTGTCCTTAGATAAAGTGGATAGGGCTACTGTTGATTCCACAGGACTGTTCTAAGGATTAAACAACTGGAGAAAGCACCAGGGGCAGTGGGTCTCCAACAAAGTCACCTTGCTATTCTGAAATTACATCTGTGGGTTTGTCTCCATTGTCATCCCAGATTCAACTCAAAGATCCTTGAGGACAGCGAGGATATAACTTCCTAAGTTAGAAAGCACACAGGAGTGCACACTAGATGGGACTGAACACATATACCGCAAGTGACGACTCCTTCCCATGCTGTGGCCACCCACAGCAAGGATCCGGATCTGAGTCACTGGCTCTATCTGTAGCCCTCTATGACTGTCTGCCAAATGCTATGTGGATCAGAAGGATTACCTAAGTAATCTATAGCTAAATGTGCATGGGTTATTTCATCATTATATTTGTTAATAGCTCTCCTAATAGAGTTATTGATTCCATTGTAATTTTTTTTTCTGGTCCTGAGGCTTGAACTCTGGGCCTGGGCACTGCTCTTAATCTCTTTTTGCTCAAGGTTAGCACTCTGCCACTCCAGCTACAGTGCCACTTCCAGCACTTTTTCTGTGATTTAATTGGAAGTAAGAGTCTCACAGACTTTCCTGCCTGGGCTGGCTTTGAACCACCATCTTCAGATGTCAGCTTCCTGTAGCTAGGATTACAGGTGTGAAGCACCAGATCTCCACTCATAATATCTTTTAAAGAGCATTTTAGGATGATATATTTAAAGTTGATTTCCCAGTTTCCTTCTTTTCCAGTTTCATGAAAACCACACACACACACACACACACACACACACACACACTTAACAGTAATCATGCATTTTATATTGACAATTTTTATAGAAATAATCTTTGATGTCTGACCTAAAACATAAGCAAAAAAAATCAGCTTTAGGAAAATTACTTGTTACCTTTTCCCCAAACTAAGATGTTGCCACTGGAATCTCCAGTAATGGTGTCACCATTTTCAGAAAATGTCACACACAGGACGAACTTTGGCTTTTCTTGTTTCTGTAGAATGTAGTGATTAAACATGTAAATATAATCTAGACATTAATAAAAGCTAGAACCGCAGTAAGTAACTCTATCTGGATCATGTCAGCTTCTTAGCCACTATAGGTCTTTCATTTTTTATCTACTATTACATAATATAGAGGATGCGCTTAACTGCTCTAAGAGAGAGAAATTTTTGGTAACTCCAAATGGCTGAGGAATCTTAAAGTTGTAGACAGTTTAAGGGGAGATAGGGGTGTTGGAGGAGATCAGAGATGGAGTACTCTGTCATGACTGCAGAATAAAGAGCTCTCCCAAACTGGAAGAAGGGAGGGACCTCTCAACTAGCCCATCGGAAGAAGACCCTAGTAATCTCATGAGGCCCTCAAATGACCAGACCAAGGCAGAGTGTCTCTGATCTCTGCAGCAAACACCTGCCTTCTCTGCACTCCAGTCAGTCAGTCACCAGCCCTATGGGGGAGGCCCTGTCCCCCTGGGCTGCATCCTTTCCCTGGCCTGAGCCATCCATTTTCACAGTGAGATCCAGAGACACATAGGGCTTTTCAGTTGCTGAGAGGTCCTAGTGGATGATCTTTATCACTGCACCTTCACATCTGACTCCACACTGGCCATGAAAAAGAATGTTAAGATGGATTGATGCTCCCTTGAAACCTAGCTGATTGCATGTTTCATGCAGGAAGCCTGTGTTTACCTCAAATAATCCTTGCTTCTTAATAAGGGAGTTTCCTTCTAGTGTCCAAAAGTAGAGATGTGACTTTCCACAGGTAACTATGATATTGGTGTCCGTGGGATGGAAATCTGCAGCAAACACTGCTTCATTGGAACACTTTAAGAAAAAAAAGAACCAAAGGCTTCAAATCTCTTTAAGATGCATATATTAAAAAGAAATAAAATCAGGATCACAAATAAATAGGTTCATTCAAGCTAAGTACTAGACATCTTCATTTTCCCCCCATTGATTTCATCTTGCAGTAAGTTAAGCTAGCTGACTCTCAGCTTTTCCTAGTGTCTGTCTGCCTCATTGGCTATGAACTTGAGGCCACAATCACAGAACGCATCAGCCCAGGAGCAGCGGGCACTTCAGAACACCACACTGGATGCCCCACTTGGCTGAGTGATGGGGTCACCTAGCATGTGTGGCTCTCCAGGCCTCTTCTGCATCTGGTGCCTGGAATCACCAGGAGTCTGGATTTCTACAGTTCCTTCCTTCCCAGCTGACTGGCTGCTCTGTCTCCATAGGAGTCCCTACTATTTGTGTCTCAGGGTCCCAGTCCCAGGATCCAGAGTGCTGGAGCTGGCTCTTCAGCACTTCAGCATCTCCCGACCCATGTCCTGACCATCAGGGCCTGCACCCCGCTCTGCTGAATTTCATTCTGACAGTTGCTTCCACCTAGTAATTCAGTTCTGTGTCCTTGAACTTGGAAAATAACTTGCCTCTGGTGACTTCCCACTAGCAAGGGCAGCAAGTACAATTTCAATCCCCAATGGAAACATCAGAAGGCAGGGCTACAGCATGATAGGAAGCATGCCCGATTAGAATGCAGCTCTGATCTCAGACATGCAAGAGAAAGCTCCACACTTAGGTTGCTGGCAACCCCAATGTTAGGTAAGAGAGGTAATCTGTTGTCAACCTTCATGTTAGATAGATAAGGTTAGAGGTATTCCTGTTAGTGAAGTAAGGTTATCTAAGGTTGACAGGTGCCAAGATGAAAAATCTGAACTCAGTTTGATAAAAATAGGAATCCAATCATGATTTTTTTCAGTGATTATCTTAACAGGAGAACAACATAAGAAAGTTTTGTGACATTTTGTGTAAGTGGATTGGAAGTGGTGAAAGAGCTGAAAGGGACCATGCACTGCCAGAGAAATCCCTGGAGTGATTCCGGATCTGGCTCTCACTATCCTTCCTGAACCTGTTCAGCTTCGACCTCAGTGGGCTGGTATCCACCTGCTCTCCCAGTGCAGAGGTACACCTCACTCATGGCCCAACTCTAGTGCCTCGCTGCACCATGCTACACCAGCACACACCAAACACTTGGGTTTGTTGAATGACAGAAAGAAAAAGTAAATAAGTTGGGCACTGGTGGCTCATGCCTGGAATCCTAGCTACTCAGGAGGCTGAGATCTGAGGATCAAGGTTCAATTGGGGCAGAAAAGTAAAGCCAAGAGAAAGTGCAAGGCCCTGAGTTCGAGCCCCAGTTAGAGAGGGAGGGAGGGAGGAACAGAAAGAGGGAGGGAGAGAGATTGAACAAATAAATGATCAAATGAATTCAAGGGTAGTAGGAAAGAAAAAAAGGACAGGTGTTTGGGTATGGGATCCTATAAGGTAAGAAGGGCAGTGGTCATTGTCCAAGTTGGGACAATCTCCAGGCTGGGAGATCCTGGCACACGCGGGGAGGAGGCTGCAGACTCTGGGGGAAGTAGCCCAACAGAAAGCTCGAGCAAGACCTTCACATCGGCCAGTCTTTCTTCTCTCTGCCAGTCCCACACAGACAGCACGTGTTCATTGGAGTCATCCACAGCACAGAGACTGCTTCCTCCGTTCTAGGGAGAAACAGTAATTCACAGAAGACTATATTTGAGAATAAAACTGGATGGGCAGGATGAAACACAAATATCAACTCAACTTCAGTTAGACTATTTTGGAGACCAGCTTCCTTGACCAGACAGAGAACAGGTGAGTGTGGGACCATGAGAAACCAGAGTGGGAGTGAGAGGGGTCAAAGGGCAGCTTTTCACTACCCTAAGGGGGCTCACACCCCTCCTTCCAGAGGAGACAGTACTTGCAACAGGCACCGCCAGGGTCTGCTGTCAGGAGAGGACAGAGCTCCTGCAGGATGGTCATTGGTGTGAGGCCAGGGGGCATGAATTATGTGGGCATGTAGTGTGAGTGTAATGCCCATGGGAATGGGATCGTGTTAGGCGTGTGACTGTGTCTCTGAACTGGATGGAGCAATGGGATCTGTGCACATCCTAAGGAAGGCTGGAAGACTACTTCAACCCCTGGCAGCAGCCTGATCAGGATGGCAAGGCCACAGTGGAGCTGCCTTGGGAAGGGGTAAAGTTCAAAGGCAGAGCAGGTGAGCTGCTGTAAGGAAAGGGAACGCCAATCTCCTGGGTGGGGGCTTTTTTCTCTTCAAGCTCAGAAGCTGCAAATGTTTGGTGGGAAGTGTGTGTCCCTCATAGGGTTCCTGGGGCAGGGGCTTGAACTTCAGAGGTCCTTCTGAGGTACAGTCCCTCAACCTTGAGAGGACTGTCTCCTCTCTGTGGCCACCCTTCCGGCTGACACTTACGGACTTGGAGAATGCAATGCAGGTGACAGCTCGATCAAAAAAGCCTATTCCGATGACATGCAGAGTGTTCAGCGTCACTGAATCCCAGATGCGGACGTGTGGGGGTAATTGCTGGTTCAAAAAACATAGTCATCAGTTGTGGCAAATCCATTTTTACCTTGAAGCTGCAAGATCACTTGGACACACAACTTCAAAACAAAAGTTTTCTTCTTCACAGTTGAGAAGTATGTTTCTGAATGTAAATAAAACATTTTCGGTGCCTTCAGGAGGCCCTGGGTCCTGTGGCCAGTTGAGCCATGAGGACAACTCATAGTTGTAAATTTTTACTAGCCCTTCTCTGACTGCACCAGAATAACTGACACTATTTGTACATCTCCAGGTAGCTGAATTTCAGAAGTGCTAAAATTAACAATACATATAAGGAGGTAGAGCACTGGTGGCTCACACCTGTAATCCTAGCTACTCAGGAGCTTGAGGTCTGGAAGAATGCGGCTCAAAGCCAACTTGGGCAGAAAACTATGCAAGACTCCATCTCTAATTAACCAGCAGACTGCTGTGATAGAGGTATATCTCAAATGGTAGAGAACCAGCTAAGCAAGCATGCTGAGTGAGTGTGGGACCCCTGAATTCAAGTCCCAGTAAGACAATCAGCCAAACAATTAAGTAGAATTAAACAATCAAACAAACAAATCTGAGCAATTGCAGATTCGCTGCCATGAAACAATACCAAGACATAAGGCCATGCAGGCATTACCAAGGGTGATCTAGTTAGGCCTTGTTTCCAAGTAGCTGGGTGTCCACACTCTCACTTGGCCACAGGCTTTCTCCACGGTTAAGTTGAAGGGATTAGCTCAGATAGTTACAACATTCTTTCTAGTTCTAAAGTTCTGATTCAAATTCAATGTCAGAAGCTGAAACACACTTTTAAGCCACTAGAGGTCAGAACAAATGGTGTACTATACTAATTTTAAAGAACTTTTCAAGGCTGTGTAACATTAAAAAAAAAATTGAACACCTGTTCCATTTATGCAAATTTACATAACAGTAGTCTGATTTCCATTACTTGTGTTCTTTTCAAGTGTAGAATTTTAATGAAAAGTAGCATAAGGTTAGTATTCAAAATTCAATGTTATTAAAGCATTTTTTAAATAGGTAGCATTTATGTTTTCTAGGAGAAAATATGTTGATAAAAATCAACGTACTTATTGTGATTAGTCTCATGTAATACATCACATAATAACAAGGTATAAAAAAATTGACATTAAAAAATTGACATTAGTCAGGTGCTGAAGGCTTATGCCTGTAATTTTAGCTACTCAAGAGGCTGAGATCTGAGAATTACAGTTTGAACCAGCCTAGGCAGAAGTCTGTGAGGAGCAATATGTAACAATAACCAGCAAAATGTTGGACTGCCACCATGGTTCAAGTGGCAAAATACCAGCTAAGCAAACAAGCTAAGCAAGTGCAAGGCCCTGAGCTCAAACCCTGGTCCTGGGAAAAAGAAAAACAACAACAAACAAGCCATGACAACCATAAGACTGTGACATATAAGGAACTTGAAGCCAGTTTTGAGTTGTTCTCTATTAGTTAGATTCCATAAAATCTTCCCATTGCTTAAAAAATATATTTCAAGCCTTGATGAAATACTTACAAAATCTGTGTGGAAACCTTAGAGAGCTTTTGAGTTTAGCCCACGGGCACAAGCCCCGCAGACTACGCCATGACCACAGGGCATTCACAACTGAGGGAGCACCTGAGCAACTGAGGTCTCAAGTGATTATCTTTGTATGTGTGTGCCAGTCCTGGGGCTCGAACTCAGGGCACTGTCCCTGAGCTCATTTTGCTTAAGGATAGAGCTCTATCAATCAAGCCAGAGTTTCATTTCCAGATTTTTTGCATGTAGTTTTTTTGGAGATAAGAGTGCCCTGGACTTTTCTGTCTGGGCTGGCTTTGAACCACCATCCTCAGATCTCAGCCTTCTGAGTAGCTAGTATTATAGGCGTGAGCTACTGGTGCCCAGTATTATCATGATTTTTTAAATTCTACACATTTAATAGAGTCTTTATGTTTTAATGCTTAAAATATGTGGCTATTTTAAGAACTAGTGAATTATGAAGAGACAACAATGCTCTTTTAAAATGTACTGGAATTGCGGTGAGCTCAAAGGCTCTGTAAGGTTGTTGAGAACTCCTAGTGAGAAGTTTCCAGATGCTGTAATGGCACCTAAGCGGGCTGACTGGTTAGCAACATGTTTCCAGGGAACTGTTCTGTTGCTAGCTCCTTATAAAAATAGGAAAAATATGCAACTCACCTTTCCATCCTTAGATGTGCCTGCGACTTGTCCTGTTGCTATAGTAATCCTGTCAGGGTGAACTGCCAGGCTGAGAAAAGGACATTATAAGGCATCTCTGCTGTAAACTATAATCTAGTTAAAAATGGAAATGTAAGAAATTCAGAATGCCTAGCTGTTATAGTCTAACTGAAGCAGATTCATTAAACACCAAATATCCTTAGGCAATGAATGTCATTTCATTTCATCTCAATTCTCTTATCTCTTCCAGAGAACTTCCAAACCTAAGGCACCCACTGCCAGAAAAACAGCATTTAACTCTCAGGACTACTTAATTAGTGTAAAGTCTTTATTAGGAAATAATTTCAAAGTAGGGCTTCAAATCCTGATGGCTCATGCTCAGTAATCCTAGCTACCTGGGAGGCTGAGAATCAGAGGATTCATATTCTAGGCCAGCCCAGAAGACCCCCTCAAACTGTGGCTGAGCATGGCAGTACAGTCATCATCCTGAACTATGTGGGAAGCTGAGACTGGAAAGAGTATGGTTCCAGGCCAGCCTGAGCAGAAAAGTCTGTGAGATTCTATTTTGGTGGAGGGAAGCTGGGCGCAGTGGTGCACACCTGTGATCCCAGTAACTATGCGATACCTCAAATAGGTGGGTTTGGGT
This sequence comes from Dipodomys spectabilis, assembly GCF_019054845.1. Taxonomy (NCBI): domain Eukaryota; kingdom Metazoa; phylum Chordata; class Mammalia; order Rodentia; family Heteromyidae; genus Dipodomys; species Dipodomys spectabilis. The sequence continues at coordinate 916,900 of NW_024870834.1, forward strand.
TCAGAAAGCAAGAACCTATCTTACAAATAACCAGTACTAAGCTTGGTGCTGATAGTTCACACACATAATCCTAGCTACTCAAAAGGAGTAGCTGAGGAGTGTGGTTCAAAGCCAGCCTGGGCAGGAAGGTCAGTGAAACTTATCTCCAAAGCAAAAATGCAGAAGTGGAGCTATGCCAGCTTTGAAAAAGAGGGGTAAGGGACAGAATCCAGGTCCTAAGTTCAAGACCATCAACACCCATTAACATGCAAAACATCGCTGGAGATATGGTTCAAGGGTAAAGTACCCAACAGGGAAGCATGAGGCCCTCAATCTCAGTATTGACCAAAAACAAATCATTTTGAGTATGTTTAATATAAAGATACCAAGTCTTCTGTAGAAAGGATTTTTATCATTGGCTAGGGACCCAGGACAAGATCTTTCATTAGGTCATGAATGAATTATGAGCATAGCAGACTCAGCCATAAACATGAAGCAAAATATTCTTATTTTATTTTATTTTTTAAAGTGCAGAGCCAGTGCAGTGGTTCAAGTCTGTAATGCTAGCTACTTGGGAGGCAGAGATCAGGAATTTGGGCTCAAGTTCAGACCCAGGCACAAAAGTTCATGACACTCCACCTTGACCAATGACTGGGAACAGTTGTGGACACTTGCCATCCCAGTGGACATGAGGAAGCACAAATAGGAGGCTCACAGGCCACTATACAAAGTGAGATCCTATCTTTAAAAGAAAAATTATATTTGTCAGTCAGGGCACTTGAACTCTGGGTTTGGGTGCTGTCCCTGTGCTCTTCAGCTCAAGGCTAACGCTCTACCACTTGAGCCACAGCACCACTTCTGGTTTTCTAGTGGTTTACTGGAGGTAAGAGTCTCATGGACTTTCCTGCCTGGGCTGGCTTTGAACCTCCATCCTCAGATCTCAGCCTCCTGAGTAGCTAGGATGACAGGCACGAGCCACCAGCGTCTGGCTAAAAAAATTTTATTATAAACATGAAGAATACAAGGATTACAGAATAAAGTTAGGTAAAGAGTACATTTCCTTTTGGACAGTGTCACCTCTTCCCTTGCTCTTTCTCCCAGTTTTTCCTTCCCTGTCTTTAAAATAGCCCACTTGAAAAGGTTTGGCAGATTCATACAAGTGATAGAGCACCTACCTAGGAAATACAAAGTCCCAAATTCAAATCCAGCATCATTAAAACAAAATGAACAAAAAACCCCAATACAGACCCAACTCTAAGCCTTTAGTTTGTGCTGTTAGGAAGGCTTCCATGCGGGGGTCTGTGAGAGCTCTTTGTTCAGGTAGTCTTGTCAGGACAGAAAGCTAAGCACGAAAGGGGTCTGTGAGCCAGGGAGCCAGCCCACAGCACGGCGAACACAAGGAGCTCTGCCCAGAGGCCTGACTTTCTCAGACCTGGACACTTGTCTTGGCTTATGTCCCACGCTGACCTCCCAGGCTAACCACACTCCCCTGTGTAGCAGCAACCCCATGTTTTGAGGACTCACCACTTGACATCGTCATTATGGCCTGCATAATGCCTCTGCAGCTGTTCCTCCACATTATACAGCACCACCACCGACGCGATGAAGTACACGGTCTCCCCAGTAGGGAGCAAGTACAGGTTATTACGACAGTCTCGGCCCCGGTACCCATAGCTTTGTGTAAGTTAAGATAAAAACTTTCCCTTGAAGGGCTGACAAGTCAATAGCTTAATTCAATAGGCAATCAAGTACTATATGACTATTCCCATCAGTTTCACAGATTTAAATAATGTTAAATTGCTAATACTCAGTGCCTAATATATCTAAGCCCCCACCCAAACCTCTTCCCTATGCGTGCATTCAAGATGGAAATGGTCAATGATGTGATAATGAACATGGATTTTTTTTTTTGGGGGGGGGGGGGGGGCGGTGTTGGTAGAGAAGGAATCTAGGGCCTTGCACATGCTAGGCAAACACTCAGTTGTTGAGCTATATCCCTGGCTCTTGGCTTGTTTTTGAGACAGTGTCCTGCTATGTAGCTGAGGCTGGCCTTGTAGTTGCTATGTAGTCTCTAAACACATGATGATCATCCTGCTTTAGCCTTAAGTGCTGGGATTATAAGTGTGTGCCATTATACCTGGCTTGAATACAAAGATTTAGTTTTCTTTTCAGAGAGTTACTGAGTTAATAATTTAGATTACTTTTAATTGTAAGCTAGGAACCAAATCATTTAATTTTAAAATGTCCTTTAATAAAGTATTTCCGGACATGGTGGCTGACACCCGTAATCACAGCCATTTGGGAGGCAGAGATCTGAAGTGTTGCAGTTCAAGACCAGTTCATAAGACCCCATCTCAACCAATAATGGTAGGCACGGGGAGGGCTGTCATGTCAGCTCTCTGGGAGGCCTAAATAGGAGGATCTTGGTTGAGGCTAGCCTGGGCAAAAATAGGAGCCTCTATACGAAAAATAACTAAAGCCAAAAGGGTGGGGTGGGTAGCTCAAGCGGCAAGTGCCTGCCTACCTAGCCAGCTCGAGACCTTGAATTCAAACTCCAGTACTGCCCAAAACCAAACCAAACAAAAATCCCTACCATAATAAAAGTACTCACAAAGAGTACACGCAATGAGCAAAAATGACACACAAACATAAATCAAAGGTCCTCCATACCCCAGCACATAACCTTGTTAAAATTTTAGCATATCTATACTTCTAAATGTTGAAAACTAAAGGGCAAAGGAGCACTTGAACTTTGGTGTAAAAAACAATCTAGCCCCCGATTCCATATATTTGGAGCAAGTTTCACTGTTTTATATTTTCTGAAGAAACAAGGTGGCTAAATAAATGTGTTTCTACATTTTCCTGATTTGATATAGCAACTTAAGAGATCATAACTGACTAAGAAAGGGCTGAACTCCGTGTGGCTGAAACAAATTGCACAGAGGATTCTAGAAATGTTTGATTGAAGGTAAAGGTGATATCCTTCCTATCTGCCTTAAAATCTGCTTAGACAGGGAGGGGAATCTGTAGGCCTTCCTCTAAAGTTCAGTAATAAATGAATTAAATAGAGGGAAGAAAATTCACCATTTAATTGCTTCCTCCCCCAATTCTTTTCTCAGCTATTTTCCCTAGAAATTCATTTTTCCAAATTTCCCCTGGAGCCACCATCTATAATAATAAATTTAGATTTTAGTGCCTTGCTTTTTATCAATTTTTTTCCTTTTTTAGAGAGGAAGGTCATATTCATCTTCCATATCTACTTGATGCCATTTCTTTGGGTGTTCACCTTTCTCTGTAGCTCTCGGCCATTCAGTGGTGACCTTGAACTTGGGCTCCTGAGGCCGGCCAAGTGCCTTGTTGGTTTAAGGAAAGGATGCTACTCTTTCTTTCAGGGTATCTCCCTCTCTTTGAGTCTAAAGACTTGTTGTTACCTTGGTTTAGTTTTGATTTTTGTTATTTCCATTTTCCCATTTATAAACTCGGGATTTTATGGCATTTTTGCTTCTGTTTCCTGGTTAATATGAGCATTCCTGGCTTTCCTATCCAGTATACCAAGATAGATAGTTCTGCTAAAGTCAGGGGCTCTTCTTTCATTCTTGGAACTTAAATCTTACCTAAATCCTTGAGTTATTTTTGCTAAGCTTATTTCTCTATTTTAAATTAACTATTCTATATTGACGTTCAGGTCCTAAATGAGTAAATACATTTTCTTTGTGCCAAAAAAAGATTCATGGTTGGAGGTGTAGCTCAGCTGGTAGAGTGGCAGCCAATGAGCAAAGGTAAGGTGCTGAATTGGAGTCCTGGTCTGTCTGTCTGTCTCTCCCTTCTTCCCCCTCTCTCATACACACAAAACAAAACAAAAACAAAATACAGGTTGATGCAAGCTAGGTATTTGTGGCTCACACCTGTAATGCTTGCTACTCAGGAGACTGAGATCTGAGGATCCTGGTTTAAAGTCAGCTCCAGGCAGGGAAGTCTTCAAGCCTCAAATCTCTAATTAACCATTAAAAAAAACCAAGTGGAGATGTGGTTCAAGTGGTAGAGTGTCAGCCTTAAATGGAAAAAAACTAAGCAGGAGTATAAGGCCCTGAGTTCAAGCCCCAGTACACTCTCTCCCTCTTCCCCCCACCCCCACACATACAAGATTCATGTGTACCATCAATAACATCTTCATATTTATTTCAGGAAGTGATGGATGTGGTTGAGTAGCAAAGTCTAATTTTACAAGACTTTGAGCATTCTGCCGCTGACATCCTGGTGTGAGACCTGGCCAGCGAATAAAGGATACACCCACTCCAGCTTAAGCCTCTTGGTTGGCAGTTCTGCTTTTGCTTCCAAATTGTATGAATCCACATGATCTTTGGGCATGTACATGGTAACAGGGCGTCCACGAAGAAACATTTTTACATAGCCTTCTTCTACAGAAAGAACAAAGATGTCAAATAGGACACCCCAGTGCCCCACACAACTGAAAACAAGTGTCTCGTTCCCTCTGGCCTATCAGTGTACACAGGAGAGCTTTACATCACCAGATTTCTAAGTAGCAACCTTGGGAACATCAAAACAAAATGAATTCTCCTTGCATGCTGAAGTACATGAACTATAGAAGGAATTATGAAAGATAGGAACTGGGTTCTAACAATTATTTCCCAGGAGATTTTAGTGTGTTACACTTTATGAGGAGGAGGGCCACATCAAGAATTACAATAACACAAGGAATTCACTGCTTTTTTTTATTGAGTTCAATGTATAAATAATCTCACTATCAAAGTTTATAGAATATATTTCAACATTTATATTTGGTTTGTTATGTTAAAGTGCAAAAACATATTAATGAATATTTTACATTGGCCATAGTCTTTCAAAGGAAGAACACAAAATCAGTAGCAGTACATGTAAGATGCGTCAAAAGAAGGAAAATGCTCACAGAAACTAGAGATGGAAGACAAAGCAGATCTAGGAGAGAAAGGGAGGAGTAGGAAGGAGAAGGAGGGAGAGGGAGGAAGAAAAAGGAGGAGGGAAAAGAAAAGAGAAGGAGGAGGGAGAAAGAGGAGGAGAGAGGAGAGAGAAGAGCAGGAAGGAGGGATGAGGGGGAAGAGAAGAGGAAGAGGAAGCGAGTAGGGAGAGGGAGAAAGAGAACTTGGGAAGCAGAATTTCTTAAAAGGAAGTAGTTTTATTAAAATAACTTTGGATACTTATTAATAAGTTATAGGGACAAAGTGGAGAACACTAATAAATGTTGATCTGGGGCAACCTCTGGACCTTAAAACAAATCCAGCTTGGGTGTTCTGACTAGTGTCCAGGATAGGGTAGGAGCAAAGTGACCATCTCATAAGCTCCTGATGATTCTGGTCAGCATCAGACTCTGCATCCTGAGCTTGCTGTGGATCAAAGGAACATGTCCTTCAGAACCAGTCATGGCTGAACAGAACTGGGTAGGAAAGCACTCACAGAGGAAATGGTGAGGAAAACTCATGGTGTAATCACGGTACCATCGGGACCATAATTATGAGTCAGTTTTGTAAGTCTTATTCCTAAGGATTTTTAAACAATGCCACATGCAACAGTATTTAGAAGGCCCAATGTTATATAACTGTGGGTGTGCACTTCAGATCTTAGACGCATGCATGTAACACATTCTTGTTCTGCATTTAATTAAGCTTGACAAAGCGAGAGCCCTGAATGCTCATCCCTGCAGATGCCACGCCAATCATGACATACTGATGCTCCTGTTTGACGTTCTCCTGTGGACTCTGTCCCCCTTGGCGCACTGGCTCCAGTCCACGCGTGACCATCACTGCAGGCCCTCCTACTCCTCCCTAACCATCTTGGCTCAAACCCATCAAAGTCCACAAAGCCATACTGCTTTTATGCATGTTAGGAGAACAACACACAGCTTCACTGGATTCCTCCTCCTAGTCTTACTTGCTGGGCCAAGCAGGCAGACCCGCTCTGCTGGGCTCTTTATCTCATGCAGCCTCCTCTGCCCCATATCCCCACAAGGATTCTCTCTGGCTAAAGTGTCTCTCTGCTCTGTAATGCCCCTCTTCTGCCTCCAAGCCTCTGCTCATGCTGTTCTCTTCAGAATCCTCACCCCTCTCGAATCCCCTACTCAAATCTCAGCATTTTGGCTGATTACTCCAAATGAACACTAGAAAGCACCCAGCAGGCAAACAGTGAAAAGAGAAGCAGCGGAGTTCAAAGTTCACTGAGAAGTGATTGGACCCACCACCCTCTTTGTAAGATGTGAGCCAGTCCTGCTGAGCACTCCCTGAATGTAGGTTGGGAATGAAGTCTACATAGTGCCATGTCGGTGGGACAGACACAGTCCACTGTGGTTGCACACTGTCGGTGCATATGAAGGCCCTGCTGGCTGTGTGCTGCTGAGACTGCTCTCTGAGGCCACGTGCAGTGTTACATTACTGACTAGGTCAAAATGGCACAGAATTTACCCCTGTGTGGCTTTGTGCAGATGACTCAGACATTCTACAGCTCAGATCACAATACAGCGTGGGGGTGGGAGGAGCATGGCTATTGTTAGGAGAACAACACACAATCACCAAACCCAAAGGCACTTAGTAGGGACAGGCCAGTAGTGCAGGACACGTGCCAAACAGTGGACACCCAGGGCTGCCCTATAGCTCTCTTCAGGATTTTTAGGAATTCCTATGATCAGCCGATAATCAGGATCCAGATCATAGCCACATATGAAAGCTCATCCAAGTCAAAGCTCAGGGATGCTCTTATCAGACAAATGGGAGTGGGCTGGCCTCACAGGACCATTTCCACACAAGGAAGGGTTTGCTTGTATGAAAACGGTCTCTGGAGCTGGGCTGGCAGCCTTGCTAGAGAGCTATGGGCTCGGAAATGCTGCCTACCTTTGCAGTGGGTCACGCGGCGCTTCCCTTGCGATTTCGGAGACAGAGACAGAAGGGCTAGATAAAGAGACGGTGGGTACCGCAGTGTGGCTCTGGGCGCTCACTAACCAGCAGGCGAGCCGTGGGCTGCCCTGCCCCTGCCTCCTCCAGGACCACTGGACATTTCAGCAATTCTCACAAGTGTGCATGGGGTACAGGCCTGCTAGCTTGCAGCTATTACATTCGCAGTGAGTATTTTCATGCTTCCTGAAAGTGAAATTAACTAACGCACATGCAGATAAATATAAAACTGCATCTTCTATGGTTACTTTAAAATTTAAGGGCAAGATATGGGACAATTAAGTGCATGTAACCATTTACACACTTGCAAATTTTTTCACATTATAAAATACACTTTAAAATAAAGTTAACCTGGTTAGAAAAACACCAGCATCCACTTTATTATAAAGTGTGCTACAAAAACACACAGGAAAGGCTAGCAGTGTGGCAGAGCACCTGCTTAGCAAGCATGAGGCCCTGAGTTCAGACCCTACTATTGCCAGAAACAAAACAAATATATACATATATATATGTATGTATACATATATATGGAAAGGTATCTATGAACTATTAGTTTGCACATTAGGAAATGATAGGCAGGAAACAAAAAAAACTACTTGTATATAAAGTTATACAACCTAGTGCACCAGGAACTTTCCATTAGACGTGCACTTGTGGAGGCAGAGCTGAGTTAGTGGACACCCAGGGCAGCCCTCACTGATGGGTCCTTTATGGGTCTCAGAAGGGACAGGGATGGGGCAGTCTTGCTGTGATCTGAGCCATGTGACCCCCTCCCTCTCCCCGCACCAAGCGGCCGGTTACCATTCAGTCCCCACACACTGAAGTGCCAAGGGCTGGCCTTTGGGTGGCTACTTCTTATCTGTCCCTTAGTGACACCTAGATGTAGCCATTTACTAAAGCCTGCAAGTGAGTGAAGTGAGTAATGCCCATACAGGAATCAAATTAGACTTACCCGCGCTGAATACAGGCTCCTTGGGTTTGCTGTGAATATAAACCAAAAACAAAGTTTAAAGACTGCCTGAGGTATTTCATCTTGCGGCTTACAATGCCATAAGCCATGAGCTGCAGCCGCTGGGCACCTGCTTGCTACACAAATGACACATACATGAGTGAGAAAACAAAGGAAATTACACTGCAAAAGAAGCACACAGAAACAAAATGGTCCAGACTAAAAACTGGGTTCAGATTCTTGGGAGTGAGTCAGTTCTCTCAGAACCATATTAGCCTCTTTAAGAAAGGACTAATGAACCGGTGGCTCATGTCTATAATCCTAGCTGCTCAGGAAGCTGAAAACTGAAGACTGGGGTTGAAGCCAGCCCAGGTAGGAAAGTTCACGAGACTCTTATCTCCAGTTAACCACCAAAAATCTGAAGTGGAGCTGTAGCTCAAGTGGCAGAGTACTAGCTTTGAGGAAAAAAAAAATCTCAGGGACAGAGCCAAGGCCTTGTCCCTGAGTTCAAGCCCCACGGTTAGCACACATCACAAAAAGCTATTTTAAAGCAAGGTCACCCCAGTACTTTGGCCTCTTCTACACATCCTCTGGCTATGGAAAACCACCTGTCACATAATGACACAGAAGGAGCCCCCACCAGATGTGGCTGCCAGATCCTGGACTTTTCAGTACCCCAAATTAACTACTTTTTAACTACTTCTTCTTCTTTCGTCTTCTTCTTCTTCTTTCTTCCTCTTCTTCTTCTTCCTCTTCTTCCTCCTCTTCTTCTTTTTTTACAAAATACCCAGCCTCAGACATTTTGTTATAACAACATACAGGAACAGATGTTCAGGAAGGGCAGAAAGTATGAGCCACTACCTGTATTCCAACAGGGGAGAACTCCAAAGTTAGTGCTGCTCCCCCTGTTTTCCTGTGCTTTCAGATATGGAATGAGACATGAAATGAACATGAGCTGCACAGAAGGGCATTTTCATCTCTGCTCCTGAAGTGCAGCTAGAGGCACAGACTTTTTTTTAATGTTTGCATATTTTTAAAAAAATAGACTAAGGGGGCTGGGAAGGTGGCTCAGTGGTAGAGCGCTTGCCTTGCATGCCTGAGGCCCTGGGTTCGATTCCTCAGCACCACATAAACAGAAAAAGCTGGAAGTGGCACTGTGGCTCAAGTGGCAGAGCGCTAGCCTTGAGCTGAAGAGCTGAGGGACAGAGCCCAGGGCCAGAGTTCAAGCCCCACGATGAGAAAAAAAAAAAAAAAAAAAGACTGAACAGATGTATTTCTATTACTTTCTCCTTAAAATTTAACTTGAAACACAATGAAAAATGCCCTGACTAGAAATTACCCTTTACTGGGCAATGGCATAAATAATATCATGCATTGATAACCTTGATGTCTCAGGAATCCCATGCACATGCAGACAGTGGAGACTGCAAAGCGATTCTCCCTCTGTTTAGCAGGATTCTGCTACTGGCAGAGTAGTTTGAAAGCTTGAACTATGGTCACTGACAATCTGTAAAAGCCCAGGTTACCACTGACCTGAGGCTCCAGGAAAGCTCCACAGAGCTCTCTCCCCTTATGGCCCCCTTGGCTACCAAGTTTCAGCCTCCGTGCTCACTCTGCTGTTCTGTGAACCCAGCTGGTATTTCAGCTCCCTGTCCCTCCTCCTGGACACTGGCCCTGCAGAAGACTTGCCAGTGCTGCTCACAGTCTGTGTTCACAGCCACTGCCTGCAATGCTCCCTCAGACTCCTGTGTGTTTACATACCTTCCACCAGGCCCTGCGTCCTCCTCCTGGTCTGCTCCACTTTTCACTTTTCACTACTTAACTGTGTTTCTCCATGGGGTGGTAAGTCTGCAAGGGCAGTATCTTTGCTCTGCAGTCTGCTCTGTTTGTTCTCAGTGTCTGGGGTATGTGGGGCTGAAGTGCACATGGGGTCTTTCTCCCTGGGTGCTCTCACATTTGCCTCATTCCTCCCTCAGCTCTCGGGGCAGAGTCTGGAGGGCTAAAGTTTTCTGGAAACAGAGGCCTAAGGCATCTTTCCTGGTTGCCTGCTCCATTCCTGGTCGCCATGTATGCTTCTTGAGGGTCTGCAGTAGTAGGGGAGGGGAGATGGCCCTGTGATGGGGGCATTCTGGCCTGTCTCACCAGCCTTCTCTCAGCCTTGAATGGCTTTGACGCTGAGACTGCCTTCTTCCTATTCTCATTCCATGGCGCCCTTCTCTGCTCAGCTCTGTGCGAGTCTGTCCTGAGACATGCTGTCTGTTTCATGCTTTTAGTTTAGTTTTGTTTGTCGATCATAGGTCTTGAACTCTGGGTCTGGACACTGTCCCTCAGCTCTTCAGCTCCAGGCAAGTGCTCTACCACTTGAGCCATAGCAACACTTCCATTTTTCTGGTGGTTTACTGGATATAAGAGTCTCAGACTTTCTCGCCCGGGCTGGCTTTGAACAGCGATCCTCAGATCTCAGCCTCCTAAGTTATGCTTTTAGTTTTATGGGATGAACAAAAGGGATGCATATGAACCAGCAATGGTCACCTGGGAAGTGTCAGATGGAACCAAGGGGCCCGTGTCCCTTCAAGTCTGAAGTCACTTTTTGGTATGCTGTGCTTGGAAAATGTTCTGCTGCTCTACTTCTACTTTAAAAAATTTCAAGTGTCCTAAGAAATGTGGTATATAGTATATAGCATATACATAGTGTATATATATATATATATATATATACACACACACTATATATATATATATATATATATATATATATATATATATATATACACTATATATATGTAGTATGTTGACTTCAGACTTCATTTTCCCTGCTAACACTCCATCATCTTTCCTGAAAGCTAAGAGTACCTGAGGAGATGCAATTTCCACCCATGCACATGAACCTGAGGCATGACAAGGCTCTTCTCAACTCCTGGTGGGCAGGGTGCACCAGGATGACAACTCAATGCCAAAACCATCATGGCCTCTCATTAAAGCAAGTTAATTACCTAGAACCAAGCCCTGTGTACTCACCCTCCAGAAGCAGTCATCTACATGGAAAGCAAGCCTTTCGAGCCAGGTACCATTTAACTCAGGATGGGGGTGATGGCCTGCCCATGGGCTGTGTAATTGGCTCCGATGACTCTTCCTAATGTCAGCTACCTTGCCCTCCCCATCAGCTCAGGACAAAGCCTGGTCCTGTCCTGGGGCAGAAGACTAAACACTAAGCTTGAGGAGACTACCCACCCCTGGAGGCCTGGAGAAGAAGCCAGGGGGGGGGGGCTTCCAGCCTGATGACCTCCTGCACCTCCTGGCTCCTCTGGTGCCCACTCCAGATGTGCAGTGCTGCACAGAGCTAGAGGGGCTGTGCGCTGGGAAGAGACAGCCTGAGGTCTGAGGGGAGGCAGCAGTGCTCCCTGGGTCAGGTGGGGCCTGGACACTTGGCCCAAGAAGCCACTTTTCAAGTGCAAGGCTGGCCTGGGGCAGTGCAGTGGACACCAGGACAGCACCACACATCCTATACTGAGAGCTCAGTGACAATGGACACTAGGCCTCTGGGGGGCGCTGTCTGCCTTTTCACATGCTAACTCCCACTAGCCACATTATGGATGGAGTCTACAGACAGCTGTCCAGAGGCCAGTGCAGCTACTTCTGCAGGGAGTTCACTGTGCACCCTCCCCTGGGCGAGCCGTGCTCCTGAAGGGTGCTATGGGCCTGGACCGGGTATTGAGGGTGACACATCACAGCCACCAGCAAGCTAAATGGAGGAGAAACTCATCCTAAAGTTAAACTCATTCTTTCCTCGGCCTTTTCACTCTATGAAAACTTTAGTTCTCAACTAAAACAAAAATGATTGCATTTGAGGGAAGAAAATGCCCACAGGAAGTGAAAATACCATACTGTGTAAACAACATTTGCCCAGGGAAAGGTCATGTAGGAACCATTTAATAAACGCCTTTAGAAGTCTTCGGAGAGGGGCTGGGAAGGTGGCTCAGCGGTAGAGTGCTTGCCTTGCATGTGTGCAGCCCTGGGTTCGATTCCTCAGCACCACATAAGCAAGAAAAAAGCTGGAAGTGGCGCTGTGGCTCAAGTGGTAGAGCGTTAGCCTTGAGCTGAAGAGCTGAGGGACAGTGCCCAGGCCCAGAGTTCAGGCCCCATGACTGGACCCAAAAACAAAAACAAAACAAAAAACAGAAGTCTCTGGAGATCAATGGGGACACAAACTACAGCTTCACACCCTACCGGCCAATACCACTTTAGCACGGCAGGGGGCACTGCAGAATTTATGAGAGACAGGAGGGCTCAGACAAAAAGCTTCATTCACCTCCATAACCTACAAAGCGGTGACGGAACCCTTGCACAGTGTTGGCAGGACGGCATGACACACAACCAAGTGCCCAGTACACCATTATTAATAAATAAATACTTCTTCCCACTTGCTCTCTGGACATGTAAGCACCTCTGTGCCCCTTACCTAAGGGTTACAAACCTGGAACAACTTATGTCAGCACTGAGTATTTAAAATTTAAGAGGCAAAGGGTTACATGGCTTAAGGTGTGAAATGATCTTTTCAGGAAAAAAAAATACTTATTTCATGTCACCTGACTTGCCCTGCACTAAAAATGTTTCTAAATCTGAAGTGTGGTGTTCAAATCGCTTACCTGTAGATGGTGCTCTTGACCTAGTTCTTAAATGGCTCTGGTTTTTATGTAACAACCTGCCTTTCATTCAACAAATGGATAAGGAGCCTGTGTGTCCATCACTGTGCAAATGGCTGCAGGTACGGAGAGAAGAAATGCAGGGGAGAGGGGTTGTCCTGCCACTTCGCACAGAAGGGTGCTGGTGGGAGGAGAAGGGAGCCAGGTTCACAGGAGTCACCCTGTGTGGGGATGCCCACCTCAGGGTGGGGGCCAGGAAGGGGGTCCCAGCTGGGGGACCCCCTCACCCTGTTCTGCAGGGTCATTCCTCCATGGTCACCACTCTGCCTGCACCTCCCAGTCTCAGAGATGAAGCTTGATCATCTTTGCTCTAGTTTACTGGCTATCTTTCTGGATGCACTTTCTCACTGCATTTGATTTTCTCACTTTTTGGTGTCAAGTCCTACGGAAAGGAAAGCAGCTGATTGTGAGGCTAGTATCACAGAAGGATACATCTTTCCATGGCCAGCCCTTCTGCTTCCCACTTTGCTACCACCATGCTTTTCTCCTCGGTAGCTAGAATTACAGGTGCAAGCCACTGGTGCCTGGCTTCTGTGATTATTTTTAAAAAAGATGAAATATAGAAGCAAGAAGAATATGGGATCTATAGAATATAAAAATACAGGAGCATGAAGATTATAATGTCTGTGAAAGCAAAATGTAATTATTTTGAAATAAAGGACTGTGTTTTGAAAAAATGTGAATGATTAAAACACTTTCTGTTCAATGGTAAGGTTCACACAGTGCATACCAAATAGCTTTACATTTGCTTTAATTGTTCTTGTTGAGAAATACATATGCTGATGGGGAATAACTGTTCTCGCATAAAGGGAATCTTTTTCTACTTCGTGCAGAAGCGTCTAGTGCCACAGCAGCCCTGTACACGTGCAGGACACATGAACCTTGTCGCTAATGAGCTGTCACTGGTGTGACTCAAAGTATTGCATGTGCACGTGGTCTGTGTGTTCTCACAGCAGGCCAGAGCCAGGTGCATGCTGGTGGCCCTCTGATGCCTGAGGCCCAGGGCCTCTAGCCATGGGATGGGATGAGGTGGAGCAGGGGGAGGGAGTAGGGAGAGAATTGGCCCTGGGCACTGTTGGCACTTGGCTGGCTGGTGGGAGAATCACAGGATGGATCATGCTTTATTTCCCCCTAACTATGGTTAGATTTTGTCAAAATTAGTCTGCAATCACAAGACTGTATCACTTATGCAAATGTAATTGAACGTGTAGATTTAAAAAAATTTACTTCAGATGTCATCAAACTCTCCAAGCTTACACATGAGGAAAACATAGCAAGAACTGTGGGAAGCTGTGCTCGTCACACCTCACTTTCCCTGACAGCCAACACAGCAAGGATGACCATTTACCATGGAGAAGCACTCAGTGGGTGCTTTCCTCTGAGTTAGCTCCTTCAGGTGACTCAAGGGACTGAGCTCTAACATCCTGATTTCACAGAGGAAAAACCAAGGCCTGAAGTAAGGTCAGAACTGGTTCTCAGCTCAGATCTTTCAGTGCCCTTTCCATTTGGTCTGGCTACCTACAGGACGCAAAGACAGCCAGAGGGAGGATGAAGGCACACTGTGAATGGGCACGGGGAGGAGCCCACTGCAGACAGTCATCCTTCTCTGCCCCACCTGATGGGCCTCCTTACAGAGACTTCAGCTCCTCTTGGGCGAGGTCAGTAAGCCCAGGACAGGGCTGCTCACTTGGGGATGGGAGGAAACTGGAGGAACAGGGCAGGCCAGCTGGATGGTCTGGATGCCACACCATCCCTGGTTCCCAAGCCACTCCTCGCTGCTAATTTCCTGGGCCTACGAGGAACACAGGGGATCTGCGACACTCGGCCAGATGGAGACCTGCCGACTTCTACCATTCCCAGTCCTAATGTGAGGGAGGGCTCACTGTCACTGTTTTGTCCAAGACTGGGACTTAAACTTGGTATTGGATGCTTTTGCTCACTGGAAGGTTTCCTGTCACCTGAGCCATGCCTCCAACCCCTAAATATTAATCTTTGGATGGATACTTTCAATTGTCTGGATTATTTTTAGAAAATGATTAGTAAACTTTCCCAGTCCCTCATTTCCAAAATCCCTGCTGTGGCGCTTTTCAAAAATCCCTTTGTAAGTATCTATTATGGAAATATTTACCCAGCACATTAACCAAAGCCATAGGATTTAGAAGATAAAACAGATCTGGAGTTTACACAATGCAGATTCTTCCTGGAAATGCTTAATAAGACTCAGATGTGCCAAGGAGGAGCCAAGTTTATAAGAACTGCCAAGATGTATCTAGATATTGTAGGTCAACTCTGCGCTCACTCTAAATCTGAAGCCTTGTGAGAATCCCATCGCACCCCTCCCCCCACGACACCCCCTGCGGCCACAGTGGCCACCTGGCCTTTCTTCCACAGTATTATCACCCAGTTAGCCTAACTTCCATAAGCAGTACTAATCGGCTCAGTGAGAAGAAGTCGGCGCCCACGTCAGTGGTTCTGAATTGTCTGCTGGCTGTGGACCTGACCCTCCACAAAATGAAGAGCATCTGCATTTTTTTCCCACCAAAGATCCCTTTAGGAACAAACCTGAAAGAGCTTTTAGGTCTCTGTGGGACTGAATGATGACTCATTTACAGACTCGGAACCTTGACAGGCTGTGGTTTGCAGCTGGCTTTGCTCTGACTAAGCCTTCCTCTTACAAACACACTGGAGGAGAAACATGGTTAGCCTCTGAAATTCCGTCTTGGGCTTTGCTGAACACAATACCAAAATCATAGAAGTGAAAACGCACTGCATGTTAGTCAGAAACACACCAAAAAATACAGATCAGATCCACCCTGAAAAACTGACTCCAGCTTGGGACCACTTTTTTTTTTTGTCGGTAGTGGGGCTTGAACTCTATGCCTAGGTGCTGTTCCTCAGCTCTTTAGCTCAAGGCGAGTGCTCTACCACTGGAGCCACAGTGCCACTTCTGGCGGACTTTCCAGCCTGGGCTGGCTTTGAACGGTGATCCTAGATCTCAGCCTCCTGAGTAGCTAGGATTACAGACATGAGCCATCGGTGCCCTGCTTGTGGCCGCTCTTAAAACAGGCTGGCCAAATGACCAAAGCAGCTTTCATGACTAAAATGTTATGGTTAGATGTTCATGGGTATTTATCATAAATCTATCATAAACTAGCCTCATTAAACTACAAAGTTAGAAGTAAGTGAAGGTCAGAGAACCAGAAGGAAAAAAATGGCCCATGCTTCTGGGGTCATTACTAACAACAGACTCTGACAAATTATAAAACCACCACCTCTGGCCCATTCTGTCTTAGCAAACACTGCTGACAAGCGGAAAACATCCACTAAGAGTAATTCCAGGATAGTTGTAGGGGGTTTACTGGAGATCTAAGGGGTGTTCCTGGGAACTCACAGGCATTCCTGGGTTCCGTACACTCAGTTCTGCCCATACCAGTGTACAGGGAGTCTGAACAACACTGCATTGGAGCAGGAGTGCTCTGATTCATTCACCCACAGCACCCTAGGAGAAGACCTGGTGTTCAAACGAGAGCTGCGGCTTGTCCTTGGACAAGGGTCTGACTAGCCCCAGAGACCAGCATAAGAGGACCTCTGGGCAATGGCCCCAACCAAGGGGCCGCCTTACCTCTCGCTGTTCTTCTTGCCACTGGAGGAGCTGCTGGTGGAGCCTGTACGGTTCCGGCTTCCTTTGGAGTCTCCGGAGTTCTCCCTCCGACCCCCAGGAGACACTCGTTCGGAAGAGCTGGTCCGCTTGATGCTGATGAGAGGGAGATGTGGGTGACCCTAATATTCTTCATATCGTGGATGCTATTGTAGTGCCAAGTGTAAAGACACATACATGGGAGGCTGGCGCATTGGTTCCCACCTGTAATCCCAGCTCCTTGGTAGGTAGAGACCCCATCTCAATCAATAAGCTAGGTAGAGGGGTTCCCACCTGTCATCACAACTATGCAGGATAATATAGGATATAAATAGGATAATGGTAAGTCGGACCCAGGCAAAAGCATAAAACTTTATCCCAAAAATAACTGCAGCAAAAAAGGCTGGGGCCATGGCTCAGGCAGAAGAGTACCTGCCTAGCAAGTATAAAGCCCTAAGTTCAAAACCCCAGGAGCACCACCACTATATATATATGTAGATATATATACACACATATAGAGATACATACATGTTTATACATGGATGTATATGTATAGGATATCATACTTGCATGTGGATAGTTGAAATCCTCATACAGAGATTGAAAAGCTCTCAGAACATCACTTGGCATCAATGCCTCTGCTCACTGTCTTTGTGACTGAGGCAGCAAGCCCAGTTCAAAACCACAGTGAAAAATGAACCCTAAGATTCCCACACACTATGGGAGTGGATTAAAAGAAGGTGATTCTGTCCTTGATGATGCCTCGGTGCAGACCAGTGATGTTCATGCAAGGGTGGAGCTGCCACCTGAGGTATCTAGCAATGTGTGGAGGTGTTCCTGCTTGTTACAGCTATGTGAAGGGCTCCTACTGGCACCTGGTGGGAAGAGACTAAGGATGTGCTAAATTTCCCACAATGCTCAGAACAGCCCCATCACAAAGAACTGTGCAGACTCAAATGCCAACGCTGCTAATATTGGAGAACTCTGGCCTAAAGGAACACCTGGGACAAACACAAGCCAGATGCACCAGGTAGTGACAGAAATAGTCTACCATTTGTAAAATGCCTTCGTTTAGTGTTGCTACCATGTAAGCACTCAACTTGTTCTGCATAATCAAAGAGACTAGAGCGGTGGAAGCCTGGGAAGAGCAAATGAAGGGGAAAAAGTGTTGTGACTGCTCAGAGAGAACCAGTCTAGGAAAGGGGATGTGATCTGCAGAAACCCGCAGACATGAGTGGAGCCAGGGAGCCCTGAGGACTGAGCAGCCTCCTCCGAGAGTGCACAGCACACACAGGGTTTGCATCCTCGGAGCCTTACCCTGTCCCTGTCCCCCAGTGGTTCAGTCAAGTACGTGGAGGTGGTGCCTTCAGAGGTGAGCGGCTCAGGTGGGTGAGTGGAGCCCTCACACATGTGGTTAGTGCCCTCATAAAGGAGCTCCCAGGGAGTGGACACAGCCAGGGGACAGCAGACTGCAGTCCAGAAGAGAGCTCTCGCCCCTGCCTGGCTGTGCTCATGGCTGATATTAGCCTCCCACTCCCAGGCTGGGACAAGTACACTTCCATGTCCACAGATTGCTATGGGATGCATGCAACCAGACATTCAAGTATCACTGTAAACTTGTCTCCATCGCAGCCCATTTTTCACATCTCACTCATCATTTTTTGTGTATATATATATATATAAAACATATAATATATATAATATATATATAATTTACAGAGTTTCAAAGAAGCTCCATGGAGATTCAGTAAAGGCAAGGCTGAGATAAATGGATAAGCAATTAAAGGGTCACCCTGCTTCTCTGAAGGAAGCAGAGAGGGAGGGGGAGTGTGGAGTCCTGGGAGGAGGTCTAGCTGGACGCATGGAGCTGAGGTGTAAGCAGAACAAACCAGTCTGCCACTTCTGGGATGGCTCAGGGCAGGGTTGTCCCAGGGGTGGCCAGTGTGTGTGTGTGTGTGTGGGGGGGGGGTGGTCCCTGAGCCACTGATGAGGCAGCAAGGAAGAGCAGAGGAGGATGGAAAGTGCCCAGAGAAACTAATTTTGAAGACATGGGTTGAGAGGCTGCTTTGATGTTGGAGGTAGCAGAGATGCCAGGAGAACATGCAGAGGGCAGAGCATGCATAGCACCTGAGCACAGCACCACAGAAGAAGGGACAGGACTGTGCCGGGCACAGCGGGGACACTCTCCGTGGGGGAAAGACAGGCAGGAAAGACCAGGAACAGATTCCAGGAAGGAGTGCGCAAGAGCCGAGGGACCAAGAATGACAGGGTCCTGCCACAGAGCTGAGTTCCATCTCAGTCAATCCCAGGAGATCCTGGCACAGGTAGCCCCGCCCATAACCTGCCCCTGCCCCTTGCTGACCTTCCCAGGACTCTTTTCCTCCTTAGTGTGCCCTTCCTGAGCTCTTGTGGCTTCTAAGTGAGCAAGTCATTACTTCTTGCCTTTTTTTTTTTTAATGCTATTATGCTGACTTTTATGACAAACCACCTCATTCTCCGAGTGGGCACATGTAAATAAAATGAGCATGACTGTGATTATTTTAAGACATTTCTGCCAGGTTCTCTGGTAACGGAGCAAGCTTTGAATCTACAGCACCAGAACCCTCCAGCTAGAATCTGCACGGACACACCCAAAGGTCAGAGCGGGGCTTTTTTAGAATATTCAATTTGGGGACAGGAAAATTACACATCTTAGAGCAACATGACATTTCTGAAATTTGGGACTGCAATCTAAAAACCTAAAAATGCTTTGTGCCTGAAGTTCAAGACCTCCCAGTGATGAAAATCATGCACTTATTGTAGCTCAGCAAGCTCATTCTCCGCCAACCACCTAACCCAGGCTCCCAGGCTCCCAGGCTCCCCGCTGCCAACAGCTGATGGGGCCCTGGGAGACTGCGCAGTGGCAGAAAACAGCCAAGAGAGTCACCTCTGTGGTGACCTTGTGGGAGTTCATGGCAAGTTCACGGCAATGTGAAGCATTGTATAAAACACCTGTTAAAGCAGAAAAACCTGAGGGCTAGTCAATCAAGGCAAACACAAGCCAACTTTCTGATGACTAACACTCAAACCAGTACTGGAGGAGGTAATGGGTATCGGTGATGGAAACAGCAGCAGTCACAATAGTCACCACATACCTAATACTCTGCATTTCACATGTATTATCTCATTTAAACCTCATACATCTTCCGCAAAAAATAGCACTATCATCATTTCATAGAAACAAATTCATAGATATGCAACAACTGTGATGTCTGGCAAATGGCTCATGGTTCTATCCTACATCTTCCCTACTGACCACCTCTCCAAGACCCCCAGCAACTGCTAAACCCCCGAGGGATACTGGCTTTGGAGGATCCACAGGCTCTCTGCATATGAATATTGAACACAGTTACCTGACTTAAAGCAGGATTGCATGTTAGGGACCGAGTAAGACCTTTCAGCTCCTGTGTCTGATGCTAGGAGAGGAAAGGACAGAAGGAGCATATGGGTTACAAAACCCACCTTAGAGCCGGGTGCCGGTGGCTCAAGCCTGTAATCCTAACTACTCAGGAGGCTGAGATCTGAGGATCATAGTTCAAAGCCAGCCCAGGCAAGAAAGTCTGTGAGACTCATTTCCAATTAACCACCAGAAAATCAGAAGTGGTATGGTGGCTCAAGTGGTAGAGTGCTTGCCTTGAGCTGAAGAGCTGAGGGATGGTGTCAAGGCTCAGAGTTCAAGCCCCATGACCGACCAAAAAAAGAAAACAAAAACAAAACCCCTTAGTGCCCCTTGCCATGGTATTGATCTGTTCTGTCTGCCTGCCCTGAGAAGACTCACGGTCCTGTTTAATCTATAAAATGAATAGGAACAGGATAGACACAGTGCCACTGTGAGAGTGTGGGAAGGGATTTTTGCTAAGCTTCAGTAAATTACAGGATGCACATATCCAAGTGGAAAGCCATCTTGAGTATAATCCATGCCAGCCCTTTCAAGACGTTTGCCATACCCATATTTGCATCAAAATGTTAAACTTCAGAAATCTTACTATAAGACGTCTCTATGTTAAGACATTTTCTTTTGAGAGCCCAGAGCTCTTTCGAATTAAAGAGGATTTGCTAGGACTCAAGTGGAGGGCAGAAAATACAGGCTTGAAAACAAGGCATTTGTAGCAGAGGGCAGGCAGAGAGAGCAGGGCTGTGGACCCGCCCCAGGACCCGCCTAGAATAGCAAAGATGTTGTGTTCCCTCTGGATGCAACTTTGGGGAAGAGGTAGGGTACTGGCTTGTGACTGGCACAGAACAGCACAGGACACCTCTCAGCACGAAAGGCAGGTCAGGTGTTGTGGGTGCACAGTCACATGACTTCATTTTTCCCCTTCCTTTCCCAGCTCTCTCTCCCTGACACCCACCCCCAAACCTTCTAAATTCTGAGGATAAAATGGTTATTTACATTTCATTACATATGCATTCAAGAACTCTTGCCAATTTACATTTCAGACATAAGAAAATGTCTGCAGGGAGACTGGTGACAATCTTTTTATGATTAGATAATTGCTCTAAGCAGAAGAAGCAACAATTACATCTTTCTTTCATCAGGTAATCTGGAGTCAAGAAATGGTTTTCCAAAAAAGATCCCAGAGTTTTGCTGTTGTAATAGAAAACTGACAGGTAACTTTGTTGTACGACCTGAGATTTATTGATGATTTCACTTGTTATAACAGTGAGAGTGACAAACACTATATTAAAACAACCACTAACTCAACACATTTATGTGAGGTGCTGCTCAATAGAGGCCCAGGACCAACCTGGCTTTCTGTCCTGCAAATCTTGAGACATTTAATTTTGATGGACTAGATAACACATTTCAACAATTGAGTAAAGAAATTCCATGTCTATCACTGTTAAAAAAAAAAAATAACTTTATGGCCAAGGGGCAAAATGCAAGTTCCCTCCCAGGAAGGCTGACAATCTTAAAGATTCAGAAAAGAAAATTTTTTTCCCTATCCTTTGAAGCCAACTACCTGGGTGACTTCTGCTAAGAGTGGACACCAATCAGTCTTCTCCACAGGATAGTATTTCCCATCTCTATTTTGCTACTGAGAACAGACTCAAATTAGACTCTACTTAGCACCTATATTGCACTGGATCTGAATAACAAATATGTTAGGAATATAGTTTTTAAAATCAACTGAAATCAAAATTTTTCTCCTCGTCATGCATGTGTCTATACTGACTCCCAAGCAGTTAAAAACACTATACTTCTAACAAGCAGAACTATTTTTCCAAAGAGCTGTTGGCTGTTAGTTTGAAAGCAATAGCTATTTTACCATTGTGTCTCACATTGAGCATGGAGCACTGTTAAACTAATGCTTTCTGTACCACTTTTATTCTTTTCATCTCCACAATCACAGCTTTCTGCCATTGTAATGCTCTACTTAGAAGCAGAGAGAATGAGCAATTGTTTCTTCCTTGAGCCAGTGGGAACGTTCTATTGTCAGCTGCCGGTCCACAGAACAAGGTATGACCCCCAGTGTCTTCCCTAGATTTTCTGCCTTTTTTCCTTTGACTAATGGAAACAAAGCTTTCCCCAAAGATTCCAAAAGAAGCCCCAGTCCCGATCGAAGTCTTAATTGGCAAGACAAAGCACAACCGCTGGGCACTGGACTATATCCAATGGGCATTTTGTTCTTAAGCACCAGGCTGAAAAGCCCCAGAGAAAAGAAAACAAACATACACCCTGCACACATCACAGATGCCCCAACTCGGTTCATTTGGAACTCTGATTACAGAAAATTTCTATCATGATTGCAAACATATTTGCAATGACTTGGAAGCTGCTTGAATCCTAATATTCAGAAGGCCCTGCTTGATTCTTTCTGCTGTCAAAATTTTCTCCTAATGAGAGATTGACAGGGACTTCTCTATGCAGTCACAGTGGCTGCTTCCAGCCTACAGCCACAGAAGCCTAGGGAAGCCAGCATCACCACCCACAGCCCTGGACACTCTGTCCAGAAAAGCGCACTCTTCAAGTTGGCATGTTTGTGCTGACAATAGCTGAGCAGGTAAAAATTTTCTCCATATTTAAAAGGAAAGCCTACAGAGGCCTTCGGATGTTTCTTTGAATGTTTCTTACTATTTACATTGAAATGCATACACTTGCACACATAGATTACCACATGGCTACCAGTCACAATTTTTCTTCCTTGCAATACAATACTGCTAAGACAATACTCCTGAGACAACCCAGGAGCCCTCACGTTGGGCTGAAATGCTCTGGCTCCAGCCTGCTTATTCTCCTGGGAGTCTGGCCCCTGCAGCTCTTTCTAGTGGACAGTTCTGTCTCTCAGACTGGCCATTTGCCACAAACTTTAGCTCAGTCATTCCTGTCTCCAAGCAGTAACAGACAGGAAGGATATAAAGACAGGAGCCTTCCAAAGCATCTTCATGAGTAGGTGTCACAGCTGGACTGCAGGTCATTGCACTTAGCCTAGACAGAGGGGCTGAGCCCTGGAGACACAGACTTGGGTAGAGACATTCTCACTCTCTAGCCATGGGGACCTCTGGACCTCTCTGAGCCTCAGTTTTTCTCACTGGAGAAACAGTGATAATAATATCTCCCTCTCCAGGTTGTTTTGAGGATCTGGTTTTTAGAATATGTTTTCAATCAAAGTATGTCAGTGACTCAGAGAGTGACCACAGCACCCACTAATGCCTCTGGTCTTATTCCCATTAGTTAGATTCTTTATTCCTGCCGGCAGTTTCAGAAAACTGGGTCCCAGGAACCATTCTACTCTAAATAAGCATCTCAAATATAAGCACTCAAAACATAATCTTCCAGGAATTCGAGCAATCATGTAAATGAATCCTAAGAGTTCTAAGCCACAAACATGGTCACTATCACATATCAATGTTACTTTGAATCTAATTTAGAGACTTACAAAATTTCTTCTATTTTTTTTCAAAAGAGAACAAGAATAACCCACTATGTTCCTATGAAGAAGCGAGTGAAGGGGGGCTGGGAATTGTATCTACATTTTCTTTTTATTTTTGTCCTTTTGATCTGAAAAAAATATTTTCTATTATTTATATTATAAAATATCATGTTATTACTTTATATTTATATAAATTCCAAATATATAAAAATATGTTCTAAAATTTTCAATTGTCTCCAAGAATAAAGGGAGAGAAAAATCTCAATCCTTCATTAACCATTTGCTATCATCAAATGTCATTGTTGAATTAAACAACTCATTCTTTAAAACACAATGCTTAGGGTGGGCAAAGGTGGCTCACACCTGTAATCCTAGCTACTCAGGAGGCTGAGATCTGAGGATCATGGTTCAAAGCCAGCCCGGGGAAGGAAAGTCTGTGAGACACTTATCTCCAATAAACCACCAGAAAACCAGAAGTAGTGCTATGGCTCAAGTGGTAGAGTACTCGTCTTGAGCTAAAGAGCTCAGGGGCAGCATCCAGTAATGCTCAAAGGCAAAATTTGAAGGAAATTTTAGAAAATACATAGAAAGGAAGGAAAATAAAAACATAATAAATAACATCTGCAGGATGCAGAGAGCCTCCCCACTAACCCAGGTGGGAAATGCAGGAAGTTTATGATATAAAGGCTTGCATATAAAGAAAGATCACAAATTTGTCACCAAAATCATGCCTCAAAGAACTAGAAAAAGAACAAATGAAAACAAGAGTTAGTATAAAGAAGGAACTAGATAAGCTAAAAATTGTTGCTTTCAAGATCAACAATCTGGGTTGGGAAGGTGACTCAGTGGTAGAGTGCTTGCCTTGCATGTGTGAGGCCCTGGGTTCGATTCCTCAGCACCACATAAGCAGAAAAAGCTGGTAGTGGTGCTGTGGCTCAATTGGTAGAGTGTAGCCTTGAGCTGAAGAGCTGAGGGACAGCACCCAGGCCCAGATTCCAGCTCTACCACCGGGGGAAAAAAAAAAGATCAACATATCTGAGGGCTAGAGGTGTGATTCAAGCGGTGGACACCTGCCTTATAAATACAAGGCTCTGAGTTCAAACCCCAGAATCACCAAAAAAGAAAAAAAAAGAGGAGGGACAAGATTTAAGCAATTAAAATTAAAACTGAAAGAGGGTAGGTTACAATTGATGCCACAGAAATAAAAAAGATTATAAGATACTACTATGAAAAATTATATGCCAACAAACTGGATAACATGAAAGAAATGAATAAAATCCTAGAAACATATAACCTAACAACACTGAAACATAAAGAAATACAAATATATGAACCAAACAGACTTACAGTTAGTAAAGAGATGGAAGCCTCGACAATATTCCAGCAAGAAAAGCCCAAGAGCAGATGGCTTCACCGAGGAATTTCATCGAACACTTAGTGAAAGATTAATACGAATCTTCAAACTCTGCTAAAGATTTGGAGAAGGAACAGTTCCAAATTCATTCTATGAGGCCAGCATTATCCTGATACCAAAACCAGACAAAGATACTACGAGAAAACTAAAGAACAATATCCTTGATGAATACTGATGAAAAAAATCCTCTGCAAAATATTACACTGAATTCATCAGTGCATTAAAAAGACTGTGTAACATAACGAAGTAAGATTTATACTTGGAATGCAATGATGGCTCTAACTTATGAAAATCTAATGATATAGTATACCACATTAGCAGAACAAACACCAAATGATCATCTCAAGGGATGCAGACAAAGCATTTGACAGAATTCAACCTCTTTCAAGGAAAAAAAACTTCATCAAACTAGCAGTTGCATACCATGTTCATTGTAGTGTTATTCACAGTAGCCAAAATATAAAATAACTCAGTGTCCATCAACAGATGAATGGGGTAAAAAAAAAAAGTGACACACACACACACACACACACACTCCTGCATGCAAATGGGATAAACAAAATGTGACTCATATATAGTCTCTATATATACACACACACACACACACACACACACACACACGTGTGTGTGTGTGTGTGTGTGTGTGTGTGTGTGTGCATGCGTGCAGTACAATATTATTTCGCCTTGGTGAATATACTACACTATGGGTGAATCCTAAGGACATTATGCTAAACAAAGGAGCCATTGGAGAACACAGGACAGGATCCTCTCCTATGAATTATCTAAAGCAGTCCAAAAACCGTAAAAAAAAAAAAAATGGGAAGAAGAATCTGCCAAGAGCTATGAAGAGAGGAAAGGGGAGGGGAATTGTTAAATGGGTACAGGATTCCAGCTTTGCAAGTTGAGGAGTTCTAGAGATCTGTTGAACAACAATTTGAATGTATTTAACACTGTGAAACTGAATATACTTTGAAATGGTTAAGACAGTAGATGAAATGGTATACATTTTCACCACAATAAAAATAACAGATGGAAGCCTGAATCTTAAAGAAAAAAGTCAATCTTGTTATCTTTACATCTAGATAAATAAGTCTTGTTTATTGCTGCCAGTTAGAATTCAAAAGGTCATTTTGTGTTGGCTGTACATACAAATGATTCCGATTACGATAAACACTTGTAAAATGAGGCCAAGAATTGTGTTTTGAAAAATCTAAAAGGCACTATGAGACAAATTTTCTTAAAATCACAAAAAAATGAACCCATGAAACTCCACGTGATGAAACTCAGAGGAGTATCTACTTGGCCAGGACAGTCCATTCTGTACAAACAATACATATTTGAAGATGCTGTAACCGTTTAATATGTGCAGCCTCCGCATCCATTCTTCAGCTTGACATGATTTATTAGAAACCTAGCCATACCTCATCACTTTTGGCCTAGTTAAACTATCCTCTCTCCTTTACAAGATGGCCCATTTATTCTTCATCTCACTGATCCAAAACTGTACTACTCTAAAGCTTCCACCCACGAAGGACCCGAGTGGCTGACACCAGACTTGTGCAGAAGAGTTTTCCATTTCCTACATGCTTTCTCTAAATTAGCCAATCCATAACCCCCCCAAGAGAGCCTAGAAAATGATGCCATGAGTCCTAATAAAAGCAGAGTTCTCCCCTGCACCTGACTGCTGGCTAAGCACCCTGTGTCAGCCCTGGGGGCTCCCTCTTCTTTCACAGACCTGTGAGGGATAAAATACTTCGGTGTCATTGAGGTCACATCTTGTGTGTCACCTGAAAGGGAGCATAAACCTAACTTTTTTTTCTGGGTTAACCCTGCTCCAAAGAGCAGCGCTCTGGGTCAGGGAAAAACTAGACACAGGTCAGACATAAGCAGCTCCAAGTTTCCTGTGAGCAAGACATAGTGGGACACAGACCTCATGCTTCTCCAGGACAAAATATTTCACAAAAGACCTATTGCAAACATCCACCACCAACCTGCTGAGCCCCAGCAGGCTGCAGTTCACAGTTTGCAGGTGAGGTGAGACCTCAACAGCGAGTCAGAAGGAAATGCAGGGGCGTACAAAGATGGCTGGCTGATTTCTACTCTAAATCACAGCAGCACTGACCTCTGTGAGCCCATGGGTACCCTCAGAGCACAGAAGCACCCACACCCACATCTCTGTGTTCATAGGATCATTGACATGTCAATGAGCTCCACAAATTCTGCATTTTAGGGCATTCCCATTGAGTAGGCTACAGAGGGATTTGTTCCAGGCTAGCTATACTCCATAACCATCAGGCCTTTGGTTTTCTATAGCCTAATACTTCATACTGGCAATGAGATACAGTATTTTAATATGACAATTATAAATTATAAATAATTATAAATAATCATTGCAAAGTGAAGAACATACTGCAATCTACTTGGCAGACAACCAGCATCTACAGCCCTTAGGTATAATGAAAAAGTGTGGGCTTGCCTAAATTTTATAGAAACAAATTTAAGGCTGCTATAGTAATTTGAATTTTGCTATGTTCTATGTCTGGACAAGAGTAAAACATGCTCTTTCTTCCTAGGCTATGAGCCCATTTGTTTTTAGAAAGAGAACCTTTAAGTAAAAATACAAAATTGTACAGGATGGCTCTAGCCAATGAGATTTCACAGACAATTCAGTTAAATCTAAAGCAAGAAGAATTAAGTGCATAGCACTCTTTTGACCACAACACACCAGAGGCTGAATTTTGTTTTAACTCAGATGAAACAGTGTAGAATGTCAGGAAAGGACAGAGCCTTTTCAGTACAGAGGTGCTTCATAAGTCTACCTTTTGGTTGCCGGTATGGTTATTTCTTTCCTGGACCCGGATGGGGATGGTAGGGAGCCACTGGGTTTCTTTGGTAACACAGTGCCATTGTTGACAGTGGTTCTTAGAGGCAGGGTCTGCACCAGTGGTCTTGCTGTAAGACAAGCACAAGAAAAAATCAGAACTCTACCATTTGAGTCACCCCTTCAACTCTTTGCCTTTGGTTTATTTTTCACCCACTTGTTCCAAGGAATCAGCCTTAGATTATGATCCTTCTACCCCTACCTCCTGAGTAGTGGGATTACAAACATGTAAATTGTGCTTGGTTTGTTTCTGATATAGGTTCCATTAACTTTTTTTGCCCTAGTTGGCCTTGAATTTTGATCCTCCCATCGCTACCTTACACATATCTGGGATTACAGCCATGAGCCAGTATGTCTAGTGTGAGATGTCAATTTTAATTGCTAGCAGGGGAGAAAAAGATGACTTTTCAGCCAGCAGGGAAGAAAAGATGATCTTTCAACAAATGGTGCTCAAACAATGGATCTACACACTAGCCATATACCCAGCATAAAAATTAGCTCAAAATCAGTGAAAACAGCAAAATTGTAAAATTTTTAGTAGCAAATATCCTTGTGTTTGATGATAAATTTTCAAATACAATACTGAAAATATGTTCCACACATGAAAAAAAAAATCGTGTGGGTTCAAAAAGTACCTTTATATTTTGCAGTAGCAACTTGAGAGGATGAATATTCAAGTCATAGATTGGGGGGAAATGTTGTTTACAAACTTATATCTGATAAATGATTTATGTGGGAACATAAAAGGAACTCTTATACTTCAACAGTAAGAAAAGAAAAAAAAGTGGCCAAAAGATCTGAAAAGAATCTCACCAGAGAAGACACACAGATGGCAAATAAGCACATGAAAAGATGCTCCACCATTCTCTGTCATTTAGGGAAATGTGAATAAAAGCAACAATGAGAAGTCTCTGTATACCTATTGGATGTAGATGGCGAAAATCCAAAAGACAAACACCAGTGCTCTCTGCTGCTGGGAACAAGATGTGAGACAGCCACTTTGGCAGTTACTTACAAAACTAAATAGCCTTACTATATGATCCAGTAATCAGGCTGACACTGGGTATTACTCAATCACTCTGAAAAATGAACGTCTACAAAGCCTGCATGTAAATATCTACAGCAGCTCTATTTGTGATTGTCAAGAACTGGAATCAACCAGCATATCCCATAATAGGTAACTAGATAAATGATCTGGTCCATCCACACAGGGCACCACATGATAGAAAGTGATTAAAGTGATATAAAGCAGTGATACAAAAAAAACACAGATGAGTCTTAAGTCCACATTGCTATGTGAGGGAAGGAAGGCTGCATGTGTGACTGGCTCTACTTACAGGACAATCTAGAATGCAGAATCTAAAGATGGAAGGTAATATAAAGATGGGAGACAGATGATGGTTGTGTTGCCAGAGGCTGGGGGAGGGCTGAGTAGGTGAAGTGTGGGAAACACTGATAGTATACAGTGTGGTGGACACAGAACAGGGTAATAGTCAAAGCCCAGAGACCTTCATACAAGAGTGACCTTTAATGTCTGTGAAGAAAGACCAATTGAAGATGGAGAACCCCATGAAGGAATTCAGATCGTGAAAAAGAATCTAAACCAAGCACTGGTGGCTCACGCCTGTAATCCTAGTAGCTACTCAGGAGGCTGAGATCTGAGGATTGCAGTTCAAAGCCAGCCCAGGCAGTCCATGAGACTCTCATCTCCAATTAACTACTCAGAAAAAGCCAGAAGTAGGGCTGTGGCTCACTAGTCAAGGACAGCTAATGCTGTGGAGCACTAGCTTTGAGCAAAAGACAGCACCCAGGGACAGCACCCAGGCCCAGAGTTCAAGCCCCAGGATTGGCGCGCGCGCACACACACACACACACACACACAATTTCTCTCTCCCTTCCCCTCCCCTCACAAATCTAACTGCCAGTTAGAATCTAGTGAATCTCTCTCTTATGAATATAACTGCCAGTGTCTCACAACTAAGACTAGGTACTCAGGGGTCTGAGACTTAAAGGTCATAGGTTGAAGCCAGCTCAGGCAGTAAAAATCTGTGAGCCTCTTATCTCCAATTAACTACAAAAAGCTGGAAGTGAATCTGTGACTCAAAGTGGTAGCATTAGCCTTGAGTATAAAAGCTCTCGGGAGGAAGTGGTGCTGTGGCTTAAGTGGTAGAGCGCTAGCCTTGAGCTGAGGGACAGCGCCTAAGCCCAGAGTTCAAGCCCCAAGACAGACAGAAAAAAAAAAAAAGAAAAAAAGCAGTGTACGAACATCTTCATGTTTAAGCTGGGCGCTGGTGGCTCACGCCTGTAATCCTAGCTACTCAGGAGGCTGAGATCTGAGGATCGCGGTTCAAAGCCAGCCCGGGCAGGAGAGACCG
Source organism: Dipodomys spectabilis (assembly GCF_019054845.1). NCBI lineage: Eukaryota > Metazoa > Chordata > Mammalia > Rodentia > Heteromyidae > Dipodomys > Dipodomys spectabilis. The sequence goes on from NW_024870834.1 coordinate 946,687, forward strand.
TGAGACTCCTATCTCCAATAAACCACCAGAAAACCGGAAGTGGCGCTGTAGCTCAAGTGGTAGAGCGTTCGCCTTGAGCTGAAGAGCTGAGGGACAGCGCTCAGGCCCAGAGTTCAAGCCCCATGACCGACCAAAAAAAAAAAAAAAAGCTCTCGGGAGCAGCACCCAGGCCCAAAGTTCAAGCCCCATTACAGATACAGATATGGATACAAATACAGATAGATACAGATACAAATACACACACACACAAACACACACACACACACACAGAATCTAATTGTGTCACAAATACATGACACCCCTTCTCACCTCTGAGAGAAGGTGAGGGGAACTGTGGGGGAGAGGAACCTCTGTAACAGGTAAGACTGTAGAAAAAGACAGGAGGAAGCAGTTTTGTGATCATAAGATGGGTTAGCAAAGCAGAGGCCACAGTTCACTATTGGGACAGAGCAGCAAAGTATGGGAAGAGGAAGGCAGCGGCCAGGTTCTCACTGTGAGAAAAGAGGTTACAGATAGGGGGTGGGGGTAGGTTCTCACTGTAAGAGAAGAGGTTACAGATAGGGGGGTGGGGGTGGCATCAGGTTCTACTTAAAACCTCAGAATGTGACTTTATTTGGAAATTGGGTCTTTGAAGGTGTAATAAAGGAACGATGTAGATGAGACCAAATGGATTCTATGATCTCTAAATCCAATGAGTGTGTCCTCATGCAAAAATTACTAGCAGTAGGGAGCCAGTCTCAGAGCAGGCTTCCATGAGCATGTGTGGAACTGGGCCTGTGGACACCTTGATTTTCGTCCCAGTGACACTGACTTGGGTATTTAGGCCTCTGGAACTGGTAGAGAATGAGTCTCTACTGGTAAAAGGCCCAGTAGGCATGGGTACTCTTCCTTTTGTTGGTTTGTTTTGTTTTGTTTTTGTTTTTGGTCAGTTGTGGGTCTTGAACTCTGGGCCTGGGCGCTGTCCCTCAGCTCTTCAGCTCAAGGCTAGCGCTCTACCACTTGAGCCACAGTGCCACCTCCAGTTTTCTGAGTGGTTTATTAGTGAGAAGAGTCTCACAGACTTTGTTGCCCAGGCTGGCTTGGAACCACAATCCTCAGATCTCAGCCTCTTGAGTAGCTAGGATTACAGGCGTGCGCCACCGGTGCCCAGCCTCCATTCTTGCTGTACCATCTCTACAGTTCCTGGTGGCTTCCTGGCACCTAGTACTGCAGTTCTGCCATCTGCTTCTCTTGACTCTGTCCAGACAAATCTCTAATGCTCTTGTCTCCTATCAACAAACCCCACTGGCTTGGGTAGCCTGCTGCACCTGCTACAGAGCACCAGGGCAGCAATGTAACAGCTGAAATAAAGCCAGCAGCAGCTTTCAAACACTTGGGTTAGGCAGAGTGCTAACACTGTGAAACACACTGTATCTGATCTGATTGGCATTAACATGCCTGGTTCAACTTTCATTTTGCCACAAGGTCCTGAGGAGCAGTGGTAGGCGTGGGGGCTGCATCCTCATCTTCCAATTCTGTGGCGCCAACACTCCATTTTGCCAGTTACTGTTGTGCTTTGATTTCATTCTCTCCATCCAATTTTATTCTTCCTCCCTCCCTCCACCCTCCTCTCTCCCTTCCTCTCTCCACCCCCTCCAGTCAGTCTTGGGGCTTGAACTCAGGGCCTGTGTGCTGTCCCTGAGCATTTTTTCTCAAGGCTAGTGCTCTACCACTTGAGCCATAGCTCTACTTCCAGCTTTTTGGTGGTTAATTGGAGACAAGAGTCTCACAAACTTTCTTGCCCATGCTAGTTTCAAACAGCAATCCTCAGATCTCAGCCTCCTGACTAGCTAAGATTATAGGCATGAGCCATGGGTGTCCAGGCCTCTGAGATTTTTCAGATGTATGTGTGCCTAGAATGTACACAGAGGGTGCATTAAGGATCAGGGGCAAATCCCCTTGAATCTAGGTCAAGGAGGGCCTGAGAGTATGCATTTCTTGATTATATACTAAGAGAGTCTGCATTGCCTGATTATATACTACTGTTCGTGAGAACTATTCACACCATCCTGTTAGAGCCACACCCTCCTCCATTCACATACTCCAGCTGGAATGGACTCCATATCCAGCTCCAAAGCCCAGACTGGGCTCTGTCCCTTAGCAGGACATTGTCACATTCTCAGCCCTGACGGGCAGAGAGGGTAGGGGTGGGGGCAGGTATGTGACCTTGGAAGAAACACAGGCTTTAGGAGCAGTATGGACTTTCAATACAGGGACAGGCCAAGCTGAAGGACTCATGTAGAAGGGGCCAAGGGCTCCTTCTGACAAAGGCAGAAAAACTCTGATTTCTCTCCCTCTCCCTTCTTTCCAGTCCCTATCTCTCAATCCTATGGGAAGAGGAGGCTGAGGAACCTGCTGGCCTGAGCAGCAGGAGACTAAAGCACATGGGAATGGCTATGTGCAAACACCATGCCCTTACATGGAATGACTTGGAACATCCTCTTATTTTGGTATTTTGGGGGTACCCTAGAACCAAACCCCAAAATAGATACTGAGAAATGACCTCATTAGATTTCAGTAATACAAACCTTGCTTCTAAGAGACATTATTTTGTCCTTTCAAGGTCATGACTAAGTTGTTAATTCTTAAGTTACAGCTTCAAAATCCAGTCTCATAATCTGATTATTGTCCTTCTCCTACAGGTGGAAATGGGATTTTAAAAGTTGATGTAAGAAAAGTTAAGTACATGCAGCAGGCTTTCCCAGAGTGTATAATAAATTTTATATTAAAACATAATAGAGTCAAGCTGAGGATGTGGCTCAGTAGTATTTGCCTAGTATCTCTGTCTCTGTCTCACTGTGTCTCTCTGTGTCTGTGTCTGTCTGTCTGTCTCTCTCTGACACACACACACACACACACACACACACACACACACACCAGAGTAGCATCAAAAGCAGACAGACTATCAAAGTCCTGCTGAGAACCCATGAAGGGAAGCGAGGGTGGAGGGGGAGAAGGGAGGAAGGGGAAGGTGCACAAGGACCACTCTTTGAATGAAGAAGCTGGAAAGATCCGCACTTTGTCAAGGTCTAATTTTGTCTAGTACTCCCATCTGGATGGAACCCTTGAAGTTTTATTACCACTGGCTTCTTTAACAGCTGCAGCACTGCAGCTCCCACAACTTAGTAAGCACTGATGTGCACATGACATTCAGCCACGTTTTTCTCATCTTACCATATTAAAAAACTATTAGCCACTAAAAGCCAACCAAATTTGGCTTTGGGGGAAGCAAAAAGACCTCCTAGTGTCTGCTGTGATTTGGACCTGAATTCCTCTCCAAAGGCCTGAGTGCTGAAGGCTTGGTCCCTTGCCTGCAGCAGGACTGAGAGGTAGCTCCTGAGAGAAGGCAGCTAGGTCATTCAGGGCAGGCCCTTAAAGAGGATGCTGTGACTCTGGTCTCCTGTACACTCTCTTGCTTCCTAGCCTCTGTGAGGTGACCAGGCCTCCTCCACCATGTGCTCCCATGCTGCCACAGATCCAAAGCAACAGGGTCAAGCAATCATGAACCAGAACTTCTGTAAACATACCTTCCAATAAGCATCTCCTCCTTTTAAGCTGATTATCTCACGTATTTTGTTACAGTGCCAGAAAGCTGTTTTTCAGTGTTCATTCTGACTGAGTGCCCATCATGGATCAGTAGGATGGCAGGAAGAAAGAATGGCTGTAGTGAATAATTTTCAGACAAACGCTCCTTAAAAGCAAAGAAGAGAAACCACACTAGGGGAGGTTCCTACTCTTTGGGAGTAGAGAAGAATGAATGAATCCCTAGCTTCCAGATGGTACTCTGGTGAATGAAAGAGTTTTTCTTTTTTCAAGTAACATTTTAATTGTTCTTCAAGGTAAAACAGAGAAGGAGAACTCTGCAGAAAAAAGGAGCATGATAAATGTTAGGTCAAGAGTGTCTTCAGTGGAGGGCCAGCAAGAAAGCTGGAACCCTAGGATTCAAGGCCAGAAAATACTCCTGAGGCAGACAGGACTGGGCTTACTGGGACCTTGGCTTAACCATGGAGTGGAGGAGGGCCTCGGCCCAGCTCACTCCCCAGCTTCTTTCTACAATAAGAAGACAATGCCACCTAGCAGGCTGTTGTGAGGGTTAGGAATGAGGAAGGGAAGTGTCTGGCACAAAGGAGGCACCAGGAAAGTGTGGCTAATATCTTGTGCTGCATATACTCTGGTAAAACGCTTCCTTTTGGACATCAGAGTGAGATTGAGTATTATGTGAAAAGAATGGAATGCAGCATTTAAGTTACAGTCAGGAAGAGTGGGGGACCCAAGGCAGAACCCACAGCTGCAACTATACCAGGAGAGTTAGAAAACCCTGATATATATCCTCTCCCTGGACTGACACTTCTTGTACCTCTCCCCAGGCAATGGGAGGCAGCAAATGGGGTGCAGGGTGAGGACTCAAACCCCTGAGGAACCTGTCCTAGCCTGGAAAAGTACAAAATGCCTGATGCACAAAGCCACATGCCACAGAAAAGGCCGCTCAGGGCTGGTGAGCAAACGACAGTCCAACTTTCTTCGAGGATGAGCCCCTGTATCACCATGCGGCCTCCAGGATAAGGCACAGGGCAGCAGACGGTGTCAGTCACCTGGTACCTATTGTACTAGAAGTATGAAGATCTATAGCAGGCTGGAAACCCTAATACTTACTTTAAAACTTTAAACAAAAAAAAAAAAACAGCTATCAATCTGCTTGTAATCCCAGCCATTTGAGAGTTAGAAATCCTAATAATCGAGGTTGAAGGCCAGCACAAGCAAAAAAGTTAGTGAGACTCCATCTCAATCCATAAACCAGATATAGTGGTTCCAGTGTGGCAGGGTGTAGGTAGGAGGATCAGTCTGAGGCTACCCTAGGCATAAACATATAACTATTTGAAAAGTCACTAAAAAAGAAAAAAAAGGCTGGAGATGTAGGTCAAATGGTGGAACACTTTTTTAGCAAATGTGAGGCCCTAAATTCAAACCCCAGTACTGTCAAAAAAGAAAATAATCAAAATGCTAAAGTTGTAATATACTGTCCAACAGGCAGATGATCTGTCCATCATGTGATGTTTTCATTTATATTTTAAGGCTTGGGTCTAGTAGTGTAAGAATCCTATAATGTTAAGAATTCCAGCCAGGCTCTGGAATTCCAGCTTCTCAGGAAGCTGAGATTTGAGGATTGCAGGTCAGTACATGTAGAAAATTCCATGAGCATCTCATCTCCAATTAACCACCAAAAAGTTGGCAGTGAAGCTGTGGTTCAAGTGGTGGAGCACCAGCTTTGAACAGAAAACGCTGAGGAAGAGTAAAAGGCCCAGAATTCAAGTCCCAGTACTAGCACAAAACAATCAAACAAAAAAGAGGTCCATATGATAGAAATATATGCAGAAAAATAGGTAAGTGAACTGACTTCACAAAATAATTTACTAGCAACCTAAGTGCCCAGCAACCAATAAATGAATAAACAAGATGTTGCATGTAGCAGAATATTACTTAGACATAAAAAGAAGCTATGCATGCTATAACATGGATGCCCTTGGGAAACAATTATGCTAATGAAGGAAGATGGAGAAGTAAGGCCATGTGTTGCAGGAGTCCTTACAGAACACAGCTGGGGCAGCAAATCCACTGAGACACAAAGTGGATTAGTGGTTGCCAAGGCCTGGGGATGGGGGGAGGGGTGGGATGGGATAGAGTGGGAAGAAAGCATCAAAAATGATTGTGAATGGGTACAGGGTTTCTTTTTGGGTGATAAAAATTTTCTACAATTGAAGAATGGTAATGATTTTATAAAATTGGTAGCATATTAAAACCCAAAGCATACACCCTGAAAACATTATAGGACAGAATAGGAGAAACCCTAGGTTTCCTTGGCACAGACCAAAATTTTCTTAATAGAGACCCAGAAACACAACAAATCAAAGAAAGGTTGGACAAATGGGATTGCATGAAGCAGCAGAGCTTCTGCATGGCAAAGGACATAGCTAGCAAGATCAATAGAAAAGCTCACGGATTGGGAGAAGAACTTCACTAGCCATAAAACGGACAAGGGTCTCATATCTAAAATATACTTGGAATTCAAAAAAATCCCCCAAACAACAAATCCTCAAAGAAACAACTGCCCAATAAATAAGTGGGCTAAATACTTAAAGAGAAACTTTTCTGAAGAGGAAGTAAGAATGGCCAATAGACACATGAAGAATTGCTCAACCTCTCTAGCCACAAATGAAATACAAATCAAAACAACATTGAGATTCCACCTCACCCCAGTTAGAATGGCTAGAATCAAGAACTCTAATAACAACAGATGCTGGAGGGGATGTGGCCAGAAGAGAAACCTATTGCATTGTTGGTAGGAGTGTAAACTTGTTCACCCCTTTGGAAAGTAGTATGGAGGTTCCTCAAAAGACTCTACATAGAGCTCCCCTATGACCCATCAATCCTACTTTTGGGCATTTACCCAAATGATCACAAACAAGACCATATTAAAGCTACCAGCACAACTATGTTTATTGCAGCATTATTTACCATAGCTAAGATATGGAACCAACCCATTCATCAGTAGATGAATGGATCAAGAAAATGTGGTATACACAATCGAATTCTATGCCTCCATCAGAAAGAATGACATCACCCCATTGTTAGGAAATGGAAAGACTTGGAAAAAATTATATTAAGTAAAGTAAGCCAGGCCCAAAGAAACATAGGTCCCATGGTTTCCCTTATTTGCATTGACTAGTATATGTCTGGGACAAGCTTCAGAAAAGGTCAGATAAGGGGCTGAGAAGTTGGCTCAGTAGTAATGTGCTTGCCTCGCATGCATAAGGCCCTGGGTTCGATTCCTCAGCACCACATAAGCAGAATAAAGCCAGAAATGGTGTTGTGGCTCAAGTGGTAGAGCGCTAGTCTTAAACTGAAGAGCTGAGGGACAGCGCCCAGGCCCAGAGTTCAGACCCCACGACCGGACCCAAAAGAAAAGGTCAGTTAATATGATGTTAAGCGAAATGAAGCCCAAGATAGGGACACAAGTGGTTTTTTTCTTCCTAGCTATTGTTTCTAATGTATTTATAAGGTACCATGTGATTTTTTTTTTTGTTGCTTTGTACATCCCTCCACCATGGTATAACCCCTGTTTTTACTGTATTTGATTTTGGTATAATTTGGGGAGGGGAAGGGAAAAAACAAATTGTTTTTTGGGATACAGATTGACCCACTGCAACAATGAGATGTACAAGATGTTATGTCAAAAATGAACTTTCCAATTTTGGGGAGTGAGGTGGGGGGAGTGTAGCTGAGGAGGCAGGAGGGAAAGGATGGCAGGGGAAAAACATAGCAGGAGGCAACAATGCTAGATAAGAAATGTACTCATTACCTTGCTCATGTAACTATAACCCCTCTGTACAGCATTTTCACAATTAAAAAGTTAATTTAAAAAAGTAAAAGGGTAAAATATGTGAATTTTAGCCCAATACAACTGCTATTAAAAGTAATATATCACCAGGTGCTGGTGGCTCATGCCAAAAATCCTAGCTACTCAAGAGGTTAAGATTTAGGGATCACAGTTCAAAGCCAGCTTGAGCAGGAAACTCTATGAGACTCTTACCTCCAATTTAACCCAAAAAAGCTGGAAGTGGAATTGTGGATCAAGTGGTAGAGCACTAGCCCTCAGCAACAAAGCTCAGACTTCAAGCCCTAGTACTGGCAAAAAAAAAAAGCACTGGCTCCAGATGCTGGTGGCCCATGCCTGTAATGCTAGCTACTTAGGAAGCTAAGACCTGACGGGTCACAGTTTAAAGTCAGCACAGCCAAAAAAAAAAAAAAGCCTGTGAGACTCCATTTCTAAAACCAGTAAAGCACTGGACTTGGAGGTATGGCTCAAGTATGAGTGCTTGCTGTTAGCAAGAAAGTTGAGTGTTGGGGCTGGGAAGGTGGCTCAGTGGTAGAGTGCTTGCCTTGCATGCATGAGGCCCTGGGTTCGATTCCTCAGCACCACATAAGCAAAAAGAAAAAAGCTCGAAGTGGCACTGTGGCTCAAGTGGTAGAGCATTAGCCTTAAGCTGAAGAGCTGAAGAACAGCGCACAGGCCCAGAGTTCAGGCCCCACGACCGGACCCCCACCAAAAAAAAAAAAAAAAAGAAAGAAAGAAAGTTGAGTGCAACCCCTGGTGCTGGCACAAAGGAAAATACAAATAATTAATTTAGGCAGTTAGGGAGTCTGAATGCTGACTTGATACCTGATGATGATAAGAATTTTTGTTTTTTGGTTGGTCAGGGGCTTTAACTTAGGACCCAGGCACTGTTTCTGAGCTCTTTTACTCAGGCTAGTGCTCTACCACTTTGAGCCACAGCTCCACTTCTGGTTTTCTGGTGGTTACCTTGAGATAAGAGTCTGATAGACTTTCCTGCCGGGGCTGGCTTTGAACTGTGATCCTCAGCTCTCAGCCTCCTGCATAGTTAAGATTACAGGTGTGAGCCACCAGCACCCAGCAGGAAAAATGTAAGAATAATGGTATTTTGTACTTTTATTTAGAAGTCCTTTTACAGCTGGGCGCTGGTGGCTCATGCCTGTAATCCTAGCTACTCAGGAGGCTGAGATCTGAGGATTGCGGTTCAAAGCCAGCCCGGGCAGGAGAGACCGTGAGACTCCTATCTCCAATAAACCACCAGAAAACCGGAAGTGGCGCTGTAGCTCAAGTGATAGAGCGCTCGCCTTGAGCTGAAGAGCTGAGGGACAGCGCCCAGGCCCAGAGTTCAAGCCCCATGACCGACAAAAAAAAAAGTCCTTTTACCTTAGAAACATATAATAATTATTATTTCTGAATAAAATGATATGATGTCATGGATTTGTCTTAAAACATATACATTTTTTGGGTAGCTAACTGGAGATAAGAGTCTCACAGACTTTCTTGCTTAGGCTGGCCTCAAACCCCAATCCTCAGATCTCAGCTTCCTGAGATCTTAATAGCTAGGACTACAAGTGTGAGCTACTGGCACCTGGCAAAGTAATCTTTCTTAATCTCTGAAAGGCTAAAACCACATACTAAACCTTTCCCATAAATCATGACAAAATACCCATCTAACAGGGGAGAGCAATGAGAAAAACAGATGACATCTGTGTGTTCTGTCTGAAACAGCAAAAGAGAGAAGTGCTTTTTCTGAAACTCAACAGTTTGAGGGGGATGAGAAGAGAGAGCAGGAGATAGAGAGAGGAAGAAAGCCATTTCCCTCGTAGTGGAGCAATGGAGGGGGCGTTATCATTATTCACTCATCTCACTGTGGGCAAACAAGCTTAAAAGTTTTAGTTAGTTGTACCTGTCTAATAAAATCTGCAAGGAGACCTCATGCTCCGTTCAATACTCTGTACAAGGGGGCACTGTCATGAGCTATTCTATTTGGAATATGTTACAAATGCAATTAAACCTTGAGGGGAAACAAGTCATACATCTACTCATTTAACTATTTGGCCTCCAACTTAAGTGTCCAGTAAGTATCATTGTCACAGTAGTTCATCCTTTGTCCTGCTGTTTCTGTGATTCCCTTTCCCTTCCATGGATCAGATAAATTTATATACAAGACAAAGGGGACAGAAAACTAAAACAGAAAAAGTAGAAATAACTGCATATATAACATAATGAGAACCTCTTGTTTCCAATTCTTGGAGTTCACTTTGATACACTTCATTATATATGATCTTATACAACTTCGGGGAGGGAGTAGGGAGGAGTAAGCGGGAGAAAATGAGGGAGGGGTAACAGTGTTTATAAAGAAATGTACTCATTACCTTACTTATGTAACTGTAGTCCCCCACTCCCCCCACTCCCGTTTATCACCTTTACTACAAAGATTTTTAGAGAACACTTGGGCTTGATCGGAATGATTCTAATTTAAGCAATATTGCTAAGACTCATGCACAGGGAAACAGATGGGATGGCAGAAAGAGTTCTAGTTCATCCAGGGCCTTGGGTAGGTCCCAGGTCTGTCTCAGACAGCTGTGAAACTTGGGGTGAAGTAGTTGGCCTCCTGCAGATTGCTTCCTGATCAGTAAGGTGGCATAACTGTACCTGCTACATGGAACATAGAGTCATGGCACGAGGTGACAGAGCAAAGCCTCTGCCACTGAGTCCAGCACTTGGCCGGCTGATGAGCGGTGGTGACAGATGGTGGCTGTGCGTGTTACTGTGAGGATGGGGTGAGGTGTTAAGCTAACACAGGCTCCTTGCAGCCACCCTGCAGCCACCCAGGGACAGGCTGTGGGGGCAGACAGAGGAGGTCACAGGGCTTCCATGTCTTGGAATGACAGGGCTCACTTGCTTAATGATCTCTAACAGAAGACTTTGGTTCTACTTAGTAATTTTCTCATCTGTTAATCATGAAGTTATTAATATAATCATCTATAAAGTTAATATAATTCTTGATATGTAATTATTCTCTAGGACTATATAAACCTATAAATATACTTCTAAATATGGCCATTTATATATAATTAATGGATTCATTCATGTATAGGACCAATAAAAAAAAGTATTCAGACAAGCTCCTAATTGCAGCCTAAATGATGAAGTCAAATTTAGAATAAGAAATCTGAACTACTTACAGATTACCACATCATAAAATGGATAATGCCAACTACATGAAAGAATGATTGATATTAATCTATATTTTACATGTAAATATTGCAGCACTGGGGAGAGTGTTGGGGGAGGGAAAGTGGGAGAAAAATGAGGGAAGGGGTAGGTAACAAGTTTGACAAGAAATGTACTTATTTCCGTACTTATGTAACTGTAACCCCTCTGTACATCACTTTGAGAATTAAAAAAATATTTTAGCACTGCAATGAAATTGGATGTGCACAAAACAGACTTGTGATTAAATAAACCACAAACCACACCTGCTCTTCCTCCTGAGGTCTCGCTGGAGTGGGCCTCAGTCTCCTTACATTTGCCCCTACTGTTGACTTCAGATTCAATAGTAAGACAGAAGTGATTTATGACAGGAGGCTAAGACCAAGAAGGTCACAAAATAAAGCCCCCCAAAAAGTCCCCAGACTCTATTCCCAGCTGTAAGCTGGACTGGAAGTGTGGCTCAAGTGGTAGAGCACCACCAGGAGCAAGCGAGAGAAATCTTGAGGCCCCCAAAGTTAAGTGCTGGTACAGGCAGGAAAAAAAAAAAGCAGTGATTCCTCCTGCTTACAAAGGAATACATACCACAGAATTTTTAGAAACAAACTAAAAGTATAAAAAAGAAGCAAGTTATAATCCTATTTTAGAAAAAAAATCTGTCTGACCTTTGGTATATTTCATCCCAGTCTTGTTTGCATATACTGTTCTTTAGTTGAAATGCTAGTATATAGTTTCATGTCCTTGCAATACATAAATATGTTTTCTCTGGTTACTGGTAACAAACTTTGCTTTTTTGTGGGGAGTCGGGGGTGGGGAACCAGGGTCTTACTAAGTAGCCCAGGCTGTCCTAAAACACATGATCCTCCCATTGGCCTCCAAGTACTGGGACTACAGGTGTAAGCCACCATGTCTGGCTGCAACACAAACATTTTTAATGACAATATAGGATTTAACTGTGTGGAAATATCACACTTTTCTGACCATGCCCCAGCTGCTTGCCACCCTCTACTGTTTCTATCCCATCTGTCTCCATGGTAAACCCCTTCACCAAGAATTTGTCTGTGTTTATACCCATAATGTACCCCTAAAAGAGATCTTGTGCATTGTACTCTGCTAGCTCTGGGTATGGCCTTGCTCCAATCACATCTGGAAAAGCTTCACCTTTAGCAGGAATTTTAGGAACATGTGTCTCCATAAACTGTTCGATTCTCTTTCCTCTGCTGACTGGAAACCCAAATTCAGCACAACTGCAACATGACAAATTGCTGAATCCAAACATAAGCTCAGCATGAGGAAAGCTAACTTTGCAGGCTGAGGTTCTTCTGTTAGATGTGTCTTAATTAAAAAACAAAACAAAACAAAAAAAACTCCCACAGGAAGAAGAAAAAGGAGAAAGCAAAACCTGGAGAGCTGACATGGAGATGGAGTAAATACTGAACCCAGTATTTACTGGGTTTACTTTACCAGCAGTAGCTGCTGGTAACAAACAGCTGGACAATTAGTTCAAGCTGATCAATCAGGAGCTAGAATACATTGCCGAGGAGGGAGAGCATGCAGAATGTCACCTGCTCTGAATGGACTGTGTGTCCAAGGTTGCGGCCATCATGGCCTGACTCAGGGAGCCAGGAACGCAGTCTGCTGGTAAAGCACCTTCCTGAGACCAGTAGTCACTGTTATCCTAGTTAAGTGGCACAAAGTATGATAAAAATAGGTCAAAGATCAGAAGTCATGACATCTTTTTTCAATAAGTACTATCCTGGGAAAGAATTATTGGATCAATTGAATGAATTGTCCCTGTAGGTCAATTCTTCAACTGAACAATTTGTCCCTGTAAGTCAAACTATTTAACTATTTAACAAACTATTTAACCCCTGTGGAGCAAATTCAGATTTTATTTTTTTTAGCAATTTCATTTTTGAGAAAACTTCCATTATATCTCTCCCAGTGAAGAGATGTTTATCTCAAGGTTCACGGCAGCCCAGTATTGTCAAAGCTTCAAACCTACCAGCCAGTGACTCCTTTCAGCAGTGTACTTGGTCATTCTTGGTTCCTGACCAGCCTGCAGTGGATCCTATGACACTTGCATAGTTGCCACTGGTGGACATGTGCTCTCCCAGAATTCTCTGAATGATCCCTGAAAATGTAGCTTCATCTTCTGTGCTATGGGTGATGGAAGTCACAGTAGAAACAGCGATTGCTCCTGAATCTCCAGCCTGTCTTATGGGTGAGTCTCTGTTGTGTATGCCAGCAGCTATATGTTATTTGGAACAGACATAGAGCAATGAGGAAGGCTATGAGAGGGATCCATCAACATATCCTGTGCTCACATTCAGATGAAGATGAGTTTATGTGGTGCCTCACATCAGAGACAATCCTCTCAATTCCCATTTGCGACACAGAACAGAACCATTGCTTGCTGACTAAAACATCTCTTTTCTCGCATACCTCTGAGCAACTTCCTGTTTAATTACATGCACTTGTGTGTGCATATGTGTGGGTGTGCGTGACAGTCCTGGGGCTTGAACTCAGCACTGTCCCTAAGCTTTTGCTTCCACTTGAGCCATAGATCCACTACAGGCTTTTTGGATAGATAAGAGTCTAATGGACTTCCCTGCTTGGGCTGGCTTTGAAAAGTAGCAAGGATTACAGGCGTGAGCCACAGGCACCTGGCTTCATATGCTACTTTGACTTTTGGGGCCAGCCACTGTCTTTTGTACAAATATCAAGGGACAGATCTTCCAAGTAAGTACGTCTGAGAAACAAACTGTTCATTTGATCCAAATGATTATCGGTGGACTCACAGAAAGTACTGAGGCTAGTCAGTGCTAATGAGTGAACAGGGGCTGTCACAGCCATGTATCAGGTGCTAAACACTTGGACAGCTCCCTGTGCTCACAGGTGAAAGGCTCAGTGTCTGATTCCTGGGGCACAGGCATCCCTGCTTTACTAGGCACATGGCACAAAGGTATACACCTAAAAGTCCAACACTGAACCCTAATTTTCTGATCCCTAAACTTGTAGAGAATAACCCATTAATATTTAAATATTAGGATGCTATGTGTCCAGTCTGCTTGAAATCTATATCAGGACAGAAAGCCAAAATATTATAAAGTGATACTAGTAAAACAGATTGAGCATTCCTGATCCAAGCTCCAGATGCTCAAATCCTGAAACTATTTTGAGAACTGACATGATATAAGGTAGAAAATTCCACACTGGATTTCATATGACAGGTTGCAATAAAAATGCAGGCCGCAAAAAGTATTGTATAATGTTGCTTCAGTTACTTGAATCTCCTCCAAAGGCCTACACGGTAGAAACATGAAGAGGTGGCATCAAGACCAACAGGCATCAAGCTGGTCAGTGGAGAAACACCTTTGAAGACAACCATAGAGCCCCCGCCCCTTCCTTTTGTTTTTCCCATTCCCAGCCATGTGCTGAGCAGATCAGCCATGATCTGTGCCCAGATGTATTACCTCATCTCTGGTCTAAACCAACACTGCTCTCCAATCATGGACTGAAACCTCCACAATTATGGGCCAAAATAAAGCTTTTCCTCTTTAGGAACTGATTACAGTAACAGACATGAAGCAACATCATTCTCTTCAGGCTATGTGTATAAGGTAACAGGAAACCTAAGTGAATTTGGGGGTCTCATTCCCAACAGAGCTCATCGTGTATATGCAAATATTCCAAAATCTTTCAAAAAATATCTGAAATTCTTCTGACCTAAACATTTTTAATCTGCCATGATGCCATCTTTTAAAAACCAAAGGAGGCTCTCCTAAAACCCATCTTGTCTAGAAGATCCTCTGCTAGTCCTTGACAGCAGGGTACCAGCTATGCAGACTGAGGGGAGGTCGTCATGACCCACAGGGCAGCTTTGCGAACTTCAGAGAGAGCGCCCAGGGCTTCTGATACAGGGGCTACCCACCACTCTCATCTGCTGCACCCCAATTTACTGCACCAGGCAACCAGTTGCACAGAGTAGGAAACAGTGGTGTGCTCAGTAGGGGACACCACGCCCCTCCCCCACTTTCTTGTAGTCTTCATCATCTTCTATTCTCCAGCCTGCTTCCAGACCCCAGGCTTTTTTTTTCATTTAGGAAAAGAATATTTTTAATTTTTTAAATTGTTATTAGAGGGCTGGAAAGGTGGCTCAGTGGTAGAGCGTTTTCCTTGCATGCCTGAGGCCCTGGGTTCAATTCCTCAGCACCACATAAGCAAAAAGAAAAAAGCCGGAAGTAGCGCTGTGGCTCAAGTGGTAGAGCGTTAGCCTTGAGCTGAAGAGCTGAGGGACAGCGCCCAGGCCCAGAGTTCAGGCCCTAAGACCAGACCCCCCCCCAAAAAAAATTGTTATTAGAAAAGCCATATGCAAAGGAGCTATAGTTAGGTAAGGAGTACATTCCTTTCCTTGATCTCTCCCAGTTGAAAGTAATATTTTCTTTGGTGGGGGTGTCCGGTCATGGGGCCTGAACTCTGGGCCTGGGCGCTGTCCCTCAGCTCTTCAGCTCAAGGCTAGCGCTCTACCACTTGAGCCACAGCGCCACTTCCGGCTTTTTTCTTTTTGCTTATGTGGTGCTGAGGAATTGAACCCAGGACCTCAGGCATGCAAGGCAAGCACTCTACCACTGAGCCACCTTCCCAGCCCCTGAAAGTAATATTTTTAAAACTATGAAAATGTTGTTTCTCTCAGAAGTTTTGTTAAAATTAATTCATGCCACTTATATTGTCTTTTCCCCAACTTAGTCTAAAGCTCCGGGAGGAAGGGAAAGTGGGGGAAAATGAGGAAGGGGTTAACAATGTTTGACAAGAAATGTACTCCTTACCTTGCTTCTGTAACTGTAACCCCTCTGTAAATCACCTTTACAATAAAATAAAATAAAATTTAAAAAAACCTCTGAAGCTTCGTGGAAGTCAAGTACTTCCAATGTGCCCTTTGGGATATGGTAGTCATCAGATTTACTTTTGGAATGCTGAGTAGGTCAAGAATACCTAAAATAACCTGGTTTCTATTTTAAAATACCCCAATTGCTTTGTAACATAAAAGGAAAAAAAGATTACTTTAAAGAATTTTTCAAAATACAGACATCGAGAGAACACATGGATCTCACATGAGACTGCTCACACCTCTAAAGGAAGGATAAGGAAGGACATTTCCTCCCAGATGTGTGAAACACAGCCAGCCCAGGATTTGAGAAAGAACTAATCAGAGGATATTAGACCATCTTCTTTTGATTAAGGAAAACCCAAATAAAAAGAAAGACATTCTTTTAAGGGACATTGACAGGCCTCAGTCTCAGAATGTTTGACAAGCAGAGGGATTTTGCTCTCAAGATGAAGCACAGTCCAGAAAAGAGTCCCAGCAAATCATGAGAACTGCACACAAATGCAGACATTAGGGTACTGATACTGAGTGGGTGGGGATTTATGAGGTGTTTCATTTCTAATACTTTAAGAGGGTCCCTAAGAAGTTTCTTAAGTCAAGTATTATTTCTTATGCCTCATCCTCAGAAGAGTTCTGGGGATTGAAACAATGGCTTAACTTGCCAGAAATCCACTAGTAGAGATCTCTGTGTTGGGCTATGTCCCCATGGATGGCAGAGAAGCCCTCAAAGAAACAGAAGGGGCCAGGAACACTGGCTCACACCTGTAATCCCAGCTACTCAGGAAGAAGAGACAGCATTTGCAATAGAAGTTTAAGGCCAGCCCAGGCACAAAGTTAGTGAGATCTCTCTTCAACTCTAAGCCAAGCCTGGTGGCATAGCCTATGGTCCCAGATACAGGGGAGGCAAAGGTGGGAGGATTATAGCCCCAGGTCAACCAGAGCAAAATAACATGAGATTCTATTGGAAAAAAAGGCTAGGTGTGTGGCTCAAGAGGTACAGTGCTTGCCTATTAAGCATGTAAGTCCCTGAGTTCAAATCCCTCAGTGCTGCTGAAAAAAAAAAGAAAAAGAAGCAAAAAGTACAGGCTGTGTGGCTTACCAGCCAGGAGAGGTAAGTTAGCTAGAAACATCGTCAGGACTCTGAGCTCCTCAGAGGAAGGGCCAGGCCACCCCACTGTGCCCAGACCCAAGGCCTCCCACATGGCATCCGAGTGACTGTTTGCTGGACCTCACTCCATGACAGTACAAGCTGAGGACACAGAAGAGATGAGAATTACCAGAAAATGCTCTAGATGGAGCAGCCTCCATGGAGGATCTGAAGAAGCACCACGCCTTCTGCCAGCTCTCTCAAGATCTGCCCAGGGAATCTTAACTGCATTCTTGGTGGCTGATTTGGATGTCCCATTCTATGAATCGAAGGACTTTTATAAACCACCTATAAATATATACCCATGGGCAGCACAATTCACTACCATCACATCAAAAAACATTACCTGGTGGGATTCCTTTGGCCACGCTAAGATGCTGAATTGTGATTCTGAGTTTGGGGTGTGTCTCAGTATTAGTATGTGGTATATTCTGGTGAGCAGGAATCTTCCCTAAGAGCAGTACTGCCCATGACGCTGCACAAACACCTACCTTTGGTAGGTCCCTTCCGGTTAAGTACAGCCTGCTGCTCTTCCGTGATGTTCAGCCGTCGAACCACGTCGGCCAGCGCGGACTTGAGCAGTTGGATGTCATCTTCTTGCATCTGGACTCGCTGCTCCAGAGAAGCAATGCGGTCTGACACCTCCATGCTGCTGGCGGCAGACGCACTGTCATCTAAATCGAAGGAAAGGATCACACGAGCAGATTTAGGAACAAGTGCTAACATGTGGCTTGAATGTAACACAATTCACAAGCCAAAGGCAACAGCTTGTACACGGAATCACATGAAATCATTTGTTGTCCAGGGTTACAACTCTTTGTACTATGAGTCTTTGCTTCTCCATCTCCATGCTTCTTGTTTTCAACTGTGGTCTTGATTGGCATTAGATTTTTTCACATGCGGGTCAACCTATTTCCTTTTCCCTAACACAGCAGAGAACCTGAGAAGTGAGAGGGCTGTCTGTGTATGCTTCGAACACCTCAGCCCTGCATATTCACTCAGCTGGCTTTCCAGCTTTTACTCCAGCAATGCTGATGGACAGGTGGTCAGTCACATGACCATAAGCCACATGACCCATCTGTCTGGATCTGAAGGACGGGGCACTGAGTGGGCATGTCTGCTTGATGAGCACACCCTTGCAGCAGTCATGGTTGCTTATCCAGAACCCCAGTTCCTAACTGCTTAGCAGGCTTACAAGGCTCCAAGGGCCCTCCTCGCCATTCTGACCTTCATTCCCAAGCTGCAGCCATATAGGCCTCTTCCTGCCCTGGGGCTTGGTGTCTGCTACCGCCTTTGCATGGTACTTTTCTCACCAGCTCCTTGAAGGACCCAATTTATGTTCTTCAGATCTCAACTTAAATTGAAGTTCTTTAAAGAATCTTCCCTAAACCTTATTTGGCTAGGTATAGTGGTTCACGGCTATAATCCCAGCTACTCAGGAGCCTGAGATTGGGATAATCAGAGTTGAGAGACCAGCTCAGGCAAAAAATTCAGGAAGCCTCATCTCAATTATCAAAAGCTTGCTAGAGTGGCACACATCTGTCACCCCTGCTCTACAGGAAGCACAAATAGGATTACTCTACATCTGAGCAAAAAGCAAGAGCCTATTTATATAAAGTAGTTACTTTCTATCTCACTGACTTATTTCATAGCATGCACTGTGAATTATCATTATCTTTCTGGCTTCTTTATTCTCCACATCTCTCAACTAAAGTGTAAGCATCATGGAGTCTTGTCAGCTACCAGGCATGGCAGCCTAACCCCCACTGGACCCTACCAGTCAAGGGGGATCCCCTTGCCCCATGCAAAGAACAATGAAGTCTGAAAGTCATTTGGGATGCCAGTCTTTTCCTCCTCTGGTCCCAAGGCGGGCTATTTTGCTCAGCCATGTGCTCTTACCATGGTATGCTGTGGTGAGCCATAGGCCCAAAGCAACTAGGCTAGTCACTATTAACTGGAAGCCCCAAAGTATGATCTCAAACAAACCTTTTCTCCTTATCAGATAATTACTTCAGGTATTGTGGCATAGTGACAGAAAACTGGGTAACACAAAAAGAATCCATACTACAGAAACTTATTTCTTTTTCTTTTCTTTTTTTAAGTTTTGAGGTTTGAACCTGGACCTAGTGCTTACTAGGCAAAAGCTAGATTATCTGTGCCATATCCCCAGACCTTCTATACTTCAGTGACTTTTCAGATAGGGCCTTGTACATTTTCCCTGGAGGTGTCAGCCCACATCCTCCTGGTAGTTGGGCTCACAGGTACACAACACCACACCTAGCTTATTAATAGAGAGGAACTCTCGCTTTTTGCCAAAGTCAGCTTCAAACTTTGATCCAGCCAGTATCTTCCCAAGCAGTGTGAGCCACTGCACCAGTGCTAGAATCATGCATTTATATGGTCTTTCTGGATTGTTCCCCAAGAATAGCTTTTAGAGAAGGCACATGTACCTGTTAATGGGTTTGAGCCAGCACAGTACTGTAGTGAATGCTACACAGCTTCTGAAGTGCAACCTTGCATTTTCAATTCAGAACTGTATAACAACACAAAGAATAAGTAAGACAAGACTGGCTTGTCCCTGAATTCTAAAAATGTCCAACTGAAAACAGCATCACTGTGACCTCAGTGGACAGATAAGATGGGTAGATGAGATTTGCTGACATTTTCCCAGATGAAATAATCCTAGTACTTTGCAAATGCTATCAGAGTCATTGAGCTGTAATGGATTTTCTCCCATCTATTCCTACAGGTAATAAATCTCAGGAGCTCTGCTGGAGACCTCTGGGCAGCAGTGGGGGCCATCTGATGTCCTTAACCTGTCCGGTGTTCAGAAGCTGGTGTTGAGCTGATGAGCAATGGCACACTTCAGTTCAGCTGGGTTGGGGGATCAGCTCCTGAGCAATAAAGCCCAGAGCTCGCTTTAACCCACACAGACTAACACCAACAGGTCACCAATTCACAGCACAAGACCAGACGCTGCCTCTGACTCCTGTCAAAGACCACATTGGACTAGGACTGCAGCACAAAGGAAAGCTTCACAAATCACTTACTATAGAACAGCTTTAGCTTGGATGTGTGGCTCAAGTGGAAGAGCACTAGTTTTAGCAAGCTCAAGGCCCTGAGTTCAAGCCCTAGTACTGAGAAAAGGAGAAGAAAAAGAAGGAAGAGGAGGAAGAAAAGAAGAAAGGAAAGAAGGAAGAAATGATAGAGAAATAATTCTAGTTTCTGCACTTCTAACAACTTATCTAAATAGAATTTTATCTTAGGGTTTTTGAAATGTCCACTTTGAATGTATTGTTAATAGTCTGAAAACAATGGTATATTTTATTTACCTCTTGAATTTAAAAAAAAAAAAAAAGAGCTTCCATCTTAACTTGAGCTGCTAGCTTAGGCACCTGCTCACCTGCACAGGGCAACTGGGATCTGTTTACACAAGTGGGATGTAACTGTGCCAGGCAGTGAGCATCTGTCCACCTTAATATCAGGTGACTATCTCCCAGATAACGGTCACACTACACCCTGACTGCACAAGCACACAGTAGACACGATCTAATCAGAGCTGGAGCTGAGCCCACAGTGGTGTGACGCACGCCATGTAGAGGTCTGGCTGGCAACCTCTCTACAAGCTCCACTTTCCTTCCCAGCCATCGGCAGCTCTTTGCCATGCTACACATTCCAGTGTTCCACTTGCAAAGGGCCAAACATGATTCAGAAAACTGGACCTCACACAGGTTCCTGAGAGTTACCCAGACCATCTGGGTCGTGGGTCTTCAGAGGCAGCAAGGTGAAACAGAGAGTGCACTGATTGAGATGCATGCCAGGCAGGGGTCAGTTCCTGGGATCTATGAGTTATTGGTGACGTGATCACTTTAGGCACCATACCAGCTGCCTCTTATGTTCCTGGGAGGACAAATGCCATGTACATACAACTTCTAATGCACCCATGACAAACAGTGCACTATGCAAATGGTAATAGGTTGAACAGCCCTTATTTGAAACAGGAGCAAGAATGTTTTAGAGTCTGGAGGTGTTTTGTTTGCTTGTTTTTAGATGTGGGGATGTTTGAATATTCCCAACCTGAAATTCCGAAGTCTAGAATGTTAGGAAATCCCAAACTTTCGGAGCATCATGTGAGTGCCCAACAAGTTTCAGACTTCAGAGCACGTTGTAGTTTGGATTTTTGGATTGGGAAGGCTCAAGCTACAGTGCATGGTTGTGAATATTGTGGTTTACAATAGCAAGAATCAACGATTAGCAAATTGGGTGAACACCAGGCGGTGTTTGGCCCATAACAGAGGCCCAGACTACAGCAGATGATACCATTTCTTCCTCTCTCAAGCACCTCAAGTGCTCTGTTTAACAAAGATAAATAACGGCTTGATAAGGATACAGCCCCCTCACAGGGCAGTGTGGTTGGGATGGCTGGAGCGGTCCCACCTTGGCCTCCCAATACTGCTCCATGTGACAGGAGGGCCCAGCAGACCCCATGCAGCCCAGGAGAACCTTGCAGCTCTCCCCGTCCCCTGGAGCCTCAGGCACTTCTGCTACTGTGCAAAGTGGCACAAGTGAGCACCATGGCTCATCTCTGTCATCCTAGCTATTTGCAAGGCTGAGAATGGAGAATTCCAGTTCAAGCCCAGGGTTTTAATGCCAGGCATAGTGGCTAGCAAGAGGCTAGTCAAAGCAAAAGTAGGGAAAAAAAATCACAAGACTCTATGCGGCACAGTAACCTGGGAAGCACAAATGGGAGATTCACAGTCCAAGCTGATCCAGGCAGAAAATTGATACCTTATATCAAAATAAGCTATCAGAATTAGGGCTGGTAGCATGGCTCAAGTGGTAGTGCACCTATCTAGCACACAAGGCCCTGAATTCAACCTCTAGTACTGCTGGGGAAAAAAAAAATTATTAAAAAAATGGAGAGGGCTAGGAAGGTGGCTCAGTGGTAGAGCGCTTGCCTTGCATGCCTGAGGCCCTGGGTTCGATTCCTCAGCACCACATAAGCAAAAAGAAAAAAGCCGGAAGTGGTGCCATGGCTCAAGTGGTAGAGTGCTAGCCTTGAGCTGAAGTGCTGAGGGACAGCGCCCAGGCCCAGAGTTCAGGCCCCACAACCGGAGCAAAAAAAAAGTTTAGCATAGTCGCTCAGGCCTATAACCCAGAAGGCTGATACTGCTTCTCCAGGAGTGGGCGGGACGGCTCGGGCCCCTGGTGCTGTGCAGTGCAGCCACCCAGTTTAGTGTGCCCCTTTCTCACAGTGTACTCACAGAGCTGCACCGAACACTGAGGACTGGCCACAGACATTCTACAGCTGCTATACAGCTGCTGTCTCTAAGTAAGGACTCAGCTTATTTACTGTAAATGAGTACAAGACTTTTGTAAAAGTCAAGGCTTTTGTAAACAGATACCTTCCATCTAAAATGAGATTTTTTTTTCCCTTCACGTTCACTCCATGCACATACAATTGGGCTGCTCCGTCACAGTCTATAGAATGAGATTCTATGAACTAAGCAGGAATCCGCAGCATTTACACAGGACGAGGAGAGGGGAAGTTGTGCTGGTTATAAACTTAGCCAAGCTGAAGTAGTTCCTGGGTAAAGGCCCAGCACAGCTCCAGGTAAAAAGCCTAATTGCCTCTATCCTTTGAGAGCTCAGAAGCTACCAAGAAGAACACAGAAATATACTATATGTGTTCATAGAATCTGGAAAGGCTGCAGAGAGGTGAACATAGTCCTGGAGACTGAGAGGGGGTCTTGTAGGAGAAAGAGTGGGGGGGAGGGGTATCTTTGCAGTTAGAACACTCAGTTTTGCTGCTTTTTAGCAAGTGACAGCAACTGCTTGATTGCTCACGTCCTAGCTTTCCTCATTTGAAAATGCCTGCAATCCTAACAACTTGGAAGGCTGAGACTGAAAAAATCCTGGTTCAAGTACAGCCTGGGCAAACATTGGTGAGACCCATTCTCAGTGAAGAGCTGGATGCAGTGGTGGGTGCCTGTTACTTGGCTACGAAGGAAATCTGACATAGGCAGATGGCACAAGGTGGTATGCCTGGGCAGGAATCAAGACCCTTTCTCAAGAGTTAGCAGCAAAAAACAGGGTTGAATGTGTGACTCAGCAGCAAGAGAGCCTCCCTTATCAAGTGCAAGGTTCTTGGTTCAAACCCTAGTACCACAGAAGAAGGAGGGAAAAGGCTGGCTGGGGTGTATCTCAGTGCACTTACCTAACATGTACAAGGCCCTGGGTTCAATCCCTGGCACTACAAGAGGGTGGCACTTCGTATCTAGAGGAGAAGGAGGATTCCAGATCATGTATGAGAAGTCTTTGACATCTTACAGTTACTCCCTCAACCATAGCTATTGTCATCTTAGCCTGGGACAGTCAAAGGAAGCTTCTTAGAGGCTTCTAGCTGGTGCCTGGTTCCAGTTTAAGTAGAAGAATACTCAGGATTGCAGGATGGCCAACTGTCTCTACTACACAGATCTTGTCTTGTCTTACTGACTGCAAATGTGAGCAGCTATGTCCCCCAGCTACTTTGAAGTTCCCTCAGTACTGGTCACTAAAGGTCAGGGTCTTGCTGACTTGCTGACTTGTTCTCTGTCGCCCTCCACAATGTAAGGGCCTCTGTGGCTTGTTTTCCTCACTGCCAGGGCCCTCAATAAGTGCACATGGGAGGAATAAGTAAATCCATGCTCCTCCCAGGATTTTGAGTCCAGCCTTTGCACGCACATTGGCTCATTTGTCTTACAATGTACACAACAGTCAGGGTGGACGATCTCAATCCCTGGAACTCCAGCTCAGAGAGGTATACCATGTCCAGGATCCTGCAAGGGCCAGTCCAGGTCCTGTGAGGCCAGGCTGCAGCTCTCTGGCTGTACTGCACTCCAGCAGAAGTCACTGGCTCTGATAGACATAGCTGCAGTGTGACCAGGGCAAGGTTGGTGTCACCCATGCTGGGGGCATGAGGAAGGGGGGGAGCTGCTGCTTTGGCCAGAACTGGCACCAGCATAAGATGCTATTCTGATGGCAGTCTCCTAAAGGCTAGTCCTACCTATAGCAGCCTCCCCACCCTACCCTGGCCGGAGCAGGACGAAGAGGCACACACTAGGAAGCGGATGGCCCTGCTTGGCTCCTGGAGGAAGATGGCTCTGCTGAAATCACACCTCCCTGGCGCTGATGCCCAGCATGGACCCAGAAAACAGAGATGAACTGGACTTGTGACAACCAGAATGTCTGGTGGGGTAAAGTGGGCCAAAAAGAAAAGGTATTCAGATAAGAAAAGGCTAAAAAGGGGTCCCAGCAGCTTGAAACACAGCCCAAAGAAACAATGAAGGAAAGGAGCAGGTGGGCTTTCACTCTGAGTCCACCACTAGAAGGAGCTGCCCATTCATGAGGGACATTCCTGACAATACAGGAGGATGAGGGACACTTTAATTCAAAACAGACACATGTAGGTGCCACACTAACTAGTCCTGAAAGTTCCAGCCCAAGAGAGGCTAAGAAAGAAAATGAGAGAGAGGGAGATTAACGTTTGGGGAGGGATTAGGGAAGAAACATGAATGAATATGAAGTAAAGAAACCAAAGGAAGAGATGAGGGAAGATCTGTTTCCTCATCCCCCTCTTACCGCCCCCCACACCCTCTAGCTAAGGGCTCAACTTCCTCAGAGTGGAGATTTGTAACCCTAACTGATTACCATTCAAACGGTATCTGTGGAGCGCTGTGAAAACATTACAAGCATAAGGGATTACTACTATTGTTCAAATAATGGAATGTTGGAATATTATGGTTCATCAGATACCAGCCCCTCCCCCCATGTGCTTGTTCTCATATATTTAATTCCTCCATTTCATATTCAAAACATCATTAACACAGAGCCATGGGGCTGGATGTGTGGCTCAGAAGACAACAAAACAAATAAACAGAGCAAGATCTCCTTAAGGTGGAACTTACAAAAATAAATAAAGACACCCCTCTCCTCCCCCTTACCCTTTCCCCTCCCCCCAGAACAGGAGTCCCAGCGGCACTGAGGATGCAGGTCATCTATCCTCCAGTTCAAGGGCACAGCTTCTATGGCCATCAGTCTCCACCACCTCACAGGCAGTAAAATGCCTTTGTTCGGAAAAGAGCAAGCAGATCCCTCATTTCTGAGCACCAGGCTGTCTGATTACTCAGGGCTCTGCAGCGACAGCATGGCAGCAGGGAAGCTGTGCTGGGACCGGCTGGACTCCCTGCCCCCACCTGGTGAGGACTCTCCCATGCTGACCGCAGACACTCTTGCTGCTAACAGCCTGCGGTTAGCCACAGATGCACATTACAAAGCCTACATACTAGCAAAAAGGAATGCACTTGTAGATCTTAATCTAAAGGATTTTCAGATCTGGCCCTACTCCATTTCATCCTTTCTTGTCACACGGTGGAGACTGTGGAGTTGAGAGCCTGTGTGTCCGTCCTGCCGGAGCAGAAGGCCTGCTGCGGTAAGCAGAGGCACTCTTGAGTTCTACCAACCAGAACAAGCTACTCAACACTGGACTGGACGCCCTAATCGGAGCACTAGAGACGATGAGCCAAGTTCACAGCATTGCTGAGACTCACATTTAATGAGCTCTCTGTGAACACAGGGGAGATTTAAAAGCTTACCTGGGCTTCCCCTGCTACCACAGCCCTGCCAATCACCACGCAGCCCCTGTCTAAGGCAGATGATCCCACTGCAGGAAGGCGGATGGGCTTGCTAACAATCACTGCTGAAATTTGCCATGGACCAGTGGGTCGTGCCACCACCTTTGTTACCCACCCACTCCAGCTCACTGCGTGGCAACTGCTTAGACATGAACTGTGCCAGAACTGTTGATGGAGACTAATCAGCGATGCACAGCTCACCTCTGACTTGACCCAGTCCTTATCGGATGTTAAGGCACATAAGCTGCGGTTAGGAATTAGCTTGCTCAAAGCAGGTCAGGTCAATGAGAAAATAATTACCTTGTATCTCTGGTCTCATGTTTATCTAACTAAGTGGAGCACTGACTTTCTACAAATTGTCTTTACACAGAAAACAGAAAGCAGGTGCTGCCATGTCAAGATCTGCCCTAGTCACCCTCCATGGCCTCTTTCTGCAATCTAAGAGCGAGATCTTAAATGGCCATAGTGGCTCATCCTTATAATCCCAGCTACTCAAAAAGCTGAGATTGGGAAGATCAAGGTTTGAGGCCAGGAAGTTTCAACAAATAAGAGGGGCATGGTGGTGCCTACATTTGTTCTCAGCAATGTGGGGGGGCACAGGAAGGAGGATCATGATTGCAGTCTGAGGCAGCTGTGCCTTAAAAAATAACTAAAGCAAAAAAAGGGGGGCTGGGTTATGGCTCAATGAGTAGAATACCTACCTGTCTAGCAAGTGTGGAACCCTGAGTTCAGACCCCAGCATGGCAAAAACAAAACAAAAGATGAAAAAAATCACCAACATCCAAGATCCCAGCTGTGTAGGGGCCTCCTACAGGTCTCCTCCACACCTTGCAACGTGAGAAGTTGGCGGGCTTCTCAGGATTCCTCCACACGAATACAGACAGACAACTCACCATACAATGCATTGCCAGGAATCATCAAACTAGGAGCATATTGATAAAATGAAGGTGTGTGTTAGCCCCTACTTTCTCTCCTCACCCCCTTCAAAAAAGATATGGTGTTCAGGTAGAGTTAAAATTTGGAGAACTGTGAGAAAAGAGAAAAGAGCCAACCTTTTGTTTTCTTTTTAACAGCACTGGGGTTTGAACTCAGGGCCTTATATCTGCCCTTTTGTTTGGTTATTTTTGAGACAGAGTCTCAAATTTATACCTGTCTGGCGGAACTGCGCTACTTCTGTCATCCTAGGATGATGGGTGCATACCACCACACCCAGCTTTTTATCAGTTGAAATGGGTCTCATGATCTTTTTGCCCAGGATGGCCTTGAAAACAAACTGCCAATATCAGCCTCCTGGATAGCTGCAATTATAGGTAAGAGCCACTGGGCTCAGCAGATGCACCCTTTTTGTGTATGGGGGGAGAGGGGGCGGGGAAGAGGGGCGGTAATCCTAGGTCTTGAACTCAGGGCCTGGGTGCTCTCCCTGCGCTGCTTTGCTCACGGCTAGTGCTCTACCACTTGAACCACAACTTCACTTCTGGCTTTCTTTTTGGTGTGTGGTTAACTGGAGATGAGTCTCAGACTTTGCTGCCTAGGATGGCTTTGAACCGGCATCCTCAGATCTTAGCTTCCTAAATAGGATTACAGGCATGAGCTACTGGCACCCTGCCAGCCCACCCTCTTCTTAAAAGGAAAATGTTCTGGTAGGAAAAGAAAACATAAATCTTAATTGGTATTTTTCACCACCCTTTACAGATTTAAAATCTGTGTTAGTGAAGGAACAAAATATCTATAATATGGGATGTATCGCTCATAAAGTATCATGTCTAATATTATCATTTAAAAGCATGTCTGGACCACATCCAGATACTTAGTTGAAGAGTTACGAACGTTACATGTTCCTCTGCTCTCCTCTGGAGGTCTGATGGACCAGGAAGGTCCAGGTCTTAGCTGTCCTTCCTCTGAATCCCACTGACCTGTCTTGGTATCTCCTTATGTGAGTGGTGTGGCTATGCTTGGCTGGCTCACCCCATGCCCACCCCTGGACACCTCATCCACACGATCTCAGTCGTCATCTGAGCTGCTAGCTCTACTACTGGAATCCCAGCCACACCTCCCTGCCCCCCCCCGCCCCAATCTCAGTCCACCCTGGACATCTTCACTGGAGACAGCCTTTCCCTCAACATTCCAGCTCCATGTAACTCTCACCTGGTTCTTTACCTGGCCTAATGTACTCCCATCCTTGCAGGCTCAGCAGGAATCATTTCCTTCTAGAAACAGCCCCCATGGGGTTGTTCATTTCCTTCTAGAAACAGCCCCCAGCAAGTTCCTTGCTGTGTGCACAGCATCCCCTGTGCTTGCCATGGCTGTACCATCTGTTTACTCGATTCCTCCTTGAAGTCCAAGTGCCCTCATCATCTCACCTGCTTCCTGGCATTAGGCCACCCCCGGGGAGTGTGTCAGACGAGTAACAGTTTTTAATATCTAGAACAGTGGTTTTAAAAATACAGTCCACAGACCCTGACAGTTCCTGAGACTTGTTTAGGAAGTACATGAGATCAAAGACATCTTTGTAATAATACAAACTTATATTCCCTGCACCATGGTGTGGGTGCTCATACAATAGTGCCAAGTGGTGGTGGATGGTAGTGTTGGTCAGGACGCCATGTCCTCACTCTCTTCTCTACCGCCCTCGCCTTCAAAGTGGAAGTTCAGCCAAGATTCCTTTGAGGGAGCGGGAAGAGCATCAATTAGATTTCAGCTAAGACCCTGAGCATGTGTCTTTATGAACACTGCCACGTGTCACTGAGTCCAGGCTATGCCGGAGGAGTACACTGTGCACGCTTTCTCTCTGGGGACGTCACTGTCACTGGAGCAAACAGATAATGGACAAATTGTGGTTATCCACACTTGCACCTTCTGTGATCATTCTCTCAAAAATGAATGAAGTGAATTTGTCACTTTAAGAAAAATAACAAGTGTCTGCTGTCAATGATAAAATATGAGCTCTCCAGAAAAAGCTATCAGCACTCTGGAAAACATGTCTGCTCCATACATGTGACAGCTTCCATGCTCAGAACTGTTCGAATAACATTGTTGGGGCTGTCAGCCACGGGGCTGTTTGATGATGCATGCTACAGTGTCAGAAGACCTGTGTGACTGGGAAAATACACATTTCTCCAGTGGCCAAAGCTTGTAGAGCTTGTGATACAAAATCATTCATAGGGGAAAAGCCATTCAAATGCAAGATGGATCACAGGACAAGAACCAAAGGGTATGCAGTGAAAAGATCACAGTGCCATGTCTCTCCATCAGAATGGATCCTTCCATACACAGTACTACAGGTGGAGACATCCATTCAGGGCCAGCCTGGCTGCACAGCAAATCTAAGGCCAGGCTATACTACACAGCAAGACCCTGTCTAAAAAAGTAAACCAGGGCTGGGAAGGTGGCTCAGTGGTAGAGCGCTTGCCTTGCATGCCTGAGGCCCTGGGTTCAATTCCTCAGCACCACATAAGCAAAAAGAAAAAAGCCAGAAGTGGTGCTGTGGCTCAAGTGGTAGAGTGCTAGCCTTGAGCTGAAGAGCTGAGGGATAGCGCCCAGGCCCAGAGTTCAGGCCCCACGACCAGACCCCCCCCCCAAAAAAAAATTAATTAATTAAAAAATAAACCAGATACACATCACACACACACACACACACACACACACACACACACACACACACACACACACACACACACACACACACACACACACACACACACACACACACACACACACACACCACCCTAGACAGTAATGGACTTCTTCCCATTCTTGGGCAATGGCTGTACACTTCAGCAGTTAGAAATATGTCTGGTTGCCGGATACTCGTGGCTCACGCCTGTAATCCTAACTACTCAGGA
The DNA here is from genome assembly GCF_019054845.1 of Dipodomys spectabilis. Classification (NCBI taxonomy): domain Eukaryota; kingdom Metazoa; phylum Chordata; class Mammalia; order Rodentia; family Heteromyidae; genus Dipodomys; species Dipodomys spectabilis. The sequence goes on from NW_024870834.1 coordinate 975,878, forward strand.
CACTGAGATCTGAGGATCACGATTCAAAGCCAGCTCAGGCAGGCAAGCCCAGGAGACTCTTATCTCCAATTAACTACCAGAAAACTGGAAGTGGCCTCTAAATCTCCCTCATCTTCAGCAACATAAAGAGTGCCTGCCAGCCTGCAGACAGACCCTTGTGGGAAGTTCATCATACCTGAGTAAGTGGATCTTCCTGCCCTCAGGCAAACCTGCCAGGCCCCCATTGGTATCAATAACAATCTTCCTGAAGAAAAGGGCAGAGTAAGTCAAAGGAAGGTGGGACTGAGAAATAAAGTGGGGAGGCTGGGATGAGGAACAAGGTTTAGCATCTGCGCTGGGAACCTCGGCTGTTATCAGGACCCTGTCTCCTCAAACCCCCTCTCCTCCCCACAAAGCGTGAACTGCTCAGCTTGGAAGGTTTCATTGCAGAATCAATGCCAGAGGCACTGAAGTGATTGTCTTTCAAATCATAAACAGGATAAAGAAGAAATGTCACAAACACCCTAAAAATCCCCTTAGCTTTCAAAACCCAACAAAGAGCAACTGGAAATTATCCTCCCCTGATCCCTGATGAGCTGTTCTACTAATCTCCAACCCTGCCAGCCAATCAAACTGCAGGACATACTACAGAGAGTGATCTAAACAAACTTTTATCTACTTACCCCCCCCCCCCCATTTTAACAAAGATAAGTGAAAAGAAACCATTGTTTATAGAAGAAAACAGATCAATTACAATTTTCTCTAAAACAAATCAGTGCTAATCATAGTACAAGATGATACATCACTATTATATCTGAAGGTGTACAGTTCTAAAAACAAAAGCCTTGAATGTCTCAGGTTAGCCGAAGGGAACATTCAGGCTCACCAACAACATAATGACTGGGCAATGCTCAAGCTGTAAGCTGAGTCCTACATAGTTCTAGAATCAGAACAGTTTGAATGCAGGCTCTGGATGCCTCATAGAGACAGTCTGCTTGCTTCTCAGGGCTCAAGCTGTTCTGGCTGAGGCACTGAAGTGACTCAGTAGAACCCAGGAATCCCTGGGTTAAGTAATGATTACCTGTGCACAGTGCTTGGCACAGATGCCAGGCATCTGTCTTTGCAAGAATAATGGCCACTAATAATTTTGTTTTGTTTTTAAAGAAGAATGACCAGTGAGATACATGTGCATGATGACCCTCCTGCACTGAGGATTCAGTGTGTAACCTGGGAAAGCTGATCCACTTGGGGTGGGATTCACTGTACTGGGGAACCTGAGCAACCTCAGATGAACCATGATGTAAGCCTCTGAATGGTCAGCACAGTACATAGCTTTAGCTACTACTTTAGCATAATCCATGATTCAATCCATCCTCTTCTGTGGTTTATGACCTATTAACTTAAAAATGCTTTATTGTGTGTGTATGTGTGTGTGTGTGTGTGTATGTGTGTTTGTGTGTGTGTGTGTGTGTGTGTGTGTGTGTGTGTACTGAAGTTTGAACTCAGGGCTTTGCACTCTTGCTTGGTCTTTACAATCAAGTTTTGACCCACTACCACACTTTCATCTCTGACTTTTTAAAATTCTTTTTGTGCCAGTCCTGGGGCTTGAATTCAGGGCCTTGATGCTGTCCTTGAGGGTGTTTTTGCTCAAAGCTAGCACTCTACCACTTGAGCCACAGCTCCACTTCCAGCTTTTTTTTTTTTTTTTTAAACTGGAGATAAAGTTTCATGAACTTTTCTGTCCAGGTTGGCTCTGAACCTTGATCCTCAGGTCCCAGCCTCCTGAGTAGTTAGGATTATAGGCATGAGCCCCGGCACTTGGCACACTTCTGGATTTTTACTGGTTGAAGGATAAGAGTTTCACAGACCTTTTTGTCCAAGCTGGCTTCGAATCATGGCCCTCAGATCTCAACCTTCTGAGTAGCTAAGATTATAGTTATGAACCAAGGCTCAGCTTTAAGATGTTTTATCGTGCTAATTTTCATTTTAGTTGTTTTCTGAGATGAATTTTGGTCCTGCATCTCTTTAGGATCTGCATAGCTTTAGGTTTCTATGGTGATGACAGCTCTCCCTGCCCTATCCTTCCACTATCTGGGGAAAGGGCAGTGTCAGCTCAAAGAGGCTGCTGTAACACAGGACCTTGAAGAAGGTAAATGATGGGTCTTCATCCCCACTAGATCCCAGCAGGCAATGTGAAGTCCAGGTTGCTGGGGGAGGAGCTCCCAGGCAGGCAAGGCATGCTCTGGCAGCTGACTCCAACCCTATAGCAGACGTGAACATGTTTCTTGGATCCTATTTTCCAGGTCACAAAAATAAATATTCAATTTGTCTCAAGCCTGAGCTCCACTGTATTGACAGAATCACTGATAACTATTATTGATTTGGATAAGTATAACAACCTGCAAAACTGACAGCCTTCTTATATCTCTATGGCTTTAATAATTAAAAATAGTTATTTTTGTTAGATTACCTCTTCCTGTAACCACCACTTTTATGTGCTTTCTCTATGTTAGAGCATCCACATTTTTGCCTTGCAGACTATGATTTAGAAGCTAAGCAGCTGTTTTGTTTTCCCCTTAAATCAGAAGCCAGCCTTTCTTCTGCATGAGGCAGTGCTTTGTTTTGCCCTCTGTTGAGAAATGAATTATCACAGGGCTGGTATTTCAAAGAACACAAGACTGGTTCAGCCCTACCCATAATCCTTTCGCTCAAGATAACAAGATTAATCATTTTTCCTCCAGAAAGGTAGCTAGCTAACAAAAAGTCTGGGCCAAGAGAGTACTCTTTTACTCTTTCCAAAGGGCTCCGCCCCAAGAAGAAAGACGTGGAGCTGGAGCCGACAGAGTGTGGAACAGATTTCTTGGCAGAACGCATTAGCAATCGTGTGGTTTGTAGTCCCTTGGCCCACTCTCTGCTCGTTAGCAATGCCTCAGAAAAGAGAATTACTGTACTTAGGAGTACTTTATCTGTCCACTTGCTTGCAAAACCATGTTAGAATGTTTAGCTAACAGAAAGGGAACTGTACCAAAGCAGTTGGTAACTGCGATACTGCACACTAGGAACTCAAACTATTCTGAGCCTCTGTTCAAAGGTTTCTATTATTTCCCTGACCCTTGAAGCTTTTGTCGACCCTGTAGAGCAGGCTGCACCCCTTTCCCTCCCCCACTTTAAGCCTCCCCTAAATCTTGACACTGCAAGTCTCTCTGGGAGGAGGGGACCAACTGTAGAGCCAATTGTGTGGGGAGGGGAACGGGACAAAGGCACGCTGGGAGGTGCATTCTGCAGCCCAGAGGGGTCACGGCGAGGTTTATAGCAGGGAGAAACTCTAGCAAACCCCTCAGTGCTGTTGCCTTGTCCAGAAGGCCCCATACATTCCAGTGAAAGCCTATGAGGAAGGAATTGAGACATGATTCACAAAAAGAATCATCAGATATCTTTAGATCTGGGTTAGAAAACACTCCCTGGCAGACCTCCTTTAGTCAATAACCACCTGTTTGAGTGTCACAAAGGCACAGCCATGTGAATGTCCTCAGTCAGGAACCGCATACCAAGGACAGTGGCAGATGCAGTGAGGGAACCCCACAACTACACATGCACCCAGCCACCCCAGCAGGCCTACTGGCCAATATTACACAAATATCTCTCATGACTGCAGAATTGCAACAAATACTTCCGCTCCACATAGTAAACTAAACAATGCAGAGTTCTCAGAAGTGAATGAATGAAGTCAATGGGAGCTGTGCTCTTCAGCATGTCAGATAAGAGAGTATGGAGGTAACTTGTCGTGTGCCACACAAGGAACGATCTTTGGGCCAACAACAGACCCCCACTATGCCACTGGTCCCATGCAGTTGTCTTAGTTTATGTGATGTTTGCATAATGATAAATCGCCTAATGATGCATTTTCCAAAACAATCTGCATAAGAAGTTAACTCAGTACACTGAGAGTATTCTGCATAGAATATCTGGCTGTGGAGGAAGAGAAAGAGACTTGGGAAATACTTTACTACTTCATCATGTTATCCAATGGCTGTTTTTTCTTTTTCTTTAGTAGTATGAAGGGTGAGGCTAGAACCACATCCCTAGCCAATTAGGGACTCAATTTTTGCCTAGAGCTGGTCTTGGACTGTAATTCTCTTACCTTTGCCTCCCAAGAAGCTAGGATTACAGGTATATAACACCCTGCTTGGAGTCTTGTTTTGTTTTGATAAGTAATAATTGTCAATTAAATTGTTAAATTACTTATGGGATAAATGTGATGTTTTTATATATTTACACAATGTGAAATGAGTAAATCAAACTAATATATATCTCATATATTTATTGGTGGCTTTTCTGTGTGTGTGTGTGTGTGTGTGTGTGTGTGTGTGTGTGTTAAGAACAGTTAAGAGCTACTATTCTAGCAATTTTAAAAGACATTCTGTCAGGCACTAGTGGCTCATACCTGTAATCCTAGCTACTAAGGAGGCTGATATCTGAGAATCATAGCTCGAAGCCAGCTTGGGCAGGAAAGTCTACAAAATTCTTATCTACAATTAACCACCAAAAGCCACAAGTGGAGCTAGGGCTCAAGTGGCAGAGCACTAGCTTGGAGCAAAAACAGCTCAGGAACAGTACTCAGGCCCTGAGTTCAAGCCCCAGGATTGGCATGCATGCATGTGCATGCACACATGCACACACACACACACACACACACACACACACACAGACATTACTTATTGTATATTAACTCTACATCTGAACATTCATCACCAGATAGAGCTTTTCAGTTCACAAAACCTAGATTATTTCACTTCAGACTTGAAAGGACTAGGAACCTCTCTCTATGGTCCAGAAAACTGTGGCTCAGCCAGGTGAAATGGTTTGCCCTGGTTATAGAACCAAAAAACATCTCATTTGGACTGGATGATGAAGAAAGGTATGTCTTAGAAGGCAGAAAATGCACTGGAATCAACAAACAATTCTGAGAGCTGCAAAGGCAGAAGGGGAAACACATGAGTAATGGAATCTACAAATCTGGAAATATTACTGAGGCCTCAGTTTCCCCATCTGTATACAAGCCCAGTACCACCCTGCCTGCTGGACTGCTGACACAACTGCAAAACTGTATGTGTAGATGCTAAGCAGACAGGAAGTATCCCTTACTTTTCATAAGCCCCATGGCAGGTTTTGTTGCTAGTGGACACACGAATTCCTGCTGAACCAAGCAGGAAGGAAGGAAAGAGCAAATGCATTTAGCAAAGTCAACAGGACCTTCCTGAACTTCACTTCCTGAGGACAAGACTGGCAGTCTGTCTGCCTGGATCGTTCTAAAGGTCACCATGATAGGGTGGTAGTGTGATGGACCTATGGTTCCCTAGGGACACCCCCCACTTATTTGCCAGATTTCCATGTGAACACAACCACCCCAGTCTCAGCCAGTGTCCACAGGTGAGATCGGTGGAAGATCTGACTGTGCCAAGTACCAGCAGGTGCCACGCTAGGAACTGGGCATGGGCTCAAGACTGAGGTTGTCAGAACATATCGGCCTGCAAGCCCTCCCTCGAATTCATGGGTCCTAAAATGTTCCTGGATTCAGTTGAGACTTTAGAATGGAAGTATGGTGTATGCACCAGATACTATCAATACCCGCAGAAGGGCTTAGGGCATTACCTATAACCAGATTCAAAAATACCTCTACATGGTGGCTGAGGTACAGCTCAGTGGGAAATACTTGTCTAGCATGATTAAGATTCTGGGTTCTATACCATGTGCAGAAAAAAAAATGATTCTGGGTTCTATCCCCAGCACCACAAACAACTCTACAGAAAAATAAAAACAATCACACTAAAAGAAATCAATAGAAATCACTAAAAGTTCCAACTCAGGGAAATTTTTGTTTCTCCACCAAATAATTTCAAGTCAGGCTAAATAAATTACCAAAAACTTTGGCTTTCAGAGGTCTCCAAATTTGAATTGTAAATAAAGGATTGTGTATCAGACTCGGGAGCTGTTTCTTGGATCTCAAGATGTTTAATGAACCTCAGGCTAGAGAGGGACCTGGAAAACAGGTAGAGTACCAACAGGTTCCCCAGGTGCCCAGCAGGGTTCTGGCCTAAGCACTGTACCCCACTTCTGGGCATGGCTCAGCCGAATGGAACACGACAGAAGCAGGATTCCACAGTGCACAGTCAGCAGTGACCCAGCTGCCTCTTTAAGATACATCATACTGGGATTTGAGGTAATTAAAAAAAAAGCAAGCCACTTTACCCAGGATGTGGCCTGAAGACCAAAGTCAAAATATAGAAACTTGGAAAATAAGACATTTAAGTAGAAGATAAGGAGAACTATAATTTCAGAAAATGCTAGGGGATCCTTAAATAATCTTGTGAGATTATTATTTTCTCCAGGCAAAATGTATTATCTAGGATCCTGGAAAGTCCATTCGATAGTAACGAGAGGCATGGCCACCTACAAATGTGTGACATTTTACTACTACTCACAACGAAGAAATGGTTTTGGTAGGACTGCAAAGCTTTTCAGATCTAGAAGTTCTCTCTGCATTTTTCATGATAACATAAAGCCAGCGTGGTCCTCTGTATAAATTCAAAATTGCTTTTGCATTCAACAACATTTAATGCACCCACATGCAGACTGATGGAAGGAGTGAAATAAAAAGGCAGGTAGGTGCAGTAACACAAGGCTGTAATTCTAGCTGCTTGGGAGAGAGAGATGGAAAATGGAGCTCTGAGGCTAGCCTGAGCAAAAGAAAACTTGTGAGACTCCACTTCAACCAATGGCTGGCACAGTGGCATGTGTCTGTCATCCTCAGTGACTCAGGGAAGCACAGGTAGGAGGATCACAGCCACAGTGGCTCAGGTATAAAAACTTCAAAGACAGACAAGACAGAAAGGGCTAGAAGCATGGCTCAAGTGGTAAAGTACCTGCCTAGCAAGTATGAGACAATAAATTCAATCCCTAGCACTACCAAAATTTAAGAGGCAAAACGTGGTGCCTACCTTCAAGGAACGTTCTAGCTATTCACAGCACTTCTTGCTGACCACATGCAAGAGAGAATGGGCTTACGCTTTTCAGGGGTGTGTGCCTCTCAGCTTGGAAACACAGCCCAGTCCACATCAGGCGTGGTAACTGGTAAGTGCCCCTCTCTGGAGATGCACCTTCTGCATGGAGGGATGGAGGGCTCCATTCTAACCAAATGGCTCAACATACACCCGCAAAGTTTCTGTCACAGTCTCCCTATGCAATGCCCCTTAAATGTACACATCTGAGGTACCACCATTTCTGCCTACAGAGTCACCTCATCCAACCCTCAGAACCAGCTCCCCTCATTCCAGCAGAGAAGCCCAAGGCCAGGTTAACCATCACATAGCAAATGCAGAACCAAAATTGGAACCCAGATCTGCCTCTGTCTCCAAAGCCCACACTCCCAACCCCTGCAAAAGTAATTTGTGGTAAGTTGCTGAGGATCTTGAAAGAAATGCATGTAATCTTTTGTGCTAATTCTCCAGAATTACTTATTCATTTTGGACATGTGTAGCTTATGCCTGCTTATCTTTTTAAATGGTCCTGGGAATGAAACACTCCAATCAGACATTCATGTTAGAGAATTGTGCCAAATGTGCAGAAGCAATTTAAAAAGGAAAAAAAAAAACCTCAGAGATATTCCAAGACTCCAGTCCAGATCCTCCCTAGGTCCTGGGTCCTGCATCTGCTGTTTCCTTTCTTAGATTCTTAGCTAGTTGGGAGAGAATGCATGTTACTGGTGCCCAGAGGCACATGTCATGGAATTTCTGTAGCAAACATATGCCCTTCATCATTTCTCTTAACAGCTCTAAAATCTCATCCTGCCTTCCCCCACCTCCTGAACAGGCCCACAACTCACCCCTCTGCTTGTCAGACAGATGGGGATGGAGGGGAAGAGGGAGTATGTCCCTTTTTTTTTTTTTGGTCGGTTGTGGGGCTTGAACCCTGGGGCTGAGCACTGTTCCTGAGCCCTTCAGCTCAAGGCAAGTGCTCTACCACTTGAGCTACAACATCACTTCCAGTTTTCTGGTGGTTTACTGGAGATAAGATTTTCCTGCCAGGGCTGCCTTTGAACCGCAATCCTCAGATCTCAGCCTCCTGAGTAGCTAGGATTATAGGTGTGATCCACCAGCACCCGGCCCACTTTCCATTTTCTGATGGTTAACTGGAGATAGGAGTTTCACAGACTTTCCTGCCCGGGTTGGCTTTGAACCATGAACCTCAGATCTCAGCCTCCTAAGTACCAGGGATTACAGATGTGAGCCACTGGCACCCAGCAGTATGTCCCTTCTGCAGTATAGCATCACATTGGCCTTATCCTGGTAGAAGGAACACACTTTTTACTACCAGAATCCAGAGTTGAGATTCTGATCTCTCACACAGGCTGAACACAGGTGCTACAGCGTATGTGGGCATGCGGGAGTTAGTCATTCTTCACAGCCTGTGTGCATATATAACTATCTCACTCTTCCCTGGGCTTTGAATCTTTAAGTTAGATGTTCAATTTTGGATTCTAGAATGTCACAAAAGCTATCTTTTGAAATGGGGTTCAGAGAGAGAAATAAGCCACTCACAAAAAGTCAAATTCTGTATGATCACACTTAATGTGAGATCCCTAGAATAGACATATTCAGAGCCAAAGTAGATTGGCAGCCGGGAGTTGGAGGAGGTGAGAAGAGGGAAGTGGTGTCTAATGGGGAAGAGTCTCCACTTGGGATCACTAACAGTTCTGTGGACAGATAGTGGTATGAGTATCTTCAACGCCACTCAACTGTACACTTAAACAATGTTAACATGGTACAATCTACAGCACATGTGTTTGCCACAATGACACACTTTTCCCCTTGCTGAGAAAAGCAAAAAAGTAAATGGAATAAAGCCACTGAAGAAGTGGAGGAACTTGAGCTGTTCACAGAGAAATGGACAGTGTCAGCAACACTGGGTCATGGGGGGGCGGGGGCGGAGGGAGTGCACTAATCCAGGACGTCCGGCTTTATTTCTTTTTTGTTTTCTGGTTGGCTGGTTGTTGTCAGCATGTGCTATACCAGGAGGTTCACCTCTCAGCCCCAGAGTATTAAAACTTCCTCCATAGACTGAAATGCTGCCCATGAAGAGCCACTCTGAAACGAATACTCTTGTCCAACGAGCAGGTCCTGGCCACAGAGTGGCATGAGCATGAGTTGCTGTCTCCCAGCAACTCCTGGTCTGGCCACGGTCGGGGTGGTCGGGGTGGCAGTGGCCGAGGCCTCAGAGCACAGCCTCCACTGTGCTGAATGGCATGTGCCCTGAGGACAGCTTCCTGTGTAGGCAGGCTCAGTCTAAAGGCTGAGAAGGCAGCTAGTGAAGAGGGGCGGGAAGGGGGGGCACAGGACGTGAGAAGCAGTGCCTTCAGACACAATGAGGCCCAGGCGGCTGGATGCAAAGATCCCTAGGAGGAAAGGCTGCTACTTCCCCGCGCCAGTGAGGTGGGTGGGAGGTGAACCACCAAGCTGTGACCTGGGCCCCAAGCAAGGATAAATCTGTGGGACTTGGAGCTCTTCAATGATAAAGAAGGCCTCTGTTCTTAAAAAACAAAACATGGAAAGCTGGGCACAGGTGGCTCACACCTGTCATCCTAGCTACTCAGGAGGCTGAGATCTGAGGATCAAGGTTCAAAGCAAGTCCAGGCAGGAACATCTGTAAGACTCTTATCTCCAATGAACCACCAGAAAACAGGAAGTGGCGCTGCGGTTCAAGTGGTAGAGAGCTAGTCTTGATCTGAGGAGCTGAGGGACAGCGCCCAGGCCCAGAGTTCAGGCCCCGTGACCAAACAAAAAAAAAAAAAAAAAGGAAATGGTGTGATTAGAAAGCAAGCAGGCAGTCAGTTGTCTCAGACCCACAGACTTGGTGGGTTGCAGAGAATAGAGGTTAGTTTCTGGATCTCAGTCTGGTGATACAAGGTGGAGAGGACTGTGTGTGGCCTTACTGGCTGAGCCCAGAGCAGCACAGGGCACTATGTGGCAGAGATGGGAAGTGCAAATGTGTGGGTGTGTTCCTTCTACTCCCTTCCTCTCATGAAGCCAATAGGCCTCAGCCATGGGTCCACGCCGAGGACCTTGGCTAATCTCAGTCTCCTCCCAAAGGCCCAGTCTCTCTCTAAATACCACCATCAGAGTAGGTCTCTCCCCTCTGAATATCTCACAAGGGGGACTCAAGTTCAGCATAGAACCTTTGGGGGACACACTAAACCACCCCTAACCATAGCAACAAAGAAACTTGTTCCAAGACCCCAGGACAATCCAGGTGAAAGGACATCAGCTCTGAACTGGCAGCGCGTGTGCTGTTTCCAGAGGCCAGGGGCACACACACACACACACACACACACACACACACACACACACACACACACACACACACCCAGAGTCATCTTCCTCGTCTGTTCACTCATCTTCCTTCAACCAAGGTAACTGAGTGTATAGTACGGCTAGACACTGGAGCCAGAACACTTGGTTCAAATGTCAGCTCTGAAATGTAAAAACCTACCTTGACTGAGCTGCTAAATATCTGAGGTTTCTGTTTCCCCATCAGCCAAAATGGAGACCATCATAGCACTCATTTCAAAGCAGTGTCACAAAGAGGAATGAAGCTATCCAGAAAATTTTCAGACCAACGCCTAAGGCCTAGTGTGTACCCCATAACAGCAGGGTCCTCTCTTCTTCCCTGCTAAGACACACACACACACACACACACACACATTGTGTGCCATGTAATATACTCACACATGCATGCATACAATCAGGCATATTCACATATGTGTATACAGAGATGCACATAAGTACACATGCTCACACACTTGTACACACACACACACACACACACACACACACACACAATGCAACAACAAGGAGATAAACATGAATGAGACATGGTCCCTACCTTCAAAACAGCACAAGCTCTGGCTGGGAAATAACCCTATGCTGTTAAACATAATAAGTACCAGACGCAATCTGAGCACCTATTTTTTTTAACAATTAAACTGTAACAACTAGATAAAAGACTATTTTCAAGAAAAGCAAAGAAATGACATAGCAAGCAGATGTCAGTCTTTGGGAGCAGTGGTGTGGGGGCAATCCTGCTTAGTTGCTTTCTGAGGGATGATCTGGTGAAGCCACGCTAGTACATGATTATCTCCATTATCACTCCTGCTGTCCAGGGAGTGGTTTACCCACGGGAAAGGTAAGCATTACAAGTGACTCCACTGTACATGCAGCACCACCATTAAGTCATGTTCCTGAACAATTTTTGCCATGTTTACAATGCCTATAAATGGGGAATAAAATATACAATAATGTACCTGGCATAGTAACTCACATCTCTGGTCTTAGCTACTCCAGAGTCAGAGATCAGGAGGATTACAGTTGAAGGCCAGCTGAATAAAGGTCTGAGAGACCATACAGGCCTGGGTGTGCCATATATGCCTGTCATCCCAGCTACACAGGAAGTGTAAATAGGAAGATTGCAGTCTAGGCCAGCACTAGAATAAATATGAGACTCTATTCAAAATGCACCAAAAGTAAAAAGGACTGGATGTGTAACTCAAATGGTAGAGCATCTATAAGCTCAAGACCCTGAGTTGAAACCCCAGTGCTTCCTCGTGTGTGTGTGTGTGTGTGTGTGTGTGTGTGTGTGTGTTTGTGTGTGTACATGAGCCCTAATTCCTTTCAACCATTTCTCAACTGAAACAATTTTCTTTTTTCTTTTTGGGTCCGGTCGTGGGACCTGAACTCTGGGCCTGGGCGCTGTCCCTCAGCTCTTCAGCTCAAGGCTAGCGTTCCACCACTTGAGCCACAGCGCCACTTCCGGCTTTTTTCCTTTTTTGCTTATGTGGTGCTGAGGAATCGAACCCAGGGCCTCAGGCATGCAAGGCAAGCGCTCTACTGAGCCACCTTCCCAGCCCTGAAACATTTTTCTATGAATGTAAGCTTCTTTTACATAACTTCTTTGGGGGTGTACAAGTCAAATCACTTTATACTGTTAAGAATGCTGGCACTGCCAAATACTTCTTCACCATGTCAATGACTGGCTGAAACTAATGTGTGTGAAGACTACAAAACCACCAAATGCTTTCTGCAAATGTTTCTACTTATTATTCAAGTAACAAAGTGTCCATCTAGAGGCCTTCTGTGTGTTAGTGTAAGAGCCTGGCTCCTGGGCTTATCGCCTCATCCTACATTCAAGAATTTGGGGCTTAGTGATAAGGCAATCTGGTCCAGAATACTTGTCTTCTGAATGCCTAAGTCTACCAGTTCTTGGATGAGGGAGAGAGCCAAGTGCATGCACGTGTTCTAGCACATTGATATGGAGATGTAACATGTGATACATAATGCATAAATGTATACATAGATATTGAGGAGGGTGGTGTGAGTGTCCGTCCTTCCTCCAGTCCATATGTCCCATGGGAGGTGTCAAGGCTGTATGTGTCTAGAAGGCATCACAAGACAAGACAGATAGTCCCTGAGTTGACTCAGTGAACATCCGCCAAGAAACTCATCCCATGCCAGGCACTGTGACTGGCTTAGACACAAAGATGATCTGGGAAAGGAGCTTATGGTCAGGCAGGGTGTCTCGCCCTAGTGAGGAGGTAGGACACTGCATCTGGATGAAGCTGAAGAGCTGGGAGCGCTAGGCAGAACCACATCCTGAAGAGCCTGGCATGCCAAAGGGGGAAGAGAGGGGAGCTGCAGACTGTTCTGACAAGCTCTCTCGCTCTCTCTCAGGAGCTTCAATGATGGCTAGTAAATGTGTCGACTCCAGTGCAGCTCCTCTGGATCCACAGCCTTCATCCCACTGCTCTGCGCCTCACAGGCACGCCCACAGGCCCTTCCCTCCACACTAACCCCATCCTCCACTCGCCCATCCTCTATGTCCCATCTGTTAGCATAGCTCTATTTGGTTGTAGGATCCAGAGTCCAGGCCCTGTCTCAATTCCTCCTTCTCCCTTCTCTGAGCCCAAGTGCAGGTGGCATGTTCTCCCTGTGTCTCCGGAAGCTCGCGCTCACCTTCTCATAAGCCCATTGCTCCCCTCTGCAGTGCGGCCTCTGACTCCCTCTTGCAGCCTGCCCTGCCACTGGAGAGGAAAGGCTTTCAGAACAGCGCTAGGACAGGCAGCTACAGTTCCAGGCTAAGGCAGGAGGATGGCTGGGACCCTAGAGGCCAAGGCTAGCCTGAGCCATAGACCCTGACCTAGTCTCTGAAAAGAAAAACAGAAAATCGGATCCAGTCATTCTGTTTCAACGTTCTCCCCACACACTGCCGTTCCCAGGCCCTCAACCTCACCCTGGCCTCGCCTCACCACCAGCGCTCTACCCTTTACCTTTTGGCTCCCGTTCAGTTCCCACCCTGGCTTCCCACACACTTCCAGAGGCGTGGGCTGCCTTCTCCCCTCTCTGGCTCCACCCATCTGTGGTGGAAGATGGGTCAGGTCAGCCTCCTGAGGAAGCCATTCCCTGGTCTACCAGCAGCACCCCACCGCAGCCCTCTTGTCCAGTGGTCACTCAGTAGCTGTGAGAACAGCACTGTTTTAACAGCACTTTCTAAAGACCAGGTCCTGTGGGTCCTGGGTACCCATTCTGTGTGTGTGTGTGTGTGTGTGTGTGTGTGTGTGTGTGTGTGTGTGTGTGTGTGTGTATATACTTTTTTTACTCAAGGCTGGTGCTCTACCATTCAAACCACACTCCCACTTTCTGATTTTAGGTGGTTAACTGGAGATAAGGGTCTCACTGATTTGTCTGCCTAGACTGGATTCAAACCATGATCCTCAGATCTCAGCCTCCTGCGTAGCTAGGATTACAGGGGCCAGCCACTGGTACCCGGTGGTACCCACATCCATGCTGATGAAACAAAGGAAGGGCCTGGATGGGGCCCAGCCTAAGGGCGGAGGCTGCCTTCTCATCTGAACCACACCCTAGATGAAAACCAAGCAGGGTTGGAGCTAAAGCAGAGGAGCATGGCCAGAGACTTGGGATTAGAATCCTTGGGGCCAACTAAGGTGTGAGGTGGAGGCCAAATCTACTGTTTCCACAAGAAATTATGCATTTAACATTTACAATGGCCCTGCGCCAGCTCTAGGCATCAGCCTTGAA